>NW_027411866.1:157123537-158323537 GCF_047663935.1 Musca autumnalis | reverse complement strand
TAAATAGGCGTAAACTAAGAGCCTTGTCAAATGATCTGCGGAAATCGTTGGTCAACAAAACCAATGACAACAAATTGGATGTAAATGATGATAATAAAGCTGTAGGAGATGCAAATAAAACCACTTCCACGGTGGACGGTTGTATTGAAAGTAGTACTGCCAAAACTTCCGATTATGGTGATACATTGTTGCCATTTGTCTACGAGAAAGCTCATGCCTTTAAGGTCCACACATTCAAAGGTCTAAATTGGTGTGATATATGTGCCAATTTCCTATGGGGTTTCACAGCTCAAGGTGTTCGCTGTGAAGACTGTGGCATAATTGCTCACAATAAATGTTCTGAATTGGTACCGGCTAAATGTTTACCAGACTTGAAAAATATTCGTGGCGTTTTTGGTACAGATTTAACAACCGTGGCCCAGTTATATCAATGTTCAATACCATTTGTGGTACGTCGTTGTGTTGAAGAAGTGGAAGCCCGCGGAATGTTGCAAGAGGGAATATATCGTGTATCCGGTTTTGCTGATGAAATAGATGCTCTTAAGCTGGCCCTTGATACGGAGGGTGAAAAAACTGACATGTCAGAGACAGCTTATAGCAATATTAATGTCATTGCAGGAACACTGAAATTGTATTTGCGCTTATTGCCGGTCCCACTAATAACGTATCAGGCATATCCCAGTTTTATGGAGTCATCAAGTAAGTTTCCCTCTGTCTCAGATTTGTTTCTAGATTAAACATTTGATTTTTTTTTTCTTTCAGGAATTAATATCCAGGATGAACAAATTAAGAAAATGTGTGAAGCAGTTAAAAAACTTCCAATGGCCCATTATGCTTGCCTTAAATTTATGATGGAGCACTTGAAGAGGTACTTTATGTATATTTTTGGGTATGTTCTGAGACACACTTCCGCTCTCACTTCACGCCTTAAGCATTTTGTCCACCCCATTAAGATCCATTAGGGTATTTAAAAAGAAGAGTACACCCTAGTCCATCCATAAAATACTTGAAAAATAAGCATAAATTGGGTGAACAAAATGCTTGAGGCGTGAAGTGAGAGGTGAAGTGTTTCTCAGAACATACCCGATTATTTTAAGTAATTTTAGAGAGGGTCTTAGAAAGGGTCTTACCACCATTGGAAAGGATCTTACGAAGCACCCTTTCCATTGATGAGACCCTTACGAAACACCCTTTCCATTGGAAATGGTCTTACGAAGCTCCCTTTCCATTGGAAAGCATCTTACGAAGTACCCTTTCCATTGCAAAAGGTCTTAGAAAACACCCTTACCATTGGAAGGGGTTTTAGAGTGCACCCTTACTATTGGAAGGTGTATCTGGATGGCCCCCTTTCCATTGGAAGCGGTCTTAGAAATCACTCATTCCATTGAAAGTGTTTTCTAAGACACCTGTTTTGTAAAAAATACATTCCAAAGACAGATAATAAACACTCAAATAAACGTGTTGCCACCGTGGTGCAACGGTATGTACACCCGCCTCGCACGTTGAAGGTCGTGGGTTCGATTCCCCGGCAAGGTAACATCAAATTTTCGACGGTGGAAAAATACCCCTCAGTAATGTTGGCGACATTTTCTTAGAACTTCAGCCACGTAAAATATATCTACAAGATGTGTCTTAGGCGACAAACTTCAGGTCCCACATCATTGAGTTAATATGAATCGGGATGCACTCGGTGATATAAGAGAAGTCTCTCTTGTTCCTTCTGGGATGTTTGTGTAACAATTATATATTATTATCATAAATCTTTAATATTTATAGAAATTATTCTTCTTTAGATTAATTAATAATTTTTTATTTATTTTTTTTTTCAGAGTTGCTTCCCATTACGCTGTCAACAAAATGAATGAACATAATTTGGCAACGGTATTTGCACCAACATTGATTGCAACCCCACAACATTTAACGAATTTAACTGAAGAAATATTTATGTTGTCATCTTTGATAACACATTGCTCTGTTATTTTTAACTAAGTTGACAATCATTTGAAATATTTTTAACAACACACACAAGGTGGAAAATATTTAAATATCTATCATCCCTATGTAGGAAGGGGTTTTCTTTAATGTTTAATCAGAAAAACCTAGCACCAAAGTATTTATAATAATCTACATTCTTCATGGAAAACTGTCCTCCATCCTCATATACATATGTATGTACACATGGTTATACAGAAAACAACCCACACATCTCTATACAACTTGACCCACTCATATTTACTCCAAGAGCATTTATTTATTATAGAATATAGCAAAAAGTTTTTTTACTTTTATATATATTTATATATGTATTTTGGGCATATATAGCGTAAAATATATATGCAGCCTTAAAATATAAAGCAAATAAAAATATTATGTCTTTTTACAAGTACTCAAAGTTGTTTAAATTAGGAGTTCCTTTGAAGGAAGACAACCACAACATAGACGATTAAAGGTAAATGTTCTTCTGGCGATTTAAAATAAACAGTAAAATGCCCATCTTTATGAATCTAAAAACAAAATTTATATACAAAATGTTTTATTTTATTAATTTTTTTACTCCTTGTCTACAACGATCAGAGTAGAACACAATTGTTTGGATACATACACCCCACCATCATACAATATTCCACATCATCATCATCATCACTATTGTGAAAAAAGGAACCACAGAAAATTCTAATAGGCTGGATAACATACAAAAAACTAATTACGGCTAAGACAACTCAAGTCTTAATTTCGTATATTGTGTGTAGATAGGTTGTGTGTTGGAAGTGTTGTAAAAAAGATGAAAAATATAGAATACTTATTTTTTGTTTGTTATAAATTGTGATATACATTATTAAAGGCAATATTCAATCAGCATTACATGCAAACGATGTAAATGCCTCTTTGTTGTTCTAATTAGTTTTTGGTTTTATAGGAAATATGGTGTAGTATTGTGTGGTGGTATAACACGATCCGTTTCGGGTACAGCTACAAATATTTTCGTTGTGCGATCCTTGGCTGTTTGGAAATTTAACATTGCCGCAACATTACCGCAACGATAACAATAATTTGGCGCCGACCATACCGTAACCAATTTGCTATCAAACATATATTTGATACCCTCGTTGACCAATTGATGTGCCCGACATATTAATTCCAAATTATTTATTTGCATAAAATCTTTGGTTACTAATTGGCCAAAAAGCCAACCGGCCCCTCGAGGACTTTGACCCCTGAAAAAGATAAAATTTGTATTAATTTGTTTACTTGCATTGTTGTGTGCTACACATACCAATAATCCATTTCTTCTGGATCGGACCATACTAAATCACAGAATGCACCCTTATAAGGAATTTCACCATTCCGATCAATGGTTCTTATTTGATCCAATGTAATAATCTCAGGACTCAAGCCGCCATGTACACACAGGACTTCTTCATCGATAATCTGGATATATGAATAAGGGAGATATTAAAAAGTAGAAAAATAAATCAAAACTAAAAAGGCAAGACAATGTTGCACTAACCCCAACCTGAACATTTTGTACCCTACACTAAAGAGGGAACAAACGCAAGAAGACAATACACGTGAATATTAATATATAGGTTTGGTAGAAAGGACAATAAACTTGTCTTAGAAATTTTGAACAAGTCATGTTAAGTCAAGTCACTTCGATATATATTCCACAGAACCTCAAAGTTCCGTAAATACACTTCATTTTTTTTTACAGCCGACCAATGCCATGTATTTATCATTGTTATGGCCAAGATTTAATTTGCTTTAAAAATTACGAATTAGAATGTATATATTCCAAGGGTCCAATACCGGCTTATCAAAAGTTTTTTTTGCCAACACTTCCAGAGGTTTACAATGATACCCATATTTCTATGGTCGGGAGTAAAAATATAAGAAATATCTTTGAAATCCCATATCTCGGGAAGTATGGGCTTGTGCAAATTTATATCGTTATACTGAGGACCACAAGAGTATCATTGATATATTTACATGTCAACATGATCCAGGCCCTAAACTGAACTTAAACCTACCTTCTACCTTATTGAATATTTGTGATTTAAATTGAAAAAAAATTCCCAGTCAAAGCGTAGCACGATATGCTTCACTTTTATCCCACCCATTCTTCTTCTTACTTTTGACAGAAATTCGAAATAGAATACGTATTAAATATCTTCAAAACAAATTCCCACTAGCTATTTTTTATCTCAAATTTAGCAGCCATTTTAGTCCAGCTTCTACGTTTGTCATCCTACCGTGGAGTTTAAAACAGAATAAACATAAATATACTTACAGCAGCTATGGCCAATAAATCGAACACTTTACAACAATATTTCCAGGCATTTGCATTACCATATTTACTAAAACATTCATCGTAGAAACCATAGACTTTCGTGATCTGACGAGACTCATGGTTTCCTCTCAGCAGAGTTATGCGATCAGGATAACGGGCCTGCAAATAGCAAAGGAAAATATTATATACAAACGATCCGCATTATTTTTGATATGTACGTACCTTTAATGTCAACAAACGTGTCAGTGTTTCAAGACTATAATATCCTCTATCAACAAAATCACCCATAAATATATAACTTGTGTTTGGTACAGCACCGCCAATGGAGAATAATTCTTCCAGGTCATAGAACTATAAAGATAAATGGGAAGCATTTTTTTAATGGGCGTTTTCATTTTTATTATTAATATTTCTCACTTACCTGGCCGTGAATATCTCCACATACCGTCACGGGTGTACGGACAGGTTGAATATTTGATTCTTCCAAAAGTATTTCACAAACAATATCACACAGCTTCTTTAAATCATTTTCCGGTAAATACCGACAATCTTTGACGATTTCAATCCATCTATCTAAATCTGTCATGATCCTAGTCCTGTATCCTTATTATCTTCGTTATAAAATAAAGGCAAAAATCTTATCGCAAAAAAATGCGTTCTCAATCCCCCTAACTTTTGCTTCTTCTTTTCTGATACTTTGTGGGTGCTAGTAAATATACAATAGATTGATGACACACTACAGGGCAGTGAGTGATTAAATAAAAGCGTCAAGCGTCTAAAGTGCGCAGGAAAATCAACAAATTTGTAGCTGATATTATGCCTGTTCGATAACTTTGCAAGTAAAAAGTTTTTGCAAATTCTTGCAACTACTTGCAAGACTTCTCAATTCTCTTTTACTGAACAAGTTAGTTATCGAACAGCATTTTTTAAAAGTTTGTGCAAACTTTGGTTATCGTACAGACCTATTGTTATAAATATACCCAGCAAAAAATTTTGGAAGTTGTGCAATTGGAGTTATGATTTCACAACATCTTTCGATGTAGTCCAACAGAGTTATGAAAAATGCACTCCGTAACATACATTTTATAAGCAGTTGCTGTAGAGATCCCTACAGAAAAAAAAACCAGTTGGTTGATCCCTACACATTTCTTCAAAAGACAAACAAGAGTGTATTGGTTTGGTTTGGTTTTAGGACGCGCAGCTACCGTTGTTGGCAGCTACTTCACTCGGAGACCTTGAGGTCCATTGTGATCATCCTTAAAGAAACTGTGTGTTGTAGTTGGACTATATGTAATGATGATAGATGCTGGATTATTGCGGATTTGTTGTGAAGTTGAGTGTGTAGGTGATGCTGTGATGATGGATGTGAGTTTATAGGTTGTTGCTGAGGTTGTGATGGTGGATGTAAGTTTAGATGGGTTGGATGTGATGATGATGGATGCTGGTATATAAGGTGGGTGTTGAAGCTGGTGACTGGTTTATTCTGAAGTAAAGTGAGGTGGTTGGGCTATTGTCGCTTTGTTGATGTAAAGTGGCTTGGTGTGATGGATGTGGTGAGTAATGGATATGGTTGCGCGACTGTTGTGATTGTGGCAAAGTTGTTGATGTAATGAATGTGATGTGGGTGTATTGCCGCTGAGGGTGTTGTTCAATGTTGAGCCGATTTCCATCCCCTGTGTGAAGGAGAGAGAAGAAGAAAACAATGATTAATTAGTTTTGTTTGCCAGCCATGTGAGATTTCTGGCAAATTGGTACAAGTAGATGGGGTCTATGTCGGAGAAGAAAGTCAGAGTATTTATCTCATATCTACCGAAGAATCGATGTCTCCTCGTGAGTAACGAGGGGCATCTACATAGTAGATGTTCGACCGTCTCTGTTTCTTCCGGATCTTGACATAGCCTACAGTAGTCTACACCACTGTTGTCCCATCTAGAATTTAGGGACCTGACCATGTTGTGACCGGTAATGAGACCTACAGTGGTCTTTATCCCTAACTTATTTAGCGAGAAAAGAGAGTTGGTTCTTTTTTGAGAATAGCTGGGCCAGATTGCCTTGGATACTTTACAACCAGTTTCCATTTGCCATCTTTGCCCCGCCTTCTCAAGGAAGTAACCGCGAAGTTGCCGGATGTAGTAGCACTTTGGTGGTCTGATAGATGACTCAACTGGTAAGTCAGTCGACTGAGAGCCACCCCGTGCTAGTTCATCCGCCTCTTCGTTTCCCTTTATGTCACTGTGTCCTGGAACCCAGCAAAGATCAACGAAGTCGCGTACTTCAAGCAGAGCGTTTTTGCAATCGAGGATAGCTTTTGAGTTTATGGTCCATGACTTGAGAGCCTTAAGGGCCGCTTGACTATCGACAAAAATAGTCACCGGTCCTTTAAGGAAACTCCCAAGTTCTTTGATCATCTCCGCTGCTTTCCTAATTGCAAAAATCTCTGCCTGAAAGACGCTGCAGTTATCATTGAGTTTGAAGGATTGCTTAATATGTGGGTTTTCGCAGAAGACCCCGGCACCTGTGCCAGCCTCCATTTTTGAGCCGTCTGTATAGATGGCCAGACCGCTAAGAGGAGGGCTACCACTAGACCAGGCATCTCTGCTTGGGATTGTGACGTTAATTTGGTTGAAGTTGAGCACAGTGGGTATATAATCACTGATGTGATCGGGTTCACTGGACTCAACTAAATCGGTGAAGGGGAAAAGGACCTTTGCATGTCCAAATCGTGAACACTGCCACATACTTGCCTCTCTAAGCCTGAAAGCCGTTCTCGCCGCCTGAAATTTGATCGTGATGTCCAGAGGCTGGAATTTTTTTAATTTGTGTTTAATAACGTTCTTTGTATTCTTGTTTTACACAAATAATAAATGCATTTTATTTATTCTGGGATATTTCGCAATAGCTTGCATGTTTACTGCATCTTTGGATTGATTAAAAACACAATCCGAAGAGTGCCTTTAAATTCAATCCAAAATACTATATAAAAAGTTGTGATTTGGATCAAAAACGGAGTGCATCCTAGCTGTGTGCTGTGGAAGCAAAATGGAGTGCATCCTAGCTGCGCGCTCTCTTGTAAAATTCATAAGTGAATGCATAGGAAAAGATGTACTCCAACGGCAAATGTACTGTACACTTGTAGTGATTCAACTGCATCCGCGGATGCAAACTTTTTGCTGGGTATAAACTATTTATAAATTAAAATTGAGTTGGTCGGCTGTAAAAATATGAGAAATATAATCGGTGTTTGCAGAACTTTAAAGACCCATATCCCGGGAAGTATAGCCTTGTGCAAGACAAAATTTGTATCGTCCTCAGTAGTGCGATTCTCTAACTCACTTCTTATGTTACCGACAAAAATAGGTAAAATTAAAATGCTTATAAATTCGGTTATTAACGATCATGGTAGAACAAATACAAGGTAAAGTTAATACTACAATAAATACAACTCGAACAACAACCACAAAGGAATTTGTTTTTGTTTGTAACGTTACTGCCAGCTGTATTTGTAAACAAAACAAGGAAATGTCTATAAATTATTGGAATTTAAAAAACTAATAATTTTTCACATTTGGTTGAATATTTTGGAAAACATTAATGAAAATTCGTTACATTTTCAATTTTTATGCTTCCACATCATTCCACTAAATGCATAAATTCTCGCAGAAAGTAGAATTCTTGCAGAAAGTTTGGGGTCTCTGGAAATTCATAGAAAAAGGAGAAGCTGTTTCAATGTTTTGTTTTAGAAATCAAAGAAGCACATGTTTATTAGGGCTTTATTTTTTTTAAATTTTAACAAAATACCTCACATATTAACAAACGTTGTATCGCCTCTACAACCGGTGATTTACTGCGCGGCTTATCGTTCGAACTTGGAGGAGGTTACATATCATTGATATGAAGAAGTCTTTCTGGGAAATGTTTTTTTCCGAATGATATATTTTTTTTTTCTCCAAAGATATATGTCCCTAATGTACTTTGAAATAGAAATGAATGTATAAAATGTCATATGAAATTTGACACTAACACTACAACCCAGTTCAGTCAGCTGGGTATTGCTGCTACCTTTTCTTGTTCTACCATGATTAACGATATTCTGCAGTATGTTATAGCACGGTTAAACTACAGCTTTTTGCCGGGTTAACCCACTTCATGAGGATTTATTTGCTTAATCTGGTCAAATCTGACCAGATTTGCCATATAAAAATTAAATCCTCTCACGGCTGGGTTTATTTTAAATCCGGCATAAATCCACCAAAAATGCAGTGTTGTATTCGATGTATGTGCAAAAAATTCAACTATAAGTACGAAAAGTTGCAACTGTTTCTACAACAGATGCTCTGTTCCTTTACTTACCTGAGGTTACCATTTCTTACCATTTTTAACCTGCAAAGCGTTCCTTTACTTTAAAAAAGCACGCAATTTATATGCGATATTTTGCGGTATGTTATAGCACGGTTACTCTACAGCTTTTTGCCGGGTTAACCCAACTCATGAGGATTTATTTGCTTAATCTGGTCAAATCTGACCAGATTTGCCAATAATATATATATAATTGTTCCACAAACATCCCTTAAGGGACAAGGGAGACTTCTCTCATATCAATGAGTGCACCCCGATTCATGTGTCTAAGACCCCACTTTTTGTAGAGAAGTTTTACATGGCTGAAATACTCAGGAAATGTCGCCAACATTACTGAGGGGTATTTTGCCACCGTTAAAAAGTGTTTTGATGTTGCCTGGCCGGGGAATCGAACCCACGACCTTATGCCTGCAAGGCATTGCACCATGGTAGCACCCCCATACAAAAATTAAATCCTCTCACGGCTGGGTTTATTTTAGCCTATGTTTACATTTACGATATCCAACTGTCAATTCCATTGCGCAAACGTCAAATGAAATCCAATCGATTTCAGATGAGTTTTCATTTGACGTATACACAAAGGAATTGACAGATAAAATCGAGTGGATTTCGTAAATGTAAACATAGTATTAAATCCGGCACAAATCCACCAAAAATGCAGTGTTGTATTCGATGCATGTGCAAAAAATGCAACTATGCTCAAAAAGTACGAAAAGTTGAATCTGTTTTTACAACAGAGTCTGTCGTGTTTTACACTTATTTGGACTTTTCATTCATAATTTTGCTGTTTAATTTTACCGACATTTGTCGGTAACTCAAAAATGGGTTAGAGAATCGCACTACAGGTCCCTAATGTATATAAATCAACCTGATGATCCGGGACCGGGCTCTAAACATGACACGCCCAATATCCGGAACTAATTTCCTTTACCGACAGTACGCAATTTTTTTTTTTAAATCTTAAGTTTCTTTTAATAGCCGGTCTTCGGCCGGGGATTTAAGACTTTCTCCTATGGACAGGAGCCAATCTCGGGAACGGGAACAACATTTACTTTTAAATTAAAATTTTTCTCTAAGTAGCAGGCCTTTCAACGATGGAATTTTCGGAACTTCAGAGTCCCACATCTCGGGAAGTATACATTTCCCCAACAAAAGTTATGCAGCCTTGGAATCAGCATAAAAAACACTATTTGCACTATAATTTCATATTTTTTCGAATACTGTCGGTAAAGGAAAGATATATCAAATATCCTCTTTTTATTTCAAGAGCTATTTGATTGATCTGCATTTTTTATAACATGCCACTTTCTGTTAAATCAGATTATATTGAGTTACCACTCGTTAAACATGGTTTTTTGTTTGTTTTTATCTTATTATATTATTATAGCTCATTTATTTTTTTTGACATGAGATACGCAATTATGGCCATACAGGCTTGTATTATGTATGAACCATGGTACAATAATTCATAGGTAGGCCAGGTATGAGAATCGCCAAAAAATACAACCCTGTCGCTATGGCTTAAAACGTCAAAATTGTTTTGATGAATGATAACGGATGAGTAAACAAAGAAGAAGAACGAAATGTTGAAATGAAAACAAAACAGAGTTGAATTTTTTGATCAATAATAAATATCAACTCTGCATGTCAACAAGGTTTTGAAAGATTAAGCCATGGTACAATAATTCATAGGTAGGCCAGGTATCATGGTACAATAAGAAAGGTAGAACAGGTTCGAAAAAACGATAGAAATTCAACCCTACACGTATGCCCGCTTCCTGTCAAAATTGTTATACTGGCATATGCAACAGGTTGCCTTTGTTTGTTTGATAGTTTTTGTCATTTTATCCAATTCGTTAAAACAGAGCGAAAATGAATGAAACATATATATTTGTTTTCACATATACATCGAAACACGGTCAAAAACTTATTTTCAAATTAAGTTTGATAAATATATTCTACAACGGCTCTGTAATTAACGATTTCATTGCAATTTATTTTGAACCTATTTTGAAAACATTTTTAATATTTTTCAAAACAAACACATACACACACAAAATAAAAACTTCACATTGACAAAAGTCGGTCACACTCAGAAAAAAAATTTAAATCAGATGTGAGCTCTGTTATACCTTTTTATTTATACCATGCCAGGTATGAGAATCGCCAAAAAAATACAACCCTGTCGCTATGGCTTAAAACGTCAAAATTGTTTTGATGAATGATAACGGATGAGTATACAAAGAAGAAGAAGAACGAAATGTTGAAATGAAAACAAAACAGAGTTGAATTTTTTGATCAATAATAAATATCAACTCTGCATGTCAACACGGTTTTGACAGATTAAGCCATAACAAAAAAAAATTGTAATCAGCTGTTAGCTGTGGCCTACCTAAGAATTATTGTACCATGGATTAAGCCATAACAAAAAAAAATTGTAATCAGCTGTTAGCTGTGGCCTACCTAAGAATTATTGTACCATGGTATGAACATTGAAATAAATAAATAAAAACGCTTTTAAGTGTAGAAATAGTGGTTTTTACTCTAAACCACTATTTTAGTCGTAACGTATATATTTATTTAAATACCACTAATTACGTATATACCAGTAGTGGGATTCTGTAACTCTCTACCGATGGAATTAACGACAAATGTCGATAGTTAACGATAATTGTCGGTAAGTGCTATTCTGTATGCAAATTTTACCGATTTTTTTGTCGGTAATTATCGAAAATCATCGGTCAGTTACCGACGAAAAAAAAGGAGTCGTTAAGTCTACCGATATAAAAGAATTTTCATATTTTAAACAAAAAAATCAATGAAAATTAATTTTTTAAGAAATGATTTTGGAAAATATTTCATGACAAATAAAAAGATAAGCTGAGATACATTTCTTTACGCATAAAAAAGAAAATTCTGCGACATATGGAGGATCCTTTCAATATAAATAATAGGAAGCTTATGACAAATTGGAAATGGATACATTTTATAAAATAATGGATGAAATTTGGGGTCATTTGGAAACCTCCAGAATTTCGGGAAAATCTCTGAGAAAATAATAACTATTTTCAGTGCGAACAAAATATTTTGAAGGATATATTCCGTAACAGTTGCTACCCATATAAAAACGTATTGGTGGTTTCGATTACCATCAACGTTAAAAGAAAGAAGAATATCACCATGGTTGTCATATTCCCTGATAATACGTAATTCTGATATAACAGATAAATATACACAATTTAAATATTCCTGTTCAAAATATACATATTAACCCCCAGTTTTTGTAAAAATTTTTATTCTTCTCACACGAATTGTCAAATTTTGTAGATCGATTTACTCGCTTTAGCGCAAATGTAGAGCGCTGATTGTTAAATGTGGAATTCTTAATGATATATGGAACGGGTATACGAAAAATTAGATGTGTATGTCATCTGGGGCCTGAGCTATGAATGCCTAAATTATTACGAATATAGACGAACGAACAAAAATAAGTTACAAAAACTGGGGGTTAATGTTTGGATTTTAAATCTTCCGTTTCAAACAATTCAACCAATTTGTCGAATATTACACCATGTTTACATTAGAACCTGCCGGGTTATGAGAATTTATACGTATATCCAATGGATTTGACAATTAAAATCAACCGCAATAAATAAAAAATAAAATAAATATAGTTATATGTATGTCATCGTAGTTTTAACTACGATTTTTAATATTTAATAAAACCACTGGGTTTCAAATGTCAATTCCATTGCTTATATTTCAAATAAATCTTCATAGAGAAGCTTAACCCTGCAAAAGGCTATAATATAAACATGTCCTAAAGTTGAATTTTTCTACATGTAATTTGAAACTTATAGTACGGCTACACTAGAGTTTTTTGCCGGGTTAACCCACTTCGAGAGGATTTATTTGACATTTGCGTTATGGAATTGACATTTGAAATCCAAACCCGCTGGGTTAATCCGGTTAAGTGTAACTTGGGTATTACTTATTTTATATACAATAGTGATTTATACGGCGTTTATATTATAGTTTTTTGCAGGGTTAACCTTCTTTATGAGGATTTGTTTGAAGTATATACAATGGAAATGACATTTGAAACCCAGACCCACTGGGTTAACCTTGTTATATATAAACGGCCTATAAAATAATTTCATTAGAAGTTTGAATTATGTTCACTTTGAATGAGCATTATTTCGTTTAAGGTGTGATTTTTTCTATTTCTCCTAAAAAAAAACAGAAACGTTTAAAAATTAGAATAATTTATATACTTCGTATACGCTTTTCATTTTGAAATGACGTGCATCTTCTTTTAAATTCCGCCATTCTACCGATATTCGTCGCTAAAATTTTTGTATCGATAACATTGAGTTACAGAATAGCACTTTCGGTAATTCAACCGAAAATTTTCGTTAATTATCAATATCGGTTCGGTAGAAAAAAAAGTTACAGAATCCCACTACAGCTGTCTATTTGCAAAATTACGATTGTTTATATTGTAATGCTATCAATTCAAAGTGAATGGAGAAAAACCAAAAAAGTGTTTATAGTGAAAATTTTATGCGAAGCCTCTTCTCGTTTAATTTATTATTTAAAAGAAAATTGAGAAATAAAAGTATTATTTAAACAATGAAGTGTGAATTATGCCTATGTCCTTTACGAGGGACGACGACAAAATCCTATCATATTTATGAGGAACTCGTTGATGATAAACATCGTTTACGTTTAGTTGATGTAATTGAAAAATATTTACAAATGGAGGTGAGAGTTTATTGGGACACAACTTGAAATGAAATGAGATACGAATTATAATTATGTTAAATACAATTTAATTTTGTTAAGGTAAAACCCAATGGATACCAATCAACATTATTATGCCAATCATGTTATACACATTTGGATGATTTTCACAAATTTGCCTTGTTGATAAAGGAGCGACAGGAATCGCTAACAAATGTCAATATACCCATAATTAAATTGGAAAGTTCTTCCGATGAAGAAGATATAGAACAGGATGACAATGGATATATACGGGACTCGGATGTTGTAGTTGAATTCAATACAGATGACACCGAGAAACATAATGGAAGTGGAACTTTTAGACAATTTGGGGATGATGAACTATTGATGCCAATAAATGGCTTTCAAAGTAATACCAACAACTACAACAATTACCCGTCATTTGGGCAAATATCATTGGCGCCAGGAGATGCTTTAAACTTTAGGTAAGGAATGCGTATTTTTGTGGTTTATGTTTTTTATTTTAGGGACTCAAAAGGGATTATTTTAAAACTTACATTTGCATTTATTACCGACCTTCCATCGAAATTTAACAAGGCTTTGCTCTATTTTAGTAAGATCTCTTTAAGACATTCTCCTATGGATAGATGTCAAATACAAAATCTTTTTTTGTTCCACAAAACTCAAATTTACACTTGATGGCCGGTTTTCGTTCGTGATTTGAATGATTCTCTTATGGACAGATGTCAAATAAAATCTCTGTTGATAGGCTTACTAGGTCTTATTCATCAACACAAAGAAAGCAAATAAATGCCAATTATACATATATTGGGGATTACATCTATTTGATTCCTAACACAATACACTATTTCACAATAATTTCTAATATTTCCATTTTTTTTTTTTTTTGTTTCAGGACAAAGATTGCTTCAAGAGTGACACTTCCTCCAGTACGTAAAACTCCGTATAAAACTCACTCACCCGAAGATCGTTCCAGAATTGTTGAAGCTGCAAATCGTGGAGATGATTGGTCAGTATTAGCTTCGGAACTTGGTGTTAAATATAAAACTGCATATACCTGGGTTTCGACTAGTCGCAAAGAAATGTTTCTTAAGAGTGGAAAAATTTCCTTTACCGAAGACCAAATCAAAACAATTATCCAATGGATTGAGGATAATCGCCAGTTAACATTAAAGGAAGTTGTTGCTAAAATCAAAAATCACTTTAAAAAAGATGTATGCGTCTATTTTGTTGAATGCACTTTGGAAGGGCGTCTATATCAACATCAGCGACCTCATGACTATCTCCCGCATCTTATGAATACTCTAGAAAATAAAACGAAACGTTCCGAGTACGTTAAAACGCTGGAATACTACACCATGGAAAATAATAAAACCATTATTTGGTTGGGTGAAACTGTATTCAAAATGTTTTGTCGCCGTGCTAAAGGTCGTTTCACTACAAATTCTTCATTTTTTGCCACGTGTGATCCTACACTGTATATGATGGGTGCCATAACACAAGAGGGTGTTATTGGTTTTAAACGTAGTCGTGAACGTTTACGACCAGAGGAAATCATTAGAAATTGGTTGGAGACGACAAAATTTGATGTTACTAACTTAGTTATAGTGTGTGATAGTGATCGTTGTTTCTCCGAGCTGGATGAATACTTTAATAATTCCGAAGTAACACTGCTGTTATTAAGTCCCTATTCCTATATGTTAAATCCAATGGAAAGTATTTGGCATAGTATAAAAGAACGTGTTAAAAGTCCATCGAATGTTTTGCACTACAATCCTAATGATATGAAAAATCAGCGTTTGATCTTTGCTGAACAATGTATTGATGATTTGCTACCCACAATAACAAAAGAAGACTGTATTAAGGCAATAGAAAAGGTGAAGAAATGTCATAACGATATACTGGACATGCAGGATATGCCAGTTTAAGGATGAAGAAGAAGTATTTATCAATAGTTACTAAGCAACATAATTTCTGTAGATATGGAAAAGTATATATCCTGAAATTGATTTCCACATTTTGGATGTGTGACAGTTTGTAATGTTTTCATTTGGTGTCACATAACATTCGTTAGATATATTTTAGCTAATAATTATGTTTAAAAATAATTTATAATACGCGCTCTTATCCCAAATAGATTTCTGTGTATACATAAGCTAGTATATAATATCTTTTAAAAATTAGTTATAAAAGAACGTATTTAATGTAGTAATATATACATAAATAAATACAATTTAGTACAAATTATTTTTTCGAATTTGAGTTTAACCAACTGTCCACAGTTGGGAAAATAAAAACAAATTACCCTACCATAAAATAATTGCATAAAATATTGTATTCCTTCCAGATCCAACTTAATAAATTGGGGGGATTGAGGACTTCTCCCTATGGACAGTTGCAACAAAATTCGGCTAAGCGATTAAAACTTTTTTAAGTTGTATGTTTCCCTAAGTGGACGGATTTCGGACGGGGATTTAAGACTTTCTCCAATGGGCTGGTGCAAAAGTCGGCTACGCGAACAAAAGTAAAATGTCAAGACCCATAACTCGGGAAGTATGGATTTCTCTGGGAATGCTATATATAGTTCAGATAAGGGTCCCAAGACTATCTATGAGAAAAAATTTATCCAAGGGGTAAACAATATAATGGTTTTGAAGCAAGACATTTCCGAAATGTCAAGGCCCATATCTCGGGAAGTATGAACTTCCCACAGAAAATCTATGCCTGTTACAGAACCTGCAAGAATCTACAAAAGTTTACTACGATAACAATTTTTCCTTTATGTTATCGAAGAAAATAGTAAAAATTAGTAGTTTCTTGCAGTTCTGGAACAGACCAACTATGGAACAAGTGTCGTTTAGGGGCACCTCTCGGATCGGTCCGAAATTTTTACCATAGGTAGCCCTTGGGACCCTGAACACAACGATATATAATTTTCCGGCGGGAAGTCCATACTTCCCGAGATATGGGTCTTGACATTTCGGAAATTTCGTACTTGTTGTTGTAGCAGCATATAATGCTGGGTTGGCAGCCGCTGGCCTAATCACTTTGGTTTCGGGAAGGACGGACTTCCCCCCGGAAAATTATATATCGTTGTATTCAGGATGCCAAGGGCTATCTACTGTAAAAATTTCAGCCCGATCCGAGAGGTGCCCCTAAACGACATTTAAGCCCCCCCAACTATAAATCGTTGTTGTCATGGTACCATGAACTACCTATGATAAGGATTTCAGCCCGATACGAGAGATGACCCTAAACGACATTTAAGCCAACCGCTCTTTCTCTTTATTGTGTAAAATATCTCAAAAGACAGTGGTACATAGTTTAAAATTTATT
Organism: Musca autumnalis; assembly: GCF_047663935.1. Classification (NCBI taxonomy): domain Eukaryota; kingdom Metazoa; phylum Arthropoda; class Insecta; order Diptera; family Muscidae; genus Musca; species Musca autumnalis. The sequence continues at coordinate 158,306,793 of NW_027411866.1, read as the reverse complement.
TCGATTTTCGACTTCAAACAAATCAAACAAATATCGATTTGCAACGAAAGTCGATTACACGATTTTGACAAGTCGCAACGTAAAACGATAGCAGCAAAGAATCGACTATTCGATACATCGATAAGTCGAAATTCGACTTTTGTATCCCTACAACAAACAGAAAAAGGGCAAGCATTTTATTAAAATTCGTAAATATTTTCCAAAAAGGCGGCAAAACAGGATAAATTTCGGTACATAATGTACTGTCGTTTGTGCCTGTGTGAGCAATCAGAGGAATCTTTTATAGATCTCTTTCAAGATATCGATGGTGACGAGTGTGGTCTTGATTATATTAAAATAATAGAAAAGTATTTGGAAATAGAGGTAGGTTGTTGATTTGCGTGTTGGGTATACCAAGCCAAACAGTGTGTCGAGAAATTGTTGTCAAAAATGTTGTTGATGCAAATGATTGCGGAAAACAAACAACGAAAAGAATAGTATAAACAAATATGAAATTTTTGCAAATATTTAATCCAATCCATTTTACCTTGCCCTAGGTCGCTCCCGACGATGTCGTGTCAACAGCAATATGTAAAGACTGTCATAACCAGTTGGAAGACTTCCATACGTACCGTCAAATTGTCGAGGAAAAGCAGAAAACGATATACTGCACTATAAAGCAATCGAGAATTAAGACAGAGCGTCACGTAAAGGATCACTTGCTATTAGCCTTAGAAGAATTCATAGTACCGGAACATGGTGATAGTGATAAAACAGGTGGTGATGGTTGGGAAAATCAGCAGGAGGTGTTGGAGGAAGACAATGATGTTCCCATGGTTATAGCAAAAGAAGAAATACATGAGAGATCAACACAGGAACAGCATGGGGATTATAGCGAAAATAAACAAACAAATTCGAGAACGAAGCACAATGACCCTTTGTTTATTTGTGATCACAATTCAGGAGGTAAGTACATTTCACCAACTATGAACGTTTTAAGTAGGCTTAAGCAAAACTCGGATAACCTAGCCATTTTCACCGATGGGTCGACGATGGAAGAAGGAACGGGAGCTGGAGTGTACATATAGGAACAAACGTAGCGATAAGTGCAGGTTTTTTCAAATTGAAGTTTTTGTAGTGTTGAAAGCTTTACAGCTGTTAGTGGGATTACAGGTGGAGTGGTCATGATATATGTAGACATCCAGACTGTTCCTTAGGCTATGGGTCATTCTACACATATCTGTTTAAAAAAAATTGCGGTAGAGTTGTTACATTTTTTGGGTACCGGAGCAATGCAATGTAGTTGATGATCTAGCAAGACGGGTCAGTCTGTTCATTGACAAACTCAACAAGTTCTACTTTGAGAAAAGCGTAAGGATCTTAAACGTAAAGCATCCAGGTCAATTTGGGCGGTAATCTTTGATCGAAGAACGGTATCCCTATTCTTACTTGTGAATCCGGAGGTTATTAGTGGTCAAATTCAACAAGTTTAGCTGCGCATACAACCTAACCTAATCTACTTAATTAACAACATAATCTATTCTCCATTTTTCTCGCTAGAAATTGTGGCTACCAAGAGCAGCGATAAATTGAAAATGTTCACAAATCGAGTACAATTTAAACGATTAATTGAAGAGATGCAAAAACATCCTGAACTTGATAGCTGTCGCAAAGGTACTGAGGTAACACCCAATTTTAAGGATCTATGGGATAATCTGGCTAGAATTCTAAATACTCTAGGAACAACAAGAAGACTTGGTGATGGTTGGCTTAAGGTATGCGATATGAAGTTTTCAAATGTAATAGAAATTATAATAAATAAACTTTTTTTAATTTTCAGGTTTGGCGTGACTTTAAATTTAAAACAAAGAAAAAAGTAGCAGCCAATAAAGCAGCAGCTAGTAAAGGTAATCCACCAGTATATAAAATTTCTCCACTGGAGCAAGATGTGGCGGAAATGTTTGAATGGCTACCAAAGACATCGAAACACGAAAAAAGGATAATACAATTGCAGCAGCAAAAGCAAAACGTGCAAAAATCCAAATCTAATAAACTCAGATATTTCGTCAGCAAGAGGAAGCCAGAAGAAATAGAAACAGCAACAACATCTACAGCCACCACCACCACCACCACAACTATAGAAGCAATGCCAGTCTTAAATAAAGATTATGAAATTATACAAATTGAAGCGCCAGTACAAATGGAAAGCACCGATATAGTATCAGATAGTTATGTGGAAGAAATATGTCCAAATGAAACACTAACAACATCGACTAATATACAAACACATGACGAAAGTTTTGATCATATAAAACCTAAAATTACCATTAAATGTCAGAGGGATTTAACAGCAACGCCAATAGAAAACAAAAAAATATTTATTTCCTCATCCAAAGACCATGAGAATGTCGATAGTTTTAATGAAAAGTTATATAATAGCGAGCAAACGGACATACTAAGAGAACTGTATGAATTATTGACATCAGTGAAACGCAGCCTAATGGAATTAAATAATTACCAAAAGAAAATATTATATTTGAAAGAGGCAAAACTGAAATTGTTGCAAGCCAGAAATCGACGAGAAGAAGAAATGCATCAATGTGAATTGAAACTGAAAAATATGGAAATTCGTATTAAAGAAAGAGAGTATCAAAATTTATGTTTATAAATTGCAATAAAATGCAATTAATTTTGATGTATGTATAAAAACGCTAAAAGTATGTACATAGTTTGGTACATTATTTATTTTTTAAGTTTTTAAATAAATAAGACGACGAGAGACAAGTCTTTAGTATATTAACATAAAGGTCGAAGAAAATTCAATATTTACGACAAGAAGTCTTGTCACAAATCTTAAGGGAATACATTAACTCACTTGGGCGGGTAAGTTCAAGACATCACAGTCAATGAAGAAGAAGTGAAAAAAGTGGAGGTTTCTAAGCAACTATAAAATTACAAATGATTTATCTTGGTTCCTCTTTCAACATATGTGCGTAGTGGCCTACCCCTGCTGCCACCTAGGGAACTATTTTTTCTAACGAAAATGATATAAGAGTCTGCACCTGTGGCGGATGTTCCCGTCGGACCACGGTACAATTACCCAGGTGGTGGCATCGTAAAATTTTGAATGTTATGTCAAAACTTTCTTTTTGTTGTTGGGGAAATTACAACACAAATAATTTTTTATAAAGGGAGTTGACTTTTCATATTCGATCAGCTGGTGTGATACCACTACCTGGGTTATTGTGCCATGCGTCGGACTTATGTCCATATTTACATTAGGCAATTTTCCTTGCGGCAATTGTCAGTTTATTGGAGAGAGGGGTGAGGCATATGGTAACCCTTTGCCTGTCAACACCCTCTCTAAGTCCCAATTTACATTGGGCGAGTTTACTTGCGGCAATTGTCATTTTGTAGGAGAAAGAGGTGAGGCATATGGTAACCCTTTGCCTCTCAGCACCCTCTCTCACCTACAAACTGACAATTGCCGCAAGTAAACTCGCCTAATGTAAATTGGGACTAACCAACAAACTGACAATTGCCGCAAGGAATTGTCCAAGGTAAATTTATAGAAGGTATGTGCATGAATTACAACAACTAACAAATTTACAAAAACAACATTGTTGGTATTGAAAATTAATTGTCAAAGAAAATATTGAATAATAGGGTCGTTCCAAACATTTCCTTAGGAAAAACATAAATACATTTTGAAAATCCTCCAAAATAGAACAATTTAAATGAAAATGTAAATATAAAGCATTCAGAACTGTCGTAGGTCATTTTTACTACAAGTTTAGGAAGAAAAACAGTATTTTATGGAGGCAAATTTCGAAGTTTCAAATTTCATGAGTAGACCCTATTACATTTTGAAAACTAAATTTACAAAAAAAGTAAGAATACAGCTGATTGTCACTTCTACCTTCTATAAATGTACCCTGGAATTGTCTAATGTAAATATGGACTAATTAACTATAAAAAAAACATGAAAAAAAATCGGTAAAATTGAAATGCAAAATTATGAATGAAAAGTTCAAATAAAAGTTGACATCACTATTCCTATCGGTAGAATTTTACAACTATCATTTTTTGTCGCTAACTTACCGATAAAATATCGTTAATTAACGAAATTATAAGCATTTTAAGTTTACCAATGAATCAGCTCAGTTATGTTCAAACACAATCACGAAACCGCATTCGCATCGGTCACACTGGAAGACGCGTACAGAAGGAGGAGCATCGACTTTGCTTCCGAAATTGTTCAGACGTGTCGGACATCAGACATTTGGTTTGCAGGGTATTTAATACAGGATAGAAATCAAAACAATTTTGATTTTGGAAATGAAACCCTTTCAATCCGATGAATTTTGTTTATTTTCGAAGTATTCAACAAACAGTTTTTGAAAACAACAAATATTTTATTTAAAAACATAAACTAAAAGTCCGGGGCTCAATTCTGTTTTTATGAAAATAATTTATAAAGGAAAAAACTGTCAAATGAAAAAAAATATAAAGAAAATATTTTTCATTTCATTTTTTCAAAGAACAAGAATCCAGCCCCTGTTTTGGATGAAAATTTCTCATTTTTTTTAATATGGATTGAAGGAACGACACACACTATTCAATCACACACGTACACAAGGGGTTCATCGGCAGCAGCAGTTTGTCAGTAAATGTATGGGCCACATAAAACCGGATCGAGTGATTCATATTCGGATATACCATCCGATTTCTTATTAAATATATTTTTATGCAGCTTAGAAGTTTTTTTCCTTTATTGTTCCTTTTGGGAGCATAGGGCTTCTACAAGAAAATTATATCTTATTTTATCGATACATATTGTTTTTAAGTCATTGATTGATATATTAATTCTCGATAATTCATTTTGGATTGTTCTGCGCCATGTATTTTTTGGATGTCCTGGACGTCGAGATCCTTGAGGGTTCCATTCAAGAGCCGCAAGAGAAATACTGGTGACCGGCTTTCTTAAAGTGTGCCCAATCCATCTCCACTTCCGTCTAGCGATTTGCTTTGTAATAGATTCTTCTCTCATCCTGGTATGTAAATCTATGTCCCAATTTACATTGGGCGAGTTTACTTGCGGAAATTGTCATTTTGTAGGAGAGAGAGGTGAGGCATATGGTAACCCTTTGCCTCTCAGCACCCTCTCTCACCTACAAACTGACAATTGCCGCAAGTAAACTCGCCTAATGTAAATTGGGACTATGTTTGAAATAGTGTTTGGCCAAAATATGCCATAGATTATTCGGAGACATTTGTTGATGAAGGTTTGCAGTTTTTGGGCTAACGTTTTTGACATGAAGTACCTGTTCAAATGACAGGATGTTGTAGAATTTTAAGCATTAAGCTCGGATAAAGTTATATTTTTTTTATATAGCCGGCCTTCGGCCGGGTATTTAAGACTTTCTGCTATGGACAGGTGCAACTCTAGGGCAAGGAAACAAAATATATTTAATTTTTAATTAATTTTTCGTTAGAAACAATCTTAATGACCTAATGATGCGAGTGAAAAAGGAAAATGATATTTGCCTCAATAGGCAAAAATTCTCAAATAAAAATATCTTTAAAATTTAAAATTTTTCTCTAAGTAGCCCATGGTAGAACAAATATAAGGTAAAGTAAATACTACAACTCAACAACAACCACATAGAAATTTGTCTTTTTTTGTAATGTTAGTGTCAAACATATATGTAAACAAAATAAGGAAATGTCTATAAATTATTTTAATTAAAAAACTAATCACTTTTCACATTTGACTGAATTTTTTTGAAAACATCAATGAAAATTCGTTACATTTTCAATTTGAATGTTTCCACATCATTTCCCTAAATGCATAATTTCTCGCAGAAAGTAGAATTCTTGCATTAATGTTTGGGCTCGCTGGTAATTCATCGAAAAAAGAAAAGCTGGTTCAATATTTTGTTTTTTAAATCAAAGAAGCAAATGTTTATTAGGGCTTTATTTTTTCAAATTTAACAAAATACCTCACATATTAACGAACGTTGTACCGCCCTCTATAAGCGGTGTTTTATTATGTCGATGTCAGACTGGCAAGGTTTCTTGAAACCAATTTCGTTAAAGTTTCTTTTCAAGTTTCGTTAGTGTCCACACACGTTAACGTGAAATTTCATATTTTTGCATGTTCTTTTTATTTCACCTTTCGTGTTTGTTTTGTTTCTCATTTAAAAATTCGCCAATAAGTACAAAACAAACCAAAATAAACTAAAAACAACACAAAATCAACAAAAAAGGAAATTCTTTTTCATTAATCAACTTTTTTTTATTAAATTTAAAAGTTATTTTCTACTTTTTCGTCCTTTAATGCTTGTTTTGTTGTTAATCGTCTGCTTGAGAAAATAAAATGAATGAAACCCGAATAAAAACCAGCAACGAATAACAAGAAGAGGCAACGCAACAAACACAGAAAACCATGTACATGGGTTTCACTACTTCATACCCCTCGCCTATAAACTTGACGTCGCCATGTTGAAAGAAGTCATTCTGGGAAATAGTTTTTTTTCGGAATGATATATTTTTTCCTCAAAAAATACATACGTTCGTTGAAAAAGAAATAAATACAGTCGGACCTCGATTATCCGTGATGGTCGGGACCGGAGGCATTACGGATAATCGATTTTCACGGATAACGGAGGCAATGTTTTTATGCAGTTTTTGAACATATTTTTAAGTAAAACTGGCCTAGTATTGTATAATAATAAAGTAAGTAATTTTTGTAATATTTCTAAAGGTAATCTACAAAATTTTAAAATGATACATAATACCATCTTCCGATTCATCTGAATTGACTTTGTCCCATGGTTTTTGTAATACCATTAATATACAAATTGTGTAATATGGGAGAATTTCCAGTTTTCTTTTGTTTACCTTTTGTTTGCTTAATCAAGTTTATTCGAAAGTGTGCTTTTACTCCCGGATAATAAAGTTTATATCGAGAAATATAGGAAATGGAAAAAAGACCAATATTCCTTAACTATCCCGGATAATGGAGGTTCCCGGATAATCGATTCACGGATAATCGAGGTTCAACTATAAAATGTCGTATGGAATTTGACACTAACATTACAGCCCAGTTCAGTCAGCTGGGTATTGCTGTTACCTTTTATTGTTCTACCATGCTTATTAGCCAACATTTAATAAGGGAATTTTCGGAACTGCAGAGACCCATATATCGGGAAGTATGGGACTTTACATATATTTGTGATTAGGGCAACGAGACCTACCTGTGGAAAAAATTAGGTTCTGATCCGCTTAATGCTTAAACTCATCATAAGCCGAATTTTATTCAGTTGACTCCAACATTTGCACTTTTTTCAATGATCTCCATCTAGCAAAAGAGGACCGTACGATTATAAAGGGTTAATAAAAAGGTAAAAAAAAAATCTATCTGGCAACCCAATATAAATTGACACATCATATGCTGCTATCATTTCGCTGTGATTAAAAACGTCAGTAAGAAGAAAATATACATATCTTACGTTCTGGCTGGAAAAAGAATTAAAAATTGTGTCAATATTGCTTAAAAAGCAGAAAAATTACTGATTAAAATGGTTTGTCGTTTATGTCTAAAGGACGTTCCTGATGAATCGGTGATAAAATTATATAATGATATAATTCCCACAACGGATTCAATCGAAATGGTGAAACTTATTGAAAAGTATCTAGATATTGAGGTTGGTAGAATGTTATAGTTGTTGTTGTTAATAATTGCATTACGTTTGATGCATATTGCTCTTACTTTATAATTGCTATGGTTTGTTATCAATAGGTTAGAGAAGATGATATTGTCTCGACAACTATATGTCAGGATTGTCATGACCATTTAGATGATTTCAATAGATTTTGTAAGGATGTTGCTGAAAAACAATGTACGCTACGCAACGAATTCCTTGATGTACATCTTAAAGTGGAGTCTCATTATGATGATAGTCAGGATCATGGACAGGATCTGAAAAAGGATGACAATAAAAAGGAAGTGGTGGAAGAGGTTGGTGCGGATAATGGAGATATTTGCGATTCTAAGGAAATTGAACAGGCTATGTTTGAATGTCCAATTGATTTGCTTAAAAGTGAAGTGGATGATAATGAGAGAGAAGAACGAGAAGAATTTGTAACGGATGTGTTTGAGGATGATGTAGAACTAAATAAGGAAGAAGAAGATGCTTTAGCAGATAGCGGTGATAATGATCCAGTGGATATGAATACATCTGAAGGTATGGATAAATATATATTTCATTTCATTTCATTTATTTCATACATAGTAATGCATAAGCTAAACATAGCCAACATAATTATATATATAAGTACGCAACACCTCCATGGTTGAGTTTTTTATGGAATTGTTTTCAGATGACATGCCTTTGAGTAAACTAAAAGCTAGAAAGAAGAAGAAAAATGCAACCACAACTAGAAGAAAGCGTACAAAAGCCAAACCCAAGGATGATGCCACCACCGTCAAAGAACCAAAAGAACGTAAAAAGAAAGGTGAACGCAAGAAGACCATGTCTGCCCAAGAGATAATAGCTACATCTATGGAACTGAAATGTGACATATGCCAAGTTCAAGTAAACACATGGCGAGAGTTGAGACAACACTTTTTGTTGGCCCACACCCGTACACCGTATATAAAATGTTGTGATACCGTTTACGAAAAACAACGCCCACTTGTTGAACATCTATTGTGGCACAAAAATCCAGATTCATTCAAGTATTTTGTTTACAATATTCATTTTTAATATTTTTAATCTTAATTTCTTTAATTATTTCAGATGTAAACTGTGCAATGAAGTATTTTCCAATTCAAGAGATTTGACATCTCATATTAGCAGTCAACATCCCGATAATGTTGATTTACTAGAGACCTATGAATGTGAACATTGCTTTAAGCAATTCCGTAACTATAGCATATTCCAAAATCATTTACGTACCCATAGTAAGGATAAAGATGTTGAATGTCAAATATGTAATAAAAGGTAAGTTGAAACCAGTCATATTAATGAGAGTTGCCAATCCGTTTCAGAGGGATAAAGTCAGTGATTTTATTGTGAACACTTTTTGTTTATTTCATTGCAATTAATATATTGAGTATTATAGCCATTAATTTTCAACATCACATTTGATTGTTCTTCTGCTTGAAGATATAAATATTCTAATGACTTTATCCGTGTGGAACGGACTGTAAGCTTAGAGATTTTTAAAGTGATTAGTATTGCGTTTAAATAGTTTATGTATAAATTAGAGCTCCTTATCTGAACAAAAATTCCCCGTGAGTTTTCCACTTTCTGCCTCAAGTAGAAACGGAGATTTTTCGTCCGGAATAACCCCCCATATTTTAATTTGTTATATTCAATAAGTCATTCACCCTTATTACGGTTGGCGTTGTCGTATCCAAAATTGCAAGCTGACGTGTCGTAACGTCTAATTGGTATTATGTATGTTTTTGAACAAAAAAGCAAAAATTTCAATTTTTAAAGAATTCTTTTGGTAACAAACATAATTAGAATTATTAGTAGATCATTTTTAAACTTTTAATTCAGAAGAAAAACTAACCCTATAGTTTTTACAATCAAATTAAGTGTTTGGCGTAGACGTTTTTGTGGTCGTTGGCGTAGTCGTTGTCGTAGGGATATTTGTTGGTACCACGTAACATTTACGACAACGACAATTTTTTTCTCATACAAAATTTAAAAAATATATATTTTTTAATTGTAAAACAATTCGTTTGAAATCATCTTTTGAGCAAGAACTAAGAAATTTACATTGCATCAATCGTTATATGAGTACTCTAACAAATTTTCAATAGAAAGTTTGTCATCTGATAAAGACACGAAATTTATCTTACGCAAATGAATCAAAGTAGAAAAATTTGTATTTATTAAAGTTATTTTCCAATATATTTTAAAAATCATTGCCAAAAAATTCTTTTGAAATTAATTTGTTTTTATTTTTATATGCTGTCGTTTACAAAATCGGTCACGACTCTTTCCTCGTATTTCAACGCCATACGTAATACCAATTTGTCGTGTTACGCCATACGTAATACCGATTTGTCGTATCAAAAAAAATAAATGTTGTATTTAAACCAAGAAATGCGTTCTGGAAATTACAAATGTATTTCTTTCGATTTTTTAAGGACATAAAATGCTATAAAAGACAAAAAATGTCGTTGTATATAATTTTTCATCATATAAAAATGTATCTTACGACTGCGCCAACGTCTACGCCTACGACAACGTCTACGTCACTTGAACGTCTACGACTACGCCAACCGTAATAAGGGTGATTGTATATCTCCCAATTTATGGATATAGAAGCGAATTACTAACTGTTATTGTGGAAAAATTTTCTATATTTAATTTTTTTTTTACAAATTTATAAAAAAATTCCAAAATTAGTCGATTCTTGTAGTTTCTGGAACAGAGCAATTAATGAAGCAAACTGGGGTTATTCTTAATACAAACTCACCGGGAGTTTTTTCTCTCTGCCGTTTCAAATTAACGTAGAGAGTGAGAAAACTCACGAGGAGTTTTCATTGAGATAATTCATTGATGTTTCTAACCCAAGCCATATTTTGTGGCTTGAAATTTTTGAAAAACCACAAAATCTGTGTGGTGACGTTCAGATCAGTACTGGGAATTGATGATTTCATTACTTACAACTGAGGAGGATGTGTCGTGACATCTGAAGCTATAGCTTTCAGTGCCTTCGCCCGTTGTAATAAGTTTCATTATCCATTATTGTTTTACATATTTTTGAAGCTACAAAATGTGTGGACTTTAAAATGTGGTTGGTGTAAAAGATTTACTGTTTTATCCATAGTTGCATATCTGCAATTGCTAGAATTTCGCGTTGAGATGTTATACAGTGCCCGAAATAAAGATAGGTACACATGTACATTTCTAATTTTTTCATAATTCAGATGAATTTTATTGCATTTTTAGTTTCAAATTAGTCTCCAAATTATTTTCAAAATGCAGATAAAACTAACACTTTAAAAAAGTTTTCAAGAAACTAATTTTTAACAGGGAAGAGGAGGCAAAAATAAATAAATCTAGTTTGTTAAAAAGTTTCATAGGTTAGGTTTGGGGATGTGTGGTCAATATATATATATATATATTGACTACGCCAATCGGAGACCTTTCGGTCCATTGTGATCATCCATAAAGAAAAAAAGAGGTTCAGAATTACCTGAAAAGACAAGAGAAGAGAAAAGAGAGAAGAATAAAGAAAAAAGGGTGTGGTTTGGAAAGTAGTAATAAATGAATTATTAAAAAGAAAAAATGAAGATATAATAAAGAAAGAGAGGGTGGTTTATTTGGCGATGGTGGAAAAAACTATCAGAGAAGTAGTTACGCTTATGGGTCGCGCCGTCCCAGCCAATTCAGATTTTTGATGATGTTGTTTATGATTGTTGGTTCCATGTTTGAGTAGAAGGTTAAGCTTGGAGGAAAGCGTATTCCTGTTAATCTATATCGCTTTCGAGTTAACATCGGGCAACGACATAAAATATGCTCGATCGTCTCCGTTTCCTCCTCATCTTCCCAGAGCCTGCAATAGTCCATGCCATCATCCTGCCATTTGCCGATAAAAGCTCGGATGTTGCAATGGCCGGTAATGACTCCCGTCAATACCCTGATTTCTGATTTACTCAAACTTAAAAGTGAAGTTGTTGTTGTTGTTGTAGCAGCATATAATGCTGGGTTGGCAGCCGCTGGCCGAAACACTTTTGGTTTCGGGTCAATCCGGTACGTAAGAACCCGCTGCCGTGGGATTGTAAAAGTGAAGTTGTTCTCTTTGTTGAAAGATTCGGTGATTCGGTGATAGCTTGACTTGTTGATTGAGATCCATGTCTTGCCAGTTCATCTGCCTTCTCGTTTCCCACAATGTCACAGTGTCCCGTTACCCAGCAGAGTCGGACAGCGTTAGTGAGGTTCGCCAAAGCAGTTCTACACTCAAGAACGGCCTCAGACTTGATATTGGGGGATTTGATGGCTTTAAGAGCCGGCTGACTATCAACGAAGATAGTCACCGGTTCAAAGATTTCAGCATCCAGACTTTTTATCAACTCTGCGGCCATTTTGATCGCGAAGATTTCTGCTTGGAAAACACTACAGTCGCTGTTCAACCTATATGAGTATTCGAGGCAAAGCTTCTCGCAGTAGACGCCAGCTCCGGTACCTTCTTCCATCTTGGAACCGTCTGTATAGAAAGCCAGACCGTCCAGAGGAGGGTTACAACGGATCCAGTCATCTCTACTAGGGATAACGACCTCAAAATCATCAAATCTATGGATTGGTGATAAGTAGTCGCTGAATTTCTCCTGCTGATTCAAGCTAAGGTTTGGCCCTAGCTCCCGAAGAATGCATGCATTACCATAGGTGCTGTCACGCCAACGATTCAATTCATGTAGCCTTAGGGCACTTCGTGCTGCTTGACCTTTGATGCTAAGTCTCGTGGGCAAGAGGTTTAGCATCGCATTCAGAGCTGCTTGTGGTATACTTCTAAAGCTCCAGTTATCAGGATCGAGGCTGCCCTTTGCACCTTGTCTATGTTGCCAGAGTTCGATTTATGTCGAAGCGCATGCCACCAGACAAGACATCTATAGGATAGGATGGGTCTCACAACAGTATTATACAACCAGTGTATAATAGCTGGACCCTCAACTTTTCCCAATCGAATTCTTACATGAATAGAGTGCGATCATACCTCTCTTCGTCCGTTCCTCGACGTTCCTTTTCCATCTCAATTGAGAATCCAGGATTGTACCTAGGTATTTGACCTAAAAAAAGTTTCATAAATTGGGCGTATATTTAAACGTCAAAAATCTTCGAGAGTTCTCCAACACTACTTTGACGGCAAGAAATAAAATTTCGCACCAAAAAATAATGAAAAAAATGTAGTAATTTTTATTTTGCAATAAAACCAAATATTTTATATGTTGACATCATGGGTAGTTCCTAACTCCAAAACACAAAATTATAAAATCCAATAAAAGTCCTCTGAATTATGGAAAAATTAGAAATTTACATGCGAACCTATATTTATTTTGGGCACTGTATGTCATTACGCTTGGTTTGATACAAAGCCACAAGTTTAAAGGTCTTAACACTGTGATTCGAACTGGGAAATTGAAGAGATTCGCTTTATATCGATCAAAGTTCTTTGAGTACTTATTTAACTCTAACTCTAACTAGTATTTAGAATTGGGAACCTGGTAAGATCTAAGTTTAGTCTATGTAACTATTTTTTCTTAGTATGTAATATTTAGGACAATCATGAACATTTCGTTCGGAATTTTCCGCACGAAAAAAAGTTTTAAAAAGTGAACTTCTTTTAAAATTAATATTTTAAAACACTGAAAACTACTAGAGTCGCTTTATTATGGAATATTTGCAAAAAGTAAAGAACAACAACTCGCCTCGGATCGTTTGAAATTGTTCGCAACAAGTTTTTCTAGCGACGGCGAAATATTTTCGGGACAAGTCCATACTTCCTAAGATAAGCCTAAAAGATCCAAAAGGGTTGCTGGTGACATCCAAACTGGGTGAATATTCGTTGGCTTTGGCCCATTGAGAGGCTAAAGACACGTTATGCTGCCTTGTTGGCAGTATCCTCGTCTCCCCATGTATATTCGTTATCTAGACGAACAGAATTTCTAGGGTAATATGAATATATAACATTTAAAGTAAAACGGTAGAAGTCCTGGTTTTTGCATGTTGATATCTTTTTTGGTGTCTCATATGTAACCCTTGCAGATTACTTGAACAAATTACTCTTGGGAATAAACACTATAGCACTAATTTTTCAAAGCACATAACATTAGTAAAAATAATTACATGTTATCATTTATAATTATATATGTATATCTCACCGTTTCATATATGTATGTACGATTTCTTTTATATGTATGTATGTATGTTAGTCTATTGCAATATAATGAAAAAAAATTAAACAAGTAAATGTATACCCTCCTACCCACCTACAGATTAGAAACCGAATATCAATTACGCCGTCATATTGATTCCTTTCACAAGGACATGTCATTGCATATTTGTGACATTTGTGGTAAAAAATTCAAATGTAAAGATTCCTTTAAACGACACTATCAGGTGCATCAAGGCATCGTTGAACCGGCTGTACAATGTTCCATATGTAAATCATGGCTTAAAAATCAACACAGTTTACGTATACATCGTTTCGTTCATGAGGAACATCCCAATTCGTGTAATGTGTGTGGAAAATTATTCAAAACTCGTCACACATTGCGCCGGCATATGAAGTACTGGCATGAGCTGGAACGTAATTTACATTGCACCTATTGTGATAAGGTCTTTCGACAACAGCGTAACTTGGAAGAACATATGGCCACACATACGGGAGCCCAGTTATATACATGTCCTCATTGCGGCAAAGAATCACGCTCGCGTTCGAATATGTATGTACACATAAAACGAGTTCATCCCAATGAGTGGTGGCAATCGAAAGTGGAACGTTTAAATTTAGATCCGAATACAGAACATCCAGAAATAGAAAAATATCGTCAACAACAACATGATGTTTTAAAAATGTATGATAATTTTTTGTGTAAATAAATTAAGCTGCTGTTTTTATAAATGTTGTTTAATTAAAGAACAAAATTAAATTTGTTTTATTTGCGTATAAGCAAACAAAGGGTGTATAATTACATTAACTTTACCGCATGAATTATACTAAGTACTATGTTTAGTTTCAATAAAGTTTAGTAATTTGTTGTTTGTCACTTTTAATTGTTAACTGCATTTTTTGTCTTTCTCACACAACTAATTTCCAATGTAGATGTTCAACAATATATCGTCTTCGCAATCACATCCAATCCGTGCACAATAATATCTATCAACATATTTGTGATATTTGTGGTAAAAAGTTTAAATCGAAGCCCGCCTTTCAAAAACATTACGATGAACATCAAGGCATTGTGGAACCAGCAGCTCAATGTTCCATATGTGGAGCATGGCTTAAAAATAGCTTCAGCCTCAAAGTTCATTTGACAATACACGAAGATACGGAATTTCCCTGCGATATTTGTGGAAAACTGTTTCAAACAAAAAAGAATTTAAGTCGCCACAAACGTTATTGGCATCGTTTGGAACGAAACCTAAAGTGTAGTTATTGTGAAAAGATATTTCGTGAAAAACGTAATCTGGATGAACATATGGCAACACATACGGAGACCCAACTTTATGCATGTCCACACTGTGGCAAAGAATCGCGTTCTAAATCGAACATGTATGTTCACGTGAAACGTCAACATCCTGAAGAATGGTTAAGATCGAAACAGGAACGTTATAAAATCAAACAAAATCCCAATAATAATGAGGAGCAAAAAAAGACTGTTTTGGCAGAAGGAGAGGAGCAAGTAATTTCGGTAGCTGTTGAAACTTCGGTGTAGGAAGATGAGGAAACACAAGAAACTAAACAGTTTGAAATTGTATTATTTGATTTGACGATTTTTTTTAGTTGTAAGAATGTTAAATATACGGTCTAGTTTTTTTACATGAACTTAAATGTTGTTTTTGTTATTGTTGGCGAATTTAGAAAATTTAGAAATCCATTTTAGGGACTCCACTCATATATTTGTAAAATATAAAGCACCGCTAGCAATAGTCCTCCAAATACATATTTCGAACATTTAATGGTCATACCCAGCAAAAATTTGGATCCGGTAGTCATTACGTAACCCCTTACAAAGTAATGTAAACAAGCTTCTTTTCGCATTACAAGTAATCTGAAAAGTAATGGGTTACTTCTTAAAAAATTTACAAGGCAAACCTACTTACTTTACTCCTCACTAAGTAATGACGACGGTGGCACAGTGAGTGTGTGTGTCCGACTATAAATCCTACGGTTGTGTGTTCAACGCTCACCGTCGGCACGCGAGTTGTTTTAATTAAAAAATAACAGTTCGTGGTGCACATGTGTACTGCATATTTAAGTTCTTAAGCAACCCTTAGTCTGTGTTTAGACACACAAATTTCTCGGGAAAGTAAATTGAGTTTTTGGGAGAGAGCGGAGAGGAAAGAGCTCCTCAATACTCTTTCCAACCCCCTATTGCCTAAAAACTGAATTTAGTTTCCCGTGTGTCTAAACACGGACTTAATATTCGTGTGCGTGGCATAGTGTGTAGTGTCTTTGGCTAGAAATCAGAGGGTTCGTGGGTTCAATTCGGGCAGACAGCGAAATAAAATAAAAGTAAGAAGTGTGATGAAATTAAAAACAAATTCTCTACATCAACTGTTCTAAAAATAGATTTTTTTCACCTTACTTTTTAACTAGAATAACTAGTTATTCTAGTGGTCATAAAATAACTACAAATTGAGTGCGACATGCCCTTGTAAAAATAATGGGGAAGAAGGGGGGTTTGAGAGTAGTTACGGCTGCCACAAATCCCTTACGAGTACATCTTTAATTTGGGAGCCACCGTGGTGTAGTGGTAAGCACGTCCTCCATTCACTCAGAAGGTCAGCGGTTTAATCCTTGACCAGAACATCTAAATTATACGCGTAATGCTGGCTTACATTTCCCGAGTATTTCAGCCATATAAAGAGGAAGGGACTGTGGAACTAAGGCAACATTTTATCCGTGCGGACCAAGCAAATTGATAGCTACATATTTGCAAAAGAAGATGATCTTACGAGGAATAAATGGATACTGGTTTATACCGTCATTTTGACAGTCTGTAACAAAAGCTGTGTCCAGGCAAACATATATTTCATATCAATTCAACAAACGACACAGCTTCGTAACCCTTAAACTGGGTACTTTTTTGAACCATGGGTAAGCCGATAACCAAGGTTTCAATTCAAGCAAGAGTGCTGCACAGAATACCGTAGTAGCGACGACAGACCTATAAAACGATAGTGATTAGCTTCGTATCGTATTAACATTAAGTCAACAGATAGGAGCGCGCAAGGAAAAAACTCACTAGACAATCTGAAGTAATGAAATATTGGTACATAATTAAATAATTCGGTCCTTCAGATACTGACGAAGCTATGGTATAATACACCAGCAGTGGCGACAGGCCTATCAAACGATCGTGGTTAGCTTCATCGTATTAACTCTGAGGACTCAAGAGTTCGAGAAATTACTGTTGAAGCATTGGAAATTTTTATATGTTTAAACAAATTGTGGGCAACAGTTAAATTTATCGGGGAAAGAAGGATGATACAACGTTTACAACGTCGTATAACATTCCTCCCATCCGAGCAGGCTACACCACAATTTACGATCAGCGATGTTATCGAACGTGTGAAATCATACAAACCGTTAGAATTACAAGGAATCTCTATGTCATGTTTATGTAAGTATTTAACGAGTATCCTAATATGTCATTAATTAAAAATATGGTATCAAAAGATTATAAAATCTAGCAGAGTAGTGTCGCTACTGAATGCGTGGGTGCTAGCAGAGGCGAATTGCACAGACAAACCTTTCTTCAGTCGCCATAGCGAAGGCTCTTCACTAATCCTCCTCATTGGAGATTGTACATAGCACATACCACTCTGGAACTGAACTCGGCCGCGCTCAACGCAGTTCTTTCATCTGAGGAATTCGCCTAAATCCACTGCCATACTTTTTGCCACTTTGATGTTTGCTACGTGTAGCATTTTCATTTTTATGTATCAATTTAGGAAATAAAATAATTTGACTTACCTTTATTTTTGTTGTTGTTTAATATTTCCCAAAAGGAATTATAGATTTTTTGAAACTGACGACTAATTTGATATGCGTAAGGATGGGTGTACAACGGACAACAATTATCAACACTATTACCGACTTCAAACATGACTGCGTTCTGGTTACCCAGCAAACCAATCGTACCGATATCGTAACGAAATCGGAACAAAATTCGAACGTTACGTCCGATATCTGATCCGAAATCGTAACGATATCTTAACGAAAGTTGTATGAAGTGGTTGACATAATTTCGGAACGAAATGTCGGAGCGAAATCGGATCGATTTCGGTCAGAATTCGCAACGAAATCGGAAGAAAATCCTTGGGAAATTCGGAACTCGAATTTTTTCCTCCGAATTTTCGTATAGATTTCTGAACGATTTCGGAATAATGTCGTATGAAAATCTGAGGTATCTTCCGAACTTTCGTAAAGATTTCTGCACGATTTTGGAATAATTTCGCATGATTATCGAAGGAAAAAAATTTTCTCTGATGCCTCTTTTTTTATTGATAAATTTTCCCTGTTATATTTTTTATTGGAAGATTATAATTTCAAAGATATCTAATGATTTTTACTGTTGTCATCATTTTGTAGAACAATTGTTATGTACCTCCTTCACGGCGATGATTCTTGGCTTGCCAACTAGCTCTTTCGTCTCCTATGGTCATGGGAACTCAACCCGCCGAATCAATCCCAGAGGACTAACATGATTGTTGAACGTTCCACAATAACATGCCTAATTCGCTCTTCATTTACACGGGGACCTCCCTTCCATGGTCCGAAGGCTCCCCTAATCTTCTATTCGGACCCCAAAAACCACACACCACGCTCCTACACTTACCTCATCCAATCACCTTCCACTCAAATTGACTTAAACAACCATATTTATATACCTTCACAGAACATTACACAAACATATTTTTATTAAAAAAAAAAAACATTTAATTTTATAGTTATTGAACAAATTCTTAAATCCTATGCTGTTAACAATCTTTCCAAGTTTCCAATTAGAAATAATACTATCTTTCGCAATATCTTCAATAACGGCTCATTTGGAGTCAATCATAGATCCTAGAAATTTTTTTAGTCCTGCAAATTCGCCTTAATTAATCGGCACACTTTAATTCTTTACCTTCGACTAATGGAGCTCAATTAGACGGAACTACAACCACTATGTTGTCAAACAGAATTTATCTGCAGTCCTAATATCTTTCCTATTTCTTTGATTTACTCAGCCTGTACACTACCTCTATTTTTCCGTGTAGTATTATTCCCTTACAAAAATAAGCAATTTACTTGAACGAAAACTTAAACACTATTATGACCTTATTTAATATGGAATACGCTTTCTTTTTATCATCAAATGCTCTTCTTTTATATGTAAATATATTATTTCCTCTTTCAAACAGATTTCTTTTCTAATCGATATTCTTTTTCTCTTTTAGCAGCTGAAATCAACGCTCCAGCTTGTTATAATCTTTTTGCACTCGACCAACAAGGACGGACATACACATTAACGGTAAGACACTTTACCTTATAATCGCCTCTTTCGGTATACTGATTGGTTTGGGTTTTTATTTTTAGCGCACCTTTCAATCAAAAGGAGGGGCTATCACATACGACTGGAGTGGTTCTTTTCTCGCACAATACACTTGGCGGGCCAATAAATATTTTCTCCTTCCTGGCCTTCAGACGAGAATCGTAATTTCCTGTCTCCAACCAAAAAACCCATCAACGCTCAAAACATCCAATATAGACACAGTCGTGTGCAGACTATGTGTATGGAGATAAAGTTTATGCACTGGCCTTTGTCAAAATCAATAAGAAGGCCAGTGCAACACCAAATCAGCAGTTCCACGGCAGATTCTTTAAATAAAAAGAACAAAACACCACAAACACCACAATCAACAACTGTAACAAAAGCTACACCAGTTTTTATTTACTCACAATAAAACGTTTATTACTTTGAACTAAACAATTTGTTTACTTTGTTATGTTATTGCCACTCTTGGTTATATCTGTTTGGCACTTATTAACACTGACGAGGATTTAGTATGTAACGTCCGCTGCTGCAAAATGACGGTTTGTCTATCTCTCATCGGCTATTTATAAGGGTAGAATATTCCCGCCAAATGCTATTTTTCCCGAGAAAACCATTTTTATTACCAATTTTCCTTTACCTTTTCGTTTCATTTGGAATTTTCATGGCGGTTTTCCATTTTTTTATTGACATCAATTGTCAGCTTATTGTGAATTGTCAGGATACACTCCACAACACACAAAAAAATAACTGATCTCCAACAAATCGTACGGTTTCATTCAAAATTTCAGCCCCTTACGCCTAACGCCGGCAATTTATGGTATTTGGTGAAAATTCCCTATTACGTCATTAATCCCATCAATACATCTATATAATTATTTTTGTATAGGAGGATATTTTTGCTTTCGCTTTTTTTCTAAAAAAACAATAATTATTTTTATATACGCCTACGCTTACGTCGGAATTTACGCTAAGTTCCGCTTGAAATTAGGTGTCCCTTGTATTCACAAGTAATTGTTCACATGGATAATCGGTACCTGAATTTCAATTAATGCATATTCCACATCACTCGTTGTCAGAATTTTCTGGCCTCTATGAAAAAGCACACGTGCAAAGAAAAGAAATTAACAAGAATTGCATTTTATCTATGGGGAACACGAACTTTTCTGCGCCGCCAACCAACTATAAAAAAAAAAACGAAATCACAGCTTGTTTGGTCTTCATGAAACGCAGCATGTTTAACAAAAAGAAAGGAATAATACGAATTTTGCAATACCACAACCGCTGCACATATATTGTGACGCCACTAAACTTATTTGTGGACACCCCACACTCCCTCTACTGAATCATTAATCAACGTCATGTCCCCCTTGGACATACAATAAACTGGCATGTAAGTTGAATAATTGGGAGGCACTCCAGCATGGGACTCATTTATGCTCTCATCCTCTTGCCAAGTCCGACCACGAGCCGCCTGAATATGATCATTAGGGGTTGGTAACATCACCAGCTGAGGAGCCCCGCTTGACCATGCAACAAAACTTCGAGGTCTTAGAGGTCACAATGAAGACATCGATGTGCATGGCAGTACGTCTACGTTCCACGTGGGGAACTCCCACACCCTGCCAGTCTCATGCCGGGCACTATGATTGAAGCCTGTAAGTAAAACTGGTTATATTTCAGCGACTACGGCATTAACCTATCGTTTCCCTAGGAACGGCGCCTTTTTGCATCTTGCAACGTGAATTTACCCCCAGTTCTATTTGCGGTATGTGGATGTGTGTCTATGTGGTGTTATGTGCCTCACCGATGTTTTATGTAATCTAAAGGTAGCATGTCATAACCATCCAATGTTTTTATTTGCTCAAAATAGACTGTTCTAATACATGTGAAGTGTGTGTTATTTATTCATTTGGTTCTTAGTGACAGTGTTTATTTTTTTGTGTTCGTCCTTCTTTCCAGAATTATTCCTAACATAATGAATTGAAGGTTATTAATTAATTGTGGTCGTGCATACAACACAAAGAAACAAAACCCGATCTGTCGGTGTTTTTTTTTTATGACATCTGCCCCTAAATAATATGCTGTTATGTCTTCCAATCTTCAGTGCTTGCAATCTCAATTTGACCGCTTTCAATTACTAAGACCCAACGGGCTGGAGACCCTAGTTAAGTTACTACTTTACAACTTCCTACAGTTCACTTTGAAACTTTACTATGTACCTGAGTATTTTTGAACATATATATTCAAGGAGAATACTTCAGTGGTCTCAAGCAAGATATCCTTATAATGTGATGCCGAACCTGTCAGAATGGCATGGCAGATTAACCACCTCCATATAATCGAAACCATATTATATTGCCCGACATATATTTATAATATATTTCAAATCTACTGAAAGTATTGCCTAGATGAATATTGACACTCTCTCCCGTAAAAGACTACATGCCAAACATCCCCAATCCAACCCATATGGTACACATACAGGAAAGACTACCTCCGTCTAAAATATTTTGGACATATAATACTTGGTCTACCTACATGATCTCAAGGCAAATTTATATAAGGTATATGTATGAATTACAACAACTACCAAATCTACAAAACTACATGGTTATTATTGAAAATTAATTGTCCAAGAAAATATTGAATAATAGGGTCGTTCCAAAAAAATTTTCCAGGAAAACATAAATACATTTTGAAAACCTCTAAAATAGATCAAATTTGAATCAAAATGTAAATATAACGCATTCAGAACACTCGTAGGCATTTTTCATTACACGATTAGGATGGAAAACATTATTTTATGGTAACACGTTTCGAATTTCATGAGAAGACCCTATTACATTTTGAAAACTAAATTTACAAAAAAAAAATGAAAACCGCTGATTGTCACTTCCACCTTATATAAACATGCCTTGCGTGGTTTTACGTCATGAATTTGTTCCATCTGCCACCACCGGTTTGTAGTAGCCATACAAGAAACTATTAGTCAGGTTATTAGATAGAGAACAGACTTGTCCCGTTCTACTTAAACCTCTGAGCTCTTGACGGTATGTCTTTCGCCTGGATTATGTTTATATTATAAAGTACCAGAATCTGGCATCTTACAATATGTTTTTATTCCAGAATTTGCCGGGCGAGGACTTGGGTTTTATAGAAACTCAACCTCTTTTCATCTTATAACTGTAGATCAGCATAAAATTATTTTTTTTTTTCGATTGCTTGAGTGGAGTATTCTACTACTTTTTTTATTAGATGTGTGTTCTCTGTAGTGATCTTCTCCCTCTGTCTTTACATTAATGGGATTCTAATGGCTCACACTCTATACCAAAATCTTCCACTTATAGATAGAAAAGTTAGCTGTCTGTTTTGGCAAGAAACTTTTTACATTCTTCCGCAAACTTTCCACCCTATGTTGTTGGTGTGTGTGTGGGTGTGTGTGTACAACATATTACTCTTCTTTGGTGCGATTCTCTATTTTTTTCTTTGTTTGTCGTAAAAAAAATACAACTTCCAACATATACATATACGTATTTTGTAGAACACACACTGCTCTTTAACAAGGGGTAATTAATTATGGGGTATATAGCACATATATGCACAGATATCACAAATGTTATTTACGCGGGTGACTTTCATGAAACCGTTGACTCCCTTTGATATATTATGGTTATTTTTTTTTTTTGTGATCAAATCCATACGGATCCTAACCCTGGGTAACGCCCCATATCTTTGCATACAGAGAAATGTTCTGATTACAATTAAGAATAGCTTACTGCTTTATTTTTTTGATACCGTGTTTGGGTTATGGGGGAATTTAGACGTCCGAATTGCGATTAGACACTCAATACGTGACAGTCGTTCTTGGTTTATTTATACGTATGGTATAAGGACTAAGCTAAAGCAGACTGTTCCCTTATTTATTATTATTTTTTTTTTCCGATTCCCATTCTCTACCCCAAAAATAGGAAAAAAGGGTGGGAAAATTCTTACTTTCGCAAACGAATAAAATATCGAGGATTGCAACTGATTAATATTTCTTCCTAAATACAACGTAAGGATTTTTTTCTAAAACATGTGTTCCTACAGCAACTTATTTTCTATGTTTTTTTTTCTTTTTGCCTATTACTCGAACTGTACACACATAGCTCGGGTATATTGCTTCGGAGTTCTTGGGCACTTCAGAGAGCTTGTAAACCATAGTCATGAGCGTATAGCTCGGTGTCTTACGGCATGTTAGATACCCCATCTCGCACCAACTTCCCAAAATAAGACAGTATTGCATATTTACTCGACGTCATGTTGATTGTGATATAACTCCTATTCAGACAATAAATCTACCTTTTTAAATCTTTTGCATGGCATGTACCTAGCGGTCGCCCCTGCACATCTTCTATGGCATACATATTATTACCTACCGGTTTAGTTATGCGGCATTTCATAAATTTTCTAGCGAACTTGGCATTGAAATTTTTCCCGAAATCACTGAGTGCGTAATTTCGTCTAAAGACCTCTTGACCGGGGGCGAATTGAACTTGACGGGCCCTCACATTGTACCGTTTAGCGCTTAGCTCATATGCCTTATGCATGTTTTGCTTGATTTTTTCACGTATGAGTTCCAACCTATTTTTTCGATCTAGTTGGGATATTTCATGGTCAGCTAGGGACTTGAGTTTTCGGGCAAGTTTGTAATCTGCCCCATGGGTGTACATGTTGTACCCAAATAAAGAAAAAAATGGAGTCACCCCAGTGGCCGTATGTACAGAGGTACGTAATGCACACTCTATCTCGGTCAAGTATAAGTCCCAGTCTCTATGATCGGATTCTAGGTATGCTCTAATCGCGGCTAATACTGACTGATTTACCCGTTCCGAAGCATTCGACTGTGGGGAGTACGGGGCTGTCTGAATATGGTTAATACCATAGGTCTCAATCATTTCTTTAAACGATTTGGCTATAAATTGCGCTCCATTGTCACTGTGGATGACTTCAGGGACCCCAAATTTTCTGAATATATCCTCGATCAAAAACTTCACCACATTCGACGCAGTTGCCTCCTTCATTGCCTTTAGGAACGTGAATTTACTAAAATGATCTACGACAATAAAAATAAATGCATTTCCGCTTTTGGATCTGGGGTATTTACCTAAGAAATCGATGTAGAGTTTCTGGAAGGGACGGTCGGTGACAACTTCGTTCCCAATGGTAGGTTGGGTATACTCATTAGCTGGTTTAGTTTCTTTGCATGTCGTGCACTTGGATACGTATTGTCGCACCTGAGATGACATCTTAGGCCAGTAATATTTTTCTTTCAGACGGTTTAGGGTTTTGTGGAAACCTCCATGAGCCGCCGTCGGTGGTTCGTGTGCCTGTTCGATCAAAGTATGTGTTAATGTTTCCGGCACCCATAGTTTCCACTGAAACTCGTGCATTTCATTATCCGATGTAGCTAGTGCTTTCTTGAAAATCATATTGTTGACTATTCTCAAATCTGGGAGTCGTTCCTGATTTTTTTCTACATTTTCACGTAGTTCTTGGTATTCCTCGCTGTCGAATTCATTTGTTTCGAAGTCGAACACCTGATCTACATCCAGTTCATCTGCTGTTGGAAGCCGAGAGAGCATATCAGCGACAATATTGTCCTTTCCTTTTCGATGCTCGATCTCAAAGTTGTAGCTCTGGAGTTGGAGAGACCATCGTGCCAAACGTCCGCTTAGGTCCTTCAGGTTCATTAACCACTGGAGGCTTGCGTGGTCAGTTATCACGGTGAACTCCATTAATTCTACGTAGGGGCGGAACTTCTTAATGGCCATCACGGCAGCGAGGCATTCTTTTTCCGTGACACTGTAGTTCCTTTGGCATGAATTCAGCTTCTGTGAAAAGAAAGCTATTGGGTGTTCTTCGCCGTGGTCGTTCAATTGGAACAACACTGCGCCTATGCCGTATTCAGAAGCGTCACACTGAATGAAAAATCGCCTAGAAAAGTCTGCGTGACGAAGTACTGGCGCTGTTGTAAGCGCTTTTTTCAACATTTCGAACGATTCTATCGCTTTCTGGTCTATATTGAACTTTTTAGTTTTTTTGAGGGTGTCGGTCAGAGGTGCAGATATCGATGCAAAGTCTTTTATGAAACGCCGGTACCACCCGGCTGTTCCCAGAAAGCTACGGACTTCTCGCTGATTTTTCGGAATTTTGATTCGCCTGATCGCTTCTATTTTATCCGGATCGGTTCTCAGGACTCCCTCACCGATGATGAAACCTAGATATTTTAATTGTTTAAAGCAAAATTGCGACTTTTTTAATCCAATAGTAAGGTTGGCCTTCCGTAAGCATTCTGACACCTCACTTAACAACCGCATGTGTGTTTCAAAATCACCCGAAATTATCAGTAGGTCGTCCAAGTACACGAAGACATTCTCTTTAAGCCTTTGTGGAATGACTTTATCCATCAGTCGGCACAATCTTTGTGCGGCATTGCACAAGCCGAATGGCATCACGCGGAACTGGTACAATGGACGACCTGGGACTGTAAAAGCGGTGTACGGTTTACTTTCTTCTTCAAGCTCGATCTGCCAGAATGCATACTTTAGATCCACGCTACTAATAAAATAGGTTTCATCGATTCGACTCAGGATACCCTCGATATTTTGTAGCGGATACGCATCTTTGACCGTTAGTTTATTTAATTTGCGCGCATCGAGGCAGAATCTGTTTTTTCCAGGCTTCCTCACGATTGTAGTACGGTTGCTCCACGGGCTATCGCTTTCCTCAATCACTTTAAGAGCTAGCATGTTATCTATTTCAGCGTAGGTTATGGCCTGTACAGCAGGTGACATCGGATAGTGACGATCTTTCACCGGCTCCGCCCCTTCAATCAACTTTATCGCATGTTTCTCCAAGGTTGTACACCCCAGACCTTTTTCTTCGAAGGTGATGAAGCTCTTTTTAACTTCCTCTAGCCTTTCCGATTGTTCTTTTGTCAAAATGTGCGGATTTAGTTTGGATGTGGACTTATCTTGGATCATGTCTTGCTGAACTTTCTCTGAATCAATTTCAGCCACACCTAATACTTCCGGTGCTAACTCAAATGCACGCCAGAAATCAATCCCCAAATACAATTTTTGTTCCAGTTCTGGGCAAAGAAATAGACTAATCTCTCTTTCAATATCTTTATAACTAACCGCTACATTAATTTTGCCTAGTACTGTGTATGCGATTCCTCCAGCTGTTGTTACTTTGCTCTTCATTGGAATTATGGGAATATCTAATTCTTCAACCAATTTCTGACAGTCTTTTCCAAGCATGCTAACAGACGCTCCTGTATCTAGCAAGCCTTGAATAGGTTTGCCCATAATATTTATTTCTGCAAAAACTCGCGGATCATTTTTCTGTTTGGTGACTGTTTGAATAGATTCAACTAAACACCGTTTTTGTTTTCTCCACTGAAAGGACTTTTCACGCATTTTCATCACTTTCTTAGGTATTGGTTTGACTTCTGAATTAAAAATTCGATCTTTGACCCTTTCATAATTTTGTTGACGTGTTTCTAAAGGCATATAATGTCGCTCTCCGGCATAAAAGGTATCTTTACTAATATTAATCTTATTCCTAACTACATTGTTCTTATTTCTATCGTTACTTAAAATCTTAACGTTTCCAAAATTTATTTGTTTTGATTTACAGGATTGTCCGTCGGACGTGAAATTCCTGCCTTCTCCACGCCCCTTTTCGGGTTTCCCTGGCAATGTGGACATTTAGGGGTAGTGGTATCCGGTTTCCCACACCGATAACAGAAAAGTTTTCTGTATTCAGCAGGGCATTCCATGAAAACATGTCCGGGCTCACGACAGTTCCAACAGGTTACTGGCATTCTTTGCTGTTGTACACGCAAGGCAGATATATTGTCCTCATTTTCTGGTTGGTAATCGCCAGAGACATATTCGGCCTCATTATCATATATTTCACTAACTTGCCTTATTTGACGTGGGGGTGCTGGCAAAGGCCTTGTATCGCGGCGAGGAAAATTTCGCTCTGCCTCGATACATTCTATACGAAGCTGTTCAACAGTAGAAATCGTCATTTGATAAACATGACGTTTTATGTCTTCCCTGACGTTTCCTTTTATAATTTTAATAATTTCATGTTCATATAGGGGTTGCATAAGTCTAGATCGCAGAAGCCCCATCTCATGAAAATACGCATTCACCGATTCATTGGGTTTTTGTTTACGCTCTAGGAGTTCCCTCAGGATGTCAAATTTGGATTGGGGGCTTTGGTATTGACTTAGCAGAGCTTGTTTTAAACCCTCCCAATCTATATTTACGTATGTTTGCCTATGAAGCCAATACCACTCCCTAGCTTGGCCGGTAACTAAAAATGAGAAGTCTCTCAGTACTTCGTTCCATGGAATGTTGTATTGTTTACGCATTTCTTCAAGGCGGTATATAAAATCATTGACTCGTATGTCTCGAGGATCCCCACTAAAACTGAGTCCTAATTTGTCTACCCTGATCTTGAGAGTTTCATTGAGGAAGTTCATATTGTTGTTAGCCGAGCTACTTTCTGCTGTCGCATTCGCCAAGTTATTTGCTGACCTATTGGAAGCACTATTAGTGGATCTTTCTTTACCGTTTTGGTTCTCTTGATTAGATTTTGGGACTACACTAACCGCTGCTGCTAAATCCTGGACATTTTTAGATAAGTTCTCTATCATTTTACGAACATCTGACATTTCTTTTTGAACTAGACTTTGAACTTTCTCTTCCAAAGATTTTTGAACCGATGCTGCTTCACTTTGGACTAAACTTCTAATACTAGAGTCCAAAATATCATCATTTTCAGCTCCAACTTGTGTTACGGCATTATTATTGTTGCCATTACCATTGTTTTGATCCCGCCTTAAAATGGAATTTGCCATATCAATAAATTGAAAACCGTTCATGCCATTATTATTATTATTCTCGGCCATATTTGTTCTTCTTTGTTTACTGTGTTCTGGAAAATAAACCGATCTATTGATGTCAAATGTCTCAGGCCTACTTCTTTTAGTTGTTTTTTTCTGATAGCGCGTGTAATAGCTCATGACCCAAACTATATCAAATGGACTAACAAGTCTTATATGTTTCACTGATCTTTTTATGTGCCACGTTATCTCATCAGATTAACCAATTTTGATATTCAGAGACAATCTTAGTAATGTGATTCTTAATATCACTGTTTTCATATATAGATGTACCACCAAAACACTTAAAACATATATAAACACATTTATTTCTACTATTCAACAAGTTAAAACATATATTATAATCGTGGAAGGTATGATTGTATTTTCAGAGGTTCATATAGAGCATTGTGTGGTATATTATTTGTTTTTCGTATGACATTATAAATGACAGTGTTCCCCCATGGGGTCGTGTTAATGAAGATCCAGTCACAATTTATCTTAACAGGTAACAGTAACTATATTCCACATGACTTTCTTTTCAAAGTAATTCAGAAGCTGTTCACGTATAAATGAATCTTGCAAAATGTTCAATTCTGGATACTTCTTGCCAAAAGGTATTTGCATTTTTTTCCATTCTATAGTTTCCTATATCAACTATCGTTTAACGGATCAAAATATAAAAAAATCGAATAATTACATTACGGTCGTGGTCAATAGTAGGAACTCACGAGTTATAGCTCTTATTCGGTGTACTATGGTGAAATTGATATCTTTGTCGTTCTGGATATAATATTGCACTTCAAAACCGTACTATCAGTTTGGATGCTCTATTACATCCAGGTCAAACCATGACATTTTTTCAATTTCATTTGGTTTATTGTTTTCACATTCTAGTCTTCTATTGGATGTACTTTGGTCTTTCTGTACATATACTAACTTGACTAACAACGCCTTTGCCTAATAGCGTCACTTTGTGCCGCCATTTTGCCCCGCGCCATTAGCCTATTTCTCTTCTTTTTTCGATTGGGCGCCATATCTGTTATGTGTGCATTACCTCGGCGTTCGATTAGGCCAATTGACCGACTACGAGGACTCCTCAGGGCTAGGGAACTCAACCCGCCAACCGAACCCAGCACACTAACGTCGAAAGAGGGGGTACATTCTATTACTTTTACTTCGTCCTAAAACCATACAAAGGGAAACTTCACGCCGGGACCTTGCTGGAGTGAGCCCGCACTAGCCCACCCTACCTGGGTCCAGCATGTCCTTACCTTGCTTTCCTCTGGACCCCCACAAACCACACTTCTCCAATCACACTCTTACTTCACGCCAACATCCCCCAAATGACACAAAATTAGCAACACATTATTATTTAAAATTTAAATACTAACACATATTGATTTATTGGGCAAATAATTAAATCTATTAAACATTTAAAATTTCTAATAATTTCCTCATAAAAGATCGCGTAAAAATAACAAACAAAAATATGAAATAGAATAATAGATAAGAATAATACCTGGATTTCTCTACTCAAATAAAAATGGCTTCAATCCTCTGTGGAAGAAAAGCATTAAACCTTTACCTTGTCTTTCCGCGCGCAAAAATCGCGCCTTTTGACCTTTACTCTACCACCTAAAAGAGCTCTCTTAACTGGGTATTTTGCCGCCAAATCCTATCGGCACAAAAATCAACTCAACAAGGATTCGAGATAATCCTCTTGCAACACACTCAGCCTTTTGTTAAACTACTCCTGGTATTTTTCCCTTACAAATGCTTATTTCCTTAAAACTACGCAAATTTAGTTATTTTCAAAAATGATTTCTTTTAGATTTTTTATCTCAAAAGTATTGATTATATGATTTTTATATTAACGGAAAAATTCTCTCTATCATCTTCCTTTCAGAACCGCAGATACTGTAACTGGTCTCTGGTTGATTTCTCTTCAAGACGTTACCCAAAAAACGCACACCAAATGATGCAGACAAAAATTGGATATACAAAAAAACAACAACACAACGGTAAGACACCTTTTACCTGGTATATGACGTTACCACAAATTGATTGGTTTAATTTTCTTTCTTTACAGCTCAAAGACGTTTTGAAAGGCGAACTCTTCTACGCCAAAATTATCATCAAATGCCACTGGACTCTTTACGTGATTGGCTTGTCTTAATTTGCAACAGCAGCGGTGGATAGGACACGATAAATGCACCAGGATACAAGTCACGACCGACCCAGTCCAGCCGAATAATGATGCACAGTGACGGACTTAACGCTTAGGTCTTCTCCAGGCACCCGTCTCACAACTAAAATGTTTCCACGCTCTTACTGGATTATTACCCGGCACCAATGAATTACTTCCTTCCACCCTGCCACCAGGAAAGAGGTTTGTTTCTGCCGTTGTGTTGAACAAAAAGCGCCAGCCTCCGCTGTCTTCTTGGACGACTGGTAAACCGCCGGAAAATCTCTGTTAAAACACACAAACATCACCACTTACACATTTATTTGTGACATCACCACTAATTCTACTCACAATATTTTAAAATAAAAGTAACGAACTAAACGTTTATATCTTTGATTCACTGCCGTCTGGGCGTAATATTCACTCGGGTAACGTCTGAACTATGATTTTGGGTTTTCCTTTGTTCACCTCCTTATATAGCCCTCAATTTAGCAACTCCCGCCAGACGCTAATTTTCCATGAAACACCATTTTTCTTCATAATTTTTCAATTTTCTTTGCTGGCTGTTCTTCTTATCTGTCAATTTCCATCTATTCATTCGGAATTGACATCACTCTATTGTGAATACCCCACCAGCTGACAACAGGTCTGTCTGGTTACTTTCCCAGCAAGAATTGTCCGGCCAGAACTTTCTCAGAGAGTTAGAGGTTTCTATTCTCTTTTGCTAGACAACGGTAAAAAGTAAACCGACTGACTTGCGTAAACAGAATAATCTGTCCGGCAATGGAGGAACCAAAGGAATCAAAATGTTGTATATTATTAAAAATGAAAATGACCCAAAGAAGGATTTTCCCTTTGCAACTTTGTTCTTCAAAAAGCAATACAATTAGGCTTGCTATTTCCACAATAAAATTGTTCTTAATTTTCACAAACCCAAATCAACAAAAAAATAAAAACGGAGGTTTGGTTCTCCCATCAAGGAACATTTACTATCAATCTAATGGCAACATCGCCTTCCCCGCACTTTGCCTGAGATACTGACTACTGTATTATTCTATTTCCCAATTTTCCTCAAATTTCATATTATTTATATGTTAAAGTAGAACCGTTTACATGTGCGTTCATTTTCTTATTTATAGCGCATTTACACCAACCTTACTTCCTAAATTCACGCTTACCAACACTACTGTCTACACTCCGAAAACTTCCTACTCCCAAAAAAAACAACCCTGCATGTTGTCCTATTTCGGCGTAGCGATCCCTATCTTACCATATCCACATTTCTGAACACGCTAACAACTAGAACTTACATCACAATCATCAATACGCAATTTCTACAAAACTATAAATATTTAAACTGTTCAACTTTTGTTGACATTTTCCGACATTTGTCTAGCGTTTTGACCGAATAATATATGTGGTCAATAAAAGGAGGGAAAAAAATAAAAATTATTTAATCTTTCGGCTGCCTACAAATCTCCACCCTCGTTAACGCCGTATGAGGCCGGCCAATTTTTGTTGTTGTTGTTCGCTGCTGACACCTGGCCTGCAACAAAACTTCAAATTCGTCTCGTTTTCCTTGCCGAATTTGAAGTTTTGTTGCAGGCCAGGTGTCAGCAGCGAACAACAACAACAAAAATTGGCCGGCCTCATACGGCGTTAACGAGGGTGGAGATTTGTAGGCAGCCGAAAGATTAAATAATTTTTATTTTTTTCCCTCCTTTTATTGACCACATATATTATTCGGTCAAAACGCTAGACAAATGTCGGAAAATGTCAACAAAAGTTGAACAGTTTAAATATTTATAGTTTTGTAGAAATTGCGTATTGATGATTGTGATGTAAGTTCTAGTTGTTAGCGTGTTCAGAAATGTGGATATGGTAAGATAGGGATCGCTACGCCGAAATAGGACAACATGCAGGGTTGTTTTTTTTGGGAGTAGGAAGTTTTCGGAGTGTAGACAGTAGTGTTGGTAAGCGTGAATTTAGGAAGTAAGGTTGGTGTAAATGCGCTATAAATAAGAAAATGAACGCACATGTAAACGGTTCTACTTTAACATATAAATAATATGAAATTTGAGGAAAATTGGGAAATAGAATAATACAGTAGTCAGTATCTCAGGCAAAGTGCGGGGAAGGCGATGTTGCCATTAGATTGATAGTAAATGTTCCTTGATGGGAGAACCAAACCTCCGTTTTTATTTTTTTGTTGATTTGGGTTTGTGAAAATTAAGAACAATTTTATTGTGGAAATAGCAAGCCTAATTGTATTGCTTTTTGAAGAACAAAGTTGCAAAGGGAAAATCCTTCTTTGGGTCATTTTCATTTTTAATAATATACAACATTTTGATTCCTTTGGTTCCTCCATTGCCGGACAGATTATTCTGTTTACGCAAGTCAGTCGGTTTACTTTTTACCGTTGTCTAGCAAAAGAGAATAGAAACCTCTAACTCTCTGAGAAAGTTCTGGCCGGACAATTCTTGCTGGGAAAGTAACCAGACAGACCTGTTGTCAGCTGGTGGGGTATTCACAATAGAGTGATGTCAATTCCGAATGAATAGATGGAAATTGACAGATAAGAAGAACAGCCAGCAAAGAAAATTGAAAAATTATGAAGAAAAATGGTGTTTCATGGAAAATTAGCGTCTGGCGGGAGTTGCTAAATTGAGGGCTATATAAGGAGGTGAACAAAGGAAAACCCAAAATCATAGTTCAGACGTTACCCGAGTGAATATTACGCCCAGACGGCAGTGAATCAAAGATATAAACGTTTAGTTCGTTACTTTTATTTTAAAATATTGTGAGTAGAATTAGTGGTGATGTCACAAATAAATGTGTAAGTGGTGATGTTTGTGTGTTTTAACAGAGATTTTCCGGCGGTTTACCAGTCGTCCAAGAAGACAGCGGAGGCTGGCGCTTTTTGTTCAACACAACGGCAGAAACAAACCTCTTTCCTGGTGGCAGGGTGGAAGGAAGTAATTCATTGGTGCCGGGTAATAATCCAGTAAGAGCGTGGAAACATTTTAGTTGTGAGACGGGTGCCTGGAGAAGACCTAAGCGTTAAGTCCGTCACTGTGCATCATTATTCGGCTGGACTGGGTCGGTCGTGACTTGTATCCTGGTGCATTTATCGTGTCCTATCCACCGCTGCTGTTGCAAATTAAGACAAGCCAATCACGTAAAGAGTCCAGTGGCATTTGATGATAATTTTGGCGTAGAAGAGTTCGCCTTTCAAAACGTCTTTGAGCTGTAAAGAAAGAAAATTAAACCAATCAATTTGTGGTAACGTCATATACCAGGTAAAAGGTGTCTTACCGTTGTGTTGTTGTTTTTTTGTATATCCAATTTTTGTCTGCATCATTTGGTGTGCGTTTTTTTGGTAACGTCTTGAAGAGAAATCAACCAGAGACCAGTTACAGTATCTGCGGTTCTGAAAGGAAGATGATAGAGAGAATTTTTCCGTTAATATAAAAATCATATAATCAATACTTTTGAGATAAAAAATCTAAAAGAAATCATTTTTGAAAATAACTAAATTTGCGTAGTTTTAAGGAAATAAGCATTTGTAAGGGAAAAATACCAGGAGTAGTTTAACAAAAGGCTGAGTGTGTTGCAAGAGGATTATCTCGAATCCTTGTTGAGTTGATTTTTGTGCCGATAGGATTTGGCGGCAAAATACCCAGTTAAGAGAGCTCTTTTAGGTGGTAGAGTAAAGGTCAAAAGGCGCGATTTTTGCGCGCGGAAAGACAAGGTAAAGGTTTAATGCTTTTCTTCCACAGAGGATTGAAGCCATTTTTATTTGAGTAGAGAAATCCAGGTATTATTCTTATCTATTATTCTATTTCATATTTTTGTTTGTTATTTTTACGCGATCTTTTATGAGGAAATTATTAGAAATTTTAAATGTTTAATAGATTTAATTATTTGCCCAATAAATCAATATGTGTTAGTATTTAAATTTTAAATAATAATGTGTTGCTAATTTTGTGTCATTTGGGGGATGTTGGCGTGAAGTAAGAGTGTGATTGGAGAAGTGTGGTTTGTGGGGGTCCAGAGGAAAGCAAGGTAAGGACATGCTGGACCCAGGTAGGGTGGGCTAGTGCGGGCTCACTCCAGCAAGGTCCCGGCGTGAAGTTTCCCTTTGTATGGTTTTAGGACGAAGTAAAAGTAATAGAATGTACCCCCTCTTTCGACGTTAGTGTGCTGGGTTCGGTTGGCGGGTTGAGTTCCCTAGCCCTGAGGAGTCCTCGTAGTCGGTCAATTGGCCTAATCGAACGCCGAGGTAATGCACACATAACACAATGTAAACTTTGTGTACGAATATGTTATGTCTATCATCTCTAGCTTGAATTATTATATGTTGCATTTATATTCAAAATATTTAAAAAATGTATATGCGAATTTTATAACCAACCATTTTGTTTTTCGACAACAAACTAAAATGTTGTTTGTTAGATATATACAAAAGGTGGTTGTTGTGCGAAGGGAAATTTGTTTCCGACATATCGATCCGAATTCGTAACGAAATCGGAAGAAAAACATTAGCATATTCGAAGGGAAATTTACTTCCGACATTTTCTCCGAAATCTGAACGAAATCTGTACGAATTCATCTACGAAAAATCGTATAGAAATCGATACGAAATCTGAACGAATGTGCTTCCGAAATTGTTCCGATATGTCGGACATCCGACATTTGGTTTGCTGGGTAGAAATAAAAGTCAAAATATCATGTTTCTTTATAGGAATTATTCTCACAACACTTCACTCCAAATTTTTGCATCTATATTAAACACATATTTTTTGTTGTAAAATGTACAATACTTTTTTTAAATACAATAATAGCTATTTTAACGATTTTAACGCGCTAAATTGCTGAAAAGAACGAACAGCCAGGATTGCCAAATTCAGTGGTTTTTATCACATTGCGGGGAATTTCATTCTTGTGTTATCAATCAATTCACCAATTCATGATACAATTCCCAGCAAAAGTTAATCAGTACAAGTGTACAGTACATTTGCTGTTGGGGTACATCTTTTCCTATGAATTCACCCAGCAAAAAGTTTGCATCCGCGGATGCAGTTTCATTGAAATTGCTCTAGTGTGGCCGGGACTTTGGAACAAACTTTCACTACACCCTTCGATGCAGTCCACACAGAGTTAAGGCCTGCGTACATAAGCTGCTCTGTCTGATTGCCTTGCTTTCCTGCTTCATTTTTGACATAATAAAAATAAAAGAATAAAGAAGGCCGAGGAAATTTCGAACTGGGTTGCCCTTTTCTGTTTTATTCTTTTATCAGAAGTAAGCAAGGTAAGCAGGCAAGGCAGCTTATGTACGCAGGCCTTTATGAAAAATGCACTCCGTTGGATACATTTTAAAAGCAGTTGCTTTAGAGATCCCTACAAAACAAAAGCAGTTGGTTGATCCCTACCCGCCGCTGCCGACATCATTTCTTCAGAAGAGAAACGAGAAACAAGAGTGTATATATATCGAAGAATTTGTTATAAAATAAAAAATACAAACTAAAGTTGGGAACATTTTTCCGGTAATTAACAAGACGGAAATTTTTAATGCAACATACTGTACACTTGTAGTGATTCAACTGCATCCGTGGATGCAGTTTAATCAGTACAAGTGAACAGTACATTTGCCGTTGGAGTACATCTTTTCCTATGAATTCACTTATGAAATTTAAAAGAGAGCGCACAGCTAGGATGCACTTCATTTTGCTTCCATAGCACATAGCTGGAATGCAGTCCATTTTTGATCCAAATCACTGCATTTGATGCAGTGTTTTGGATTGAAGTTAAAAGCAGTCTAAAGATGCTATAAAAATGCAAGCCGTTGCAACATATCCCAGAATAAATAAAATGCATTTATTACCCAGCAAAAACTTTGCATCCGCGGATGCAGTTGAATCACTACAAGTGTACAGTTTATTTGCCGTTGGAGTACATCTTTTCCTATGCCCAGCAAAAAATTTTGGGAGTTGTGCAATTGGAGTTATGATTTCACACCTCTTTCGATGTATTCCAACAGAGTTATGAAAAATGGACTTCGTTCGATACATTTTATAAGCATTTGCTGTAGAGAGAAAAAACCAGTTGGTTGATCCCTACACATTTCTTCAAAAGACAAACAAGAGTGTATACATTTCGGAGAATTTGTTATAAAATAAAGAAATAAAAACTTAAGTTGCGAACATTTTTGCGGTAATTCACGAGACGGAAATTTTTAATGGAGCGGAGTTGGAGTCCATGTCGAAAGCTGAACTAGTGATGGGAAGGCAACATAAAAAACCTTTTGGATGATGAAGCAAAATCAGATGCGCTTGCATTAAATTGAGAACGGAGGAAGTACACTCAAATTAATTTGTGTTTATATAATAAATATAATAAAGTTCTTTAAGTTCTTGTTTTACACAGATAATAAATGCATTTTATTTATTTTGGGATATTTCGCAATGGCTTGCATTTTTCTTGCATCTTTAGACTGATTAAAAATGCAATCCGAAGAATGAATATATATTCAATCCAAAGCACTGCATCTTAAGCTGTGATTTGGATCGGAAAGGGAGTGCATCCTAGCTGTGTGCTGTGGAAGCAAAATGGAGTGCATCCTAGCTGCGCGCTCTCTTGTAAAATTCATAATGTATGGTTTACATTCGGCGTCTTTTCGTGATTTCGAAGGGGTTTCGTGATTTCGCGCGGAATCATGCAAAATTTATCATGATTTCGCATACAAAAATGAAATCATCTCATTTCGTGATTTCAGCGAAATCAACATCGAAACCGCAGTACACATGGTACAATAAAGTAGAGGTAGGTCAGGTATGAAAATCACTGAGAAATGCCACCCTGCAGCCATGGCTTAAAACGTCAAATGGCATGGTACAATAATAATGGTAGATGTACCTGCATAGCTATCCCGTATTACAAAAACATATGGAACTTAAAGCTTAACTTTTTATATGTTAAAAGTGCCATATAGTGTAAAAATATTTCTTTAGCTAGGCTCCAGAATATTCTTGTTGGAAAAGTGTTCCAAAAATAGCAAAAGTTCTTCCCAAACTTATGACAGTGAAAAAATGTCATTCACTTATTTTCTACTTGACAAGTTTGGCTAATCTGACATCGTGATTGCTGGTATCCGATTTGCAGATAAATGTCAGCAGAATTTTTACAAAAATTGTAATTTTTACATTCCCATACTTTTTGAACAAATTTAAATTAATATCAATATTTGATAAATTGTTCATTCGTAAGTTTTGCTAAAAAATCAACAATTTTATTTTGCCACGCGAATACATATTTTTTGTCCTTGTTTTCAATTTTAAGATATAGTCATGGTTTAATAAGAAAGGTTAGCCAAAGCTTTATGTGAATTTAAATTTTTTCATTCGAGTATTCCTAAAACTTCAAAACAATATACACAAACTGTGTATGTGTGTGTGGTGTTTGAATAAAATGCCAAACAATTTTAAAAACAATCGAATTCAATGATTTTTAAAATTATTTTTGGAACATTTTTAGGGAAATAATTCGTCAGGTTATCATTGAAACAAACATTTTATCATATCCACAACTTGATTATGCGGAGAAACATTGGTCCTTCATTCATTTTTCGCGATTTTTATAAAATGCTCAAAATTGGCGTTGTAAACAAACCCACTTGTTGCTTAATTTTGAAGTTTTAGGAATTCAGGAAAAACAAGGGTTCTACAGATTTTTTTCATTTAAATCTACCTCTTTACTTATACCATGGATATAGTGTTACAACTGAAGTTTTTTGTTGGGACAATTCAGCGATACATCTACCTTATGATTGCATAATGTCAAAAACAGTACAAAATGTCAACCCTGCTTTTGACAGATTAGGCCATAAAAAGAAAAAAATTGTAATCAGCTGTTAGCTGTGGCCTACCTTTACTTTATTCTACCATGGTAGTACACATGACATACAACCCTGTTTTTGCCTAAAAAAGTACCAAAAGTTGCACCACTTTTTACGTATCACAATAAACAAGGTAATCCATTTATTTCAAAAACTGTTTGCATCGAACGTACAACACAAGATCTATTTAACAGGTCACGTAAGTAGCACAACAACAACTCTATTTTGGCCGAAAATTCTTCAATATGTCAAAATGTTTGTTTACGTTTTCATACAATTTATTCACAATAACAAAATATTTGACAGATTGAAACCAATCAGCTGGCCGTTTTACGCCAACTTATAATTTCATCATGGTACAACATCTCCTTAATATATTCCCAGCAAAATGTTTGTAGCCAAAGAAGTAGTTAAATCATGAGTGCAAGTGATTTCGGACTACATCTTTTTACATGAAAGAAGTCATGATTTTTACAAGGGCATGGTGCAGTGAGGATACTGTCTGATTTACTTCTTAAGCACACATTTTGCATTAGTTCTTTGTAGTGAATAAATCACAACAACATATGATTCAACTACTTCTTTGGCTACAAACAAAGATGTAGTTCGAAATCACTTTTATTATTTTTTGTATACAAATTACTTTTTATGGATGCAAACATATTGCTGTTATTATAATTAAAGGGCAGTTTACACCATCTATCAATGTCATATGAGCTGCCATTTCTTTCACCCATTCGACATTCTCTATGTTTGTCAAAATTGACGTCATCCATACAATTTTCAATTTGTGCGTTCATACCTGCAAGTGTTATTTTCGTATGACATAACCTAAAAATATAAACACAGCTGTTTTTGTCATTATTTACATTTATTGTTGAGTTGCAATTTTGCGCAAATTTGAATTTTGGTTGAAGGAAACTGAATTGGTGTTTGGAGTTATAGAGGCATTCATGTTTTTGCCACCAAACAATCATTTCAAAGACTGCTTCTTTCGACCAATCGATCTGAAAATAACATTATAAACGCCATTTATTTACTTTACTGAATATTTAAATAAACATACCTTTCCATTTTCTTTTTTAAAAGATTTTGTTTTTCATTTTTTGTTTGAGAATGTCAAAAAACAGCTGATAAATTTATGTTTACATACGAGAATGCCGTATCAAATAGAGCGCTCCCTAAATGAAAAATTTACATATGAGTTGCCAAATCATTTTGATAGATGAAAATTTTCATAGTGGTTACACTATGTGTGCAACATTCGCAGGTAGAAAATTTGGCATCTCATACGACATTGATAGACGGTGTAAACAACCCTTAACAATAAACAAATTATGTTCTTTGTCTTTTTAAGTTTTTTTTTGCAAAATTTTGAAATTTCTAAAATGTGAAAAATTTTTGAAATGTATTCAAATCGGACATTGTCAAAATGTGAAGAACGGACTGCATTTTTCATGACTCTGCGTGGACTGCTTCAAAAAAAGCTATTCAATCACTACTTCACAACGAACAACTTCAAATAAATTTTGCTGGGTTAGTGCCGAAAAACCCACAAAAAAATATTTGTTTGTATCCGGAAATAACAAAATTCATGGTAAAACTCGTAAAAACCGATTTTGAGCTATATCTCAAGAACGAGAGCTGATGGAGAAAAACCGAGACAGGATATGAAAATAACTCGCTGATTTCATTTAGAAACAACAACATCGGTTGAAACAAATGTCGTGTTGACCAGTGTTATTTGTGTAAAACAAGAATACAAAGAACTTTATTATATAAACATAAATTAAAAAAGTTTTCATTAAATTCAATCACAATTGAGTGTACTTCCTCCGTTCTCCATTTAATCCAAGCGCAACTGATTTTGCTTCGTCATCCTAAAAGGGTTTTTATCTTGCCTTCCCATCACTAGTTCAGCTTTTGAAATGGAATCCAACTCCACTCCATTAAAAATTTCTCGTAAATGACCACAAAAATGTTCACAACTTTAGTTTGTATTTTTTTATTTTATAACAAATTCTTCGAAATATATTCACACTTGTTTCTCTTTTGAAGAAATTATGTCGGCAGCGACGGACAGGGATCAACCAACTGTTTTTGTTTTCTAGGGATCTCTAAAGCAACTGCTTATAAAATGTATCGAACGGAGTGCATTTTTTATAACTCTGTTGGACTACATCGAAAGATGTTGTGAAATCATAACTCCAATTGCACAACTTCCAATTTTTTTTTGCTGGGAGGTGACGCCTCCGTCTGTGTTAAGGCCAGAACAGAATCAATCGTCGCTTGCTTTGCTTGCTTCCCCAAATGTCAAATTATAAAGGAATGTCAGAGCCTCTTTGCAAATTCCCCTTTAGGAGGCTCTGGCATTCCTTTATAATTTCACATTGGAAAAAGCAGATGGTCTGATGGCCGCCTAATACCCCGGTTATGCTTGGTTTACATTTACGAAATCCACTCGATTTCAACTGTCAATTCCATTGATTAAACGTCAAACGAAATCCAATGGATTTCAGATGAGTTTTCATTTGATGTATACGCAAAGGAATTGACAGTTGAAATCGAGTGTATTTCGTAATGTAAACCAAGCATTACACTATTGAAGGTTAACCCACTGGGTTTAGTAGATCCAGTGTGTTAATCTTTGCTGGTTACACTTAACTTTTCGAGGATATAAACTGTCAGTTGATGTTTGTTCAAGTATACATACAAATAACACATAAATATCAAAAAAAATAGTCTATAAAAATTAAAATTGTAACTATTGATGCATTACAACAAGTATTTAAACAGTATTGTGATTGATTGGAAAACAAAAAATATGGGACAAAATGCATAAATAGTGGGCAAAGAAAACATTTACCGAAAATGTAATAAAGTCGTGTTTTACACTTGTACGATTTCTCGTATGAGATATCGTCCCCTCTTTGCTCATATTCGTATATTTTACGCGCAGGGATACATTTTTGTAACATGGTACTTTTTGTTAAAAAAGTTCTAATGTAAAAATATAAATAATTTTATGATTTTCAAATTACAGTTACACTAGAGCTTCTTGCCGGGTTAACCCACTTCATGAGGATTTATTTGACATTTGCGCTATGAAATTGACATTTGAAATCCAAAACACTGTGTTAATCCAGTTAAGTGTAACCAGGGTATAAAAGTGAAAAACACGACAAACTCTGTTGTAAAAACAGTTGCAACTTTTCGTACTCTTTGAGCATTGTTGCATTTTTTTGCACATACATCGAATACAACACTGCATTTTTGGGTGGATTTGTGACGTGAGAGGATTTGAATCACATTATTTTATTGTTTTTGCCCAGCAAACAATTTTGGAAGTTGTGCATGTGGAGTTATGATTTCACAACATCCTTCGATGCAGTCCACACGGAGTTATGAAAAATGCCCTCCTTTAGATACAATTTATAAGCAGTTGCTTTAGAGATCCCTACAAAAAAAAAACAGTTGGTTGATCCTTATGCCAAGTTTACACTTGCGCTCCAAAATCCACAGGATTTCACGAAATCCTGAAATACAGCCCGATGTTTATACTTATTTTTTGTGGATTTCAAACATATCACAATGATCAAGGTAGATGCATATGCGCAGCTGATCGAACATGAATTTTCAAAACATGTTGTTGTAAATTGAATTAATCAACAAAAATATACGACAATATAGAACTTTACAACTTTATTTCGAAAATTACCGTAAAATTATCTATATATTGTGTCATGGTAGAATAATAAAAGGTAGTCGCATCTGTCAAATTTTGATAAATACAACCCTGTATGTCCGTACGGGAGCCTGTCAAACACAACAACAATAATACGATATGACATTTAATAACAAAAACAAAATATAATTTGTTATTAAATGTATTAAATGGATCTAAAATACTCCATTTATTTTTCGGCTGGTATGAACTTTAAAGCAACTATTTTGGCCACTATCAACACCTATAAATGATGTGGAGCAGGAATCCACCACAAAGGCAGCAGTTTCAACAGGCGCAACAACATGAACTGGGTTAACAACAAATTCTCCATTGGCCAAAGCCTTGATGTTGGAAATCCCTTTTTCACGTAAAATAGCAAATCAATTTCACTGGATCCGGATACACATGGTCAGGTGGGACTACAGATGAATTTAATTTTTGATTTTGTACGAGAAAGATGACCCTACAATACCCATATCGATATGCGGCGACAGTAAGGAATTCAAAACGATCCGAGCATACGCCATCCGCCAATAGTCGTTAGTGTTTCAGTTCATTACTTTGGGCTGCACCAATTAAAGGGCTGCAACAACAATTTCAAAAGCTTAGCCCAACAATTGCATACGTTAAAATATATACAACGGGCAAGTCAGCGGTCGATCTTTTTCTAGAACTACAAGTTTCTCAACTGCGCAGAATGTTATGGTTGGATAAGCTCCTCTTCACCATTTCTAGACTTAATCAAAACCATTTCAAGACTAAATCCAAAACTTCAAATTAGGAGGATTGGGGATTTTGGCAAAAAGACTATTCCCATCATGCATTTGTTCAAAAGATCTTACTTCTGTTTGTTTTTGTGTATTTTTATTAATAAAAACATATACGTATACACAACAATTTTTGTAGATTTTTCGTATTAATTCTTAATACGGATTAAGTTATTTTGTCTGTTGATTAACAGTATTTTTATTAAATGTACATATGTATGTAAGTTCGTTTCCTGCTTAATCTGGTTCTGGCCATCTCCAGTTCTGAGGATGTGGCTGAGATGTAACCACAGATCCACTACAGTTAGTTGAGTAGGTTTGGCAGGGCAGTTGAAAAAGTGCAGTGTGTCGTGCGCTCATGTTGGGTATGTGTTTTGCACATTTGTCATCGATCCTTGTTCTATAGAAATTCGAGTTGAGTCCAAACGAGTTGAGTCCAAACTACTATGGTTTGTTCTGGCAGCTGCCGCTCCTTAGCTGCAATAGATGTTCTTCGAGTATGTCATCAGGATGGTTCTCACGGTAACATATCTCTTATTTTGTCTGTACTCCCAGCAGCTTCTGAAAATAAGAAAGAAAACGAATTTAATTACATGCTTACAGTATTATCTGCATTTTTCATATTACTTTCACTCGCGCCGTCTTTTTCCAGAACAGTTTCATTAAGCAATTTTGCAGTTTTCAACACCTATTACTGGACACCCACAAGTTATTGTCCAGTGTAGGATATAGGCACGAGAATACGTGTAACATCCTCACCAATGACATCACCGCAACCTTCACCATCCTGACTGCTGGATAACCCTTTGTTGCTGGGTTTCATTATTTTCTCTCTGGATCCATCGATATCGATCATTCGTCGTCTTGATTTTCAACTCGTAAATTTGGTTTCATCTAATTTCGATCTGAATATATGTATTTTTCGCCTAATTCTATTGCTTTATGTTGCTATCTTCTGCTACAAGTTGCTGCTGGTGACGTTCTGTAACTTTGCTGCCTTCTGTTGTTCTCGGTTGTGGTGAGCGATTCTGCTTGTAGTTATATATAACTTTCTTCTCCAACGCCAGATGTGGCCACTACAAATAAAGCTCATTTAAATCATCACAGGGTCATCAGCAATAACGGATTCCTGCAACAATAGTAGGGACAGCGGAAGGTACACCTACATATGTAAATGTCCGTCATTCGTCCTTTGTGTTTTTTGACGACCGAAAAGTATGATAATTTCTAAACTTTTTTTAATTTCAATTAAAACAATCACACGGAAACTGTTTACTGTCATTTACTGAATGTATGTGTACATGTACACACATACATAAGTAATTTTTGTCAAATTCACTTTGGCAATGAATGTACTTCAAATTCAAAATATAAAAAAAATTTTAATCAGCTGTTAGCATGAAATTACCTTCTTATTGTACCATGATATTGTGTATAGTACTAACATATGAAAAAATAAAAAATGATTTTATCGTTGAGACATCATACTAATAAATTTTGATTG
This sequence comes from Musca autumnalis, assembly GCF_047663935.1. Taxonomy (NCBI): domain Eukaryota; kingdom Metazoa; phylum Arthropoda; class Insecta; order Diptera; family Muscidae; genus Musca; species Musca autumnalis. Next base: position 158,262,499 of record NW_027411866.1, on the reverse strand, counting down.
ATGTTGCATTTCTCTTTAAACCTTTTTTCTAACATTACCATTAAAAAAGTACGGGAACAGAATGAAGAACAGCATTGTAACAAGGTAATTTAATATTTTTTCACATTGTTTACAAATTTTGATACTAAAATTTTTGTTGCAACAATTGACCATCTACCAACTTTTGGTACTTTTTTAGGCAAAAACAGGGTTGTATATCATGTGTACTGTGATTTGGACGTTGATTTCGCTGAAATTACGAAATGAGATGATTTCATTTTTGTATGCGAAATCATAATAAATGTCGCATGATTCCGCGCGAAATCACGAAACGACTCCGAATGTAAACCAAACATTACCCACCGCTGGCGAAATCGTTTATTCTGAAAATTTTTGTTATAGTTGTTATAAAATAAAGAAATAAAAACTTAAGTTGCGAACATTTTTGCGGTAATTTACGAGACGGAGGGAGTCCAGTTGGAGTCCATGTCGAAAGCTGAACTAGTGATGGGAAGGCAACATAAAAAATCTTTAGGATGATGAAGCAAAATCAGACGCGCTTGGATTAATTGGATAACCGTGTTTATATAATAAAGTTCTTTGTATTCTTGTTTTACACAAATAATAAATGCATTTTATTTATTCTGGGATATTTTGCAATGGCTTGCATTTTTATTGCATCTTTAGACTGTCTAAAAATGCAATCCGAAGAGTGCCTTTAAATTCAATCCAAAAAACTATATCAAAAGCTGTCATTTGGATCGAAAATGGAGTGCATACTAGCTGTGTGCTGTGGAAGCTGCGCGCTCCCTTGTAAAATTCATAAGTGAATTCATAGAGAAAGATGTACTCCAACGGAACTTGTACTGTACACTTGTAGTGATTCAACTGCATCCGCGAATGCAAACTTTTTGCTGGGTGTATTTGGCGTATGTATGCGTTTTCATCAAGCGAACGATTGCTCTGTTCCTTTACTTACCTGAGGTTACCATTTCTTACCATTTTTAACCTGCAAAGCGTTCCTTTACTTTAAAAAGCATGCAATTTATATGAGAGCATTTCACCACTTTTACCATTTTTTGCCACTGTTACCATTTTTAAAAGTAAAGGAACAGACCAGATTCTAATCCGAATGATTGAACTGGATAGTGAATTATGAACTATATTACTGAACTAGTTCAGTTAAAAGAGCTGAACTATTGAACTAGATCTTTCAAATGAACTGGATTGTACAACTCTTATTCGTTTGTATTTTACGCATGCTATCACTTCATTGTGAATACTGTAAAAAGAAGAAAATGTACACATCAATTAATTTTTTGGTATAATTCGAAAGAATTATTTGTAAAAATGATTTGCCGCCTGTGTTTGCGTGAAATTCCAATTCCGAAGGAATCCGTTATAAAACTTTTCACAGAAGAAAATAAAGAAGTTTTAAATCTAATTGAAAAATATCTCGAAATAAAGGTATGTTAAAAGAAAGTGATGAACAAGTCTCGTTTAGGGGCACCTCGGATCCCATAGGTAGTCCTTGGGACCCTGATCACAGCTAGATATATCTTTCCAGGGGGAAGTCCATACTTCCCGAGATATGGGTCTTGACATTTCGGGAAAGTCCTACTTTAACACCATTATTTTATATATGGGCACCTCTAGGATCGGGCTGAAATTTTCACCATAGGTAGTCCTTGGGACCCTGATCACAATGATATATATCTTTTGGGGGGAAGTACATACTTCCCGAGATATGGGTCTTGACATTTTACTATTTTTACTTGGGCAATATGGGTATCATTTTAAAGCTCGTGGTGAGTTTTTTCTTTGCTACTACGACTTTTGCTTCAGATTACAAAAATATATAGTTTCTCCATAATTATAAGTTTTCTTTAAGTAGCCGGCCTTCGGCCGGGATTTAAGACTTTCTCCTATGGACAGAAGCAAAATTGGGCTACGCGAACAAAAGTTTTTCCAAAATTAAAAGTTTTCTTTTAGTAGCCGGCCTTCGGCCGGGATTTAAGTCTTTCTCCTATGAACAGGAGCAAAAGTCGTAAACGCAATCAAAAGTACTCACCACGAGCTTTAAAATGATACCCATATTGCCCAAGTAAAAATAGTAAAATCTCAAGACCCATATTTCGAGAAGTATGGACTCCTCCCGAAAAAGCTATATATTGTTATAATCTGAAGCAAAAGTCGTAGTTGCAAAGAAAAGTACTCACCACGAGCTTTAAAATGATACCCATATTGCCCAAGTAAAAAAAGTAAAATGTCAATATATAGTTGTTATCAGGGTCCCAAGGACTACCTATGGTGAAAATTTCAGCCCGATCCGAGAGGTGCCCCTAAACGAGACGTATGCCGAAAGTGATGATAGAGTTTGGGATAAAGAGCAGAACCAAGAAAACGTTCTTAAACAAAGGGAAAATTATACAAAAAATGTGTAATAAATTAAAAATTGTTAACAATTGGTCTGTTCCTTTACTTTTGAAAATTAGTAAAAGTTGGAAACTGCTCCCATATGAATTGTATTTTGTCTGAAGTAAAGGAACGCTTTTCGAGTAAAAAGTGGTAAAGCTTAAAGAACTTTACTTGCAACTCCTACAATTGCAGTTAGGAATAAAACCTTGCTACGATATAATATTTAATTGGGTGCTATTTTATAAATACTCAAAATGTGATAAGAGATGGACTGACTTCCGTATCGTCAGTTGCTTTGCGTTGCTTAAACTTCGTTAAAATATTTCAGTTGCACACTCATACATTGTTCCTCGAAAAATGTATCAGGGTTCGTCCCCCAAGAAAATTATACACTCCCGTGATCGGCGCAACAATATCTACCTCTGGAGAAAATTTCAGAGAGAGTTTTTAGTAAACTAGAGTTAAGCCCAAAATGCGGCTTAAACGTCGTCGGCCTGAAATTAGGTAGCCCTTGGGACCCTGAACACAATGATATATAGTTTTCCGGGGGGAAGTCCATACTTCCCAAGATATGGGTCTTGACATTTCCGAAATTTCGTACTTGAACACCATTAGGGTGTTTATGGGCACATCTCGGGCACCGGCCGTTACCTATTTTAAAAATTTCAGTCCGATCCGAGAAGTGCCCCTAAACGACACATACTGCTGAAATCAAATTTAAGGCTTCCTCGCCGATCACCTTGCCATATGTACTTTTGGTATCCTCGAAGCCTCTATAACAACTATATACATTTTCTGTCACAGAAGTCCATACTCGCAGAATTTTGTATGCGCATATCTCGGAAAGTATAGACTTCCGCAACAAAAAGGCATATCTTTGTAGTCAGGGCTCCAAGGGCTAACGACGGTAGAAATGTCAATGGCCTTAAACTTAACTTGTTCCCAAAATACTTTGAATCTTGCCATTAATATTAGTCTTTCCATTTCTTATTTTCCCCTAAAAATTACAAAAAAATTAACATCAAATTTAAATTTTTATTTCAGATTCTTCAAAATGATGTTATATCGACTGCCATTTGTCAGGATTGTCACGATCATCTATTTAGTTTCAGTCAATTTTGTAAAGATGTAAGCAGCAAACAATCTACACTACACAGTCAATATCTTGGTGATGTCAAATTGAAAACAGAAACAGAGTGCAATGAGGACCTTGAGGCGGATGCCGATAATAGTTATGCAAATGATGCAATATTTGAACCTTGCATAGATTTTGTTAAAAGCGAACTGAATGTTGAAGATAATGAAATTATTACCGGAGATGTATTGAATGAAAATGAATTGACTAAAGATGATGAAGCTGATTATGATGATGAAGATCATGGAGATGATGATTATATGGATATGGATAATTCTATGTCTGAAGGTAAGATTTCATATGTAAATCAGTAGATGCAGTAAAAACATATTTCAGATTAATAGGATAAGTTATATAGCTACTATGCAAATATTCAAGTCAATATAGGGAATAAGTATTGAGTATAAAGTTCTAAGAAAAAATGCAACTTTTTCTACTTAATTACTTCAAAAATTTCATTATATTGTGGTACCAGCTTACTTTTTAGGAATCTTAGAAAACATAATCTTTGTAATGTATCCTTAACAGAAAGGATATTCTTGATGTGTTCGAACATTTGCGACTCACTTAAAATATTTCCATATTTAAAAAAATGCACGTTAATCGGGATATCTCTTTAAAAGTATTTTATGTCCACTGCCATAGCTCTAAAATTCATCGTAAATTAATATTAAAATCAATGTACAAAGTATTCTTAAGAAATCTTGCATGTTTAGTACTCCGAACGTCACTTTTTTAAAAATATTTTCAAAAAAACTACCTTCACATATTTTGAAAAAATCTACCTTCCACAAAATGGCCCTACCACCTCCCTTACAAATCGATAAGTGATTACAACAACCACATTTCCTTAGATTTGAATTACGAATCCTTAGCTTGCTGGACATTTTACTAAACAAAAAAATATACTTTGACTTACAGATGAAACAGTGAAAACTGATAAACTTTTAAAAAATAGACAGAGCAAAGAATTACCCGATTGTCGTAAGATGTGTAAACAAAAGATAAGTGACACTGAACGATTGTCGCTTTTCACAGAATATTGGGATTTGATAAGATATTCCTCGCGCGTTAAATATATGTCCCTTCGTATGGAAAACTATTCAAAAAAATCCCGCAAGTTGGATCAGGTACACAAAAAACAACGTAATCATGTGTATAAATTCAAACTGTTCATTAGTGACGCCATTGTATATGTTTGTAAGAAATGTTTTCTTAACATTTACAATGAAACGGAGTGGTTTTTACGTAATGTGCAGAAGAAAATATGTGAAAATAATGCTGATGATATCAATATTGATAATCAAGAGGGTAAATTATCAAAAGGAACGAATGATGATGTCCAGGAAATAAATCTAGCAAATGATGTTGTGGAACATATTAAATCTTATTTTGCAAATGAACAATTAGATACTCAAAGTTGCAAAGATCAACAATTTCTTCCTGCTACTGCTGCTGAAAAGGTGAACATGTTTAAAATGTACCAGCTATATAAGAATTCCCACAAAAGATTTGTATCATATTCAACATATCGGCGAATTTTTACAAAACTTAAAGGGGAAATTTACTAAACACTTGGAGGAGAATCTACATATGTTGCACATAAATACATACGTATAAGTAATGTAACAAATTTTGAAAAGGACCAAACAAATTCTTAGGAATGTCTTTTGTGATTCACACAAACCTGTAGAAGTAAACTATGAAAGTGAACGAAGATGAAATTCATACGTACTTTCAATTCGCCATATGATGGAAGCCCAAATGATCGATGTGGAAATCTATAATAATTTTTTAGTATACGAGTACAGTATAAGTTCAAACAATTTTGTACAAATTTTTATATAACAAAATCGAAAAATTAGTTGTAGTCAATTTTTAATGTGGATTTCATTGAATAAATGCATTTCAATTCACACTTATATGATGAATGTTATTTAGATTAATCGAAATAATAGTACGGTTACATTAGAGTTTTTTGCCGGGTTAACCCACTTCATGAGAATTTATTTGACGTTGCGCTATGGAATTGACATTTGATACCCAAACACACTCGGTTAATCTGGTTAAGTGTAACCGGGGTATAAGGAACGTCTTGGTGTAGTTGGAGTTTTTTTTCGGAATTTTTAACGGTTTGGTATCTATTGGCTTGAACCGGAGATAAAAAGAATAAAACATATGTTTTTTTATTTTTTTTTCACATTTGACCCTATAGAATCATTGAGAACGTTTTTTAATGTGATCTGAGCCACATTTTTGTATCTATGTATCTGGAACGGAGATGAAAGTATAACAATTTTTTTTTAAATTTTTAGCATTTTGCCTATGGAGAATCGTTACTAGAAAGTTAACATTTTCTAATTATACCCTCAGCCTTTAGGCTAAAGAGGGTATTTACACTTTGATACGGCCAAAAATGTGCCTCATCGAAATAATGGTTTTAGACCCCAAGTATGTTTGTACGATATCCGTTTCAGACAATTTTGAGTCGATCTAGCAATGTCCGTCCGTCTGTCTGTCTGTCTGTCAGTCTGTCTGTCTGGCTGGCTGGTGCGCACGATAACTCTCGAACGGATCAATCGATTCGGTTAAAATTTTGGGTATCGAAATATTTTGTCCAGATTTGATTTAAGTTCGAAGATGGGCCATATCGGTCCACTCCTTCAGGTACCTCCCCCACAAAAGTTCAAAAATTTTCGGAAAAATTGTCCGCACGATAACTCTTGAAGGGAGTAACCGATTTGGTCCATACTTTGTATATCGTAAACATTCTACAAGAGGAAGATGAGGTTCCTATATGGCCTTAATCGGCCCACTCCTTCGAGTACCTCCCACACAAAATTTCGGAAAAGTTCAGTTTAGGGCCATCTCTCGAATCACTGTGATTTTTGTTTTAGCAACTTGTATTCACTGCCCTCCATACGACGGTACAAGTTTCATTAGGGGCAAGTCCATACTTCCTGAGAAAATAGCCTGAAAGTTGTAAAAAACCCCTATGACACCATGTGAGGTGGTTGGAGCGCAAAATAACTCTAGAAAGGATCTGCCGATTCGGTCCAAAATTTGGCCTTAGTAATATTTTGTCCAAACATAGTCTAAGTTTGAAGATAAGCCATATCGGTCCCCTCCTTCATGTACCTCCCCCACAAAAGTTAAAAAATGTTCGGAAAATTTGTTTATATGGTAACTTTTAAAGTGAGTGGCCGAATTGGGCCATACTTTACACATCCTAATATATCTACTAGATATAGATAAGGTTCAAATATGGACTATATTTGTCCAATCCATCCGGTACCTCCCACACAAAATTTCGGATAAGTTCACTTTAAGACCTGCTATCGAATCACTTTGATTTTTGTAGAAGCAACTTGCATTCGCTGCCTCAATTACGATGGTAAACGTTTTTTCAGGGGCAAGTCCATACTTCTTGAGCAAACAGCTCGAAGGGTGTAAAAACCCCCTATGGCACCATATGTAGTGGCTGGAGATCCACTTCCATAATGGTCAATGTCGATCCATTCCTTTTAGTATCTCCTCCGCAAAACTTTTGATCTTTAATGCTAATCAACATTTTTGTCGGTTCAAACGCCCAAAATTTTTAAAACCCCCTAAATACATACGAATTTTGGGAAAACATTGTTTCAATATACACAGGCTGAGGGTATATCTCTGTCGGCAAAGCCGACTGATACTTTTTTACTTGTTTTTTATACCCTCAGCCTTTAGGCTAAAGAGGGTATTTACACTTTGATACGACCAAAAATGTGCCTTATCGAAATAATGGTTTTAGACCCCAAGTATGTTTGTACGATATCCGTTTCAGACAATTTTGAGTAGATCTAGCAATGTCCGTCCGTCTGTCTGTCTGGCTGGCTGGTGCGCACGATAACTCTCGAACGGATCAATCGATTCGGTTCAAATTTTGGGTATCGAAATATTTTGTCCAGATTCGATTTAAGTTCGAAGATGGGCCATATTGGTCCACTCCTTCAGGTACCTCGCCCACAAATGTTCAAAAATTGTCGCAAAACTTGTGCGCACGATAACTCTTGTAGGGAATAACCGATTTGGTCCATACTTTGCACATCGTGTAATTTCTACCAAACTTAGATAAGGTTCCAATATGGACTCAATCGGTCCACTCCTTCGGGTACCTCCCACACAAAATTTCGGAAAAGTTCAGTTTAGGACCTGGTCTGGAATCGCTTTGATTTTTGTTTGCGCAAGTTGTATTCGCTGTCCTCTATACGACGCTGTAAGTTTCATTAGGGGCAAGTCCATACTTCCTGAGAAAATAGCCTGAAAGTTACACAAAACCCTATGACACCGTGTGCAGTGTTTGGAGCGCTAGATAACTCTCGAACTGATCTGCCGATGCGTTCCAAAATTTGGCTTTCGTAATATTTTGTCCAAACTTAGTTCAAGTTCAAAGATGGATTATATCAGTCCACTCCTTCCGGTACCTCCCCCACAAAAGTTCGAAAATGTTCGGAAAATTTGCGCGTACGATAACTCTTGAAGGGAGTAACCGATTTGGTTCATACTTTGCACATTATGAAATTTCTACCAGACTTAGATGAGGTTCCAATATGGACTCAATCGGTAAACCCTTCGAGTACCTCCCACACAAAATTTTGGGAAAAGTTCAGTTTAGGGCCTGCTCTCGAATCGCCTTGGTTTTTGTTGTAACATCTTGTATTCACTGTCCCCTATACGAAGGTACAAGTTTCCTCAGGGGCAAGTCCATACTTCCTGAAAAAATAGCCTGAAAGTTGAAAAACAAACCCTATGACACCATGTTTATGGGTGGAAGCGCAAGATAATTCTCGAACGGATATGCCGATTCCGGCCAAAATTTGGCCTTCGTAATATTGTTTCCAACCTTAGTTTAAGTTCGTAGATAAGCCATATCGGTCCACTCCTTCAGGTACCTACCCCACAAAAGTTCAAAAATATTCGGAAAAATTGTGCGCACGATAACTCTTGATGGGAGTGACCGATTTGGTCCATACCTTACACATTCTCATAATATCTACCAGATATAGATCAGGTTCGAATATGGACTATATTTGTCCACTCTATCCCGTACCTCCCACACAAAATTTTGGATAAGTTCACTTTAAGACCTGCTATTGAATCACTTTGAAGCAACTTACATTCGTTGCCTCAATTACGATGGTAAAAGTTGTTTCAGGGGCAAGTCCATACTTCGTGAGAAAACAGCCTGAAGGTTGTAAAAACCCCCTATGGCACCCCCATGGTCTATGTCGGCCCATTCTATTAAGTACCTTTTCCGCAAAATTTTTGAACTTTAATCCTAATCAACATTTTTGTCGGTTCATACGACCAAAATTTTGAAACCCCCCTAAATACATACGTTTTTTTGTGAAAAAAGTGTTTCAATTGCACAGGCTGAGGGTATATGGTAATATTCAAAAATGTTTTACAATCGTTGAAGTTGAGGTTCACCATTTAATAAGTCGCGAACTGTCAATATATTTTATACAATATGAATATATTTATATTAATTGAAGTGTTTTAGCCGGGGTCGCATGAAAATAAACATAACAAATAACTTATTACTGTGTTGGTGGTAATATTAAAAAATGGGTAAAAATGTGTTGAAGTTTACAAGCTTTTTTGTGTTCTTTCTTGGTTTCTGGTCAAACCACGGAAAATTCAGACCTGAGCTCAAAGAAAGAATTGAAAAATACCCCTTGGGCAACATGGTTCTAATGTATGACCTTTCGATATATACACTGCATCCCCCTAAAATCGATGCTGACATTTTGAAGTTTTGAAATCTGGGTTTTTTGAATTTTTCTTATAATTGGAGGGCGCAACCAGATAATTACCCAAACTAGTTATAGGATTGTAGAACTCGTGATTTCACGTCGCTTGATGTATATCTCATGAGTGTGCTTCATACAGCTTCCTAGTAATAGGAGTCCAAAGTCGAAATTTTGGTGCGTAAATTTTCTTTAAAAACATATTTTTTGGCTTCAAAATTTACAACTGTGACTCAGGTACCCTTGAACCCCGCGTGATTTTAGTTTTTTTACTCGCCGGATCTGATGAACCCTTCCGCTTTCAAATCCATCCACTAAAACGGCGGTTATAGATACCTTGAAAGTAGGAAATTCTGCAAAATTATATTTTGATGATTCCGCGCATTGAACCGCGATTTCCTTTAGTTATTTTTACATAAATGGAATACTTTATACGCGATTATATTATTTTCCAAAACTGTGCAGCATAAATTACCGAGATTCTGGAGTAATATTCGTATTTCATATAAAATAGAATTTGGTAGCACACCCGCGGTTCTTGACGAATTTGTTTAAAATTTATTATAATGACGTATTTTTTATAGGCGGTCACTGAAATCGGATGCGCCTTATAATCTTATGTACATCGCGCAATTTATACCCACATAAAGGTTTTTTGAGCAGTAAGATGCAGCTGACAGCACACTTTGGCCGCTGAATGAAAAGTGGAAAAATCGCTACATATTGGTAGAGATGCACTCGCTGTATCTCAGAAGCGCATGCGCCTTAACTGATTTTAAAGAATTCGCGAATTATACGTTTTTTAAATTTTATGTTTTTTCTTTGGTTGTTATTTCAATATTACTTTCTACTTCATAGTCCTATTGTTTATCAAAGTAAGCACATACACATTCGGGTTTGTCATCGCATTTTCCCTGAAGAAGTTTCAGCAAAGTCCGTCAGTCCTTGCATCGAAATTTAGCGAAGTAGTAGAATAACTCCCAAAAACGTTTTTTCTATTTTTCGAATTGAACAAAAAATATATTTTTGAAATAATATTCCAACAATAAGTTGTCGTCTTTTGTTGTTGCTGTAATATGGCAGTTATAAATCCTATCTTTAACATTTTGGTCTCATATTTTGGTCTCATATATTTTTTTTATTTTTTCGAGTTTTATTTGGACTCTAAATTAGAATAAATTAAATTTACTCCAAGATTTTTTCAGTATTTCTTGATTTATCGCGAAAAAAAAAATACATTTAGTAAATATTTAGGCATCTACGGATAGATATTAAATGCTGTTAACGCTTTATATATACATTTTCTTATTACAGCAAAAATGGAATTTTTAAATATTTGTTCTTTATAAGGGAATAAACCCCCCATAACTTTGGAGCGCAGCATCCAATATTGTGAACGCGAACAGATTTGAAACCACGACTTTTTTCTTAATCTATGTTCCAAAAATTGCGGATGTGCTCGCAAAAAATTTTTTAATATTTCTTCCAATGGAATTACAAAAGAAATTTGAAATTTACCATATCTCTGTCGGCAAAGCCGACTGATACTTTTTTACTTGTTTTTATTGAAATTGATGAACAAAATGTTTGTAGATGGTTGTTTCCTTGAATTTCTAAAGGCCTCCACTCACCTATCAGTCATGCATGACAAGTGTGTAGCCCAGCCTTCCGTCAATTTTCGAAATCTTGAAATTTTCCTCCAAAAATGAATTAATTTTAATTTTTTCTTTGTTCTACTAATTTTTACTATTTTTTTCTGTAACATAAAGGAAAAATTTTATCGTAGTAAAAAGTAGTAGCTTCGTGCAGGTTCTGGAACAGAGCAAATGTTGACATTTTCCTCCAAAAATGAATTAATTGCTGTGTTCCAGAACCTGCAAGAAGCTACTACTTTTTACTACGATAACAATTTTTCCTTTATGTTATCGAAAAAATAGTAAAAATTAGTAGATTCTTGCAGTCCTGGAACAGACCAAATTTTATGCTCTGTTCCAGAACCTGCAAGAAGCTACTATTTTTTACTACGATAAAATTTTTTCCTCTATGTTATCGAAAAAACAAGTGAGCAAAGGCTATAGTCGGGATGGGGCCGACCATGTGATACCCTACACCACTACCCCTGTGCATAAGCTTTTCACTGGTAAACATTTCTTTTAGGGAATATAATACGACTACCACCAAAAATAATATGCCTCTTTCTCTCTTGGACCCCCATAAGCAACCAAAATTTCGTGACCATCCGATCAAAATTACGACCTGTGGCTTGATTGCAAAAAATGGAGGAATTGGATGCATTACCGACTATTGTGGTATCTCCCTTGTTTGACCATCTTCGCCAACCTGCTTTACACCAATGTAAAGGTAATATTTTCTTCTTACATTGACAGGTTTTGCCGTTGGAATATCCCTAATAGAAGCCAATATATTCACAAAGAATAAAACTTTGAATTTGTCTCCAAATGAGTTTTTCCCCATTCTGACCCCTAAATATTATCCGACTATCACCAAAATCAATAGGCTTCACCCTCGGTGGGGCCCCATCTACCCCCAAAATTTTATCACTATCCTACCAAAATTCCAATTTCTAGCGTGATTACAAAAAATGGAAAAATTGGGTTTATTACTGAATTTTGCAATATTTCGGTTTGCTCACTTACGCCAACATAGTTTGCATCAATATAAACGAGATATTTTCTTCTTCCATTGACGGGTATTCCTTTTGGAATACTCTAACCAGAAGCGGAGATATTCGCATAAAGAAAAAACTTTGACTTTTCTCCACATAAGCTTTTCGCTTATTCCGACTCCTGAATATTATCCGACCATCACCAGACTAAATTGGCTTCTTCATCTGTGGGACCCGCATTCACTCCCAAAAAAATTGTGACGATCCGATCAAAATTGCGACCTGTAGCGTGATTACAAACAAATCGGAAAATGGGATGCATTATCGACTATTGCCATATCTCTGATATTTGACCACCTACGACAACCTACTTTACATCATTGTAAAGGTGATATTTTCTACTTTCCTTGCCTAGTTTTGCTTTTGATATACCTCTTAAAGAAACAGAGATATTGGCTTTGAAATAAAATGTTGACGTTTCTCCAAATAAGTGTTTGCCCATTCCGACCCCTAAATATTATCGGACCATCACCAAAATCAATAGGCTTCTTCATCTGTGAGACCCCTATTAACCCTCAAATTTTCGTGACGATCCGATCAAAATTGCGACCTGTAGCGTGATTTCCAAAAAAATGGATAAATGGGATGTATTAACGACTATTGCGATATCTCCGTCATTTGGTTACCTACGCCGACTTAGTTTGCATCATTGTAAAGACGGGATCTTCTACTTTCATAGTCAGGATTTGCTTTTGGAAAGTTTAGAACTTAAGCTGTGATATTCGTCAATATAATTAAAATCGCAAAAATGAAAATTGGTTTTTTATTTGATACTATTGTGATATCTTCGTTGTTTGATCACCTACGAGCACTTCATTAGAAAGGTGATATTTTCTTCTTTAATCGTCAGGTTTTGCTTTTGGTATACCCCATATAGAAGCTGAGATATTCGCTTTGGAAAAAACGTTGTCTTTTTATCCACCTAAGTTTTTTTGCCCTTTCCGACCACTAAATATTATCCGACCATCACCAAAATCAATAGGCTTCTTCCCCTCCGGGACCCCCATCAACATGCAAAATTTCGTGACGATCCGATCAAAATTGCGACCTGTAGCGTGATTACATGGTTTAGATGGACAGACGGACGGACGGACGGACTGACGCACATAGCCAGATCGACTCAGCTCGTCGAGACATTCATTTTGGTATATATAAGTATGGGTCTACGACCATTATTTCGATGCGTTACAAAATTTTTGGGCAAAACCAACTTATAATACCCTCCCCACATAGTGGTGTAGGGTATAAATAGTAAAAATTAGTAAATTCTTGCAGTACTGGAACAGACCAATAAATTTTTCTTTGTTCCTTTAGACCCATACCTATATACGTCTGTATACCCAGGGCGTGTGTGGTGAAAAAGTAGAACACATGTCGTCACCATAAATGCCCGAAGACGTAACCCACACGCAAATCGAAATTCGTTTTTTAATGGGATCTGATACAAAAAGCTAAAATACATGCTCTGGCAAAATTTCAATCTTCTACGTTCACAAAAAACGATCCTATTCAAGAAATGGCATTTCGGAAAATGTCATAATATAGCAGCTTTTGTTGTAATGACGGATCCCAAAACCAAGTGTTTCCGTGGTCTTGGTTTCATTAATTACTCCCATTCGTATAGGATTGATAATATTCCAAATACTCGACATCATAAGATAAATATTCCATAAAACAGTTTTTCATTTCATAACGTTTTTTTTTTTGTGTCTCCTGTAAAGTTTTGATTTTGTGGGTTACGTCTTCGGGCATTTATGGTGACGATGTATTCTTATGAGAACTACCGAAATACGTCGAGCGTATACTTTTTGTAAGTTGAACAAATTCAACTATGACAGAACGTTTTGTATGCATGTACATATGTGCGTGTTTTGTATTTTGAAAACAAAAGCCCAACAAAACCTGAAATACAATTAATCGCAACGGAAAATGGTTTATTTTACGAAAGAAAAGATTTAATTAAGTTTTGTTTAAGTTTTCGCGGATTTTGTGTTTTAAATGTGATTTCGTACTCAACGTATTTGGGTAATACGGACGCTCAGAGATCGTTGTTGTGGAAGAAAGGCGAAATATTTGTGTACGGCCCGTCGTTATTTAGGTATAGCAGTCGTAAGCATTTGGTGTGTTCCAGAACTGCAAGAACACTAATTTTTACTATTTTCTTCGATAACATAAAGGAAAAATTTTTATCCAGTCTACCTTTAGCATTCATCGTGAACGGTCGATTAGTGTTACGCGCGTATCTACCATCAACATTGACTGCACATAAAAAGACTTTTCTTACAAACTCATTTTTGTTCTCATTCATATTTTTCGGAGATAAAGGGTGCTGAATAAATTTTGACAAGTGATAAGATAAACAATTACGTCTTCCTCTTCCGGAGGAAATTACTACGGGATCTTGGATCCCGGGGGGGGCTTCCCCCAAAAGGAAACGGCCAAAAAACCAAACATCATATAGTTTGGAAATTCATTGGATTATCCTGAACTAGTGCAACCTAGATCTAAAAAAGCATGTCCTAAATACGTCACTCTAAAAACCACAAACCCAGACAAACCAATCAAAAATTACAATTTCTTCTTGATTTCGAAAGCCATTAAAGGAATTTCTAGTGAGCCCTTGCTTAAAACTACTCTCACAAGAGACGGAAACCTACTACTACTAACTAAAAATGAAGCTCAAGCTAATCGTTTCGTAAAAGCAAAAACTCTAGGTGGAATTTGTGACATTGAATGTGCTTTACATTCCAAGCTAAATACCATCAAAGGATTTGTTAGGAGTGAACTGCTCACCGAACTTTCAGAACAAGAGATAGTAGATGGTTTTAAAATGCAAGGAGTAATTGATTGCAAAAAAATAACATCGTATCGAGATGGAAAAGTGTCCAATACACCTTCATGTATCTTGAGTTTCAATCTATATGATTTACCAGATACAATTGATATTGGAATCATAAGCATAAAGGTTAAAGCTTATTTTCCTGATCCTATGCAATGTAAAAATTGCTTTAAACTGGGTCACACCAAAAAATATTGTACAAATGATCCAATATGTGAGGTATGCTCGGCTACTGTTCATGATCCTACACCTTGTTTGAAGCTCAACTGCATAAATTGCAATCACTCTCACAGAGCAAACAACAAAAAATGTCCCGTGTTTCAACAAAGGAAAGAAGTATTAAAACACCAAACCACACACAAATGCTCATTCAAAGAGGCTCTACAAAACACTCCCAAAACTGACACATTTGATATCCCAACCGAAACACTAGAAGAAGCAACCGCAGCAAGAAAAAAGAAGATAGCCAATAGTGCAAACAGCAGTACCGTTACTGAGAATAAGAAAACAGATAGTACAGAAAACTCAACAAAAACAAATACTAAAACAACAGAAACAACTAAACCTAACAACAGCAATACTTCATCAAAACCCCCCAGTGGGAAAATTGGGAACATATTACATTGAAAATATATTTATTAACGCATTATAAGCAATACGTTCCAAAACGTATCCGTAAGAATCGAGAAAAGAATATAATTGGACAAAAAGTTAAATTATTAAATATATTATAGAAGATACGTTATATAATATACCGTAAAGAATCGAACGAGTAATTCCACTTGACAAAAAATTCATATTAATTACCTCTTACATTCCCACTGGATACGACAAGGGAATGCAATGTTTCTTTTTGTATTTTTTTTGTAATCCCGTTATCTGCCGACGTCTTTAAGTCGCAGCATAAATTTGCCAGTTTTGTTTGTGTCGTGTAACAATAAAGACGTAATTTTGTAAAAAAAATGTAATGAACTATTTTAATTTCTGTTTTTAATGAATGAATATTCTTTTTTTGTATTCTATGGGCCATTATTACATGTGTTCTTTTACTATCTGATGGATTTGAAAATGCAAAATAAACTAACTTTGAGGATTTAAAAATATAATTTTCACATTGAAAGTTAATGACAAGAAGCTCCTCCCTAAAATTCCATCATCACTTTTAACTTCAAGTTAACCGGAACGCTATATATCTGTTCGGTAAATCCAAACTATAACAAAAGAAGACTTATAATAATGGGGGTATGAATACTTTTTTAACTACATAAAATCCTTTGGTCTGTTCCTTTACTTTTGAAAATGGTAAAACCGGCAAAAGTAGCAAAAGTTGTGAACTGCTCTCATACGAATTGTGTGGTCTCAGAAGTAAAGGAACGCTTTTCGAGTAAAAAGTGGTAAAACTTGAAGATTCTTGCACGTAAAGGAACAGAGCTCTTATATTTCTAAATATAAATAAAAAATTAATTAAAATTAATGGTTTTCTATTTTAATGCAATGAATTACTTAAGGCATACGGGGGTATAAATTATTTATAAAAAGAGAATACATACATAATACGATGCATTCCAGTATATGAATTCCATTATATATTACTAAAGAACTATAAAAGAATATACCCATTGATTACACGATGCTTTCTATGCATACTATAAAGGAATATATTATTTTCCTAGGACATGCACCGTGTTACGAATAATGTATTCGGTAATCAATAAATCATAGTGGCTCTGTATTACCCGTTTGATTCCCATCGATTACATTTTCCCACTGGGCCACATCATCATCACAAACCAACACAACAAAAACAAATAAAGATCAAAGCACTTCAAGCTCACACTCAAAATCAAAACCCACAACACAAAAAACTACAATAAACAAAGAGAAACTATTAGAGAGCTTTCACTCTAAAATAGAATCACTCTCTCAGAGTAGCTCAACTTCTCAAAATAATGTATCTGACAACAATACACAAATCACATCAAATGTATCTGCAAAAAACAAATACCTACAGCAAAAATTGTATCCAGAAGATCAGAAATCGATGGTGACATCGATATGACATATTAATAATATCTGTCAATTTTCTTTTCGCATCTTTTTTTTATTTTATTTTATTTCCATTATGACTGACTTCAAAATTGCCCAGTGGAATATAAAAGGTCTAATTAATAATTACATAGATCTGCAACTGCTGATCAAAGACCACAATCCTCATTTTCTATCATTGCAAGAAACACATTTACCCATCCAAACAAACCCAATTCCACCAAAACATTTCATCGCATACTCATCTAATCACATCAATAACACAACCGCTAAAGGTGGATTAGCCATATTCATCAAGAACAACATACCTCATAGAAGGGTATTCAACTCATCTAAACTACTAAACATAGCTATTGAGGTCAACTTAAAAATTAAATTTACAGTAATCTCATTATACATTCACCCCAATGAGAATTTTGCAGCCAACGACGTATTGGATCTTTTCTAAAATATAAATACTCCAGTTATACTTGTCGGCGATGTCAATTGCTGGAATGTCTTGTGGGGCTCTAGCAAAAACAACACAAAAGGAGTTATATTTGAGAACGCGATAAATACTCATAACCTTTGCATCATAAATGATGGGAAGCCAACACACTTGTCGACACACAATACGTTTACCAACATTGATGTCGTTTGCTGTTCACCTGGCCTTCTACCAGTTATTTCAAGTTCAACACTAAATGATCTGTACAACAGCGATCATTTCCCTGTCATCACCACACTTAATACGGACACAAATTCAGCGAAAACCACGTCCACTTTTAAGTATGATTTCAAAAAGGCAGATTGGGACTCATATCAGCAAACGGTTGATGGAATTTTAGCAAATAAATACTTAGGCGGTAACCCTAATCAAGTCAATGCAGTTATTACAAAATCAGTTAGAACTGCTGCAAGTCGAAATATACCTGTAAAACATTTTAAGAGAAATAAAAAATATGTCCCTTGGTGGAATAAAGATCTTAATACACTACGCAATGACAAAGTGAAAAAACTCCGTATTTTTCAAAGAAGACCAAGTTTCGAAAATCTTACTATATACAAGAAAGCAAATGCAAAATTCAGGTATGAAAACAAGAAGGCAAAGACCATTTGTTTTGAAAAATTTACAAAAACAATAAGTAGGGATACGCCACTATCAATTGTATGGGGCAAAATAAACAAGATTTCCAGCAGATGCTCTATGCATACATTTACAATAATCGAAACAAATAACGGCACTTTATCAGACCCAACAGATATTGCAAATTATTTTGGAGATCGCTGGTCAAATGAATCTTCTAACAACAATTTTCATTTGGATTTCTGCTATGCAAAAAATGCTTTGCCAAATAAATACACCAACTCACCTGGTAACAAACATGCATCAATGATAGAGCAAAGTATAACTTTGAATGAAATAACATATGCTTTGAAAAAGGTTAAAGGAAGTACGCCGGGGCATGATCGCATCTCATATTGCATGATCCAAAACCTGTCTAATTATGGCTGTTCTAGACTACTCTCCTTATATAATTTAGTTCTCGATACAGGAATAATTCCCCACTCATGGAAACTGGCTTTAGTTTCAGCAATACCCAAACCTAACAAGATTAAAACGGATTTCTCCAGTTACCGACCCATATCGTTACTACCATGCATATCTAAATTACTGGAAAGAATAATTTCGAAAAGAATCGCATGGTTTCTAAAATCTCGTAAACTTGTTGCTTTAAACCAAGTGGCTTTTAAAGAAAAGCAAGGTTGCACAGACGCCTTGTTGCATATTGATTACTTTGTAACTAAGGGCTTGTCGTCAAAGAATCACACCTCTATATTAGCAATCGATTTCGAGAAAGCTTTTGACCGCATATGGGCTCATGTCATATTAGATGCCTTGGCATCGTGGGGAATTGGATCAAAAATTTTAAATTACATCAAGTCATTCCTGACAAATCGCCATTTTCGCGTAAAGATAAACAACCATTTGTCACAACAATACCCTTTATACAATGGAATACCGCAAGGATCGCCACTCTCGGTTGTTCTTTTTCAAATTGCGTTTAACCAAATAAGTGCTATCATAAACAAACACAACAAAATATATCACTGCTTGTATGCTGATGATTTGTACATACTGAGCCTCAACAAAAACAATGATGATACTATCGCCCTTTTTACCGACGTTCTTAATGAAATAACCGCCTGGACAAAAACATCAGGCGCTAAAATTTCACCAGTCAAATCTTCAGTACTGCATATCTGTAGGAAACATAGATGTATTCCTCCAGAATTATCGGTTAATGGCACAATTTTTCCTCGCGTCGACAAATTAAAAATACTTGGCATTATTTTTGAAAAAAATTACCGTTGGAATAATCACATTCTTAATCTTAAAAAGAGTCTTGCACACAGAGTAAATATTATCAAGTATCTATCTGGACGGAGCTATGCCCATATAACAACACTTAAATATCTGGTCAAAACTCTTGTTCTAAGCAAAATTGACTATGGGCTCTTTCTGTATGGAAACAGTCCAAAATCAACTATAAAACATATAAAATCTGCTTACCATGAAAGCATTAGGTCCAGCATTTATGCCTTCAGAACTACGCCTATAAGTATTCTCTATATAGAATCAGGACTGCCTTCCTTAGAAGATCGGTTTACCGAATCAATAAATATGCTCGTACCAAAAATTTTGTCAACCAATTCATCTATCATAGATGAAATAGTACCAAAAATTATTTCTGCCAAGCGGATACCTAAAATACCATCAGTGATGTATAATTGCATACACAATAACATTCTGGACTTCAAAGAGAAATTGCCACATTACAAAGCGAAATATCCTTTTTGGATGTATACTGAAGTTAAATGTGATCAACGTCTCACTAAATATATTAAAAAAGATACACCAAACGAAATATACGAGCAGCTTTTTTACGACTTCTTATCAAAACATACTAATTGGGATTGCCTTTATACGGATGCGTCTAAGAACATGTGGTCTACTGCATATGCAGTCGTCAATACAACTGGACAAACACTAGGATTTAAAATACTAAATAATTCATCTTCAATTTTTACTGCCGAGGCAGCTGGAGTTTTACACGCACATAACATTGCCAAGGAGTCAAATAAAAAACCATTATATTTACAGATAGTTTATCTGTTGTAAAAGCGGTTTCAAATTTCTCTAATGAGAAATGGATCTCTATTAACATTATACGAGACACATTATTAGATAACAAAAATAAAATGTCCCTTTTCTGGGTTCCTGGACACGTTGGACTTAGTGGAAATGTATATGCCGATTCGGCCGCTAAATATGCCTGCTCGGCGCCTCTTCGGACCGATGCACTAATTGAAAAAATTGACTTAAAAAAACAAATTAAATCTGAAATTCGTCAACTTTTCTCAACGAAATATAAAAACTATCAACACCATCACTATAATATCATAAACCCTGACAACATAGTTCCTATTTATCCCTGCAATCTTGGAAAAAAACTAATCTGCATATTCTCTCGCCTGCGCATGGGACATACACTTTCTACACACCTGCATCTAATTGATAAAAACACTGACAACAAATGCCAAAAATGTAATAACACTTGTACGGTCGAACACATTCTAAGACAATGCAGATTTCTAAATCAACAGCATATCAACATACTTCATGGCAAAGGACTGGATATTTTAAAAACACCTACCACGGAAAATGTCGAAGCAGTATACAAATTCATATCTTATTACAAATTAGCTATTTAATACCCACCTATTATAAAGAAACATGTAACTTAGTTAAAGTATTATAGCTGATGGCCTTAGCTGCTAATGCTATAATTGTTTTTTTTTTTTCATATTTATTATATATTCAATATATGATAAATTCAATAAATAAATAAATAAATAAATAAATTTTTATCGTAGTAAAAATTTGTTGATTCTCGCAGGTTTTGGAGCAGGCATATTATTATTTGTTTTTGAAATTTTTTTGAAATGATCAATAGAAAATACCCATCCAGCATTTTTTGAAAATTATAATCAAATTCGAGTCTTTTTTGATCCAACTGCACGATTTAAAAGCTGGAATATGAGCTCATTTTCTGATCATAAATGACTCCTCTGTCGGGAGGAAAACGTAACCTCAGGCGACTCTTATCAACAAATCACAAATGAGTCTTATGTGTGTTGGTGTGTGGATGTTCGGAAGTTATTAATGCCAGTATGGTTGATATATGTTATACGACTGACCTAACCCAGAGGTCCACAGTGGATTATGACGATAATTGCGGACATTGATCGATTGTTCCAGTTATTCAGATAGAAACCGATTCGGCTAATCTTGGTTAATATTTTATTGAAATTGCTGTTGGATTTTAAAAATATTATTTAAATAAATGGCCTTTGCGAAACAACATTTTATATCATCAAAGGCGTCCCGAATATATACCATTTCGATCATTTTATCACATAACTGATTGTTCTTAATTGGTAGCAGTTGGGAATGGTTCTCAATCCGCATCTATGTTGCGCTAGAGTAGAACCACTCTGAGGTCTGAGAAGAAGTTTCTCACTGTCCTCGGTTGCTAGGGATGTTGGTTAAGGACTCTGTTTAGACAATATCCATCAAAGGTTTGATTTACCACTCCAGTATGCAGTTGCTTCAGACCTGCTGCTATTGACAATCTGTTGGTGTCGGATGGCATGACGTCTTGGATGTCTGGGTGGAAGTATCTTTCTTATGCCCTTCCGGATGTATCGTGGAGGAGGATTCTACACCACGATATTTTGGTTGGCAGATTGCAGGCCAAAGGAACTTTCTGCTGCTGTACAGACATCATAACACAGCCAGTAACAATCCTGAGCGCACTGTTTTGGATCGTCCATAAGATACAACTTTTATAATTATTAATATTATTTTATATTTATTATTACCCTGGAGTAGTTACTATTGCAATTTCATTTTTAAAAGAATTTTTGGCATCGATTTAATTAAATATGTTGGAAATTGCGCCGTTGGAAGTCACCTTAAAACGGACATCCATATTGTGCGGCATTAGTGAAAGTGCAAAATATTGTTTAAAACAAAGTGATATATAAAAGTGCTAATATAAAAATATTAAAAATGTTTCCAAGCTAATATTTCTGAGTTATTAAATACTACAAAGTCTTTGGAAAAAAGTGGATAAATGATTGCTTCGAGTTCTCAAATAAAGAGGTTGAAGAACGTGTGGAAGAAAGTGAATCAATTGAAAATATGTTTATGGAAATTGTGGAGGATGGTGTTTCCGGACATCAAGTTGGCAATATTAAGAATAAGGGTTTATTTGAGAAGTTGAGTGATTGGTATAACAGAAAAGGCCATGGAGAAAGTGCTGTGGGAATTATTGTTAATTTTAAGAGAACAACATTGCAATGTTCCTATGAGCGTTAAAAAGAACCCCCGAATGTTAAAGACGTATTTTCCGGGAAGATGCACTCATTTCGGCATTAGCAAACAACTGAAATGGGTGTCAAAATCTTTAGAAAAAAATAAAAAATTGGGTCTATCTTTGTTCAAATGTTCCAAAAAACAACTGAGGCCACTTCTATTGGAATTTACAAATACCAGATATATTTCCTGTGGCTGTATATGAATGGCTAAGTAAGCCTAATAACATAAATTAATTTAGGTTAGAATTAGATGATTTGGTTTCAACTGAATTTAGAATAGAGGAAAAGATTGTACAATTTGCATTTGTCTGTGGAACTGTGGGCCATACCTCAAATTTCGGATTTCAATAGATCAAGATAATCGAGAGAAATTTCTTTCTTAAGTATTTGTTCGTCATCCTAGAATAGAACATTGGACGGAATATTTGACTGGAAACCAACTGAATTTAGGCAGCTTTTATTAAACATTGTAGATCGAGTATACGAGGATTTATGTTACGAATCTTTGTTGCTCCATTTCGCATCCATAATGGATTCATCGACGCACAGTGGTTCAGAATCGTTTTGTCCTGGTGACAGATAACTCAATCAGCTTTCAAATTCGGTCTGGTAGTTGTAGAGAAATTCAAGGTCAAAGTTAAACTTTTGAGTTTTTTAACTATTTTTCATCAAAATATGAGTGTTTTTGTGGTTTTTATATCTTCTTAGGTACTAAAGATGGTCAAACACCAACAAATAAACAATAAAATTACCAGAACAAAAAAAATCGAAATTTTTTTTTTAAATTTAAAAAAAAGATTTATAAAAAAATTTAAATTTTTTTTAAAAATTAAAAAAATACTCTTTGGGTTTTCATAAAACGTAATAACTTGTATAAAAACTCATATGCTCAAAAAAATGTCAATTTGTGTCAAAAAGCTGTAATTCATATGGGAAATGGTGTAGAAAAACACATTTTTACCCATGTAATTCCAATATATTGAAAAATGAGGAAAATGTTTGTCTTTAGGGGCACACCACTCCCACACCTTCCAATATTTTGATCTAATTTTTTGGTTTCCTTAGTTTCAATATGTTTACTATCGAATCCCATATAGAAATTAAATATCTTCGACAAAATAAAATTTAGATTTTTGGCCAGGAAAATCGATTGCTGAACCATTGTGCGACGTAGCCAATAACACGTATTAAAATTAGTTCTTTAAGTAACACATATTTAAACAAAAAAAAAAAAAAAAAGAAAAAAAACTAATTTCTTTAACCTTTATCTGGTGACATGGTGTATATTTAACACCTATTTACAATGTTTGCTGCAATTTAGAAAGTTTCTGAAATAAATTCATAAATCAATACACTCAATAAATGCAAACATGAAACATTTTCATTATTTAAAAAACTTTGCGATCTAAAGGAAGATTTTTAAAACTTTAAAATATTTTAAATATATATATATTTTTTTTAAACAAAATTGCTTTACAATCTGTTTATGTACATATGTCGGTGAGAAAATGAATGTACACGAAACACTACCAAACTCGTCTTTGTTTTTTAAATTTGTTTTGAAGCAAAAGCAAAGGGAATAATATTTCGAAAACAAAAGTTTGGTAGTGTTCGTACGCATTCATTTTCTTATCAACATACATAAACAGGCTGTAAAAATCTACTGCACTACTCACCAGTTAAAGGTTTATCATTCCATGTATTTTATTATTATTTTTTTCAGATTTTTACAAACAAAACTCACAAGAAAATAGTAATATGCCGAAACGACCTTCCTGTAGTGGTAACATCGTGAAGACGATGGAATCAAAATTCAATGAATTAAATAGTAAGATAGAGAAGAAAATTAGTTAGACGACGTACATTTTTGTTGACTTTTTAACATTTCAGAAACCATTAATGAATTAAAGGCAGCAGTACTATTGAACAATGAAGCAATCATGGCAGCATTAGTCACTCAAAATGTAATGACACAAGAAATAGTAAATCAGGACAAAAACAAGCAGAATATTAGAAATTCCTTTCCAATAAGGACTTCCACAGATTTGAGTATTTTAAATGATCAGATAAACGAAACTAATCGTTTGGCATATGTACGTATTTTCAAAGCATTTTTTGTCCATTTCGTCCAATGTATTTTCATTCATTTTTTTCGACAGATTAATGAGTTAAAAAGTTTATTAAAAGGCCAACTTCATAAGACGATCTCTGAAGTTTTGTCAACAGACATTATAATTGATTTCAATACAGATGGAACGCATGGCAAGAAGCGGTTGAAAGACTATCCAAATGTTTTCGAATGTATAATGGACGCCTTGCGATCACTTGCGACAGCAGATCCAAATAAGGAATTTCGAAAAGCTTTGAATATTATCAAAAAAAGACATTTTCACAATGTTTGTATTCAAAAAAAGTCTATAAAAAAGGAAAATAAATGATCTGAATAGTTCAATGAAATGGGCCAAAAATTTATTTTTACAGTGTTTTATTTAACTTGCTTTGCACAGTGGATGCGCCCAACGACAAAAATCAAAAAATTCATGTCGTCGTTTCAAAAATTTAAAAATGCAAATAGCTTCAAAACATTCCAAATTTTTCGAAACTCAACTTATTTTTTTTATTTTTCGCGGTTCTTAAGGAGAAAACGCCTCATGAACATGACTAATTTTGAAGAAAAATATGTGTTTAAAAATGAGAAAAAATACTTATATTCTTAGCGAATTTATGAAACAAAGGACTATTTTTAACGCCTTAACTTAAGATGACTCATTTAGTAAATTGCCTAAGCTTCATTTTTCTAGTTATGAAAATTCCTCTAACTCGCAAGGGTTGCCAAATATTTTGGTTATAATATTGATAAAAATGAAATTATTTAATATAGATGTATGGATTTCTTTAAACTTTTAGTCACTTTCAACAAATTCGAACAAATGGCCACTAGTGCCAAATTGTAGCCTAGCGCCTGTTGATTTCAAAACTGTATAGACTTTTTGCGGAAATTTGCGGTTTTGGCAGTTATGGCCAAAATTTAACTCACTTTTTTAGTTGCTGAATTTATATTTTTTGCATTTTTTAAATTATTTTTATTATCCTTTCTTATATTTATGTTCAATATAATGTTTTTGTACTGTTAGAGATTTCTATTGTCATGGTAGCTTAGAGCCGCATTGAAAACTCGTGAAAGAAAAAGACAAAGTTTTTGGCGTGTTCGCTTCAACAAAATAATTTTTCTTTTTTGGGACACACTAATGTTGGGCCACGCCAAAACGTGGAGATTTTTCCTGCACTGAGGACTAAAAATACATTATTACAAGTAATGCTGCAGAAAAAGGTGATTAACGTTTATAAAGTACCGAAAAAGTATGGCAACCCTATAAGGAGGCTGTAGTCAAAAGTGGACCGATATAAAATTTCTTTATAAGGTGGTATTCTGAACTCTGAGTTCATTATTAAAACCTATTCGGTTAGAATATTTGGTTGACATATGCCCAAATAAATCGATATAAATCATATGGGGAGTAAACTGAATCATGGACCAATACTGAAAATTTTTCGTGGGGATCCTTACTATGCAATAATAACTCCTGGTACCGGATAACAGCAAATTTGGTTGAACAATGTCTTGGTAACAGTAAAATACTTAAATTCAAGATGATTCGTTACATGGGGACTACGCGAAATCTTGGACGTAGGACTGCAATATTTTTGTTGGAGTGTTTTTTGGCCACGAGGACCCATTGATAAAAATTTCAGTTCGATATGTTATCTAGAAGTATTTTTGTCACACCTTCCCATGTAAGTGTCACCACTGTGCTTTGGTGTCTGTTTAGTTCAAATCTGGTAACTCATTTACCATTTAACTGTGTTAAGTTGCAGTTGACCAATCGAACTGAAACTTTGCACACTTTTTAGATTTAGATGACAATACATGAATATGGAATCAAAACCAACATTGGTCCATTTTTATAGTATTTAAACGGTGTTTTATTTAAATTGCATTTCAAATCTGGGGGTCGATTATGGATAGCAACTCAACTGTAGTTACGTTGCCAGAAGAGAAAATCATACAATTAAAATAAGTGATAAGTGAATAAGTGAAAGACAGAAATTATGTCTAAATTCATTCAATATCAGTGCACAGTGTCCGATTTTCCGAAAAACCTGGCCAAAACTCTAAAAATTAATGGATTTTGACCTAACCTTTGGTTCTTATGTTTTTCGGGCCGCTGATTACATTTTTGATATTATTTAACCCTCAGGCGGTCATTTAAGGGGTCTTTTTGGTCCCTCCTCCTATAAAATGTGATCTTATCGGATCAAAATATTCTACAAATTTGTTCACCATCAATTTTTACTATGTGTCCTAGAATAGACCAAAACTCTATACCTTACCTAAACTCCAGAAATATTCAAAATTATAAACAAATTTTAGGGTTAAGGGCGTACTTCATGTGAGTTTTGGCAAAATTGTCATACAAAGCATCATTTTAGAAGAATGCCGTCAAAGACAAAAATGTTCTCTGCTATTCACTATAAGTTACCAAAGAAAAGAATTCTCTATTTGCATTACATATCAAGAAAATATCGGTATCAATTTGGCCAAAAAACCAAGAAACTAAAATTGGGTTGCAAGCTTCCACCATTTCTACAGTTTTGGAAATATTTGAGTTAAGATCACTTGGAATCCTTGCACTTTAGGTGTATAATGTCTTTGGATACTATACTGACAAGAATGCGAGGAATATTTTTCTTAAAAAAATTAACCCTCGTGCGAGTCATAAAAGGGGTCCTTTTGGTTCCTTTTTCCACAAATCTTTAAAATCTCCTATAAAATGTGATCGAATCAGACCAACATATTCTGGAAATTTGTTCGCCATAAAATTTTACTATAGGTCTTAATATATACCAAAACTCCAAATTATACCCAAACGCCAGAAAGTGACCCTAACTACATTCTGACATTCTGAATGACATACCTGCAAGACAAAATATCACATATGTGCAGGATGTTTCGATGGAAATTGGTAAAAAACCCTTCCTTTTTATGAAATGATAGATTACACGGCCCAACTCGATCTTACTCACAACTATTTTCATAATTCATTGTGAAAATTGATCTTGAAAAAAATTAACAAATACGGACATCAATTATTAAAGAACGCACAATTCATTGGCTACACAGAACATCTTAAATACGTTTCATATACCTTTCATTACAATTACAAAAAGAAAATATTTAATAACTGATGTTTATTTTGCATATTATCATAGATTTATAAACAACTTAAATATTGAAAAAAAAAAACAAATTCCAAATAGAGTTACTTCGACCTGCATTTATACCCACTTATTAAACAAGAAATGTATATATTTTTCCATAACTACACGCACTGGGATCCTATAAACAATATCTGACCCTTTTTAGTGTAAATTGATAAATTTTTTTTCGATTTTTGGCCAGGTTTTTTGGAAAATCGGAAACTGTGCAGTGCTTTGAACTTTACTATAAATTTAATTTAAAGAACTATGAATTTGAATGCGGAAACAAAAATTTCAATCATTGAATTTGCTGTCGACAACGCAACTGCAGTTGGGTTACTATCCATAATCTACCACCTGGTAACTCAGTGTTGACACAGTTGCAGTTGACCAATCGGACTAAAACTTTGTCCACTTTTCAGATTTGGATGACAATACATGAATATGAAACCAAATCCAATATGGGTCCATTTTTTCCTATTGCCCCCATATAGCGGTACCACCCGATTTAGTTCAAATCTGGTAACTCATCAATTATTAAAGAACGCACAATTCATTGGCTACACAGAACATCTTAAATACGTTTCACATACCTTTCATTACAATTACAAAAAGAAAATATTTAATAACTGATGTTTATTTTGCATATTATCATAGATTTATAAACAACTTAAATATTGAAAAAAAAAAAAACAAATTCCAAATAGAGTTACTTCGACCTGCATTTATACCCACTTATTAAACAAGAAATGTATATATTTTTCCATAACTACACGCACTGGGATCCTATAAACAATATCTGACCCTTTTTAGTGTAAATTGATAAAATTTTTTTTTCGATTTTTGGCCAGGTTTTTTGGAAAATCGGACACTGTGTAGTGCTTTGAACTTTACTATAAATTTAATTTAACCCAGATATGCCCAGCGTCCTATATATAGGACACACAAAATTCTTGCTAATTTGATATGTTATGTTTATCAAAGTACCGTTTATTTTGGTGATATACTCAGTACACATCTGTAGCTCTTGGGATATTATGTGATTCCATTATTTTGAGCTACTATTTTTGAGTTTTGAGGTCTAGTTCATCGAAGTCGCCACCTATTGCTTAGTTTTTACAATGATTTGCGTTATGATCGATTAATTATTGGGTAGTTTTATAACGAAAACATACACGATGTGGAGCCTACTACGAAAAAACGTTAACTAGATGCCGAAAAGGTGTCTTTGGACTATATGTCAAATGTTTTGTGTCCCATAACTCCCAGTTATAAGATAAAACCCTGTGTCCAAAAGGGGCCTCAAAACCCACTTTTTTCAAAAAAATTTTAAAAAACATATAAACATACTGTTATTATTTCACATTTGCTTCTAAAATAATATAAAAATACTTTTAAAATGATCACGATCAAGCAATGGGCATATCTGGGTTAAAGAAGTATGAATTTGAATGCGGAAACAAAAATTTCAATCATTGAATTTGCTGTCGACAACGCAACTGGAGTTGGGTTACTATTCATAATCTACCCCCTGGTAACTCAATGTTGACACAGTTGCAGTTGACCAATCGGACTAAAACTTTGCCCACTTTTCAGATTTGGATGACAATACATGAATATGAAACCAAATCCAATATGGGTCCATTTTTTCCTGTAGCCCCCATATAGCGGTACCACCCGATTTAGTTCAAATCTAGTAACTCATTTTTAACACAGTTGCAGTCGACCGATCGAACTGAAACTTTGCAATCTTTTCAGATTTGGATGACAATACATTAATATGGGCCCATTTTTGCCTAAGCCCCCATATAGCGTACGGCCCGATTTTAAGTGTTTTAAGGATTTTATCTTCATTTTTAGGCCGAATTGGCTGTAACTTGGCAGTTGGAGATCCCAATGGTACAGAAACTTCCCCACCAAAAATTATGGACATAAGTGCAGGTTTTGGTATAGCCTTTATATAACGGTACTACACGATTTCAGGCACTTTAAAGTTGTTATCTACATTTTCGGCCTAAATTGACTATAATTTTGTTCTCAGTGGTCAAAAAAATGTATTTACTAAAAAGTTAAAAATAAAAAATAATTTAAAAAAATTAAGTTTCAGTGTTTTATTTAGAAATGCACTTATAACTAGAAAATAATTTGTCGCTAAGCCTCAATAAATATATTCTTTCTCATGATGGAATCTCCCAAATAAAACGCTTGCATTTAAATTATAAATGGTGGAAAAATTAAACGGCAAGCGTTTTATTTGAGAGATTCCATCACGAGAAAGAATATATTATTGAAGCTAAGCGACAAATTATTTTCTAGTTTTAAGTGCATTTCTAAATAAAACACTGAAACTTAATTTTTTTGAAATTATTTTTTATTTGGAATTAATTCAAAATAAGAAATATATAATAAGAAATTAATCAGCGTGAATATGAATGTACGAGGGCAGTTCGGAAACTTCTTAGCCTAGCACAAAAAGCGCGGTATAAACAGAAAAAAAGTTAAGTATTTTGGAAACTTCCATCTCTGTTATGAACACATGTTAAATTTTGTTTCGATCTGGCAACTCCTTCATATAGAAGCAGGTGTTCAAAAAAGACGTATCCGCAATTTTTTTACAATGGAAAAATTAGAAATGCATGCTGTCATTAAATATTTACATAAAAAAGGTTTATCGGGACAAGAAATTCATAATGATATGGTGAATGTGTTAGGTGAAAGTGCTCCTTCATATGCAACAGTAAAAAATTGGGTTGCTGAATTTAAACGTGGTCGTACAAGCATTGAAGATGAACCACGTAGTGGACGTCCAAAAGCAGCAACAACAGAAATTGTAGCCAACGTGCATGATATGGTATTAAATGATCGACGAATAAAAGTGCGTGAAATTGCTAATATCATGGGCATCTCAAATGATCGAGTCCATTTAATTTTGCATGAAGAACTACAGATGAGATGAAAAAGCTTTCTGCAAGATGGGTGCCGCAACAGTCGATCAAAAACGCATAAGAATGGACATTTCTCATTTGGGTCGTTTTAAGCGAAATAAAATGGATTTTAAGCGTCGTTTCATAACTGTTGATGACACATGGGTCCACCACTATACTCCAGAGACAAAAGAACAATCCAAACAATGGACTGAAGCTGGAGGAAGTGCCCCAAAGAAGGCAAAAACAATTCAATCGGCTGGTAAGGTTATGGCAACGGTTTTTTGGGACTTCAAACGTATTTTATTGATTGACTATCTGCAAAAGGGCAAAACAATAAATTCAGAGTACTATTGCAACCTTTTGGATCAATTAAATGTACAAATTCGAGAAAAACGTCCTTGCTTACAACACAAAAAATAATTTTTCATCAAGACAACGCACCAGCGCACAAGCGTGTTTTAACAATGGCTAAAATCAACGAATTAAAGTACGAGTTGCTTGACCACCCACCTTATTCTCCTGATTTAGCTCCCAGTGACTTTTACTTGTTCCCAAATCTAAAAAAATTCCTTGCTGGCAAGCGTTTTACTTCAAATGAAGATGCAATTACAGTTGTAAACCACTATTTTGAAGACCTTCAGGAAAACTATTTTAATCAAGGGATAGAATTGCTAGAAAAGCGTTGGACTAAGTGTATTAAAGTTTCAGGAGATTATATTGAAAAATAAAAATATTTTTGAAAAACTAACTATTCTCTTTCATTGATAGGCTAAGAAGTTTCCGACCCGCCCTCGTAAACTTCCCGTGAATTTTGTCTTTCTGTCGTTTCAACATAAAGGAGAAAGTGAGAAACTCAGGGGACTTGATATTTATGATTGGGCTTTATATCTAATTTACTATAAGTCGTCCAAAAATATTTACAGCATCTTCTAATGAATTTGTAATATTGCATGTGTGCCCTTCAATCAAATGAATGTCCAGTGGCTACCTAAGGCCCGACTGTGTCATCATTCCACCATCTTATATACGTAATGAATACGATATGTTGTCTTTTAATCCAAACTTTTGCTTCCCAATTAAACCAAAGCTTCGTTATGCATAACATCTGGTATTTTCATTGCACGGTGCTCTTGAAGCAACTTTAAATGGAAGGTGCTTACATCTGGGAAGTTTTTGCGGATTCTGAAACTACAATGTTCATAGATGAGTTGAAATTTGTATGGGTTTTTTCGATTTTCACGATTTTGCTTGGAAACCGCAAGTCCTATCGAAATGGGATTGGAGCAAATGTGGTAGCAGTGAAAATTCTCTACAAGATTGACCTTAATTGTAGGTTTTACCATTTTTGAGATATAGAAATTCAAACCTGTCCTGACCGGTTTTAACATGCCAAAGCCCAGGATTTATCTTCGTCCCTCTTTCATCCTAAGTGGGCACTGACCTCCCCGTGGTGTCACCTGGAGGACTGTCTTTAACACCCATAAGAACGTTAAAAACTTGGGTTTGGGCGTCGGGTTAGTAACCATCCCCTAGAAAAAAAGCCTACTATGAAAAAACGAAAGAAAAGAAAAACAAACCCCTCTAAAGTTGACGAACCCCGCAAACGTTTTAAGGACCATGATCTGCACCTGGAATGTTCGCACTCTGTATAGAGAAGGTGCAATCTTCGCATTGGCAGACGTACTTGAAAAGTACAAGGCCGATATTACTGCCATACAGGAAATACGATGGATTGGGAAAGGTGTCACAACAACACCTAAAGGTGACGCACTGTATTATAGCTGCCATTACGTAAAGCATGAGTTTGGTTGTGGATTCGTAGTTAGTCGGAGACTAAAACATCTGGTATCCAGCTTCACCCCAGTGAATGAAAGACTTGCTGCAATTCGAATAAAAGCTAAATTCTTCAACATCAGCTTTATTTGCGCTCATGCTCCCACTGAGGAAAAGGACGAACAGACCAAAGATATATTTTACGAGCGCTTAGAAGAAACATATGACCGATGCCCTGCCCATGACATCAAAATCATTCTAGGCGATTTTAATGCCAAAATTGGAAAGGAGAATATCTTTGGCCCAACAGTCGGGAAATTCAGTCTCCACGTCGAAACATCTGACAATGGTATGTGGCTGATAGACTTTGCAGCTGCAAAAAACATGGTAGTTAGCAGTACCAGATTTAATAATCTCGATATTCATAAGGGCACCTGGCTGTCTCCAGATCAAAGAACAAGTAATCAAATTGATCATGTTGTGATAGATGGAAGACATTCTTCGAGCGTGTTGGATGTACAATCGTTCCGAGGTGCAAACATTGATTCGGACCACTACCTTGTTGCAGCAAAGGCACGTACCCGTCTAAACGTTGGAAATAAAGCACGAACAGTCACAACGCGGAAGTTGGACATCGATAGGCTGCAAACACAATAGATAGCCACAGCATATTCCACTCAACTAGCCCAATTGCATAATGAAAGCACTGCTTGTCCCGATAACATAACAACACAATGGCAAAATATTGTCCACTCCATGCAAACAGCAGCAAAATCAATACTTGGATACCAGAGACCTCCACAAAGGAATTCATGGTATGACCAGGAGTGTCGTGCTGCTACCGAAGAGAAAAATGTGGCATATAGGGCTACTTTACAATCAGTAGCAACGCGTAGCGCACGAGAGAGATATCGGGAGAAAAGGAGAGAAGAGAAACGTCTTTTCCGCTAGAAAAAGAGAGAAATGGAAAAGCGGGAGTGTGAAAAAATCGATACGTACAGGAGCCAGAATGAAGTCCGAAAATTCTACCAATGAGTGAAACACAAACAGATGGCTTTGGTACAGGCACATCCTCCTGTAGAGACCAGCAAGGTAAACAAGTAATAGTTACAGATATCGTGCTCAGGATATGGAAAGAACATTTCTCCAATCTGCTGGTATCCAATAGAAGCGAAGACGATGATACCACAGATCCAATCCCAGAAGATGGTATAGAATGTATACCGCCCGGCCAAGATGAGGTAAAAACAGCAATCAACCGGCTGAAGAATAATATAGCAGCAGGAGCCGATGGCTTATCAGCCGAGCTGTTTAAAACCGGAGGCGACGGGCTGATAAGGTGTATTCATCACTTAGTACCATCTGGCAGGAAGAACGAATACCCGACAATTGGAACCTGAGTATCCTGTGCCCCGTCCACAAAAAGGGAGATAAGACTGTATGCTCTAACTATAGGGGCATAAGTCTACTCCCTATTGCCTACAAGATCGTGTCAGGGATATTGTGCGAACGACTAAAGCCTATGGTCAACGAGATAATTGGACCCTACCAATGCGGCTTTAGACCTGGCAAGTCCACCATTGACCAGATATTTACCCTGCGGCAAATCCTGGAGAAGACCCAAGAGATGCAGATCGACACCTACCACCTTTTTGTCGATTATAAAGCAGCCTTCGACAGCCCGCTGCGTTCAAAGGTACTCCAAGCCGCAAAGCTCATCCGCCTTTGTAAAATGACTTTAACTGACACGAGGTCCTCAGTTAAAATAGGAAAGAACCTCTCCGAAGAGTTTGGTACCAAAATAGGTTTCAGACAAGGAGACAGCCTTTCGTGTGATCTCTTCAACATCCTGCTAGAAAAGGTTATACGAGAGGTAAACGTCAAAAGAAGTGGCACAATCTACACCAATAGTCACATGTTACTTGCTTATGCTGATGATATAGACATAATGGGCCGATCAGTAAATGAAGTAACTGATACCTTTATAAAGGTCGAAGGAGAACCTGCTAAAGTGGGTCTGGCGGTAAACGGTGAGAAGACCAAGTTGATTGTGTCGACGCGCAATGCGTCCATTGAGCTCGGACCGACTGTGGAATTTGGTTCCTATAATATTGAGGTAGTAAAAGACTTCGTCTACCTCGGCACCTCCGTAAACACCACAAACGACATTAGTTGTGAAATAAAAAGAAGAATTGTATTGGCCAACAGATGCTACTTTGGTTTAAGTAAGCAGTTTAAAAACAAAGCCACATCTCGTCAAACAAAAATAACGCTCTACAAAACACTGATACCACCCGTGCTGATGTATGGCTCCGAAGCATGGGTACTTGCGCAAGCAGACATGGCAGTGCTTGGTGTGTTTGAGAGAAAAATTCTTCGAAAGATCTACGGACCAATCTGCGTTGACGGTGAATATCGACGTCGCATGAACCACGAGCTGTATCTGCTATACAACGACATCAATATTGTTAAACGTATCGAGATGCAGCGATTGCGTTGGCTAGGCCATATCATAAGAATGAGCGATGATGAACCCGCTAAAAAGGCGTATAAATACGGACCGCTTGGCGGTGCACGCAGAATTGGCAGGCCAAGGAATAGATGGCGCAAACAAGTGGATGATGAGATGAAAAGGCGCGGTATTCCAGAGTGCGAACCAACAAATAGAGAGGAATGAAGATCTTTTCTTAGTTCGGCCTATGGAACAAATGTTCTGTAATGGACCAGCTATGTAAGTAAGTAAGAAACTCAAATTGGGACAATGTACTGACTGTATCGCCTCCTTATAAAACAATGTCATGCAGGGTGCACCTTAACTAACTCGTAAGTGAAAAACCGCTTACACCTGGAAAGTTTTTGCGGATTCTGAAACAGCAATGTTCTAGATGAGAAAAATCCAAAAACAAGAAAAAATCGCAGATGGGATTTTTAAATAAATCGTGGTCAAAATTCACATTTTTAGGTTTATTTTAGGTTTTCACGATTTAGCTTGGAAACCGCACGTCCTATCGAAATGGGGCTAAAAAAAATGTTGTAGCTGTGAAAATTCTCTAGAGAATTCACCGTTATGATCCAGGTCCACATTTTTAGCCTTTTTGTTAAATTTTCACGATTTGCTTGAAAACGGCAAGTCTTATAGAAATGGGACTAGAGAGAATATTTTGGCTGTGAAAATTCTCTACAAGATTGGCTTTCGTAATTTCTTTTCTAGGTTGTACCATTTTCGTGATATATCAATTTAAGTTGAGAAATTGCAGCCATGACATTGTTTTATAAGGAAGCTACACAGTCAATGCATTGTCCCAATTTGAACTTCTATATCTCAATAACGGTGAAACCTACGAAATTGTCATGAAGGTCGATCTTGTAGAAAATGTCCATAGCCACAACTTTTTCTTTTCTCCCATTTCGATAGGACTTGCGGTTTCCAAGTAAAATCGTGAAACCCTAAAAACCCCTTAAAAATTTCAATTTGAATCGCGATTTATTTAAAAAGCGCTCCGGCGATTTTTTTGTTTCTCGATTTTTCTCATCTATGAACATTGTAGTTTCAGAATCCGCAAAAACTTCCCAGGTTTAAGCACCTTCGATTTAAAGTTGCTTCAAGAGAACCATGATTGATTTGTAAGATATTGAAGAAAGTGTGAGTTGTCGGGTCTTTAGACCCGGGTAACGTTCGTAAGTTTTACATATATAGCACATTTAAAAAATAGGGCACGGGGATAACCCGCTCCTCCGAAATTCCACAAAATATGTAGCATATTTCCACCAAGGGTCATCCCTTTACATCATCTGAAAATGACATGGAAATAGGTTCCAAATTTTTGAAGATATAACATATTAAAAAAAGTGGGCGTGGTCACAAATAAGTGCCTAGGGTCGGAGGCACAAAAAAGGCATGGTCGGACCTATAGCTCCCAAATTAGGATTTAGGGTGGGAGACACAACCAACATTGCAAATTCATTTTCAAACCGATACGTCCGAAAGTTTTACAAAAATAGCGTTTTTAAAAAATATGGCCTATGGGAGGTCACTAGCCCTCCGAAATTCAACAAAATATATTGCCCATTTTTACCAGGGGTCATCCCTGTACATTCTCTGAAATTTTCAGGAAATTCGGTTCAATAGTGTCAGAGATATAACATATTTAAAGAAATGGGCGTGGTCGGATCTTTAGGCCCTAAATAGGTACCTACGGTCGGAGATTCAACCACCGTTGCCTCGCAAATTTATTTTCTAACCGACACGCTCGTAACCTTTTTAAAAATACAGTTTTTTAAAAATTGGGTCTTGGGGAGGTTCCCCGCCCCCTTCTGCCTCCGAAATTCAACAAAATATGTAACCTATTTTCAATAGGGGTCATCCCGGTATACTCTCTAAAAATTTCAGGAAAATCGGCTTAGTTTCAGAGATACATATAACATATTTAAAAAAGTGGGCGTGATTCAACCACCGTTGCCTCGCAAATTTATTTTTTTTTTCTTTTCAAAATAACGTTTTTTTAAAAATTGGGTAGGTGCCCCGCCCCCTCCGAAATTTAACAAAATATGTAGCCTGGTATACTACCTGAAAATTTCAGGAAAATCGACTCAGTAGTTTCAGAGATATAACATATTTAAAAAAGTGGGTGTGGTCGGATTTTTCCTTTAAACTGTCTATAAATTGGTCCATCCAGAATTGGTAAGGTGTATGGTTTATTTCTTGTCTTGTTCGTGAAAATGGGTTCACTCCAAAACCATCGTTGTGGTCCCATGTCGATAGTTTGACTAAAACCAGGGGAACATGTTAGTATAGAGTTTGTGGCAACGATCCGTTGATCATGTTACTTACTTACTTACTTAGTTGGCCCATTACAGAACATTTGTTCCATAGACCGAACTAAGAAAAGATCTCCATTCCTCTCTGTTTTTCGCTTGACTTTTTGGAATACCGCGCCTTTTCATTTCTTCATCCAGTTGTATGCTCCATCGAAGCTTAGGCCTGCCGATTCTGCGTGCACCGCCATGTGGCATGTATTCATACGCCTTTTTAGCGGGTTCATCATCGCTCATTCTCATGATATGGCCTAGCCAACGCAATCGTTGCATCTCGATACGTTTAACTATATTCATGTCTTTGTACAGCTTATATGTATAGCTCGTGGTTCATACGACGTCGATATTCACCGTCAACGCAAATCGGCCCGTAGATCTTTCGAAGAATTTTCCTCTCAAACACACCAAGCACTGCCTTATCTGCTTGCGCAAGTACCCATGCTTCGGAGCCATACATTAGCACGGGTAGTATCAGCGTTTTGTATAGTGTTATTTTTGTTTGACGAGATGTGGCTTTGTTTTTAAATTGCTTACCTAATCCATAGTAGCATCTGTTGGCCAATACAATTCTTCTTCTTATTTCACAACTGATGTTGTTTGTTGTGTTTATGGCAGTGCCGAGGTAGACGAAGTCTTTAACTACCTCAAAATTATAGGTACCAACTTCTACGGTTGGTCCGAGCTCTATGGACGCTTTGCGCGTCGACACCATCAATTTGGTCTTTTCGCCGTTTACCGCCAGACCCACTTTCGCAGATTCTGCTTCCACCTTCCTAAAGTTATCAGTTACTTCCTTTACTGATCGTCCCATGATGTCTATGTCATCAGCATAGGCAAGTAACATGTGGCTATTGGTGTAAATTGTGCCATTTCTTTTGACATTTGCATCTCGTATTACCTTTTCCAGCAAAATGTTGAATAGGTCACACGAAAGGCTGCCTCCTTGTCTGAAACCTCTTTTGGTACAAAATTCTTCGGAGAGGTTCTTTCCAATTTTAACTGAGGACCTAGTATCAGTTAAAGTCATCTTACAAAGCCGGATGAGCTTTGCGGGGATACCAAATTCAGACATTGCGTGGAATACTTTTGATCGGAGGGGACTGTCGAATGCTGCTTTATAATCGACAAAAAGGTGAAATGTGTCGATCTGCATCTCTTGGGTCTTCTCTAGGATTTGCCGCAGGGTAAATATCTGGTCAATGGTGGACTTGCCAGGTCTAAAGCCACATTGGTATGGTCCAATTATTTCGTTGACCATTGGCTTTAGTCGTTCGCACAATATCCCTGACACTATCTTATAGGCAATAGGGAGAAGGCTTATGCCCCTATAGTTGGAGCATACAGTCTTATCTCCTTTCTTGTGGACGGGACATAGGATGCTCAGGTTCCAATCGTCGGGTACGCGTTCTTCCTGCCAGATGGTGCTAACTAGCTGATGCATACGCCTTATCAGCGCGTCGCCTCCGGTTTTAAACAGCTCGGCTGGTAAGCCATCGGCTCCTGCTGCTTTGTTATTCTTCAGCCGGTTGATTGCTGTTTTTACCTCATCTTGGCCGGGCGGTATACATTCTATACCATCTTCTGGGATTGGATCTGTGGTATCATCGTCTTCGCTACTATTGGATACCACCAGATTGGAGAAATGTTCCTTCCATATCCTGAGCACGCTATCTGTATCTGTTACCAGATTACCTTGCTGGTCTCTACAGGAGGATGTGCCTGTACCAAAGCCACCTGTTTGATGTTTCACTCTTTGGTAGAATTTTCGGACTTCATTCTGGCTCCTGTACATCTCGATTTTTTCACACTCCCGCTTTTCCATTTCTATCTTTTTCTTGCGGAAAAGACGTTTCTCTTCTCTCCTTTTCTCCCGATATCTCTCTCGTGCGCTACGCGTTGCTACTGATTGTAAAGTAGCCCTATATGCCGCATTTTTCTCTTCGGTAGCAGCACGACACTTCTGGTCATACCATGAATTCCTTTGTGGAGGTCGCTGGAATCCAAGTATGGATTTTGCGGCTGTTTGCATGGAGTGGGCAATATGTTGCCATTGTGTTGTTATGTTATCGGGACAAGGAGTGCTCGCGTTAAGCAATTGGGCTAGTTGAGTGGAATATGCTGTGGCTATCTGTTGTGTTTGCAGCCTATCGATGTCCAACTTCCGCGTTGTGTCTGTTCGTGCTTTATTTGCAACGTTTAGACGGGTACGTACCTTTGCTGCAACAAGGTAGTGGTCCGAATCAATGTTTGCGCCTCGGAACGATCGTACATCCAACACGCTGGATGAATGTCTTCCATCTATTACAACATGATCAATTTGATTACTTGTTCTTTGATCTGGAGACAGCCAGGTGCCGTTATGAATATCGAGATGATTAAATCTGGTACTGCTAACTACCATGTTTTTTGCAGCTGCAAAGTCTATCAGCCTCATACCATTGTCAGATGCTTCACTGTGGAGACTGAATTTCCCGACTTTTGGGCCAAAGATATTCTCTTTTCCAATTTTGGCATTAAAATCGCCTAGAATGATTTTAATGTCATGGGCAGGGCAACGGTCATATGTTTCTTCTAAGCGCTCGTAAAATATATCTTTGGTCTGTTCGTCCTTTTCCTCAGTGGGAGCATGAGCGCAAATAAAGCTGATGTTGAAGAATTTAGCTTTTATTCGAATTGCAGCAAGTCTTTCATTCACTGGGGTGAAGCTGGATACCAGATGTTTTAGTCTCCGACTAACTACGAATCCACAACCAAACTCATGCTTTGCGTAATGGCAGCTATAATACAGTGCGTCACCTGTAGGTGTTGTTGTGACGCCTTTCCCAATCCATCGTATTTCCTGTATGGCAGTAATATCGGCCTTGTACTTTTCAAGTACGTCTGCCAATGCGAAGACTGCACCTTCTCTATAAAGATGCGAACATTCCAGGTGCAGATTCGCAGATCATGGTCCTTAAAACGTTTGCGGGGTTCGTCAACTTTAGAGGGGTTTGTTTTTCTTTTCTTTCGTTTTTTCATAGTAGGATGTTTTTTCTAGGGGAGGGTTACTAACCCGACGCCCAAACCCAAGTTTTTAACGTTCTTATGGGTGAACGCGCGACACATGTTAAAGGCAGTTCCCCAGGTGACACCACGGGGAGGTCAGTGTCCACTTGAGATGAAAGAGGGACCAAGATAAATCCTGGGCTTTGCCATGTTAAAGCCGGTCAAGACCGTTGCTTGGTATCATTCATCCCCTACGTCACCCTCCGTTGATCATGTTATGATGAGTAGTTCGCCGGCATATGTAATAGTTTTAACTTGCAGTGGTGTCACAAATACCTTAGTATATACAAATATTTTTTATACATACATACATACATCATAATATGCACATATTTTAAATAATATAAAAATCAAACATAGGTAACATTAAACAAAACATTTCAACT
Source organism: Musca autumnalis (assembly GCF_047663935.1). Taxonomy (NCBI): domain Eukaryota; kingdom Metazoa; phylum Arthropoda; class Insecta; order Diptera; family Muscidae; genus Musca; species Musca autumnalis. Next base: position 158,221,978 of record NW_027411866.1, on the reverse strand, counting down.
ATAAAACACCAAGTGAGTGCGATCTTTGCACGACAAGAGCAGCTGGTAAACATATTAGCGGAGCATAATGTTTTACTTCGGCGAAACTTAGGAATATATGAAACCTCTCAGACGATGTTCCCAATTTCTTGCGAAGAAAAGTTAAAGGAGTTGGAAAATAATTTACAGACTGAAAAAAGAGAAGAAATAGTAAGTCCATATTAATTTTTAAATTACTAAAAGGGTTTCAAAAGTAAAAACAATTTTTTATTATTTTATAGGTTGCCGTCATGACGAAAATTCTGAAAAATTCAGTTAAAAATGTAGATAAAATTCTCGGTAGAGAAATTATAATGGCATACAATTTGGATGGCATAAAGAACAAAAAATCGTTAAAACAATATGCCAATTTTTTGTGCAGTTTCTATGGTAGGTACATTATAATCTTTGGAACTTTGTAACGGAACTAACTCTTATCGATTTTTTCTTTACAGATGCTGTTAAAACCGAAGGACTTACATACGAAGAATTTTTGGGTCAATTCAGAACTGCATTAAAACGAATTAAAAATACTGTAAACAAAACAATTTCTAGAAAAATATTGTTAGAAACTAAAAAATGCAATTCCAAATAACTTCAGGAAGTATGATAAGAACATTACTCTGACGTGCTTATATAATAAAGAAGAAGTAATTGCAACAAATTAAAAAAAATGGGAACACTCCCAGTATCTAAAGAAGTCTATTCCATTCGATTGTCATAGTTTTTATTACATTCTCTACATTCTCAACATACATACATTTCTCATTTATACTTATATTAATTGTTTTAAATTAATAAAAAACATATTTTTAATAAAAAAACATTACATATTTATTTTATAACAATAAGCCGTAAGTCGCAAAAACTTCCAATATATTGAATCAATCACAAAAACCCTATCTAATACAATTTCATAAAAACCTTTTAATAAAAATAAGGGGTCGATTATGCATTGCCACTAAACTTGAATTGCGTTGTCAATTGTCAGCACAACTGAGATGAAATGTTGTATCATTGGTGTCAACCCAACTGGGTTGTCGATAAACGTGTTATCGATCAGTGTTTTTTCAAACTTGTGAACTCTATTAAATCCAAAAGGCACAATTCGCAAAAAAAACTATTTTAAAATGATAAGTTCAGTGGAATTATTTTTTCATGATTAAGAAAATGTACAGGACATGGCATCTATATTTGAGGGGCAAGTCGAATCCATTGGAATTGTCATATGTACTGTAATTAGAAGCTCATGTGGGAAAGATCTGTATAGTCAGTAAATTATTTTAGGTTTAAGGTGTATTTTCGATTGCCAAAGGATGCCGTAATTTACATTGTGGAAACGTTAAAGGATGACTTCAAATTATGTTACAGATCAACAGCAATACCCCCACTTTTAAAAGTTTGTGCTGAAACCCATATAATTTTTTATTTCTTTTTCTTTTCAAAATAGTCTGGCTTTTTTTCTTTCAATAAAAATACAGGTTTGGAAAAGATTTCATTTAATTTGGAAATGCTATATAACATATTGAAAAAGTGACCGTGTTTGGGACTTCGGTACCAGAACATTTGAACCGGTACACAACCAGTACCAGAACATTTGATCCGGTAAACAACCGCCGTTGTCTCGCAAATCAATTTGCAAACTGATGGGTTCATAAGTTTTGCAATTATAGCGCGTTTTTAAACAATAATAGACCCTCCGAAATTCATCAAGAAATATATATGTAACATATTCTCCAGGAAGTATTCCTGAACATTTTCTAAAAATTTCATGAAATTCGGTTCGAAGACACAACCACCATTGTCTCCTAAAATAAACTCACTAATAGATATGGTCATAATGAACCTGAAGCGGCACTAGATTTGACCATCCGGCCCGCATTCGGTCGCGGATTCGGTCCTCACGTTGGGTGCCATCTGTTATGACTCACTGATATAGCGCCGCCTAAGCAGGGATTGCAACAAGGTACCCTACGTCCTCCTTTAGGTGGCACCCCCTTAAAGGCCTCCACTCACCTATCAGTCTGCCCGACAGCATTTGTGATAGTATGTGTAAATTTTCGAAAATTTGAGAATGTATGTGTGTTTTTTAAGACTGATGAAAATCAAAATAGTTTTGATTTGAAAATGAACACCATCAGTCTGGGTGATCTTCAATCTACAAAAACAATAAAGTTTGTGAAGGAACAAAGAAAAATGTAAAACTAATTCATTTCTGGAGGAAAATTTCAAGATTTCGAGAATTGACTGAAGGCTCGGCTACACACTTGTCATGCACACACATACAAAAAGGTTTCATCGGCCGGACAGCATGACTGACAGGTGAGTGGAGGCCTTAAGTCTTTAGTTTTGTTAGATTTTAAGATTGCCAAAGTTTGAGCACAGTCGGAATATGTATGTTAACACGTGCCATGTAGCCATATACATATATAGCTAATATTAAAAACCGATCCGATTTTCAAAAATTTTTGTAGGGTTAGTTTTTTAGCCACAACAAAGAACTGGTAAAATTTGTTAATCGATTGGATTGATCTGTAGATCGATTTTGTGAAAATTCGCCCTGGGTCCCATATAAATTACTATGGAAACTTCGATGTCCAATTGTCCGTAATTTGACATTTGAGGTTCCCATTGGTTACAGCACTTCTCCACTAAAAATTTTCAACATAGATCCAAATTTTGGTATAGCCACCATATAACGGTACCTCCCGATTTTAGGTATTTTAAGGATTTTAGCAACATTTTTTTACTTAACTACAACTAATTAAACATTTGAGGTTCCGAGTAGTCGAAAAACATCTACACCATGTCCAAGTTTTAGTACTCGTATAGCCCGTATATAACTATACCTCTCAATTTTAGGTGTTTTGAGGAATTTGTCTACATAGCTCCACACTTTGTTATAGCACCAATATAAAGGTACCGACGGAATGAAGACATTTTGAGATAAATTTTCTGACCTAATTTATTCATTTGGGGTATCCTGGCCGAAAAACATCTTCATGTAAAATTATAGACAGGAAAGGAAACTAAATATTCCTTTCCATATTAATTCTGAATATTTTGTGGTGGAGGTTATAAAAAGTTCGGCCCAGTCCGATTTTGTACTTTTTCACTTGTTTCTAAAGTCAAAAGTGTTGCAAATGCTACTAAAACATCTGCGGCCTCTTATTAAACAAAAATATGTTTTAACTTGCAGGTGAAACAAGTCTTCTCATGCCCATCAATGCAAAAATACCATCCCAAATGAAAATAAAACATTGTTATAGTATATCTGCCAACAAAAGTGGTAAGAAAGTAACAAACAGACAGAGCAAAGAATTATCTGACTGTCGTATGATGTGCAGGCAAAAGATCCATGATAGCGATCGACGATTACTTTTCGCGGAATATTGGAATTTAGAAAGATATTCCTCGCGTGTTCAATATATGATTCTACGAATGGAAAAGATGCCAAAGAAATCAAAAAAATTAGATTACGAGTACAAAATACTGCGCAATAATGTTTTTAAATTCAAGCTATTCATTGGCGACTCCACAATATCTGTATGTAAGAAATGTTTTCTCAATGTTTACGACGAAACGGAGGGATTTATACGTACTGTACAAAGGAAAATGTTGACAAATGCCGATCTCGAAGATCAACGTGGTAAATCATCGAAAAACTTGAATAAAGACAATATTCTAACAGCGGATGTCGTGGCTCACATCAAATCGTATTTTGCCAATAAATCATTGATTTCCCAAAATCGTAATTATCATCATTATTCAGCTGCTAAAAAAGTGAACTTGCAAAAATTGTATCAGGACTACAAGCAGTTGAAAGAAAAATGTGTATCCTATTCAACATATCGTCGGCTATATAGGAAATTGAAAGAGGCAAAATTGAAGTGAAGTTGGTGCATATTGCGATGTGTGCGAGAATTTCTAGGAAAACTACAAATGGATATAAATAGCGCCAAACAGGCGACATTTACTTCTTTAGTTGGCATAGCTCTGTAGAAGCAAAATATGAACTGGAGCACTAAAGCATAACATTGAGTATTGCTTAAATAATATTTCGCCTCTACTATATGATTCACAAATACAGCCAAGCAAAAAAGTCTACATACACCCTATAAATCTTGGGTTTTAAGGGTAAGGAAGCATTTTTATGAAAATCCAAGTACATAGTTCTGTCTCATATCCCTATTAAACAATATTACATACAACAAAAATATATTTCATAATACGAATAACGGTAAATTCTACAAAAATTAAAAAATTAATAGGGAGAAAGTGTACATACACCCAATAAAATATTAAGATTAGCGTAAAATTTATGGAATAAGCAATACAAATTTTACATTTTATTGCTTCATCGAATCTCTCTGGATGTCTATGATATATTTCAGACAAAATAGGAACATATTTGTGGATTAATTTCCGTTATTTAATGTCAGACTTCGCGTATAGCTCGTTAAGGCGGACCCTTGCAGATTTCTTTGAGTTTTTCAGTCTGGTAGTTTATGAAACCTCAGGAAATACAATGGGACTAATTATTTTGAGATCCTAGAGCGCTTTGAAGTTGTTCTTATGGATAATATATGCTCCTGAGCTTCGCTAAATATGTGAATTCCTGAGTTTTTCATAAATTTTATTGCTTTCACAACATTCCAAGGGGCAAATTACATGCAGAAGCCTTCGAATTACCTTGTAATAAGGTCTGGTACAATCCTCGAGCATCCCTTGAATCAGCAATGTAAAAGTATCCGACATTTTTAGCGCTTCAAGTGACCCTAACAATCATAATACGAGGGCATCCTAGGTAACAGTGAAAATTTCATACAAATGTCATGCATTCTTTGGTGGTGCTTTTATTTTGATACTTTGAAAACTTTAGGAGCGGGTTTGTATAATAAAGTTGTACATTTCTGATTGAGTTAAGGTCCAAAAATGTATTACACGGTAATTAAAAGGTTCTTGCTTGTAATTTGACCCTTGGAAAGCTGTGAAAACTATAAAATTTATGAAAAACTCAGGAATTCGCATATTTAGCGAAGCTCAGGAGCATATATTATCCATAAGAACAACTTCAAAGCGCTCTAGGATCTCAAAATAATTAGTCCCACTGTATTTCCTGAGGTTTCATAAACTACTAGACTGAAAAACTCAAAGAAATCTGCAAGGGTCCGCCTCAACGAGCTATACGCGAAGTCTGACCTTAAATAACGACAATTAAAGTACAAATATGTTCCTATTTTGTCTAAAATATATCATAGACAACCAGAGAGATTCGATAAAGCAATAAAATGTAAAATTTGTATTGCTTATTCCATAAATTTTACGGTAATCTTAATATTTCATTGGGTGTATGTACACTTTTTCCCTATTATTTTTTTAATTTTTATAGAATTTACCGTTATTCGTATTATGGAATATATTTTTGTTGTATCCCCCCATACCATTGCTATCGCAAGCGATCCGTTTTCGAATGTTTTTCGATAGTTTTGCGGATATTTTGTTCGAAAACGACACACGAGAACGAATTGAAAACGATTCATCCGTCGCTCAGTTTGTGGCAGGAAAATTTTCGAATTCGAATATCGTCAATAATATTATTAGTGAAGGAAAGATGATAGTTTTTACGATAGTGCCGAAAAAGCATTTTTGGCGGACATGACATGTTTAACTTTACCTGACGTCTGTTGATATTTCTGTTATGTACCTTTTCATCTTTGTAATGTTTGCGATTTAATGCGTGTAACTGTTTATAAACATTGTTGTCTTGTATTTGTATCCTTTTGTGTTTATCATCACTTCTTCTTAATATTATACGTAACATTTATATCGAAAATATTTGAAAAAAGTAAATGGGAATTTTTTACGAACTACATAAAATAATTTTTTAAAACTTAAAAAATTCCGAAGTAAAAAATGTTTCTCGTAACATTTTTTCTTGTGAAGAAAAAACATTCGCAAAATGTTCGAAAATGATATCGTTTTTAAACTTTTGACGAACAAAAGAACAACGTGCTTGTGTACACCCGAAAAACATTTGCCAATCCTTCGACAGTGATATCGTTTTCGAAAGTTGTGCCGAACATTCGAATAATATCCGCACTTGGTATGGGGGGATGTAATATTGTTTATTAGGGATATGAAATAGAACTATGAACTTGGATTTTCATAAAAATGTTTCCTTACCCTTAAAACTCGAGATTTATAGGGTGTATGTAGACTTTTTTGGTTGACTGTATTTATAGTTATAAATCTTAATTCTTGATATATGTATGTACAATTACCGCTTAAGTTGATAAAGAGAAATTATGAATAAATGTATGGTTATTTTTTTACTTTTATGTTAAAAAATAATAAATAAATGAATTTTGTTTAACAATTATTTAACATGTCTTTGGCTTTATTGGAAATAGAACAAGTAAAAAAGCGTTAAGTTCGGCTGGACCGAACTTGTTTACCCTCCATCATGGAATATTCTTAACTAATATGGAATAATGACTTTCTTTTAAATTTTCTGACAATTGGGAACCCAAATACCTAATTTTAGCTAATTCGGTCAACTTGAAAATATCTGATATCGGGCTATACCGTTTTATGGGGGCTATACAACGACATGGGCCAATGTCCATAAATTACAGCCAATTTGATAAATTTTTATAATCTGAAATCGGACAATATTGTTATATGCGGGCTAAACCTTTCCAAACAAATAAAATAAATAAAATTACAATTGTCATCAAGTGGAAGCACACCACTTAGTTTACTTTTTACGCACAAGCAACGGTCTTGATGCGTCGTAAGTGTTTTTTTTTTTTTTTTTTTTTTTTTTTTTTTTTTTTGTGGCGGTGGAAAAAATACTGAGTGCAAGAAAACACATGAATTAAAAAGCATAAGGCCCAAAAAACTTATATGTGCTAAGGCGGCCATCAGACCATCTGGGGGGTTACTCTCTATTGCGATGCGTAAGGAAATTAAATGAGTCTCTAATTCGTTTTCATATGTCCTTTCGCAACCATTTTTGTTCCTTTTTCCTTTCTGGCATCGCCGCAATCTGTAATACAAAAGCGTATGTCAAAATCGTGCGTTAATGCAAATATCTTGCGTTAACAAAATACCAAACGAAAACGCATCGCAATACAGAGTAACCCCCCCTGCTTTTTCACATGTATCTTGTCACTTTGGGTACAGCTGATGTCATACATGTGAAAAAGCAGATGGTCTGATGGCGGCCTAAAGTGGCTTACGGAAACCGCTAGTCCTATCGAAATGAGATTAGAGAAAATAGCGTAGCTGTGAAAATTCTCTAAAAGATTGACATTTATGATATTAGGTCTGTACGATAACCTAAAAATTTGTACAAATTCGTACAAATTTTTACTGAATGTTGTTCGATAACAAAATTATCCAGCAAAAGAGAGCGAGTTTGGAGAGATTTGTGACTGAGAACTTGCAAATTTTTGCGGGACAAATTTTCCCAGCTGACCAGCTGACTTTTAATCACCTGTTCAATGTAAACAACTCGAAATGTTAACATTAGGTGTGTCTTTTTACGTGATAATTTGTAATAATTATTACGAAATGTTATTCAATACTGTCTTTTTACACAAAAGTTCAGTAAAAGAGAGCGAAGTGAGAGAACAATTTTGACAGTTGCTTGCTGAGAAATTGCTAAAAGTTGCTGAAAGAATTTTTCCCAGCAACATTTAGCAAGTTCGATCAGCTGTTTTTTAATCATCTGCTAATGGTCAGCTGCTCAATGTTTATCTTATTTTTGTGGAAAAATACTATAAATATTACGATTCAGCTATATTTATTGATTGTTTTATTAATATATTAATTATTTTTAGTTTATTTTGCTGAAAATTGAAGAAGTTTTTCATTGCTTTAGAGTTAGTTTTTCTTTCCTACATTGGCGCCAGTGTTTTCGTTTTGGTAATCAACTGTTACCTTGCTAAAGTTTACTAAATGCTGTCTTTTTACTTTTTTCTCTATTTTCGTATCAAAGAGTAAAATCTCTCTTACTCTCTGAAAAGAAGTTACTGAATAATTATTACTGAAAAAGTAAAATGACACAACTATTTTTGACCAAGAACATTCTACTTTTACATTTTAGATTCAAAAGCGTTGTGGATAGGATTAAAGCATTAAATAAGTAAACTGCAATTTTAAAATTTATGTTTTTGTCCCGTTGGGTTTAAAATATCAAAAGAAACAAAAACAAATTTCATACATTTTCGCAAACAGCTGACTATCTTGCAAGTTTTTGCAAAATGCTGTTCGATAACTTTCTGCAATTTTTCTTGCTTGAGAGAGTAAAATTCACTGAGAGAGGTTGCTGGAACTGACTGAGTAATTATTGCTGGGAAAGTTATCGTACACACCTATTTTCGTAGGTTTTACCATTTTTTAGATATAGAAGTTCAAATTGAGACAATGCACTGACTGTATCGTATAAAAACCTCTTATAGCCGGGAAGTTTTTGCGGAGTCTTAAACAGCAATGTTAGTAGATGAGAAAAATGCAAAAAGAAAGAAAAAATCGCAAGAGGGATTTTTAAATAAATCGCGGTCAAAGTTCACATTCTTTTCGCGATTTTGCTTGGAAACCGCAAGTACTATCGATATTGGGCTAAAGAAAATGTAGTGATGAAAATTCTCTAGAGGATTGACCGTTATGATTTGTTCCTAGGTTTTGCAATTTTTGAGATATTGCAGTTCAGGTCACAGTTTTAGGTTTTTTGTTAGGTTTTCACGATTTGCTGGAAAACGGTAAGTCTTATCGAAATATGACTAGAGAAAATCTTATAGCTGTGAAAATTCTCTACAAGATTCGCTTTCGTATATTTTCCTAGGTTGTACCATTTTTGAGATATATACGTTTAAGTTGGGAAATTGCAGTCATGACATTGTTTTATAAGGAGACAATGAATTGTCCCAATTTGAACTTCTATATCTCAAAAACGGTAATACCTATGAAAATATCGTAAAAGACAATCTTGTAGAGAAATTTCACCGCTACAACATTCTTTAGTTCCATTTCGATAGGACTTGTGGTTTCCAAGTAAAATTGTGAAAACCTAAAAACCCTAAAAATGTGAACTTTGAGCGATTTATTCAAAAAGCGCTGCGGCGATTTTTTTTTTATTTTTCTCATCTATGAACATTGTAGTTTCAGAATCCGCAAAAACTTCTCAGGTGTAAGCACCTTCCATTTAAAATTTGTTCAAGAGCACCATGTACATACTTTGAACCGTAAATTCCAATTGACAGCAAATTTAGACAAATAACGTAGATAAAATCTTCGAAATTACTTAAAAGCTAAACCAAACATGGACTTTGGAGAAGTTTGTTGATTACTTCGAACCTTAATTGCCAAAATGTAGCTAAAAACGTCGTCAGGTGGTACCGCTTTAAAACGTGGACATATGTCCATAATTTTTGGTCGAGAAGTTCTTCGATCATCAAAAACAATTCAGGGGCCTAATTATGTGATTCGATATCGAGTTGTTTCGACCTGAGTACTCAAAGTTGGGATGCAACATTCGTTATCGAGTAATTGAGCATAAATTTGCGAGTAATTTCTCGAGGCCAAATTGCCTATCGTAAACAAATAAAATGAAATTAATTATTAATTTTCGATTGCTTGAGTGGAGTATTCCCCCATTGGCTCAACTTCATTTATTACCCTCTATTACACAGAGTAATGTTTTTCAAAACGAACTGACAGTGTTGCAAAATTTTTACTGATCGCTACCAATATCATGATTTCATCCCGGCGAAGGGAATTATCAATTGGCTTCTCAGTTTTTGAAATTATGCCTTTTTAGCGAAAAACTGAACTCTTTAAGTGTCTAGTATTCGCATATGAATGAGAATCACACTCACTTTTTGGCTTTTCCAAAGAAACACCAAAATCAAAATATTTTGCAACATGTCAGCACGTATCAACTAAGAATTCTTAGAATTCTGTGAGTTGAAAAGAACACCAACACAGTTGCCTGTGAGGTTGTTATTGGAATTTTGTTTTTTTTTTTTTTTTTGTTTTTAACAAAGCTCCATTCGCCCGTGCCTCGGCTGTTTTTTGTTTGTTTAGTTTATTGTTGAAGATTCAATATCATTTTCGATTGCTTGAGTGGAGTATTCCCCCATTGGTCGTATATGGCCTTCCAAAATCGGGCTAATATTGGGCTTACGATATTCTGGTGTGATTCTTCCTCAGTTCGTTGTAACCATCACAAAGATATAAGCCGCACTTGTTGAACTTGGTTTCCTGCATCACCACGACCAGAATATTCTTCCCACACATGAAATCCACTATTTCCTCGAATTTAAATTAAAATTGCAAAAGGTATGGAACTGCTTAGTTTATCACTGTACAACGTCAAAATACGATGGCATTAGACATGGTCGGGTGTCACGATCTTGACACTAAACAACAACGGCGTGTCTTACGACACCACTTGTATAGACGTTTTTTTCATAGCTGAAAATACAAATACAAGCCAACATTCGGGTGTGGGGATTTGCCACCGCCGAAAATATAGTTGTTCTGGTCAGGGATCGAACCGCAGACCTTCGGAGTGCTTTTACGTTGGCTTCCCTAAAAAGACACACTCAATGTCACGTTAAAATTGATAAAAAAAATCCGTTTCTTTTCAGATGATTTGCCACTAATAAACCTGCGGAAAAGTAAAAAGAAAACAACCAAAAAATCTAAAGGAAGGAAAGAAAAAAGTGGCACCACTAAGGGACCAAGGAATCTTGAAAAGAAAACGAGACGAAAGAAATATTTATCAGCACAACAAATAATCGCTAGCTGCATCGAATTGAAATGTGATATCTGTCAGGTTGAAGTTAATACATGGAAAGATTTGAGAGAACATTTTCTAATAGCCCATACACGAAGTCCTTATATGAAATGTTGTAATACGGTGTTTGAAAAACAAAGGCCGTTGGCTGATCATTTGCTGTGGCATGAGAATTCCGGCAAAATTAAGTAAGTTATTCAAATATATATTTTCGTTAAAACAATTTAATTTAATTTATCTCTTCTTCTGCAGATGTAAACAATGCTATGAAGTTCTGGATGACCTAAAAGATTTGGCAAAACATATCCTAAATGAACATCCCAGCAAACCGTCGCTTACTACCGCTATTGAATATCATGAGTGCCCCCATTGTTCTAGGCAATTTCGTAATTTTAAGGCATACACTACTCATGTTAAAAAACATAACATCGAGGAAAAGGATGGTGCGAAAAGTGTGGAGTGTCTGGTGTGCAGTAATAAGAAGTAGGTATTAATTATACGTGGAAATAGTGTACACCAAGTGAAGCTTGAAATCGATTTAATCAGATGATGGAAAGGCCCGGGGGAAAATACATTAGTTTTGCTTTCTCATGACCTGAGTAGAGTAGAAATTCTTTCACACGCTATCTCAGTTCATTCTATATCTAAAGGAGAACTGTTACAATAACACCAAAGTTCTTTTCTGGTTAAACAGATTTGCGACTTTCTTGTAAACTTATAGATTCAACCAAGATCTATGTAAAGTCGGCGAAAAAGCTTGATTATTACGTTGGCTGTCAAAATACTTTATTGTGATTATTAGGGTAACCCTAGTACTACCACATAAAATGCAACAATCTGGCAGCATCATAGCAGTGTTGCATGCATCAGTAGTTTTAAGTTATTATCTCTCTCTACTCATTGTCAGTACACAGTCAGTCAGTTACTTTGCAACCACCAATTAATAGACATCTCATCTGTACATATTTCGTCATATTTCATTGTTCTTCATAATTAATACTTTATTTCAACTCATAAAACAACTTAAAGTTTTATTCAATAAATGAATTGATTGTTATGTTTAAACATCGTCTTTCATTCAATCGACCACCTCCGTAAGAACATAACAATTTGGCGACGAGGATTTTGGAACAAATATAAGTTTCAACAAGGCTGCGTAATAACATCAAGACATCGCACACAATAACAGTTGTGGCAGGAAGATTTTCAAGGAAAACATCAAAACGCACAGGCGCAAGTTCATCAGGAATATTCTAACAAGAATTTTCAAGAAATCTTCAGCGATCAACACTCACACAAACAACAGTTTGCATTCTCACATATACATAAATTTTTTCAGCTCAACACACACACCACTACAACGTTGGAATTTCATCATTTTTGCTGTACACACATACAGACATACGACGGCAGCGTCTCTAACAAAATTGTAACGGCTGAAAACACAGACACTAGAAAAATCTAGACATGTCGGAACAAGCGAATATTGTAAAATTACTTGCACAGCAGCAAGAGCAAATAGCTAAGCAGCAGGAACAATTTGCGCAACAACAGGAATTACTAAATAAACTCACACAATTCATCGCTGGACAACAACAAGGTGCAAACACAGTTTCATCATCAATTCCAGGTGAATCATCAGTGGCAAAAGCCCACCTCATGGAATCTTTAGCTAATTCCATGACGGATTTTCACTATGAGCCTGACAGTGGTTTATTATTTGAATCGTGGTACAATCGTTTCAAACACATCTTCGAAAGGGAAGCAAGTGCACTGGACGATGCAGACAAAGTAGGACTTTTGTGGAGAAAAATGTCCAATCACATTCATGAACGATTCAAGAATTTCGTGTTACCAAAACAACCTCAAGAACTTTCATTGGCAGACACAATCAAGCATCTTACAAGACTATTTGGCAGAACAGAAACACAAGTAAGTCTACGTTATAAGTGTCTCCAAATTACAAAGATGGAAAATGAAGATTTTAAAGAATACGCCAGTCGTGTCAATCTTCAGTGTGAACTTTTTAAACTGGATGACTTAACTATAGACCAGTTCAAGTGTTTAATATTCATACTTGGTCTTAAATCATCACAAGACAGTGACATCAGAATCCGTTTATTACGGCATCTCAATGAAAGTAAGGAAGTAGTCAACCTAGAAAAGCTAGTTGATGAAACACAAAGCATTTTGGATTTGAAAAGTGACACAGCACTAATTGAGGGAAGTCAAAAACAGTGCAACAAAATTGGTAAGCCTCAACAAAAACAAAAGATACCAAAAACAGCATGTTGGTATTGTGGAGATATGCATTATGCAAAACATTGCCCCTACTCCAAGCACAAGTGTACCAAATGTCAACAGATTGGTCACAAAGATGGTTTTTGCAACAGCATGCACAGGCAGAGCAAATCAAAACACAACAACAACAAACCTCAACAGAGCAAAACCAATCACGACCAAAATTCTAAGAAGAACAGTGTGACTCATCAGAATTTCAAGAAGAATAAATCAAAATTCAATACAAAAACTATATTGTCAACAAAGCAAGTACACTTCAAGGAATTAAGAAAATATGTCACAGTGAGTATTAATTCAAAACAAGTGAAACTACAGTTGGACACGGCATCAGACATTACCATAATTTCCAAATCAACGTGGAAAAGAATCGGAAAGCCGGATGCATTTGAAACCACAGACAGCGCCGAAGATGCAGGTGGCAATAAACTCACATTTTTTGCAAAACTTTTTCCAATAGAAGTGTCAGTTGCAGGAAAATCAAAAATTGTGGATTGTTACATTTCAAATTTGGAATCATTAAATGTCCTAGGCATAGATTGGATTGAGAAATTTAATCTATGGGATATTCCAATAGCGAAATGGTGTCATCAGATCAAGTTCACAGGAACTAAGTCATTTAACAATGTTTATCAAGTACTCAATGCTCACTTTCATTACAGCCCAAATAGACATGTCAAAACGGCACTCAAAAAAAGGGAAGAGGAAGGAGCGACCGCAAAAGCATCTTCAAGAAGAAAAACTCACAACGTATTCAACGTTCATAAAAATCTATGTTCATCAGTCATGGACAGAAATCAGAAAAAGGAAAGTCAGTATAATTCCAAACACGGAAGTCGCATCAAGGTACATGCAGATCAACTTCAAACAAAAATAGGCGATACTTCTGCTTCATCAAACAAATTATCACCTTTGGACATATTACTTCGAGAATTCAACATTAAATTGCCGTATACAGATTCTACAGCATATCAACCAGAATCATCCACAGAAGACAACCAGTTGAAGTAATATCCAGAACCCAGGTTCAAACTTAAAAGGGGAGATATTAGGGTAACCCTAGTACTACCACATAAAATGCAACAATCTGGCAGCATCATAGCAGTGTTGCATGCATCAGTAGTTTTAAGTTATTATCTCTCTCTACTCATTGTCAGTACACAGTCAGTCAGTTACTTTGCAACCACCAATTAATAGACATCTCATCTGTACATATTTCGTCATATTTCATTGTTCTTCATAATTAATACTTTATTTCAACTCATAAAACAACTTAAAGTTTTATTCAATAAATGAATTGATTGTTATGTTTAAACATCGTCTTTCATTCAATCGACCACCTCCGTAAGAACATAACAGTGATAGTATAAATAAAAAGAGAGTATAAGGAAACTCAAATCACAATAGCGTAAAATCTAAGCTTATTGTGAAAAGTAGTCTAACTGACCGTCCTTATATAGACTTTGCGATTCAACCTTACATTGCTTTATCAAATATCTATCCCATTTTTAACATTTTGTTTTAATTCTTACAGATTTGAAACAGAACAAGAGCTACGTCAACACATTGATTCGGAACACAATGATACCTATTATCATATTTGTGAAATTTGTGGTAAAAAATTCAAATGTAAAGAATCGTTTAAGAAGCATTATGCAACACATGATGGAATCGTACAGCCACCTGTCCAATGTGCAATATGTCATAAATTTTATAAAAACTATGATAGTTTACGTTTACATCGTATGCGACATGAGGAACGGCCGAAATCATGTGATATATGTGGTCGTAATTTCACAACACAACGTAGTTGGAAGAAACACGTCCAATATTGGCATGAGATGGAGAAGAACCTGCCGTGTACTTTATGTGACAAAGTATTTCGTGAGAAACGTAATCTGGACGAACATACCCAGCAAAATTTGACGGAAGGGGTTCTTTGCGATGACGTGATTTCATGTCATCTTTTGCATTGGTTCAAAGGAAGTCGTGAAAGATCCGATCTTTTCATTAGGATTTGAACCAATGCAAAGGAAGTCGTGAAAGATCCGATCTTTTCATCAGCATTTGTACCCATTCCATCGATCCAATAGAGATGATGTTTGTATTTTTATTTATACACCTGTTTATTTTCATTTTGGTATGTTCCCGTACTGCAAAAATCTACTAATTTTTACTATTTTTTCCGATAACATAAAGGAACAATTGTTATCGTAGTAAAAATAAGTAGATTCTTGCAGTTTCTGGAACAGACCAAAGTTGTTAGAACTGTCGTCGTGATGTTGTCTTACATTTCCTGCATATCAAACAACTAAAACTTCTAAACAATTGGTATTATATGAAGTCCCAACCATCGAGCTAAAAATAGAATCGGACTGCACACATTGTTATTTTAAAAGTTCCCTTGTCTGTTCTAAATCTGACATAGAATGAAATCAATCAAATCTCGCTTCTTGGAATTTGAAAAAAAAAATCCGAAACGAAAAGGAACAAGAATCTGAAAATAAAGAAGAAACTACTTTTGGAAAGAAACAATTAAAAATAAATTAATTAAGCATAAATGGTATTTTCCATAAAAAGTCTCTCCTCCCCGTTCGTTACATTTTGTTCTTAGAGATCCCTAAAGCAAGCCGGGTTGTAGATCCCTACATATTTCCGTCACTAAACAAAAGAGTATAAATTACCATGTTGTTATAAAATAACAAAATTATAAAATAAAAGTAATTTACGAAATAAAAATACTTAAAGGAGTGCATTTGGAGTCCATGTCGAAATCTGAACTGGTGATGGGAAGATAATTGAAAAAACCTTTTGTAATATGAAAGAATATCAGTTGCGGAGAACGGAGGAAGTAATCTTTTGCGTTGCAGCGGTGGTGATTACATTGCAATTTTGGATGTAAACTTTTGAAAAACTAAACTGATAAATTAATTGTAGCTATTTCATGAATTCGTTTGAATTAATAAAGAGTTTTGTTTGTCATGAAAATCATATTTCAATACAGCATTTCCATTTTCCAAACCAGACATGAAAATTTCATGCCAAGGGGTTGGTGAAAACGACATGGCAAAGCATAGATTAAAATGACATGTCAAAGCATGGGTGAAAATGACGTGTCAAAGCATTGGCGAAAATGACATGTCAAATCATTGGTGGAAATGACATGCCAAAACATTGGTGGAAATGACATGTCAACGCATTGGTTAAAATGACATGCTTAGGATCCAGAAAAGAACGTCATCTTTTGGGGTCCACGCTCATATAAAATTCATCGATGAAGATGCTAAAAAGATGACATGCTAGATCACTTGCACCCATGATTGAATGTCATCTTTGGCATCGAACATTTTGCTGGGTATGGCCACACACACCGGTGCCCAATTGTATGCATGTCCGCATTGTGGCAAAGAATCACGTTCACGCGCCAATATGTATGCTCACGTTAAACGTCAACATCCCGATGAATGGTGGCGAAAGAAAATGGAACGTTATAATTTAGATCCACATACGATGAAGCTTAAAACACCACCGATGCAGGAGAATTAAACCGAATCTAATTATTTGTACGTGTAAAAATTTAGTATTTTTCGAAATTAGGCATTCCAAAGAAAAGTTTCTATTGAATGCTGGAAAAGAATAACAATTATCATTATTTATTTATAAATAAAGAACGATAATTCTTAAAATAATTATTTTTATTATATAAATGAAAGGTGGGCATAGAAAACAACTGTTTTTGTTGTAACATCATATGATATGTTTGTAAGTTTGTTTTTCTGTTTAATCCCGCTCTTGCTCTATCTCCAAGAGCAAAATCTATTGAAGTTATTTGTGTAGACACATATGGCAGGACAGTTTAAAAGGGCACCTCGGGCACCTCAGCGAGTAGTTAGCGCCCTAGTCATGGTAGAGGAGGGCTATGCCATGACTGTCCTCATCTCCCCCATTAATCAAATTTTCTATGGATAATTCGAATTTTATAACAAACCCCCAAAAAACAACAAACCTCAACCAACCCTCGATATCGACCCCGGCTACGACAACTGACAATGATGCACCCAGTGCAGTAATGACCCCATCCATGGGCGGGGACGACGAAACGACGACTTTGACAATGGACGTAGTCAGCGACGCCATACATACTCAGAGCAGGGAATTGCTCGGTCGCCTGGAGGAGAATGAGACTCTCCGACTGAGCCAGGAGAGCCCCCCGCCGTGGGACTGGGAGGACTTCCCTCTGACGGACGACGAGATGGATGTCACAATCATTCCATCTCAATCGTCCAAGGAGGTAACTCCTTCAGCCACTCAAGGGGGTATAGTTCCAGCAGTGGAGAGACCTACTCCCTCAGGGGAAAAAGCGTCGGTCGTTACCGACAAGCCCTCCCTGTCTAGGCAAGATGCCTTGGTAAAAGGAGATGAAGAGGAGGAACTGACAGCAGACTCCTTGTCCTCGGCAGCCAAGCCGAGCGGGCCCAGACAGAGGAAAGATAAATATAACTATAAAAGGGCTATTTATTACTGCAAGCGCTTATAGGCGTGAATCCCGCTGAGGTAACTCAAGCGCAATTTCGGGAGATCGGATTGAAGCTTCGATTTGTGAGGCGTTTTGAGCGCAAATGTCCTCACGCCGAGAAGATCTTCCTTCCGATCGACCAACTTCCAACCCCTGGAAACGAAGCAGTCTCCAGCCCAACGGCTGTGATGAAGGCAGCGTTTCCAGGCAACGTAGGAAAACCGGGAGTTTCGGGCAGCTCGAACCCTTTGCGGACAACCTCGGTGTCTGTGGTAGGGTCTAGCGACCCGATACCCTCGGCCCCTAAGATAGCGGATCGGGCAAAACCCGATTCGAATCTGGCGCGGAAAGAGGGACCGACGCAAAGCAACCAACCGCACAGAGTGTCTCCTACTTCGGCTGGTTCGTCGGCGACTGCCTCTGGCTCTGCAGGGGCAAAGAAGAGCGGAGAGTTACCAGGAGCTCCGATTGTACAGAGGACTGGCTCACAGACCACTGTAGGATCGCCTGCCCCTGGTAAGTCGTGCCCTTCTGACGCTGTGAGAAAAGGCGTTGGTACAGCTGGGAGGATAGTAACTGGCACGTCCGATGGTCCATCAACCTCAAAGCAGGGTGGGAAATCGAAGACATCTGCGCAGGAATGCGTCAAGAGGGTTAGATCTTCTGAGGACCCACATCCGATTGCTAAGAGGACCGCGAAAAATCGGACAAACAGTCACTCGGCCCGCCCACCAGACGGTTCAAAGGGCTCAAACAGGGAAGACCACCCAAGTCGGCCAAGGTTTGAAACCCCCACAACCTTCAGGTGAGAGGACGCGGGATCCAACAAGACCCGCTAAGATGATCGCCCCGGATGACCTCCAGGTTGCGATCATCGATAGATCTGATCCGGACGGCATGATCGACGACGACCACTGGCTCCTGGTGGAAACTCTTCTGAGGAAGGTGATTACCTCAGACGAGGTAGATGTCAGGAATTTGGCAGGGCAGTCGTCCATATGGGCATCAGGATTCTAAATTGTCAGGATGAGGAATCTAAGAAATTCCTCATCCAAACGATTGAGGACTCCGGTGCACTATGGGACGGCTGTAGGCTATCCGCGGTTCCTGTGGGCGAGATACCTCGTAGGATCGCAGCCACGACATGGGTGCCACCGCCGGAATCAGACTTGGCGGATGTTCTGAAAATGATCAGGTAGCAGAACAGAGGTCTTCTGACGGACAGCTGGAGGCTGGTGAAGTCCTTCAAGAATGGTGGAGGAACCGTGATGAAATTCACAATGGACAACGAGAGCGCGAGATATATTAGGAACTGTGAGGGAGTACTGTACTTCGGATCTGGAGGACTTCGGTTCCGGATTCCGCAGTTGCAGTAAGGAGGTTCGGCAGCATGGCCTTCGCGTGGTGCAAATTAATTTGCATCATTGCAAGGCTGCGGCTGCCGAACTCCTGCTCTCCCTCACAGAAACCGAAATAGACATCGCTTTAGTCCAGGAACCCTATTTATACAAAAATAGGGTCTCTGGACTAAACGATAGTCGCTACTCTGTTTTCTATGCATCCAGTGAGGATAAGGTAAGAACCTGTATTGTAGCCAAGAAAAGTCTTAATCCTATTCAACTCTACAATTACAGCGATACGACTGTAGTGAGGCTAAATGAGGATACCGAAAGGGCCTTAGTGCTAGCCTCGGTCTACATGCCGTACGAGACACCTGACCCGCCGAACAGATTGGTGCGCAAACTGGTGGAGGAGACCATGGGCAGTTGCAAACTGGTGATGGGCTGTGATGCAAATGCTCATCACTTCCACTGGGGAAGCAGTGACACCAATATGCGAGGTGAGTCCATATTCGACTTTATTTTAGTTAATAATTTGCGAGTATGTAATAGGGGAAACACTGCCACCTTCCAGAATAGGGTAAGGGAGGAAGTCATTGATATTACCCTTACAAATATGGAGGATACTTTTATAGCAGACTGGAGAGTATCGAAGGAGTGTTCCTTTTCGGACCATAGAGCGATACACTTTCGAGTCTGCTATAGTAGTAAAAGGCAAACGCCTCATCGCAATCCAAGAAGAGCCAACTGGGAAAACTACAACTCTCTCGTTTCTTCAAGTCTGCGTGAGCTTCCTGAGCCCCACACAGCGGAGGAAATTGATAGACAGGTTGAAGGTCTCACAGGTATTCTTCGAGGGTGGTATGAAAAGACCTGCCCATTAACATATCCTAGTAGGAGAGCTCAACCAGTTTGGTGGAACAAAGATTTGGCCAAACTTAGGAACAACAGTAGGAAAACATATAACAAGGCTAGTAAATCTAAACTCAGTACCGATTGGGATCTTTACAGAGATGCCTTTAACAAGTACAAGAGTGAGATTAGGAAGGCCAAAAGAAACTCATGGATAAACTTTAGCGAGGCCGTAGAGGAGGTTAGTGCAGCAGCGAGGTTCCGCAAGGTGATCTCAAAGGACCCAAAACCCATTGGGAGCATTATGCGAAACGACGGTACCTGGACTAACTCCGCTTCGGAGACTCTTGACCTGTTAGCAGAGATCCATTTCCATTTGGCTTTGAGCAGGACTTACACCTGGGAGGATTCGGTCCTTGTTGACGAGCTAATAAGTGATCACAGAGTTTCATGGGCGATTAGTACTTTTCAGCCCTACAAGTCTCCTGGACCTGATGGTATAATTCCAGCGATGCTTCAGAATGCACCGACTAGTTTGGTAACCATACTGTGAAGGATCTTTAGGGCCTGCATTCTACTTTCGCACATACCGGCACTATGGAAAGTGGTAACTGTGACCTACATTCCCAAAGCAGGGAAGCCAAGTCATTCGTTACCTAAGGACTATAGACCGATAAGCCTTTCTTCCTTTCTTCTAAAAACTTTGGAAAGGTTACTAGACTTGGAAATTAGATCATACATGAATGATGACATCATAAGCAGTTCACAACATGCTTATACCAAAGGGAAATCGACAGAAACAGCGCTGCATAACGTTGTGAGTTGTATAGAAAATAATTTGGATGGTTCGAGTTCCACCCTAGCTGCCTTCCTAGATATCGAAGGTGGCTTTAATAATGTGAAACTCGAATCCATTCATTCTGCTCTAGAGTCACTTGGTGTCCCCTCTATCCTTACTAATTGGATTGATAGCATGCTGGAAAGTAAGCTTATAAATTCAAGTATTGGGAAGAGTTCCGTCAGTAAGTCGGTCACCAGAGGCACTCCACAGGGGGGAGTTCTATCTCCCCTACTTTGGCTTCTGGTGGTTAACTGGATACTTAAGGAATTTGAAAGACTCGGAACTCGGGTAGTTGCATATGCAGACGATGTAGTAATCCTAATAAGTGGGAAATACAGTCGGACCTCGATTATCCGTGATGGTCGGGACCGGAGGCATTACGGATAATCGATTTTCCCGGATAATGGAGGCAATGCTTTTTTGCAGTTTTTGAACATATTTTTAGGTAAAAATGGCATAATATTGTACAATAATATGAAAATCTGCAAATTTTAATATATTTGTTACGGTAATCCACCATATTTTAGAAGGATACATAATATCATCATCATCAGATTCATCTGAATTGAGTTTGTCCCATGGTTTTTGTGATACCGTAAGTATTAAAATTGTGTAGTACGGGATAATTTCCAGTTATCGTTTGTTTACCTTTTGTTTGCTTAATCAAATTAATTGAAAAATGTGTTTTTACTCCCTGGTAATGAAGTTTATAACGAAAAATAGAAGAAATGCAAAAAGTCCAACATTTCTTTTCTATCACGGATAATGGAGGTTCCCGGATAATCGATTCAGTGATAATCGAATTTCAACTATATTTATCTACGATGTCTGAACTTATGCAAGGTGGTCCGGTCAAACTCTCACGCTGGGCATACAACAATGGTCTTGGTGTGAACCCGGCAAAAACGGAGTTGGTACTATTCACCAAGAAGAGGAAGATAAATGAGGCAGGCAGCCCTGAATGCTGTTTTGAATTTCCAAACACTGGACATTCTGACACAGTACCAAGCATCCAGGAGTGCCTTGAGGCTTAAGGAGATAAATCAGTGGCGTTGGTCAGAGCTTGAACATGCTAGTATTCTGAAACGGATAGACAGCCAGATTGGACTATGTGACAGAGGGGGTGATACTGACTATATTTCACCATTCCTGGACTTTCACAAAGTGAATGTGTTTATCCCTGACAGAAGTGCTTGGGAGCAGGACAGACCACTGCCCGATCGTCTACCCATTTTTACCGACGCACTGTGGTTTAGCTTGTATGGGAGAGAGCGACAAAAATATTTCTAATCAAGATATCGATTTGAAAATTTGACCGTTAACTCGTAGTGACTAGAAGATAATTTTCCCCAAAAATCGTCAGTATTGGTCCACTCATAGGTATAGATCCCACATAACGGTACTTTCAGTTTTTTATTAATTTCACGATTTTGGCTATATTTTCGAAGTGAATTCGCTGTAATTGGACATTTTGTGTTCTTTGGTGGTATCAAACATTTTGAGTATGTCTATGGTCTATAGAAGTCCAAGTTTTGGTATATCCCCCATATAGACGTACCTCCCGTTTTTTATAATTTAACGATTTTGGACATATTTTCCAACTGATTGTATTGCAATTTGACATTTCGAGTTTGTAATCTGTATCATACATTCTTATTAAAATTCATCAATATATGTGCACATTTTGGTATAGTCCTATATCATGTTAACCCCCGATATTTGGCATATTAAAGTATTTGGCCTAAATTTCCTACAAAAACGTTTGTAAAAATCATGACATTTTATGAATTTTATTCTTGACAAAGATTAACTGGTAACAAGTATCAACAAAATGAGGCACAGAATATTCTTACTAGGTGGGTTAACATATGGACCAAGGGCGTACCAGATTATATTATATGTAAACAGGACATTGTCTCAAACAGGGAATATCTGGAAACTAAGATGTTTTATTTGATTTTTTAGTCGGGAGGATTACTACTATAAATTACAATAAATACTAGCTACAGGATATCTCGATTAGGAGAGTTCCCAGATAGACTAAAATGTACCAGGATATATAAACAGTAAACAAGACCCCCATATGTTCCTGCTTGCCAATTTAACCATTCTACGTTGTTTAATTTTTTTGTGTGGAGCTTAAATCTACGGCAGGCAAGCCAATTTGCATGATGCTTATAAATTTTTTTGTTCTCTTGTTCTGTATCCAGATTTTTTAAAATTCCTTTGCAGAGATAGTGTATACGATCTGACATCTTAGAGAAATCATATCCCGCAACATCCACCTGAAGGTTTGCCATAATTTCTTCGAATACCGTCTGTCCCATGCTGGCATTGACAAAGTTTTTTGAACACCATATTTCAAAAATATACAAATGTGAAAACACACATTCATACTGTAACCCTAAAAACATCATTTTTTTTATAAAATAAGATCGAAACAAAATGCAAAACAATAACACCGATTGCTTGAAAACGCCCAAAAACCCTATACTAAACATTCACAAAACTCCGAGTATACTCAGTATAATGAAAACTGAATACCGCTCGGCAACTTTCGGCAGACGAGATACTTTTTTCCTAATTCTGGACACTTAGACGAACATTTAAATAAAAATAACGTGAGGATCCGCGAGGATCCAAGGTACTAAAAGTCTATTTCTTTTCACAATATTAAATAAATAACCACTCACAACAATACATTTCAAAAGGGATCAATTTTACTACAAAATAAAGATACAATTTTATTATGTTATCAATTAAAAATAATAAAAATACCATCAACTTTAACTTCCATTTCTTACTATAGTAATTTTACACATTACGTTTTTGTCACTACGTTAAAGGAAATTTCAATGTCTCAATTTCTTCAAATGGAAATGTTCACTTCTGTGGCTCTGCTTTAGCTAGTATGGTTAGAAGTTGTAAAAAGAAAGCCGGAATACTAAAATTTGATGTGTCTACGATAGATTTGAATAGTTACAATCATAATTTGTAGACATCGATTTTTGCATTTTTGTCGCAGGCTGGGACCACAGTGCGACGGTTCAAAAATGGAAGATGGTACGGGAGCTGGTGTGTACTGTGAAGAGTTGAATATTAGCCGCTCATATAAACTTAGCGACGACTGCAGTGTCTTTCAGGCCGAGGTTTTTGCTGTTTTAAAAGCTTTAGAGCTACTAGAGGAAATGACGCACAATGCAGGTATAACATCAACCATTTACGTGGACAGCCAGGCTGCCTTAAAGGCGCTTGGATCCTACACCATCAAATCTAGGATTGTTCAAAACTATAGGTCTTTTCTTAAAACATGCAATTTGGACGTCAATTTTTGTTGGGTACCAGGGCACTGTGATGTTGAGAGTAATGAGATAGCTGATGAATTGGCGAGGCGTGGCTCCAAATCCTCGGACCTACGGGTGGAGGACTGCGTAAAGCCACCGCTCTGCTACTTCCTCGGCAAACTCAGGCAGTTCTACGCAGGGAAAACCGTAAGAATTTGGCAAGATATACCTGGATGCAGGGTATCTAAGTCAATCTGGCCGGCAATCTCAGGGCGTAGAACAGCGTCCCTTCTTTCACTTTGCAAGTCAGAAATCAGAATCGTTACAGGGGTCATAACTGGCCATTGCCGAATAAGATCTATGACTTGTAAGTGGGAGGACAACAACATTGAGTATTGTAGGTTATGCGAGGATGAGGAGGAGACTGAGACAATCGAGCACCTTCTGTGTAGGTGTCCTAGACTGATGGTCAAAAGACATAAACTTTTTGATGCGCATGTGATTGAATCTCTCTCTTTCTTCTCCTCCATTGACCCTATAGTCCTGTTAGCTTACTGCAAGAGCTTAAATTGGCTCTGGGGCAGATCAACATAGGCTTTGAGTAGTCTTATATATACTCTTTTTATAATCAATCCTCTTCTAAATCTGGTATTTTCCTCTACATTCACTCATTCTTTTTATTTCTCTCTCTCTCTCGTCTCATCACTCTCCACTTCCCTCCTTTCCCGTCTTTCCAACCTAATACACCTTCTCCCATACAGCTAACTTCATCATCATCATCAACAGCCCCTGTAACACCATCTGCAGGCAAAAAAAAGCACCATTCAGAACACACATCACAGCCATGTCTCTTGCACACCATGATCACAGTATGCACAAATCAACAATTAACCCAGAATATACATCACAGCCATGTCTTTTGCACACCATCATCACCGTATGAACAAATCACCATATACCCAGAATATACATCACAGCTCATGTCTCTTGCACACCACCATCACCGTATGCACAAATCACCATATACCCATCACCGTACATCATCATCTATAGACACGTAACATCATACAGCCTCATCCATAACAAACATCACATCACATCACACTTCTACTTCACATCATCACCATTTATTTGCACACATAACCATATAGCCGGATCCGCAATTACTTCATCCATAGCCGACTTACATTCCCATCACATCATATCACATCACACCATATACAACACATATACCTCAATAGTCAGGATGATCACAATGGACCTCAAGGTCTCCGAGTGGAGTGGCTGCCAGCACGGCAGCTGCGCATCCTAAACCTAACCTAACCTCACTTTCCAACTTCCTACAAATATAACAGGTGATTTGAAAGAAATGAACACGGATTTGACCCACTTAGCAACGAGAAATTTTTTGCGAGAAAACTTAAAATTTTTTATGAAAATTAAATTTTTGAGACTTTTTAGGCATTTTTAATAAATAACTTTTTTCTTTAAAACGTATAGTTTTCCTTGAACCTGGCCTTCTTTTAAAAGTGCCAAAAACGTTGGAGGGTAATATAAGCTCTGTTCCAGAACTAAAAAGTTTTTACAATTTTTACCACTTTTTACACATTTTGCGTTCCCGTACACAAAATTTATATGAAAATCGTTTACGACTTTTACAACTTTTACGACTTTTACCACTTTATAAAGTACGGGAACAGGCCAATAGGTGTATCCTTATATGCCAATCCCTTGGTTTTTGATTGAGAAAATACTCTTAATATATTACTAACAAATCCCTGACTTTTTACGATTCTAATAGTACGTTTATATATAACCGGATTTAACAAACCCACTTGGTTTTAAATGTCAATTCCATTACATATACGTCAAACAAATCCTCATGAAGAAGGTTAACCCTGCAAAAGGCTATAATATAAACATGGTTTTACATTTATGATTAACCCCCTGTTTTTGTAAAAAAAATGGATTCTTCTCACACGAACTGTCAAATTTTGTAAATCGATTTACTCGCCTTAGCGCAAATGTAGAGCGCTGATTTTTAAATGAGGAATTCTTAACCATATATGGAACTCATCTACGAAAAATTAAGTCTGTATGTCATCTGTGGGCTGAGCTATGGATGCCTAAATTATAACGAATATAGACGAACGAACAAAAATAAGTTACAAAAACAGGGGGTAAGCTTTTATCGCATATTTAAATTTTTCATCAAAAGTCGAAAATTACAACAAAGTCGATTTTTGAATAGCTAGGGTTCTAGGCCGATTGCGTGGAAATGCGTAGGTCAAATAAAGCTTTATAAGCGTGAAATGAGAGATAACAGACAATACTATAACAAAATGCAAAAAAACCACAAAAGTATTCGAAAAAACAGAGTTTAACGTCAATTTTTGCAACCATTTTTTGAGGCGTTTAACCCAGATATACCCATTGCTTGATCGTGATCATTTTAAAAGTATTTTTATATTATTTTAGAAGCAAATGTGAAATAATAACTGTATGTTTATATGTTTTTTAATTTTTTTTTTGAAAAAAGTGTTTTTTGAGGCCACTTTTGGACACAGGTTTTTATCATATAACTGGGAGTTATGGGACGCAAAACATTTGACATATAGTCCAAAGAACCTTTTCGGCATCTAGTTAAAATTTTTTCGTAGTAGGCTCCACATCGTGTATGTTTTCGTTGTAAAACTGCCCAATAATTAATCGGTCATAACGCAAATCATTGTAAAAACTAAGCGATAGGTGGCAACTTCGATGAACTAGACCTCAAAACTCAAAAATAGTAGCTCAAAATAATGGAATCACATAATATCCCAAGAGCTACAGATGTGTACTGAGTATATCACCAAAATAAACGGTACTTTGATAAACATAACATATAAAATTAGCAAGAATTTTGTGTGTCCATATGGACAGTGGGCATATCTGGGTTAAACGACCAGTGGCTTTATCTGGGTTAATGCCCGTAATTTCTACGCGTAGTTATCTATGAGTTCATAGATATCCCCCGTGTAAGCAAAATGTCATAATTTCAATCCATAGGTAACGTTACTGGGTCGAAAACGGCCGTGTTACTTATACCAAGGATTTTGTCTGGTTGATCGTTGCCAATGTGTTAAAAATTGTAAAACATCATGAATGAAAATCATCAATGTTACCACATGTTTTCAAAATTTACACGCCTCGGTAAATGACACGTAGAAATTACCAAACGCGTAGGTAAAGATAACTAATAGGTAGCTACTTACCCGGTTACCTAGGGCTAGAAATTACGGGCATAAGCAATTTAAATAAAGTGTGCCATTTATATGTCCATGTGAAATCAGCGCTGTTTATACAAAATATGTATTATAAAGGTAAATAAGCGAAATATAACGGAACATTTGAACGGGATTTGGTGATGATTGCGACACGAGTCGTTCAGAGGTGATGAAATCGAGTGGTCTGGTGAAATGAACGTTTTCCAAGTGTTCTTTAAACTTCGTCAAAATATTTCATTTGCAGTTTGTCTTCGGACGTCTCACAGCACAGACATAAATTCCCATTAAATTCATGACTACGGGCTTAAAAAAATTGACAAAATGGCGGTGTTAAGTTCTCGCTTGGCATCCCAAGTGTTTTAATTATCAAGGATTTATTCCTAAATATACGATTTCTTCGCAGAAAAAGACTTCGTAACCACAAAGTGCTATAAAGCCGACCTTTTAAAATTCACTTAACTCTATTATATAAAACAACGAAAATTCGTAAAGACATAAAATCCGATCGGATTAATAACTCATGCATTGTTCCTCGAAAATGCAACTAAATATATCAGAAATAAAAATGATACATGTTTGCTTTTTACCTGCGTTAAAAATGCGTATTTTTGACGTTTTGAAACACGTAGCTTCGCAGTTGTTAAGTACAACGGCTTTAAGAAACATAATACTTCGCAGATTTTCAGTCATTTGTAAAGCAACTGACGATACGGATATCAGCCCATTTGACAGACCTGGGGCCTAATTCTCGCATCCGTTATCGAGCGAGTTTTTGTTCGAAGACAAATTTGGATTCCCTTGTACGATCGAAATTATTTAAAAAAGTTATCGATACATACGGTTATCGAACGGTGAAACATATGGTAAACACAAAGCTCCGTTCCTTTACATGCAAGAATCTTCAAGTTTTACCACTTTTTACTCGAAAAGCGTTCCTTTACTTCAGACACCATACAATTCATATGGGAGCAGTTTACAACTTTAACTACTTTTGCCGGTTTTGCCATTTTCAAAAGTAAAGGAACAAACCAAAAATATTACAAACAAGTTGTTGTGCGGCAAGTTTCTCGTAAAATGAAATGAAAACATGAAAATTCTATAAAATTATAGAAAATTGTGAAAAATTAAAAGTAATAGTGACCCGAAATAGATTCCACTTTGTAAAAATATAATAATCGCATTCTGGCATTGAAAAGTATATTTTTAATTTTTAAGAAGCATTTTTCGTTAATAATTTTGTTTTTAGTTTTTGCTTTAAAATAAACAAATTTTTTTACCGTCTACCTTCTTAGTGTTCTTTGGAGAGCACAAAGGTGTTCATAGCTCGATTTTTTTTCATTCACGAGCAAATTCTCTATCGAATCGAATGTCGTAATTAGGCCCCAGAGCAACATTTGAGATGCACCCGCTCCTGGAATCTATTGCATCTCACCGTGTGGTGTGGTGGATGATGTCGAAGTACCCGCCGTCGAGGAATATAAGCAAAATGTTAGCAAAAATGACTCGAAATAGTTGATTAAATTTGTACCCAGTCTAAAAATGAAGGATTCTTATGAAGCCTGCCATCTGGAGATAAAAGGCAATACTAACTAAATATCACAGACTCCAACCACTACAAATGTACATGAAGTATTTCTATGACGAGATAGATGGCGGCATTAAACTTGCGATAAAATCACTAACCCTAATATAAGGTCTGTCCCGTTACTAAAAAGTTTACTATAATTTGTACAAATTGTTACAGAAAGTTGTCTGTAAACTCTCCGTTTTTCTTTAAAAATCATACAATTTATATGATAGCAGTTCACAACTGTTACCATTTTTAAAAGTAAAGGAACAAACCAATAATTTACAAGATACTTAGCCTGCTTGGCTTGAAAGAAATATAGGGCTGATTCCGAATTGTCAGTTGCTTTGTTTTCGTGCATGAAACTAGGGGTTCTTAAATCGAGTCCCATACTATAGTAATTTTATGAAATACTTCCCGTTATGTCAAAAGTTTTGGAAAATCTGATGAAAGCACAAATTCTGGAACATTGTGATAAATTCTCTCTTTTTCATCCGAACCAATTTGCCTTTCGACGAAACCACAGCACCATATCAGCGTTATTGGCTTTGACAGACTCAGTTAGAAAACAATTAAATACCCATAATAGCTGCACTTTGGTTTCACTGGATTTGTCTAAGGCGTTTGATAGTCTGAATCATTGCTCTCTCGTATCAAAACTTCAGAGTGGTTTTAATTTTTCCAAAACCGCCTGCAGACTGGTTTATTCTTACCTATCTGACAGATCTCTATATGTTTCTCTTAATGGTATTAATTCATCAATTCGAGAGGTTACTTCGGGAGTACCTCAAGGGTCCGTATTGGGGCCTATTCTTTTTTTAGTATATCTTAATGACGTTATTTCGAGTATGCAAAATACCCATTGTCAACCATATGTCTATGCTGATGACATTTATCTCCTGTTTACATCGCACACTACTCAAAATTGTATTAATGATCACCTTGGTTTTATTGCAAACTTGATGACTACTAATAGTCTTGTAATTAATCATTTTAAAACTAAGGCCATTATTTTTCATCCCCGAAATCGATGTTTTCCGTGCCATCAGTTGTTTATAAATGACCAGCCGATAGAAGTTGTACACTCCCTTAGATGCCTGGGTGTTATTATTGATTCATATCTTAATTTTGAAGATCATATTGACCACCTTGGTAATAAGGTATGTCTCATTTTAAGAAGGCTGTATTGCTTAAGGGTATATACTCCGAGACATGTGAGATGCCATTTAGCTCAGTCCCTATTAATGTCCCTTATGAATTATGGAATTGAAATTTATTCTGGAACATGGTCATTTTGTATTGATAGAATAGAAAGAATTTTCAGAAAAGTTATACGCTATGTGTTTGGTATTAAATTGCATGAGCATACCCGTGCATTGCAATGTGCATATACTTTTCTGGGGTGTTCATTTCGTGATTATATTAACCTCCGCTTGGTTCTACAATTCTATAAAATTATGAAAACGTCTTCTCCTGTAGTTCTTGTTAATGAATTTTCATTCATCAACTCGACTCGCAATATTCAAATCGATATCCCTTTGGTTCATTCGGTTATCTATGAACAATCATTCTTTGTTCGAGTTTATCGTTTTTGGAATTATTTGCCTACCCCTCTTAAATTATTTTCGTACTCATATAACTCGTTCAGAGACAAACTCTTAGGTTACATTAATGGTCGTTTGATCCCAATAAATTGATAAGAAGTTTTTTCACATTTTGAGCTAGCTAGCTGCCATAGGACCATCATATTGTCTTTTATTTTTAAGCAATGTTCATCTGGCTGGGGAGCCTAATATATAAAATGAGTTTATATAAATTCTTATGAAATATATGGATTATTTAGTTATTTAATTACAACTTTAGCATAGAATTTTCTGTACAATGCATTATTAATTGGCCTTATAAGGCTTCCTATGTATTGATATTTATAATAAATGAAAATGAAATGAAAAAATGAAATTGCAGTAGTGGGGAACTCGATCTAATAGCCCCTTGTTTCATGCACGAATACAAAACAACTGACGATTCGGAAGTCACCCATATTAAACAAGAAAAATTCACAAATGCAAATTTGCAATATTGTACATATAAATAGGGGCTCCAAATAACGAAAATTTACGTTACGATACGTTCGTCCCATAGTGTTTGGTTTGTCTAGGACTTCGCTAGATATAAATTTTTTTAATGTATCCCCGATCATACAGCTCGATTAATAATTAAATTAAAAAAAAAAAACACACAAAAAAACACTAACTTGTTTGATATTTAAACTTTGCAGAACCATTTGATATTAGATCCCATCCATATATTAAAAATATGTACATATTTTCAAAAATCTTAAAATTTTATTTTTCATTAATGATATCATCAATTAAATACAACATTATTCTAAATAATGTGAAATTAGTAATGAAATTAATCATGGTGATATCCAAAATATTTATTTATTTTGGAGGTTATGTATTCTACATATAAATGTTGTTATGTACATATAAGCATGTATATAAGTAAATCTATGTATATACATTTAAATCCTAACATGGATACAGTATCATGTGACTGTATACCAACTACAATTGTTGTTGTCCTTTTCCATATATTAAAACTAACGCTACTAAATAGTTTTTAAAAAACAATTCTAAAATCATGTTATCATCAATCATGAACAGAGCAAAAAAATCATATTAAAACTACTTACAAATGATTGTTGCTTAAAATCATTAAAATATTATCATCAGAAAAAAACAAGAATAACCAAAAAATAACAACAAAATTATTTAAAATTTTGTTTTGTTGTACTTTTGTGTGTGAGATGATTTTGTTAAAAGTAGAGAGATGTGGGTGAGGAGCGAGCGAGGATGGTTTGAGCTTTTATCCTTGACCATTGTAGGTATCAATTTTAGGTATTGAGAAGACAAATGCCAAGCAACCAAAACGCATAAGAGAGCCATGCTGCAAAATGGCACTTCCCTCCCAGGCACCCTTTATCATGGGTGTTTCATCATAGGGTGAACATTTACAGTCCGGTTTTGGTGGTGGGGCCATTCTATAACAAGAACAAAAGATTTATAATAAAATCCACAAGAGTAAAAATTCCAATATTTTTAAGACATACCTAGCTGTAGTATCCGGTACAAAATAATGCCGTTGTATACCTCTTCTCTTGTCCAGTATGGCTTGTACCTTTCGTTGTAGTTCAACATCTTCCGCTTTTAGTTTCTTAGCAGGTGTGGGACTTGGTTCAGTAAAATCGCAGGAATATAATTGACCATTAACCTCTGTACCATATTCAGAGTAATTGATCAATTCATAAGTTTTGGAAAAATCATCATAAAAAATGGTGGCATGCTTAGGGGATACACGACGACAATAACCAATAACCGAAAGGTTGACATCTACTCCCATATTTGAATCACCATAGCCAATGTTGATACTACGGTAGCGCATAAAGAATGAAGAATGCAATTCAATGTTGCTAAACCAACGATTATCTTCAAGAATGTCACCCAGTGGGGTAAGCACCGCTCTGGCACGTATTTTTCTTCGCAATAACTTTAATTCAAGTCTACTGGCAATTTCATGGGCCTTCTCTTGTTCCGTATAGACTCGTGGTGTGTACTTCTGTTCCTCTTCATCGGCAGCCACAATGGCAGCAGCGGTGGCTAAAGCGGGATGCAGTTGAGGTATATCTTCAGAAGCGGAATTGGGTTGGGCCAATATCGACGATGTCTCCCCGGTAAACATTATACTCAAACGCCTAACATCAGTTGGTGAGAGAATGGCTGATGGTACGGGAGCGGCTGGTTGATCTGCCGGCGTTTGTGTCAGCTCT
This sequence comes from Musca autumnalis, assembly GCF_047663935.1. NCBI lineage: Eukaryota > Metazoa > Arthropoda > Insecta > Diptera > Muscidae > Musca > Musca autumnalis. The sequence continues at coordinate 158,189,357 of NW_027411866.1, read as the reverse complement.
CGTATACGTTTTGCTGCAGTTCGATTTTGATATTGACCCACAATTTCTGGATGATCTTGCACTAGTTGCTGCAAACGCTGATAGGCCAACTTCTTTATAAGATCCACATCTAAATATTGAAGTTCAGAATCAATTTGGGGATCATATTTTGTTTCATCATCTGAATCTTCTGCACTTTGATTGAGAGGTTCACTTTTTATGTGATCCTCTGTAGGGACTACAATAGGTTGGGATGGCTTTTCATATGTTTCTTCAGGTATTGTTTCAATTTCGGTTTTTATTTCTGGTTCCTTTAGACTTGACAACGTTTGGGATTGGCTTGTTGAATTTCTTTTTGTGCGTTTCGATTTTTGTGATGTTTTGCTGTTGGCAGATTTGTCAATTGCCCCCTCTTCATCTTGTGAACCTTCATTATCTTTGTCTGATTTTTCGGATTTTTCAATGGACTCAGCGGATGGCGTTGTTTTATCCTCATGTGACGACTTTTCAGCGTTTGTTGTCTTATTCCCTTTTTCCTCTTGTTCTTCTTCTTCACTATCACTGCTACTGCTGCTACTCAACTCTTCCACACGACCCAATTCCTTTTGAATTTCTCTAAATTTAGCCTTGGCTGTCTTCAACGCCTCCAAATCCTTAACCAAGGATTCAGCAACACTTTCTTTTGATATAACCTCTGGAGAACTAGGTAAACATTTGCGTCTTTTCACAATGTCATAGCGCAGAGTTTCTCTCAAGGAGGGCAACAAGGGAGGTGGATTTTCATAGTGATATTTTACCATTGGCGGCACTTCAATTGTCTCTCTGGACTTGACGGGTACTTTAATACGGAATGGTGGATTTTTCATGTGGACCCGACGAAAAAAGTCCATTTTAACTGCCTCATGATCGAAGGGCTGTGAAAATTTATCCCACAGGCGTACACGTTCTGTAGCAGAAATACTGGACAATAAATTATTGTCCTGCAGGAAACACACAAAGAAGACAGTTGATCTTAGTTAACAAATTAATCATGCATTTGATTCAAGTTTCAACTTACTATAAAGTTTTCCACATGATTTGGGCACATCCATAATCCAGTTGGTAGTGCCGTCATTGGAGGATCCAAACAATCTTGATGAAAAAACAAGGGACAATAATCACAGGCTACCAATGGGGCTTTTTTACACGACCGATGACAATAAAAACATGTTTTTGCTGGTAGCGGTACCAAACCCTGCGAATCCAATTCAAAGGGTTTGGTATTTCTTCGATAGTTTGGCTTTTTATGATTATTGCCATTTTTACGAATGGGTTCAACTGCAAAATAAAGTGAGAAATTTAGGTTTCAAAAATTTCTCTTCAGAAATGGCAAATAACTACATCCTTCCCCAGAGTAACTTTTCTTCAAATTCCAAAATAAAAGTACCTATTCGACCAACAAGCTCTTCAACGTAATAGATAGCGATATAAACGGTAGTTTATAAAATAAAAGTACCTATTCGCCCAACAAGCTCTTCAACGTAATAGATAGCGATATAAACGGTAGTTTATATAATTTAGTTTTAATCTGATTTTTTAAATTGAATATCTACAAAGTATATAAATCTTCGATCTTCATAGTGGGTGAAACTAGTATTTGGATATTTACTAAAATATATGACTTTTATATAGTACGGAATAGGTTCAGTTTAGGGCCTTATTAACAATTAGAATGAATTGCAACTATTCTTTTTACAATATGGTTTTGAAACTAAATTTTCATATTTTGGGAGGTACGGACTTAAAGCTAAAATAACATAAAAGACTTTATGTTGTAATGCTTTCAAGATTGAGAAAGATAACATTTTAAAAACAACTTCGACATGAGTGATTTTTATACTCGTTTAGATGCCAAGATTTCTCCAAATCATTTTAATATCTTGCCATAGCACGTGGTTTGATATTTCCAATTTTTTAATCCTATTCATCGTAGCAAAAATTTACAAAGTTACCAGAATTACACTTGCTCGGAAGCTAACTGATTTCACAATAATAATAATAATTATTTTAATTTTTACTTACTTTTATCATTGCCTGGAAATTGTGTATGAATCTCCAATTCTCTGGGCAGCTCAAATTGTTTTGGATTTAATATACTAGCTGCCTTGATTAGCTCATCCAATGGTGTGGGTTTCTTATTAGGATCCAATGCTCGCTGTATACCTACTGGTAATTTTGATAAGTATTTTTCGGTACTACTTAAATCGCTGCAAAACGAGGCACGACTACTACTACGTTTACGTAAATGACGTATTTTCAAAGGTATAGACTCCAAATCACCGCCAGCGGAAGGAGTATTAGGTCTTGAATTGGCTGCTACTGCAGCCGCGGCCTGTACAGCTGCTGCTGATGTTGTTGATGTACGTTCCACAGAACTAGATTTTGAAGAATTCGATGGTGCTGTTTTTAATGTCATGCGACAATTATGACATAACCACTGTCCACTGGGTATATCATCTTCCGTAAGTGGTGGATCACTGTAACACAGTTCATAATTTAAGGTTATGTCTTATACATACATATATCTATGAGTGGTACATGGCAAACAATTGTGCTAAGCAAGAATTATCATTACCGACCATGCACAAACAAAACATTATAGCGCTGATTGCGCATTACTTACTGGCATTGCAAATGGAAACTGGAGGGACAACGATCACAACACAATAGGTCACCACCTTCTTCGCATGCATCACACAAATCATGATTATGACCACGTCCAGGTCTCTTATAGTATGGATGTTTTGTGGCCGTCGGTCGTACACCTAATTTTTCTTCATCTGTTGGCGGTGGTCTTATTAAAACTTGTATTTGCTATGGAATATTAAAAGATATGGTTAAGACTTCATCAATTCCAATTGTTTTAGGTATCTGCAAAACTTATTCACTTGAAAGCTGTACACACTTTTCCCACTTTTTTCTCTCATTGCAACACAGCACAGTTGAATTACTGGCCAAGACCTAGGCTTTCACTTTACTGTGTTACTATTGGCTTCACTTACCTCCATAATGCTTAATTCAGCATTAGGAATATTCTCCATTTTAGACATTGTTCCCAAACGTTATTTCTCTATTAACAATTTAATAAATAATCGTTGGTTATTTCTATTAACGACAATAAATATATCAGAGTGAAGGACTCTTGGACGTCGTTGGTTGATATTTTGTTTGACATTACTGTTCAGTGTGTTCAATCATGTTGTTTTTAGACGGAAACCGCTATAATTTCTAACATAATGCAAGGGGGCTTCACATTATGTTCAGATTTATTGGATGATTGACATAGTACATTTTGAACGCCTTTTTGATGTATTAGAAAGAATGATTAAGCATAGTACACACGGTCCAACAAAACTGACAGTCAACGTACTTTTACGGTAATTTTCTGGCAAATAAAAACTTTTTGTTAGCTAAAAATGATTGAAATACAACATTTAAGGTATAATTTAGTGATTAGGAAAGTAATTGTTCAGCTAGACTTTGATATTAACGAAATAGACCTCGATGACTGTCAGTTTTGTTGGATCGTGTGTACTATGCTTTAGTTGCATGGTTTAATTAAGGGTTGTTTACACCATCTATCAATGTCGTATGAGATGCCAAATTTTCTACCTGCGAATGTTGTACACATAGTGTAACCACTATGAAAATTTTCATCTATCAAAATGATTTGGCAACTCATATGTAATTTTTTCATTTAGGGAGCGCTCTATTTGATACGGCATTCTCGTATGTAAACATAAATTTATCAGCTGTTTTCTGACATTCTCAAACAAAAAATGAAAAACAAAATCTTTTAAAAAAGAAAATGGAAAGGTATGTATATTTAAATATTCAGTAAAGTAAATAAATGGCGTTTATAATGTTATTTTCAGATCGATTGGTCGAAAGAAGCAGTCTTTGAAATGATTGGTGGCAAAAACATGAATGCCTCTATAACTCCAAACACCAATTCAGTTTCCTTCAACCAAAATTAAAATTTGCGCAAAATTGCAACTCAACAATAAATGTAAATAATGACAAAAACAGCTGTTTTTATATTTTTAGGTTATGTCATACGAAAATAACACTTGCAGGTATGAACGCACAAATTGAAAATTGTATGGATGACGTCAATTTTGACAAACATAGAGAATGTCGAATGGGTGAAAGAAATGGCAGCTCATATGACATTGATAGATGGTGTAAACAGCCCTTTAGAAACTGTCAATCCCATGTCCCGGTCCATACTAGAGTAAATTTCATAAAAAAATTTCATGAAATTAGGTGTTCGTAGGCCAAATTCCCCATTACAGCAATTTCATGATTTTACTCTACTATGGAACTCAATCTAGAGACTCATAATTTCATGTTAAAATTTCAGAGAAATTATTCTAGTGTGGCCCGGGACCATAGAATATGTGTAAACTAAAATCCAGTGGAATTGACATTGGAAATCGAGTGGATTTATAAGTCTAAGCGTACTATTAGCTAAAGTTTTCTGTCTTTCGAGTATTCCATACTAAAGTAATTTTTTGAAGTTGCTGTAGTGGGAAACTCGATCTAAAGGGCTGTTTACACCATCTATCAATGTGATATGAGCTATCATTTCTTTCACCCATTCGACATTCTCTATGTTTGTCAAAATTGACGTCATCCACACAACTTTCAATTTGTGCGTTCATACCTATAAGTGTTATTTTCGTATGACATAACCTATAAATATAAAAACAGCTGTTTTTGTCATTGTTTATATTTATTGTTGAGTTGCAAATTTTCGCAAATTTTAATTGGTTTAATGGTTGAAGGGAAATGAATATCTAACATGTTTGTTGTGGTAGAATAGGTTTTTGGGGTTATAGAGGCGTTCATGTTTTTGCCACAAAGCAATCATATCCAAGACTGCTTCTTTCGACCAATCGATCTGAAAATAACATTATAAACACCTTTTATTTACTTTTCTAAATATTTAAATATACATAACTTTCCATTTTCTTTTTTAAACGATTTTGTTTTTCAATTTGTTTTTGAGAAAGCCAGAAAACAGCTGATAAATTTATGTTTACATACGAGAATGCCGTATCAAATAGAGCGCTCCCTAAATGAAAAATGTACATATGAGTTGCCAAATCATTTTGATAGATGAAAATTTTCATGGTGGTCACACTATGTGTACAACATTCGCAGGTAGAAAATTTGACATCTCATACGACATTGATAGATGGTGTAAACAGCCCTTAAGAACTAGAGTTGTGTAGTTCCGGAACGAACTAGTTCCAAGGAACTATTCCGAATGAGGAACTATTGGAACTATATCCAGGGGCTGGATTCTTGTTCTATGAAAATATGAAATGAAAAATATTTCCTTTATAATTTTTTTCATTTGACAGTTTTTCCCTTTATAAAAGTTTTCATTTCACATTTTCATAGAAACAGAATTGAGCCCCAGCTCTTTCTTTTATATAGTTCCTTTAGTTCACATTAGAGTTGGGCAACCTAGTTCACTGAACGGTTCGATCTTTCTCGTTCCTTTTATCAAAAGGAACTAGTTCCTTAATAGCCCGTTTCCACGGTACGTCGTTCGTTCTCTATTCGTTGTTCGACCCATAACTACGAATAAATTACTTATTTCCCCACACAAAATTCTATGAACGAACGACGATTTTTCTACGTTGTTCGATTAGAAATACTCTCTGAACGACGAAAAAGTATGTCCCATCCCTAACAAATGAGAGAATTTATCGAAAAAATTAATTATGACATGTCTTAATTCAAAATTGAAAAATTTGTTGAAAACACGAAAATTTTTAGAACAAAGGAAAAAGATGAATCAAAATTAATGAACTAAACATTTTATATAGATGCAGAAGGAAGATGGTTGTGTTTCCTTCTTAATTCCACACACATTTCTTGTCCATTAGTTCAAAATCGCGTAAAAAATCAGAAACAAAAAGGAAACAAATAACTGAAAGTCTGTATACACAAACATTGTTTTGACATGTCTCTTTGATTTTGAAAACAGAAACATATAAAAATATATTGAAAATACAAAATTATTCAGAATTTATGGAAAAAATGAATGAAATGTGTGTAGTTAAATATAGAAGTTACATTTGAAGGAAAGTCTATTGCTTTTCCTATTCATTTAATGTATATTTTATGTGTTTGCGGTTCAAATTTTCGTGAAAACAAGGAAACAAAAATGAAGAAAATTTTGTTTATGTTTCTGTTAATTACGAATGTTGTCGTGGAAACGGGTTAATTCGTGTACGTCGCACAATGGTTCAGGAATCGATTTTCCTGGTCAAAAATCAAAATTTTGTTTTGTCAAAGATATTTAGTTTCTATATGGGATTCGATAGTAAACATATTGAAACTAAGGAAACCAAAAAGTTAGGCCCAAATATTGGAAGGTGTGGGCGTGGCGTGCCCCTAAAGACGAGCATTTTCCCCATTTTTGGGAAATACGTCATTTTTGCAAATTTCTAGAGAAATACGAAGCTATTTCTCTGAAACTATAACAGTTATTGTGTTCATTGTTCTTTTATAAGGTAGGTAGGATTGTGACCTTTAAAAATCGTTTTAGTAAATTACCACAGCGTTTACACAACATGATCTATTTTATTTTTCCTCGGGTACTAAATTTTATTAAATTCCAAATTTAGTGGACTAGAACTTTTGTGGAACAACATAGAACAAAGTTCTGTTTTCACAGAAAGATGCCCAAAAGTCTCCTCTTCCAGCCCATATATACTTTTGTACCCGTCCCGTTCCGTCCGTTTAACACTTTTTTCAATTTATTGAAATTACATGGGTAAAAATGTGTGTTTTTCTATACTGTTTCCATATGAATTACAGTTTTTTTGACACAAATTACAACTTTTTTGAGTATATGAGTTTTTATACGAGTTATATAAGTTTTATTAAAACCATGGAGAATTTTTTTAATTTTTGAAAAAATTTAAATTTTTTTGGTAAAATTTTTTTTACAAATATTTGAAAAAAATTTTTTCGAAATTTTTTCGAATGTTTTTTTTTTAGTTGTTTTGGTAAATATTTTGTTTATTTGTTGTTGTTTGATCATCTTTAATACATAGGAAGATATAAAAACCACAAAAACACTCATATTTTGATGAAAAATAGTTAAAAAACTAAAAAAGTTTAAATTTGACCTTGTATTTCTCTGCAACTACCAGACCGAATTTGACCGCTTATAATTCGTCTGAAAGCTGATTGTGTTATCCGTCTAACAAAAAAAGAATTATGAAAATATCTCTATCCGTTCAAAAGTTACAGAATTTTGACCAGGAAAAAACGATTCTGAACCACTGTGCGTCGTTCGACAGGCGAACAACGTAATTGAAACACTCGTGTGAACATGACATAATATCGTTCCTTCGTTCCATATAGTTCCTTCGTTCGTTTGACATTTAACTCAAATGTTCTTTTTATTTAAATCGCTCCTTTGGATGAATCGTTCGTTCAAATATCATTTTGTGTAAAACTCCGCCGTTCTTTTAATGTTATACAAATAAAAACACAATTTATATTTTTTATTTTATAGCTTTATTAAAGACTAGTAACAAATATTTGTAAATTTTTGTAATTGATAGAGAGAAGTTTTCACCTCATTATTAAAGGAATAATATTAATGATATGTGAGGCAATTTATGATCTGCTCCCAGCTCTTTAAGTTTTCTTACTCCTTTGCCATTTTACAATCTATGCATTTTTTACGGGAACACACACTTCTTATGTTGAAAATCTATTATATTTTCCTACACATGCCGTCCCAGCAAAATTTGACGGAAGGGGTTCTTTGCGATGACGTGATTTCATGTCATCTTTTGCATTGGTTCAAAGGAAGTCGTGAAAGATCCGATCTTTTCATTAGGATTTGAAGCAATGCAAAGGAAGTCGTGAAAGATCCGATCTTTTCATCAGCATTTGTACCCATTCCATCGATCCAATAGAGATGATGTTTGTGTTTTTATTTACGCACCTGTTTATTTTCATTTTGGTATGTTCCAGTACTGCAAAAATCTACTAATTTTTACTATTTTTTCCGATAACATAAAGGAAAAATTGTTATCGTAGTAAAAATAAGTAGATTCTTGCAGTTTCTGGAACAGACCAAAGTTGTTAGAACTGTCGTCGTGATGTTGTCTTACATTTCCTGCATATCAAACAACTAAAACTTCTAAACAATTGGTATTATATGAAGTCCCAACCATCGAGCTAAAAATAGAATCGGACTGCACACATTGCTATTTTAAAAGTTCCCTTGTCTGTTCTAAATCTGACATAGAATGAAATCAATCAAATCTCGCTTCTTGGAATTTGAAAAAAAGTCCGAAACGAAAAGGAACAAGAATCTCAAAATAAAGAAGAAACTACTTTTGGAAAGAAACAATTAAAAATAAATTAATTAAGCATAAATGGTATTTTCCATAAAAAGTCTCTCCTCCCCGTTCGTTACATTTTGTTCTTAGAGATCCCTAAAGCAAGCCGGGTTGTAGATCCCTACATATTTCCGTCACTAAGGGGTACTTTACACGGTATGTTTTTTACATATGAGTTGTCACTTCTGCCATACAAAATGTATATGCAAAGTGACAACTCATATGTAAAAAACATATCGTGTAAAGTACCCATTGTTGGGGTCAACGAGGTCCCTTTCAGAAGGGTGTTGTCAGCTTGGGTGCCACCTCCACCTGTGGACCCCGCGCGCATACTGACCATACTCGGCAGACAAAACCCCAATCTCCGGACCAGCACATGGAATCTGGTCAGCCACAATCCGGAAAATGGAGGTGTTGCCATCAGGGTGTCAATAGACACTCAGGGGCAAGAGTACTTAAGGACTCGTGAGGGCAAACTACTCTTTGGTCTAGGATGGATCAGATTCCGCCTAGGACGAAAGTAGTGGAGGAACGGAGGCAGCAGCCGCTTCGCATAATGCAGATTAATCTGCATCACTGCAAAGCGGCTGCTGCTGAACTTCTTCTAGCCCTCAAGAAGTCTGAAGTTGACATCGTCTTAATCCAGGAGCCTTATTTATACAAGAATAAGGTTGCTGGTTTAAACGATAGCAACTACACCACCTTCGCCACATCCAACGGGGACAAGGTAAGAACCTGTGTAGTTGCTAAGAAGAGTCTTAAACTAATATTCCTCTCTAATTTCAGCGGAGGTGATATTACGGCTGTAAGGATGGAATGCAGCTCCCATGGAGCCACCATATTCTCGTCCATTTACATGCCATTCGAGAGCCCTGACCCACCGGGTAATGACGTGGAGAAGCTTGTCAAGGAGATGGGTAGCACTTGCCTCATCATCCTAGGATGTGATGCCAATGCTCACCATTTCCACTGGGACAGCAGAGACACAAATGCCAGAGGTGAGTCCGTATTCGATTTTATCTTAAAATATAATCTCAGAATATGCAACAGGGGAAATGAATACACTTTTCAAAATAGAATCAGGGGGGAGGTTATAGACATAACCCTCACTAATAAAGACGAATCTATTATTAGTGACTGGAGGGTATCGGAAGAATGCTCCTTTTCGGATCATCGGAAGATATTCTTCCAAGTCTCTGTTAATGGCATTCGACAGCCACCATTTAGAAATCCACGGAAAACCGACTGGAACAAATTCAATGAACTAGTAAGCTCCAAGCTGGGAGTGTCACGATACCCCCAAACACCACAGAGGTTAATAGTGCAGTGAATCACGTGACAGAGGTTTTGGTGGACAGCTATGAGACCGCCTGCCCACTCACTTGCCCAGGCAGAAGATGTCAACCGGTCTGGTGGTCGAAAGATCTGGCTAATCTCAGGAAGATTAGCAGAAGGCTCTACAATAAAGCCAACAAAACGAAGTTGTCCACAGATTGGGAGAACTACAAGGTATCTTTCAATAAGTACAACAGCGAAATAAAGAAGGCTAAACGCAGATCTTGGGTCTGCTTTAGCGAGTCTATAGAGGGAGTAAAGGATGTAGCCAGGTTTCGTAGAGTACTGTCGAAGGACCCTAAATCCATCGGCAGTATCAAGCGGGATGATGGCACATGGACTAACTCCGGTCTAGAAACTCTGGATCTCCTGGCCAAAACCCACTTTCCCAACTGCATGGATGCACCAGATCGCTCAGCCGATCCACCAATGTGTAACCAAGCCACAGGGGAAGTGAGTGTCATCGAGGAGATCATAAGTCACACTAAGATAGCTTGGGCGATAAACACTTTTAAGCCCTTTAAATCACCTGGTCCAGATAGTATCTTCCCTGCTATGCTACAAAATGCATTGGAGGTGTTGATACCACACCTGGATCATATTTATAGGGCCTGTCTACGTCTATCGTTCACACCGGTTCTGTGGAGGGAGGTCACGGTGACATACATCCCCAAAGCGGGGAAGTCAAGTCACACGCTTCCCAAAGACTACAGACCAATCAGCCTATCTTCCTTTCTATTGAAAACGTTAGAAAGATTGCTTGACCTAGGAATAAGGTCCAAACTTGGAAACAGTGTTATTAGTCCTGCCCAACACGCCTACATCAAAGGCAGATCGGTGGAGACTGCACTTAATGAAGTCGTTGGTTTAATCGAGAGGAATATGATGGGCTCAAACTATACGTTAGCAGCGTTTGAACTTAGGTGTTTCCATTACACTGATCAATTGGATCGATGGAATGCTTAGCGGCAGGATAATCAATTCAAATATCGGTGAGACCTCCATTCGGAAGTCTGTCACCAGGGGCACACCACAAGGAGGTGTATTATCACCACTGCGGTGGCTCCTGGTGATTAACGAAATACTTAAGGAATTTGACCAACTACGTATAAAGACTGTAGCTTATGCTGATGACGTGGTCATAATGATCACCGGGAAGTTCCCACAAACGCTATCGGAACTCATGCAAGGAGCTCTGGACAAATTATCAAGATGGGCACACAACAATGGACTTGGGGTGAACCCATCTAAGACAGAGCTGGTTCTATTTACGAACAAGAGAAAAGTCAAACCATTCACCCTACCAACGCTGGATGGAGTGGCCCTAAAGCTCTCCCTAGAGGCCAAGTACCTTGGCATTATCCTGGACCACCAACTAACGTGGAAAAGGAATGTCGAGGAACGTGCCAAGAGAGGACTTATAGCCCTTTATTCTTGCAAGAACTCTATTGGTAAGAGTTGGGGTTTGAAACCACAGGTCATACACTGGATTTTTACGGCCATAGTTCGCCCCATTCTAACTTATGGTGCATTGGTATGGTGGAATGCTTTGAGTAAGACATCCCTTCTCCGTAAGATTAATGTCGTTCAAAGAGCGGCATCTCTCCTAATTACCGGTGCCATGAAAAGCACTCCACAGGCTGCTCTCAATGTATTACTGGATCTTCATCCGATGAATCTCGTGGTACAGGAGTTGGCAGCAAAGAGTGCTCTCCGACTCAAGGAGTTAAATTCATGGCGTAACTTCGACTACGGCCATGCTGCTATCTTACGACAATCTGGACTATCGGTGGGTTTGGAGGTAATCAGTGACTATATATCACCACAATTACACTTCGACGACATTGCTATTTTAAAAGTTCCCTTGTCTGTTCTAAATCTGACATAGAATGAAATCAATCAAATCTCGCTTCTTGGAATTTGAAAAAAAGTCCGAAACGAAAAGGAACAAGAATCTCAAAATAAAGAAGAAACTACTTTTGGAAAGAAACAATTAAAAATAAATTAATTAAGCATAAATGGTATTTTCCATAAAAAGTCTCTCCTCCCCGTTCGTTACATTTTGTTCTTAGAGATCCCTAAAGCAAGCCGGGTTGTAGATCCCTACATATTTCCGTCACTAAGGGGTACTTTACACGGTATGTTTTTTACATATGAGTTGTCACTTCTGCCATACAAAATGTATATGCAAAGTGACAACTCATATGTAAAAAACATATCGTGTAAAGTACCCATTGTTGGGGTCAACGAGGTCCCTTTCAGAAGGGTGTTGTCAGCTTGGGTGCCACCTCCACCTGTGGACCCCGCGCGCATACTGACCATACTCGGCAGACAAAACCCCAATCTCCGGACCAGCACATGGAATCTGGTCAGCCACAATCCGGAAAATGGAGGTGTTGCCATCAGGGTGTCAATAGACACTCAGGGCAAGAGTACTTAAGGACTCGTGAGGGCAAACTACTCTTTGGTCTAGGATGGATCAGATTCCGCCTAGGACGAAAGTAGTGGAGGAACGGAGGCAGCAGCCGCTTCGCATAATGCAGATTAATCTGCATCACTGCAAAGCGGCTGCTGCTGAACTTCTTCTAGCCCTCAAGAAGTCTGAAGTTGACATCGTCTTAATCCAGGAGCCTTATTTATACAAGAATAAGGTTGCTGGTTTAAACGATAGCAACTACACCACCTTCGCCACATCCAACGGGGACAAGGTAAGAACCTGTGTAGTTGCTAAGAAGAGTCTTAAACTAATATTCCTCTCTAATTTCAGCGGAGGTGATATTACGGCTGTAAGGATGGAATGCAGCTCCCATGGAGCCACCATATTCTCGTCCATTTACATGCCATTCGAGAGCGCTGACCCACCGGGTAATGACGTGGAGAAGCTTGTCAAGGAGATGGGTAGCACTTGCCTCATCATCCTAGGATGTGATGCCAATGCTCACCATTTCCACTGGGACAGCAGAGACACAAATGCCAGAGGTGAGTCCGTATTCGATTTTATCTTAAAATATAATCTCAGAATATGCAACAGGGGAAATGAATACACTTTTCAAAATAGAATCAGGGGGGAGGTTATAGACATAACCCTCACTAATAAAGACGAATCTATTATCAGTGACTGGAGGGTATCGGAAGAATGCTCCTTTTCGGATCATCGGAAGATATTCTTCCAAGTCTCTGTTAATGGCATTCGACAGCCACCATTTAGAAATCCACGGAAAACCGACTGGAACAAATTCAATGAACTAGTAAGCTCCAAGCTGGGAGTGTCACGATACCCCCAAACACCACAGAGGTTAATAGTGCAGTGAATCACGTGACAGAGGTTTTGGTGGACAGCTATGAGACCGCCTGCCCACTCACTTACCCAGGCAGAAGATGTCAACCGGTCTGGTGGTCGAAAGATCTGGCTAATCTCAGGAAGATTAGCAGAAGGCTCTACAATAAAGCCAACAAAACGAAGTTGTCCACAGATTGGGAGAACTACAAGGTATCTTTCAATAAGTACAACAGCGAAATAAAGAAGGCTAAACGCAGATCTTGGGTCTGCTTTAGCGAGTCTATAGAGGGAGTAAAGGATGTAGCCAGGTTTCGTAGAGTACTGTCGAAGGACCCTAAATCCATCGGCAGTATCAAGCGGGATGATGGCACATGGACTAACTCCGGTCTAGAAACTCTGGATCTCCTGGCCAAAACCCACTTTCCCAACTGCATGGATGCACCAGATCGCTCAGCCGATCCACCAATGTGTAACCAAGCCACAGGGGAAGTGAGTGTCATCGAGGAGATCATAAGTCACACTAAGATAGCTTGGGCGATAAACACTTTTAAGCCCTTTAAATCACCTGGTCCAGATAGTATCTTCCCTGCTATGCTACAAAATGCATTGGAGGTGTTGATACCACACCTGGATCATATTTATAGGGCCTGTCTACGTCTATCGTTCACACCGGTTCTGTGGAGGGAGGTCACGGTGACATACATCCCCAAAGCGGGGAAGTCAAGTCACACGCTTCCCAAAGACTACAGACCAATCAGCCTATCTTCCTTTCTATTGAAAACGTTAGAAAGATTGCTTGACCTAGGAATAAGGTCCAAACTTGGAAACAGTGTTATTAGTCCTGCCCAACACGCCTACATCAAAGGCAGATCGGTGGAGACTGCACTTAATGAAGTCGTTGGTTTAATCGAGAGGAATATGATGGGCTCAAACTATACGTTAGCAGCGTTTGAACTTAGGTGTTTCCATTACACTGATCAATTGGATCGATGGAATGCTTAGCGGCAGGATAATCAATTCAAATATCGGTGAGACCTCCATTCGGAAGTCTGTCACCAGGGGCACACCACAAGGAGGTGTATTATCACCACTGCGGTGGCTCCTGGTGATTAACGAAATACTTAAGGAATTTGACCAACTACGTATAAAGACTGTAGCTTATGCTGATGACGTGGTCATAATGATCACCGGGAAGTTCCCACAAACGCTATCGGAACTCATGCAAGGAGCTCTGGACAAATTATCAAGATGGGCACACAACAATGGACTTGGGGTGAACCCATCTAAGACAGAGCTGGTTCTATTTACGAACAAGAGAAAAGTCAAACCATTCACCCTACCAACGCTGGATGGAGTGGCCCTAAAGCTCTCCCTAGAGGCCAAGTACCTTGGCATTATCCTGGACCACCAACTAACGTGGAAAAGGAATGTCGAGGAACGTGCCAAGAGAGGACTTATAGCCCTTTATTCTTGCAAGAACTCTATTGGTAAGAGTTGGGGTTTGAAACCACAGGTCATACACTGGATTTTTACGGCCATAGTTCGCCCCATTCTGACTTATGGTGCATTGGTATGGTGGAATGCTTTGAGTAAGACATCCCTTCTCCGTAAGATTAATGTCGTTCAAAGAGCGGCATCTCTCCTAATTACCGGTGCCATGAAAAGCACTCCACAGGCTGCTCTCAATGTATTACTGGATCTTCATCCGATGAATCTCGTGGTACAGGAGTTGGCAGCAAAGAGTGCTCTCCGACTCAAGGAGTTAAATTCATGGCGTAACTTCGACTACGGCCATGCTGCTATCTTACGACAATCTGGACTATCGGTGGGTTTGGAGGTAATCAGTGACTATATATCACCACAATTACACTTCGACGACATTGCTATTTTAAAAGTTCCCTTGTCTGTTCTAAATCTGACATAGAATGAAATCAATCAAATCTCGCTTCTTGGAATTTGAAAAAAAGTCCGAAACGAAAAGGAACAAGAATCTCAAAATAAAGAAGAAACTACTTTTGGAAAGAAACAATTAAAAATGAATTAATTAAGCATAAATGGTATTTTCCATAAAAAGTCTCTCCTCCCCGTTCGTTACATTTTGTTCTTAGAGATCCCTAAAGCAAGCCGGGTTGTAGATCCCTACATATTTCCGTCACTAAGGGGTACTTTACACGGTATGTTTTTTACATATGAGTTGTCACTTCTGCCATACAAAATGTATATGCAAAGTGACAACTCATATGTAAAAAACATATCGTGTAAAGTACCCATTGTTGGGGTCAACGAGGTCCCTTTCAGAAGGGTGTTGTCAGCTTGGGTGCCACCTCCACCTGTGGACCCCGCGCGCATACTGACCATACTCGGCAGACAAAACCCCAATCTCCGGACCAGCACATGGAATCTGGTCAGCCACAATCCGGAAAATGGAGGTGTTGCCATCAGGGTGTCAATAGACACTCAGGGGCAAGAGTACTTAAGGACTCGTGAGGGCAAACTACTCTTTGGTCTAGGATGGATCAGATTCCGCCTAGGACGAAAGTAGTGGAGGAACGGAGGCAGCAGCCGCTTCGCATAATGCAGATTAATCTGCATCACTGCAAAGCGGCTGCTGCTGAACTTCTTCTAGCCCTCAAGAAGTCTGAAGTTGACATCGTCTTAATCCAGGAGCCTTATTTATACAAGAATAAGGTTGCTGGTTTAAACGATAGCAACTACACCACCTTCGCCACATCCAACGGGGACAAGGTAAGAACCTGTGTAGTTGCTAAGAAGAGTCTTAAACTAATATTCCTCTCTAATTTCAGCGGAGGTGATATTACGGCTGTAAGGATGGAATGCAGCTCCCATGGAGCCACCATATTCTCGTCCATTTACATGCCATTCGAGAGCCCTGACCCACCGGGTAATGACGTGGAGAAGCTTGTCAAGGAGATGGGTAGCACTTGCCTCATCATCCTAGGATGTGATGCCAATGCTCACCATTTCCACTGGGACAGCAGAGACACAAATGCCAGAGGTGAGTCCGTATTCGATTTTATCTTAAAATATAATCTCAGAATATGCAACAGGGGAAATGAATACACTTTTCAAAATAGAATCAGGGGGGAGGTTATAGACATAACCCTCACTAATAAAGACGAATCTATTATTAGTGACTGGAGGGTATCGGAAGAATGCTCCTTTTCGGATCATCGGAAGATATTCTTCCAAGTCTCTGTTAATGGCATTCGACAGCCACCATTTAGAAATCCACGGAAAACCGACTGGAACAAATTCAATGAACTAGTAAGCTCCAAGCTGGGAGTGTCACGATACCCCCAAACACCACAGAGGTTAATAGTGCAGTGAATCACGTGACAGAGGTTTTGGTGGACAGCTATGAGACCGCCTGCCCACTCACTTGCCCAGGCAGAAGATGTCAACCGGTCTGGTGGTCGAAAGATCTGGCTAATCTCAGGAAGATTAGCAGAAGGCTCTACAATAAAGCCAACAAAACGAAGTTGTCCACAGATTGGGAGAACTACAAGGTATCTTTCAATAAGTACAACAGCGAAATAAAGAAGGCTAAACGCAGATCTTGGGTCTGCTTTAGCGAGTCTATAGAGGGAGTAAAGGATGTAGCCAGGTTTCGTAGAGTACTGTCGAAGGACCCTAAATCCATCGGCAGTATCAAGCGGGATGATGGCACATGGACTAACTCCGGTCTAGAAACTCTGGATCTCCTGGCCAAAACCCACTTTCCCAACTGCATGGATGCACCAGATCGCTCAGCCGATCCACCAATGTGTAACCAAGCCACAGGGGAAGTGAGTGTCATCGAGGAGATCATAAGTCACACTAAGATAGCTTGGGCGATAAACACTTTTAAGCCCTTTAAATCACCTGGTCCAGATAGTATCTTCCCTGCTATGCTACAAAATGCATTGGAGGTGTTGATACCACACCTGGATCATATTTATAGGGCCTGTCTACGTCTATCGTTCACACCGGTTCTGTGGAGGGAGGTCACGGTGACATACATCCCCAAAGCGGGGAAGTCAAGTCACACGCTTCCCAAAGACTACAGACCAATCAGCCTATCTTCCTTTCTATTGAAAACGTTAGAAAGATTGCTTGACCTAGGAATAAGGTCCAAACTTGGAAACAGTGTTATTAGTCCTGCCCAACACGCCTACATCAAAGGCAGATCGGTGGAGACTGCACTTAATGAAGTCGTTGGTTTAATCGAGAGGAATATGATGGTTTGAATGACGTTTTGTTCATTGATAATTTAACGCAAGCAGAAGAAGAAGACTGTTGTTTTGTTTTGTTTCTTTTTGTTTGGACGTTTATTTACCAACAAATCTATTTCAGATAATTTTCCCTTTGCAACTACTACCCCGCTATCATTCTGAGGATTGGTAAGTATTGTGTTTAATTTACTTGAAAATTGATCTATTACTTTTTGCACCGGCCATTCGTGTTAATCTTACCACCTTTTTCCGCCTAAAAGTGATTGGTAAATTGAATCTGGAGCAATTCTTACGGTATGAACAGAAACAACGATAATGGACACCACCTCCCCAAACAACGTGTGTCGGATTGCAAGACGGAATGACCTTTGTATCACCTCGCGCAGAAACTACTGAAGAAGGATTTATTTCGTTGTTAGCTTACATGGTTTATGCTTGCCAATCATAAAGTGGACATTTAGTGGGGCTAACAATGGTTCGTGAGCTATATTTTCTTTGTGGAAACTTGCTATGCACATATATATTTTGCGGATGGTGAGTATAAAGTTGGTGCATTTTGTGATAGGTTTATTTATTTGTTTCGTTGATTACATATACGTTTCCTTATTTCCCAGGCCCTACACAATTACGGAACTATCGCATCAATTGGAAATCGATTATTCTCTTTGGAGTGAGTTGTGTAGATTTATGTTTTTAATCGGATTGGAACACATGTGTTGCCTGCTATTTATCTTCTACCTTCTCTAAATCATTGCTGTGTATGAGGTTATTTTCGCGCATCGTTTTACTTATAAACAGTGCCTCAAAGATCTGTTCAGAATGTGTTTTTGTAAGTTAATTTATATATATATATATTTTTGTTTTTTTATTAGAATTTTCCGGATACTTTTTCTAAGCCGTTGACTAATTTTATTTTAGGACAGTGCTACTTTATGATGACATCGTGGTTCTGGTGTTTTTGCCATATCATAGTGCGGTGTTTTGTTAAACCCTCTGCGGGATGGTTTTTACTTTTGTATCATTATGTGCTTATTGAGAAGACAAGCCCTTACAGGTATGTCGTTTTTCATTTTCGGAGCGCCCTTCTTGTCGTATCTATAATGATCTTTGTACCCCTCTCACTCTTTATTTTTCTTCTTACAGGTGTTACACTGCATTTCGCTTACGCTTCCGGAGGAATTAGAATTTTGAAGAAATATTTTGAGCGTACCCAGCCTTAAATACCGTCACAGTTCATTCAGGTAAGCTTACATTTGTAAGTGTTATGGGACTATTATAAAAAAACTTTGGATATACCGGATAGACTGTTAGCTCGTATGTTTAGCATGGCAAGGAAGCTGCCAATCTTATGAATGATTGAGTATTTCGGTAAGTGAAGATTGTGTCAATGAACATATTCAGAAACTTGTATATTTTTAAATCAGTTTGGACGGACTTTTTTTCCAGTGCACACATATTCTGTTGTTGCACCAAAATTTCGTGATTTCACAGGGAATTTACAACCATTGTGAAACCCAGACCCATGTCCAATTAGGTTCGTGCATGAGTTACAACAACAAAATTGTCGTCGAGTATACATTTGTCAACGACACGTCGAACACTAGAGAGGTTTTGACAATTCTCTTAGGAAAGCCTACTTTGTTCAATTACAACAGCTATGTAATAAAAAATGCAACAATCAATTTGAGACCGGCTGAGGTCATTTATGGCAGACCTCGACATACCAATATATCCATTTTCTGTGAGTGTGTTTGTTTTGAAAAACAAAATTACTTATAGTCACCCAACATACCCATGATTTTAAATATATTAAAAATTAAAAGAAAATATAAGCTTCTTCATTAAATACAAGAATAGCTTAGAATAAGAGTAAACATTTATGATTTTTAAAATCATAGCGTTTCTATCGTTTTACACTTGTTTCTCAAAAATTAAAATACTTGTTATAGTAATATCTCATGTAATAATTGGAATTTTGGATTGTCTTTTGACAAATGATTAGTATGTATACAGAAAATCCTAATTGGAGAATTAATGTTCTCTTTTTTTTTATGTTAATTGTGAGACATTTTCACAGAAACTACTACAAAAGGGTCTCCCCTTTGCATAGGCCTGTTTTATGGAAACATTAAGGGCCTGTTTATGTATGTCGATAAGAAAATGAATACGCAAGAAAAACTACCAAATTTGAGTCTGCTTTTCAAATTTGATTTTTGTTTTGAGGCAAAAGCAAAGAAAATAATATTTCCAAAACTAAGGTTTGGGTGTGTTTCATGCGCACACGTTTTCGTTTCGAAGCATATAAACTGGGGGTAAATATCAGTCAATTTTCGATTGGTAAGCCTAAATAAATTCTGAGTAAGTTATTTATGCATAATCGAAAATAGGCAACTGATTACCACATCTGCCTTTTCTAAATATACCTTGAATCAGATTAAAAAAAAATTAGGTGCACTTTCAGATAAAATAAAAAGAAGCTATGGTGTTTTGTTTGGGTGAAAGTGAATTTACTACATACGGTCGAACCCCAAAAGATTCGAACCTCAAAGAAAGTACTTTTAGTTGCCAATTTCCCTTGATATTAGTTAAAATAAGGGCTAGCCGACAAAAGAATTATTTGTACACCAGTGTGAAAAAAAAGGTTTCAGCTTTAACCAAATTTCAATCCAAATATTTTCTTGACTTTCTGATACACTAAGTGCATTCATAAAACAAATAGATATGGGTAAGTATGGGGCTACGAGTCTGATCACATCTGCTCGAAATACTACTGCATTATAAAAAAAAAACAATAAACAAAGTTTGATTGATCATTATAATCTGACCATTATTAGTTATGAGGGTACTCTGAACTGTAGTTCTTTTCAAATCTAGTTTATTGTTACCGCTGTTTCTGAGATTTAAGAAAGGACGTACATCATTACTTGTGGGATCTTATCTTCATTATTGACATTAGTTGTAACTGTTACGTAATTGGACTTTAACTTTCGTACCGGCCATATTGGTCTCCCTCAGTACGCGCGGCACCGGTTCCATCTCGCTACATATGTTGGAGCCATTTATGTGGTTCGGTTCAGCTACATGGCCTTTGCTGTAGCTTTGTTAAAATTCACAATTACCTACACATGTCACATTTTTAAATCTTTAACATGGCAAGCGCCTAGTGGCTTACCTTGCATGTCTTCCACCTCGTACATATTATTGCCAATGGGTTTCACTATTCGGCATTTTAGGTATTTTCTGCAGAGCTTGGCGTTTATATTCCTTCCGAAATCACTCAATATGTGGTTTCGCCTATATGCTTCTTGACCGGGTATAAATTTGACAACGCGCGCCCTTTGATTGTATCGTTTTGAGCTTCGCTCATACGCTTCATGGAGATTTTTTGATATTTTATCACGAATAATTTCTAATCTTTCTTTTCGATTTAAATCCTCTACTTTGTGGTCGTATAATGACTTCAGTTGTCGGGCTAATTTATAATCGCTACCGTGTGTGTACATTTCATATCCAAAGAGAGCAAAGAATGGCGTCACCCCAGTGGCTGTATGTACTGACGACCTTAATGCGCATTCAATTTCTGTCAAATACACATCCCATTCTCTGTGGTCTTCTCCTAAGTATGCCCGGATTGCCGCTAAGACGGATTGATTAACCCTTTCCGAGGCATTTGACTGGGGCGAATAGGGTGCTGTTTGGATGTGATTGATTTTATAAAGTTCAATCATTTCTTTAAAACTTTTGGATATAAACTGAGCACCGTTGTCTGTATGAATAGTCTCAGGTACACCAAATTTCCGAAATATTTCTTCAACCAAAAATTGTAAAACATTAGAGGTTGTGGCCTCTCTCATTGCCTTCAAAAATACAAATTTAGAAAAGTGGTCAACCACTATAAAGATATGTGTGTTTCCTTTTTTGGACCTGGGATACTTTCCTAAGAAATCCATATATAATTTTTGAAATGGTCTCTCTGTTACTACTTCACATCCTATGGTAGGTTGTGTATTATGATTAACAGGCTTTGTTTCTTTGCATGTCTTGCAATTGCGGATATATTGTTTCACTTGCGATGCCATTTTTGGCCAATAATAGAAGTTTTGAAGCCTATGCAGTGTTTTTGCAATCCCACCATGGGCTGAAGTTGCTTCATTGTGAGCCTTTTCTATAAGGAGATGTGTTAAGTTTTCAGGTACCCATAATTTCCATACCATTTCATCCAAACCTATGTCCGTTTCAGTCCTTGTCCTTTTGAAAACCAATCCATTCTCTATTTTTAAATCGGGCAATTTTGATATATTTCCCTCAATTTGACTGATTAGGTCTTTATATTCTTGGCTTTCAAATTCTGCCGTTTCAAAGTCAAATAGATCATCTACAATTTCATTTTCCTCCACAACTTCCAGGCGGGATAACATGTCTGCCACCACATTATCCTTACCCTTCCGATGTTCTATGTCGAAGTTATATCCTTGCAACTGCAGAGACCATCGGGCCAATCTTCCACTCAAGTCCTTCACTCCCATTAGCCACTTGAGACTGGCATGGTCCGTTATGACTGTAAATTTCATCATTTCGACGTATGGTCTGAATCTTTTTACAGCCATAACGGCCGCCAAGCACTCCTTTTCCGTAACGCTATAATTTCTTTGACAATTGTTAAGCTTTTGGGAGTAGAAGGCTATCGGGTACTCCTCTTCGTTGCCTCCCTTTTGGAATAAGACGGCACCTATCCCGTACTCTGAAGCATCGCATTGGATATAGAACTGCTTCGAAAAGTCCGGATGTTTCAGCACAGGTGCTGTGGTTAAAGCCATTTTGAGTTCTTCGAACGCTTCGATCGCTTTGGAGTTCATTATAAATTTTCGTCCCTTCCTTAAAGTGTCCGTTAATGGAGCTGATATACTGGCGAAGTTTTTAATGAACCTGCGGTACCAGCCCGCGGTTCCCAGGAAGCTCCTCACCTCTCTCGGACTCTTTGGAGTTCTAAGTTTTTTTATCGCTTCAACTTTTTCTGGATCCGTCTTAAGTACTCCCCCGCCTATAATAAAACCTAGGTATTTTAACTCCTTAAAACAAAATAAGCTTTTCTTGAGTCCTATTGTCAGATTGGCCTGTCTTAAACATTCGGCAACTTGTTCGAGGAGTTTTACATGTGTTTCAAAATCTTCTGAAATGACGAGTAGATCGTCCAGATAAATAAAAACGTTTGTCTTCAGTCGGGCTGGAATAACTTTGTCCATAAGACGACAGAGACGCTGCGCCGCGTTACATAATCCGAACGGCATCATTCGAAATTGGTAGAGTGGACGTCCAGGCACAGTAAAGGCCGTGTAAGGCCTTGACGCCTCGTCCAACTCTATTTGCCAAAAGGCATGTTTTAGGTCCACACTGCTAATGAACATTGTTTGGTCTATCCTACTGAGGATGCCATCAATGTTTTGTAATGGGTAAGCATCTTTTATGGTGACGGCATTAAGCTTACGGGCGTCTAAACAAAACCTATTCTTGCCCGGTTTCCTTACTATAGTGGTTCTATTGTTCCACGCGCTATTGCTTTCCTCAATTACGTTCAGCTCTAACATTTTATCTACTTCCTCGTAGACTATATCCTGTACTGCTGGCGAAATAGGATAATGTTTGTCCTTTATTGGATTTGTTCCCTCAATCAATTGAATTGTATGCTTTTCTAAAGTCGTGTGGCCCAATCCCATTTTTTCGAATGATGGAAACGAATCTACTACTTTTTTCAATCTCTCCCTTTGGTTATCGTTAAGACGATGCATTTCTCTTTTATACTCCTTTTCGTCTGCAAATGTTGCCTGAATCTTCTCCATATCAATTTCATTTATCTGTATGACATCGGGAGCCAGTTGGAAGGCTTTCCAGAAGTCCACCCCCAGATATAAGGGCTGCTCCAGGTCAGGACACAGATAGAAACATATTTCTTTTTCCATTTGCCTGTATTTCACTTTCATTCTTATTT
Organism: Musca autumnalis; assembly: GCF_047663935.1. NCBI lineage: Eukaryota > Metazoa > Arthropoda > Insecta > Diptera > Muscidae > Musca > Musca autumnalis. The sequence goes on along the minus strand of NW_027411866.1, from coordinate 158,166,125 downwards.
TTCCCAGAATACGATGTAACTGACCTGAAGCAGTCCTTACATTGGTATAATAGGATTCCGGACCTAATTCAAGTTCTTCTATCAATTCTCGGCATCCTTTGCCCAAAACCGAGACCGTTGCGCCCGAGTCTAATAAACCTTTCAACTCTTTTCCTGCAATATTTATTATGGCATAGGGTCTGGGATCTGTAGTTTCATTGTACTTCCTGACAGATTCTAGCAACATCTTTCTAATTTCTCTATTCTCCTTACTTCTCTGCCGGAGTTTCATTATCCTTTCCACTTTCTTGGGGTTTTTATTTATTTTTGGGGCTTCTATTTCCTGACTATGGTACACCTCATCTATGTCAACTTTGATGTTCTCCCAATCACCATATATTCTTTTCTTTACTATATCATAATTAGTTTCTCTGATATGTAGAGGAAGGTAATGACGTATAGACGAATAGTTGGCATTGTCTAATTCTATTGTTGTTGTTTTGACATTGCGGGTGTGTCCGTCGAACACGACCTCCCCGCTGAAATCATGTTCCGTTTGGCGTTTCCCGAGTGGCATTTTTGACACATGGGTGCGGTTGTGTTAGAGTGACCGCATCGGTAACAAAAGAGACTACGTTGTGTTGATAGGCAATCGATGAAACGATGTCCCGGCTCACGACAGTTCCAGCAAACTAGTACTGTGTTGATCTCAGATACATCATTCATTCTTTCTACCTCTGGATAAATTTCCTCGTACCTTTCTTCGTCTATCTCATGCACCCTTATATTATGGTTTTGAGGCTGAGGAATGTGCCTGACGTCCCTCTTTGCACAAGTCTTTTCAGCTTGGATACATTCTACTCTTAATTGTTCCATAGATGAAATGCTCATGGGGTAAATCATGCGAAACATTTCTCCTTTAAGATTCCTTTTAACTATTTGCACGAGCTCTCTCTCAGCTATAGGTTGTGTCAATTTGGCCCTTAAAACGTTTATACACTGGAAGTAGCTATCTATACTCTCGCCTGGTTTTAGTTTTCGTTCCACTATGTCGCTCATTACATCGTAGTTCGAACGGGTGGTACTATACCTACTGTACAAGGCATCTTTTAATGAAGACCAATCCCTAACTACTCCCGTTTTTATTTGAAGCCAAAACCACTCGTAGGCACTGCCCGCGAGTAAGGTTTGGAATTCCGCATATACTTCTTCCCACGACACTTTATATTGGCTTTTAAGATATTCTAATCTGAAGACAAAGTCTTCCACCGACATACCAGAAGTACTCCCATCAAACTTCAATTTAAATTTGTCCACCTTGCTAGACCTTTCCACATTGGGACCAAGTCCCCCAGACATTATATTAGGTGGTGGTGTTGGGAAACTCGTTGGCACATTGTTTGGGATAGAATTTGTTGTTGACATATTTTTAACAAGATTCCCCAATTGAGCTATGGCGTCATAAACTTTTTTCATTTCCTCACTAATGCATTCTTTCACTAACGGCCTTACATCAACTTGCGCATTACCGAATCGTTCGATGAACGCTTCCGGATTTCCATTTTGTTGATTTTGGGTAGGAGGCAGTATATGGTTTCCACCATTAGGATTGGAGAGCGGAATGACATTTGAGTTTATGGTTTGAGACATGTCAATGATGGAGGGGTCCATCGCTGCTGGCGTATTCACCATTCTCCCTTTTTCACTTTTCTTTTGATATTTAGGTTGACTTTGAAAGTATACCCTACTTGCATCGAAAGACACGTTGCGATTTCGTTTACTTCTGCGCAAAGGTTCTGAAAAATTTTCTACAGACATGGGCAATTTTCTCCAACCACGTCTAGATAACTTTTCGTAAAACTTTTCAGAAACCAAATTTGAATTAAATCATAAGTAAAAAGAATAGATATTAAAAAAAACATATACATATATGACCACTCAACAATACAAAACAATTTTCAAACTTCACAAACACTAACATATAGGGGTCTTCCTTGAGATGGGTATATTGAGATGTGTGTTGTATTTATCAATTTTGTTTCGCTGTATAAAAAAAATGTCCTTACGGTTATCTAAGTCGGTTGAACAGTAAACTAACACAAATTGTACGTAAAATTTTGCTTTTTCGAATCTTTCTCAGTGGCATTTTTTTTTTTCAAAAAAATAAAAAAAAGCTCTCACAAATATGGAATTTGCAACTTACACCAGACTATACAAACACTGATGAACATTGCAAGTTTCCTATCCTCGAAAAATGTCTATTGTCGGTACTTTAATTACACACAAAACACATAAAGACTGGCCATTCACAATACATACTTTGTTACACACTAGACGAACAAGCTATTGCATTGACCTCATGCATATGGAAATGTCTATCCTAAATACCTAATCCTATCCTAAACTAATATTGCAATTATACATGTTTTCAAAAGAAAACATGGACCAATATCAGCCAGGTTGCTAGGTATTGCGATATCACTTTTTATTCTATTGTTCCCTATTGGCTATTTTACTGAGTGCTTAGATGTTGTTGCACTTAAATTTGGATTTCTCTTAACTTTCTTATTTTCGTTTGGGCGCCATCTGTTATTATCCCTATAGGCGGCGCTAAATGGGACCTTCTGGCTAGCTACGCGGTCTCAAGGTCAGGTTCTCAACCGTCCACCATTTAGCCCATCAGGGCAAACATATATTGAACTCTATCACACACAAATACACTGACAACACAAAACCGACTTAGATAAGAGGGTATTGATATAATTACCCCCACACTCGCCCACCCTTCCATGGATTTCTAGGTCCTTCTTCAATTATTTTGTAGAAATCCCCACTACCACACAACTCACCTCTTCATCTGCTAGAAGAACCCCTGTTTAAAGACAATTAGAACATGTTTTGAATTTGGACAAAATCAATACATAATTACATTTATTAATAGAAACTTAAAGCTAGACAAAATAATATATTTGATTGTCAGAAATAAACAAAATAAAGACAGTTGAATATATAACACCAGATAAGCTATTGATATAAATAAAAAAATGATTAAATTTCCTCTTATGGAATCCTGGAGTTTCCTTTTTTTATGTCTCAAACGCTCAGACAGAAATTATTCCTAAACTATCATAAAGGAGCTCGCTTATAATAGATAAAAATCTACCCAATAAGATAGAAAAGACTTATTATTCACTCTCTAGCATCCCATAGATAACCAAGTATGGTAATCAATTTGAATAATGGTATATGACCCGGTGTTAAAATTCTCACAAAATCAAGTATTCTTAAAATTAACACAAAGGACAACACATATACTAAGCTACTGTATTTATGTTTAAATGGTAAAATTAGTTGGTGAATCGTTATTTAAACACTGGTTGAAACGAAATCAGGATGTTTGCCTTTGGCGGTCTTTTATCTCTTTAAATTTGTTATAATCTCGGGGCGTACTTCTAAATTTTGATTTAGTTGAAATTTTTAATTTTCTTTCTGAATCGTTATTTTAATATTGGTCAACAGATCTGAATTTCGCCTTCTGCGGCATTCTATATCTTTTAATCTAGCATAAACTTTGATGAATATTCTTAATCTTTTAATGTTTTCGTTTGTTGTTTTCTTTTAGTTAACCGCTGGTATTTTATGCTGCACACTTACATATGCCTGTTCAGGGTTACCTTACAGTCCGGGTTTCTTGAGGCTGAGAGTGGTGCACATTCACTTTTATCTGTCTCATGGAACATCTGGCTGACTAGCCAATGGGACACGATTGCTGTCCCTCTCAAGGCACACACTTGTAACTTGACCAATCTTTCTACTCGCAATGTCGCTCCTGGTTGACAGAATCCAGCAACGGCCACAATTATAGGAGATGCCTTACTCCGATCTGCTATGTGGTTTGTGGTGCAATTATTCAGCCCAAAATAAAAAAATGAACTGGCCCCCACACTCTGGATACCGGAGGCCAGTAAAGACAAACGTTTTCCTCGGAAACCTTCACAAAAAGGAAAACATTACCATACACCTTTTTATGGAATATAAAAAAAAAACCTCACTCACTTTTATTTATATTGCCCGAAAACAAATAAAGAAACATAAAAACGCTGCAACACTTGTTTATTCTCTTGACTGAATTTAAATTGCGTAGGATTCTTGCGAGTACTATTTCCCAGCGGTAACTTTCACACAACTGGTCTTAATTTTCCGATTTTTCTCTTATATATGGATGGAATTTTTCCACCATTTTTGTAATTTTTCCATTAATTCCCAAAATCTGTTGAATGGCGATAACATGCCAACCAAATGGCTACCTTTCATGGTTGTTTTATTTAGGAATTTTTTATAATTGTTTATACCTGGCAACACCTTTCGAGATGGTAACGCTTCTCATCTCCTCTCAGTCATTCTTACTTTGTGGTAGTTCGCGGTTCACATGGTACGCAGGCACATCCGATAAAAAAATTATATTTGTTTTAAACCGCGCGTAGAACCTGACCCAATTCCTATTGTCGTTCGTGAATGCTTTATCGATAAGCTTTCTTTTAAAATGCCGAATAATTATATGGGATCATAAGTCTAACGCCGCCCTGGTACCTCGTCATCAGCGCCGCCTACTTAACCCTAGGTTCCACGCAACACAACATAGAAATTTGTTTTTCTTTGTAATGTTAGTGTCAACGTAAATGTAAACAGAATAAGGAAATATCTATAAATTATTGGAATCTAAAATAATTTTTCGCATTTGATTGAATATTTCGAAAACATGAATAAAAATTCGGTACATTTTCAATTTGAATGTTTCCATATCATTTCACTAACTGCATACTTTCTTACAGATAGTAGAATTCTTGCAAAAATGTTTATTAGGGCATTTCTACGTGGCTTAATGTGTGCTGAAACACGATTTTCGTATGCTTTGAATTTTGACTTAGGCCATGTTTATATTATAGCCTTTTGCAGGGTTAACCTTCTTAATGAGGATTTATTTGACGTATACGCCAAGGTATTGACATTTGAAACCCAGTGGGTTTGTTAAATCTTGTTATATATAAACGTACTATTATACGGCGTTTAGATTATAGTTTTTGGCAGGGTTAACCTTCTTTATGAGGATTTATTTGAAGTATACACAATGGAAATGACATTTGAAACCCAGACCAACTGGGTTAACCCGGTTATATGTAAACGGCCTATTATAGCCGGAAGAACATGCAACTTACCCTGCGTTTATACATGACAGGACAGTTGAGTTCATGTACTGATTGTTAAAAACCCAAAACATGCCCGTGTGACGTAGGCGTCCAGACAACTGCAAAAACAGTTGTAAAATTATGAATAAAAATCGTCGATTTCTTTTTGTTTTCCGTTCACATATTTCGTTCTTTTGTTTTCAATGTTTTTCAATTATCGTCTCACTTCTTTTTCACAAAAATGTTAAAAATTTGTTAACGCGACTGCCTGTGAAAAATTGATGGACAGCTGGAAGACAGTGTTACGTGCCACCTGCAGTGGCGCTACGGGGAGGTACCAACTAGCTCAGGGGGCCATCTTCAGGGCGGTCCCAACCCATTCCACCGTAGCCCTAGGGGACGAACAATTATAAATAAACACTACACGAACATAAAAATAAAACGATCACAAACACACGGTACACCTAGAACAAGGGAGCTTGATGGATTGACTCCCACACTTCGCCCGCCCATCCTTGACCCTCAGATCCAAATAGCAAAAACTTCTTAAGGGCCCCATTTTCCACCGACACTCACCTCAGGCTATATTCACCCACTTTCCTCTCATTAACAAAAAAACAATTAGCACATCATATTGATTTTAAAACCTTCAAACAATGGAATCATTTATTACATATATCATTTTTCTTACTTAAACCTAACATTTAACCATACATTTAACACGTCGATTTATGGAACACTAACTCCGGAAACAATTATAAACGAGTCATTGACTCGGATTACCCTTAATATTTCGTAGAACAACAAAAATGATGCCAAATATGGCCTTTATTACTAATTCAACTATACCTTCCTAACAGAGCTCTTTTAGGGGGTCTTTGGACACATTGATTCGTCCATGCAAAAACCAATCAAACGCTGGATACCAGATTCTACGTAATTTGGGGCAACCCTACACTCGAAATTCAATTAAATAGGGGTTAATGTCCCTCACAAAGAAAATTGACTTATTTGTAACACTTAATAGACAGCACTTAACAACACAACTTAACCTAGGTTAAACACATAAAACAATAGATTTTCTCTTATAAGATTCTTTGCTTTTTTTTTCTTTTTTTTATTCATACTATGAGTTTTTTTTTCTTTTCTTTTTTTAATTCTTGATTTTGTCATTATCAAATTATTAATTTACTTTTTTTTTTTGTCATCTCGTTTTTCTTTTCAGGTCACAGATGATCAACACGGGCCGTCCAGCAACCCGAGGAAATATTTAACAAGCAAGAAAGTACGTGTTTAGACTAATGTTACCTGGACTTTACATGAATAATTAATAGAATGTTTGGTTTTTTTTTATGTTTCAGGATTTCCCAAGATTTATCCTGCCATCAATTGGGATGTATGGAGCCAGCTCCTCAGAATTAACAAATTTTCCGGATTTTTGGATAAATATATCTGACCTCCTCCTTGCGGACTGTCGAGGAGGCCAGCGATTGCCTTATTTTGACTGTTGGCGATATCTTTAAAATAAAAGGAAAACAACGAAACACCACACAACGTTAACATAGCCAACACGCAATATTCGTACAAAACTACACTTACTTATGTTTGTTAAAGCCCACTTCATGGGATTTTAAATAAGACGAATCAGTCTTCAAATAAAAATAATTTTATTCCACAACTGTTTTGGGGTTTTTTTTTTATTTATTTTTGGGAAACAAAACTTGGTCATAATTTAAAGGACCAGGTTCTATAACTGATGGTTCTCTTAGGGTTCCCCGTGAAACACAACTTGACAAAAAGAGTCAGATTGGTTGGTTATGGCCCTTTTATACGCCAGGAAAAGCACAGACCTTTCCCGCTTTTCATGCTTTTTCCATATTTTCCGACATTTATTTACTTTTTTCCTATCTACTCGGCTTAAGAAACCCTGTAGGTACCCACAGTGTTGTATTCTGTCATACGTTCATTGTTCAGGATTAACTCGGACCATACAACCCTGTGCCTGGCATCACCTTTTAGATACCCATTCCATCCGTTAGCATTTCCGCTTAATTTTTCTGTGCGTACCATGTATGCGGAATTGCTGCCATCTTTTAAAACAATTAAAATAAACATTTAATAAGAAGAACCACGCAACAAAACTTCGCCGTTGCGGAGGAACACGACGAAAACGGTGATGTGCGTGTGTTTTCTGAAATTGTGTGTTATAAAAAAAATGGACATTGAAGGTACGAAAATAGTAGTCGGACAACACCGCATGGCTTGTATTTTTGGCGGAATCGGGCTATCTGTACGTAAGAAGGTGAGCTTTTGGTATTTAATGAAAATAAACATGTAATAATTCTATCCTGTTATTTTCCAGAAAGTCCCAGGCAGGAAAGTCTTCGATTTATACAAAAAAATGTGCTTGGCGTCCTATTTTACACGTGTAAGTACGTGTGTTTGTGTACATTGCCAGAAAAGTCTCCGATTCATGACCTCTATGTTCTTGGCGGCCGTTTTTACACATGTAATTACATGTGTACGCCTTTGTCCCCTCATTCACAAAACCAGTTATTACTCACGCACAGAACTCGTTGTCTCACCACACATATACACATCAGACCATTCATCCACTGATGTTGACGCGTTTACATAGTTGAAGTCAACATTGTTTTTGTTCATTACTTTCCTTTGCACTTATCAAAGCCAAATGCATACGACCTGACGGCGTCTACTTTTACCTGTGTGGGCATATTTTTCAACGTTGTTGCTCACACAGCAAGAAGCATTTACCCATCAATGGAAACAGGTAATATTTTTGTTTTTACATTTTGTGTAAATCAATATTTATTTTCTCGTTATTTTCAGGTAGTTGGCCTAACTTGGATGCAAATGGTGTCTATGGGATTTATAAAAGAGCGGATGGTATACTGGACACCTCAATGTTGCTTCTAATTTGAAGGCAACATTCAATATTTTGGCATTGTAGGTGGTGTTTATCTTGCTGTTTAATCAAGAGGTGAGTTGTTTCGGGTTATAATTGTGTGTTATGACACGTTCGTGGTCACATAGAAATATCTCCCTTCCTAAGCGTCTTTCTATGACATGTTCTTCTCAAACAAACATTGACCACGTAGATTGATTAACGTATGTATGTAGGTAACACCTAACTAATCTCTTTTTGTTTCCCTCTTTTAGGTTTTGCTTTCGTTGCTGTGGGTGGAAACTTTTGCCTTGTATAACATAATCGACCCTTGTGTGCAACCAAGAAGACGTGGTGTGTTAGACACCTCGTATTGATTCATATGCCCATAAATTTAGCCGGTCATCTTGTTCCATCTCTATATTTGGCAGATGAGCCTTCGTATTTGCTGACTTGCCGGGTGCCAATAAAAAATATATGAAGGCTTTGTTTGGATACTAGAGCGGACAGGTTGATGTGCAACATAAATAAATATGTAATGTAAGTGAATCGGTTTATGAATGAATCAAAATGTGTGTGTGTGCGTGGATAACATTTGTTGAGTGAAAAGTATTTATGGCCATGGTTAAACCAAATTTTGTGTTTTCAATACTGTGCAAAAAAATGAAAAAGCAGTAAGACAGAAAGTCAATCCCAATACCTGCGCAATACATACTGATTGCTTGCTGTGTTTATACTTATCAGAAAAAATATAAACAGATTGGAAAAAATGTCATTCGGACATAGTGAAAGAAAATAACAAAAAGGTCGTATTGTGGTTTATTGATGTGGGATAATGCCGTCAATTCAATGACAATATAATACTGCAAATTTTATTCTGGTATGTGAATAACTATGTTCATTTTTATGGTCTACAGAAAATGTGATTTGGTGAAAAAAAAAACAAGAACATTCTAACAATTTAACCACCATAATTTGACTTGACATCGTACAAGATTTGTGAAGTGCTTGTGTTAAAGATTGTACTAACAAATGTTTTAAATTTTTTTTTATATGAGAAACAATCATGGTATTTCTTTTCACTAAAAATATTTTGTTTCGTTCCAGATCTTGTTCTTATGGCGTTATTATTGAATGGTAATCAACATAATTCTCCTCGTCTCTATCACCAAACCCAAGGAATACTAATATACTCAGGTGAGTCTGTCCTTAAGTTGTTTCGTAGTAAAACTGATTATGTGCGGTGTGGCTGCGAATAAAGTTGATAGGGATGTACGTTTTACGTGGCCAATAAAAATTTAGCACAGTATACGAGGGAAATTTGTGAATTGTAAGTGTGCCTAGGTTGGCGTACATCTACCGTGTTTTCCGTGCAGGAAAATTTATTGAAGGACAATAAACGAAACCAGAAGTATGGATGCTCGGTACACCAGTTGGCCTTATCATTACAAATTACGTGGAGTAGTTTTTGTTTACCTGCTGTCACATTTGCACACCATTCCAAAACGACATACAGTTCCCACAACCTGTTATTTGTGTATTTATAGTTTAACTATTTTTTTTTATATTTCTTTTATATGATTTTTTTTTTTGGAATTTTATTTGATTCTACCATTTTTAAATATTATTTCTTTAATTTATTGAATTTAACATGGTCTCTTCTAGCATATGTTGTTTTGATTTTCAGATTGTTAGTTTTTCGGTGGGTGATCGTGTTTATTACTATTTTGTGAAGATGATAAATAGACGTTCTGGTTTTGCAATTAAAGATTGGGCTATGTGTAGGTGGTTTTGGGCTATATGATTTGGTGTTGGTTAACACAACTGAAATACAGTGGGGCGCTTTTAGTCCCAAATACTTTACAGATGGAATTTCTAGAACGCTTTCAGAATGATGAACACATTAGCAAGTTTTACATATGGTTTTAGTCCAGATTATCTAACCTAGGGTAGCAATATGCGTTTTGAGTATAATTATTTTATGCTCAGGAGGAGATCGTTTTATTTTTGTATCTTGTTGTCATTTAAGTATATTATACTAACTTTTGGCCCAACGTGGGGAACTCCCACACCCTGATTAGTCTCTTAAGCCGGGCATTGGAAATTATTATTTTATTGGTGTGTATAGAAAAACAATCTTGGGAGAAAACCGTCAATAAACATTATGAAATAAAATATTTGCAGGCAACATTTTGATTTTAATTTATCTGGCAGCTCTATTTGGTTAGGCAAACATAAAAAATCGTTCTCCTTTTTTATAGGATAAAAAAAACTAATATGAAAAAATGTAACCAAAGGAAAAATGAATATGTAAATGAATAGAAACATTTAAAAAGATATGGGTATGGTGATTAACAAAAAAAAAAAACATAAAACATTAAAATACTATAAACTATTACTACACTCTAAACATATATATTAGTATATTATTAGAAAATTATTAAAGGGTAATAGAATCATTAGGTAAAAACATAACATATTGGTTTTATTTGGTTAGTTTTTTTGTATTACATTTTTTTGCATATGAGAGGTTGTGCGTGTGTTTTCAATAGCCTGTGAGGTAAATGGTGGGGAATTTTTTTATTTCTTTTTATTTTCTTTTTGATTGAGTGTCCTAACATGGTTGTCTTGGTGTACCTGTAGACTGTACTTAACAAACTACAAGAACAAAATTCAATATTACGAGGTCGCACCACGGCAGTTTTCCGGACAATTGTTAGAAAAAAGATCTCGTGACAGAGTACTATAGGACAATGCACGCCTACGAAAATTATATCATAGTGGCCATTGCCCATTCCCCTATGCAAACTCTAAATATTGGTTTTACTCTTGACGTGAACAACATATAACGTCTTAAGGGTAGTACCACGGCAATTTTTCGATCACATTTCAAAAAAAAGATCTCGTGAACGAGTACTCATTGTGCAAAGCAATCTGCGAAATCTTCTTCGCCGAAGTCATTGCACCCTTTCCCCTATACAAACCCTACGTCTATTGCATCTAACAAACATAAAGAAATACGAAAAAAAAATTACAAAAAGGACAGGTCATACAAACAATACATTCGTTGTTACACTAGACTAACAAGATTATTGCAACTGACCCTAGTATGTGGAACGGGAATCCTTATTTTCTAAAATCTAATCTAATTATTGCACAATTATCACTAGCTTTAGGACTAAAGTTGTGGTTGCAAACATAGAAAGTTTTAAATAGAAAATGCGATTGCCGTTTTCTTCTATGGTAACCCTATGGTCTATTGATTTGTGCTTTGGGTGGTATTGCACAGTTACTATATTTAATGCTTTCGTTTGGGCGCCATATTGTTACGTGCCACCTGCAGTGGCGCTACGGGGAGGTACCAACTAGCTCAGGGGGCCATCTTCAGGGCGGTCCCAACCCATTCCACCGTAGCCCTAGGGGACGAACAATTATAAATAAACACTACACGAACATAAAAATAAAACGATCACAAACACACGGTACACCTAGAACAAGGGAGCTTGATGGATTGACTCCCACACTTCGCCCGCCCATCCTTGACCCTCAGATCCAAATAGCAAAAACTTCTTAAGGGCCCCATTTTCCACCGACACTCACCTCAGGCTATATTCACCCACTTTCCTCTCATTAACAAAAAAACAATTAGCACATCATATTGATTTTAAAACCTTCAAACAATGGAATCATTTATTACATATATCATTTTTCTTACTTAAACCTAACATTTAACCATACATTTAACACGTCGATTTATGGAACACTAACTCCGGAAACAATTATAAACGAGTCATTGACTCGGATTACCCTTAATATTTCGTAGAACAACAAAAATGATGCCAAATATGGCCTTTATTACTAATTCAACTATACCTTCCTAACAGAGCTCTTTTAGGGGGTCTTTGGACACATTGATTCGTCCATGCAAAAACCAATCAAACGCTGGATACCAGATTCTACGTAATTTGGGGCAACCCTACACTCGAAATTCAATTAAATAGGGGTTAATGTCCCTCACAAAGAAAATTGACTTATTTGTAACACTTAATAGACAGCACTTAACAACACAACTTAACCTAGGTTAAACACATAAAACAATAGATTTTCTCTTATAAGATTCTTTGCTTTTTTTTTCTTTTTTTTATTCATACTATGAGTTTTTTTTTTCTTTTCTTTTTTTAATTCTTGATTTTGTCATTATCAAATTATTAATTTACTTTTTTTTTTGTCATCTCGTTTTTCTTTTCAGGTCACAGATGATCAACACGGGCCGTCCAGCAACCCGAGGAAATATTTAACAAGCAAGAAAGTACGTGTTTAGACTAATGTTACCTGGACTTTACATGAATAATTAATAGAATGTTTGGTTTTTTTTTATGTTTCAGGATTTCCCAAGATTTATCCTGCCATCAATTGGGATGTATGGAGCCAGCTCCTCAGAATTAACAAATTTTCCGGATTTTTGGATAAATATATCTGACCTCCTCCTTGCGGACTGTCGAGGAGGCCAGCGATTGCCTTATTTTGACTGTTGGCGATATCTTTAAAATAAAAGGAAAACAACGAAACACCACACAACGTTAACATAGCCAACACGCAATATTCGTACAAAACTACACTTACTTATGTTTGTTAAAGCCCACTTCATGGGATTTTAAATAAGACGAATCAGTCTTCAAATAAAAATAATTTTATTCCACAACTGTTTTGGGGTTTTTTTTTTATTTATTTTTGGGAAACAAAACTTGGTCATAATTTAAAGGACCAGGTTCTATAACTGATGGTTCTCTTAGGGTTCCCCGTGAAACACAACTTGACAAAAAGAGTCAGATTGGTTGGTTATGGCCCTTTTATACGCCAGGAAAAGCACAGACCTTTCCCGCTTTTCATGCTTTTTCCATATTTTCCGACATTTATTTACTTTTTTCCTATCTACTCGGCTTAAGAAACCCTGTAGGTACCCACAGTGTTGTATTCTGTCATACGTTCATTGTTCAGGATTAACTCGGACCATACAACCCTGTGCCTGGCATCACCTTTTAGATACCCATTCCATCCGTTAGCATTTCCGCTTAATTTTTCTGTGCGTACCATGTATGCGGAATTGCTGCCATCTTTTAAAACAATTAAAATAAACATTTAATAAGAAGAACCACGCAACAACAGCCGACAAATTTATGTATGTGTTAGTAAATGAGAGTTGTATTTGAAGACAAACTGTCTGGTGTAAACGCCTAGTTATGCTTGGTTTAAATTTACTAAATCCACTCGATTTCAACTGTCAATTCCATTGGTCCCGGTTCACACTAAAGTGAATTGCATTAAAAAATTTCATGAAATTATCCGTTCTTAGTCCCGGTCCACACTAGCGTGAATTTCATTAAAAAATTTCATGAAATTAGGCGTTCTTAAATCGCATTCCCCACTACAGCAATTTTATGTTTTTTTCTCTATTAAGGGAATCGATATAGAGACCCATATTTTCATCCAATTTTTTCAATGAAATCACTCTAGTGTGGACCGGGACTTAGATCGAGTTCCCCACTACAGAAATTTCATAAAATTACTTTACAGAAATTTCATAAAATTACTTTAGTATGGAACTCGATCTAAGAAAGCATAATTCAATGAAATCAGTCTAGTGTGGGCCGGGACTTGCATAAACGTCTAATGAAATCCTATTGATTTCAGATGAGTTTTTGAGTTTGCCACACAGCTCAATGTAAGTCGCACTTTGCATCGCCGTCATCATGCAGCTACAATAGTGACGGCTTCCAACTAACATATCTTCGACAGCGATGTTTTTGTTCTGGTGTTTTTGTGATGAAAATGACGTTTGATTAATAAATAAAAAGCAGCTGAAATATACATACTATTGTCCATCTAATAATCTAATAGACAGAAATAATTAAAGTTATAGCAATTGTGAGCAACAGAAAAAGATATGTTTTCATTTTTTACGAAAAAAGCACAGAATCCAGATTCTCCTGTTATAATTCAGGGCCCGCAACCATCAACAAATGACTCACAAAATAACGGCGCAGATGATTTCATATTTGTAGAGAAGAAAGGAGGTGACAGACCAGAACAACCTACACCACCCCCACCAGCACAACATCCCATGTATCCACAAATACCACCAGGTATGGGAGGATATGGAGGATCACCATATCCAAGATATCCCTATGGCCCAGCACCGCCAGCCCATGCAGGATCAAATAGTGTAACACAAAATCACCCAGTTCCCTATGTACAGGATATACCATTTGTTCTTGCACCACAGCTATGTACAAAAACAACATTCGATGATACACAAACCCAAGTTGATGGTATTTTGGCGTTCCTAACAAGACAAATGTCAGTCAACGAAGAGGATGAATATAATTTCACCCTGGAGAGGTCTATACAAAATGAATGTTATTAATAAAAATAGTATGTATTAATTATTGTGTATTTGATCTGCTTATCTGTAATATTCTCAAAAACTCTCACTGCTTGTATTAAAAAAATAGATTTTTAAATAAAAATAAATGAAATTTAACAGATAAATTTAAGTAATAAGATAGGTATAACGTAATACCTATACTGTTTCTCGAGACTTCATAAACAAAAGCTAAGAGTTAATGTCTTAAAAATTGTTTATCCCATCCTATGGGACCAGATTTTTTCCTTATGTAGCTTAATTCCGGAGGTATCGCTAAATCTTACCAAAGGTAATTCCCTTGGTCTTCGTAGGATTATCCAAGGCAACAATTTTTATGTTGTCAATGTTAAAGCACTTCAATAATTTATAAATAATTTAATTAATAATTAATAGAGTCCACTTTTATAGAGCAAATTTTTTTGGAAGAAAGGAACACGGCACTTGGATGTCACGATCGCACTACAGATTAACATGTGAACAACTGCTGTTTGTATACCTATTATGAGGCATGAAAGAAATGGGAACAACCGTTTATAATTGTTTAATACTAAAGAATATGTTCAATCACTATAGCAAACAATTTAAACCGTGTTTGCACTAGAGCCTTTTGGCGGGATAACCTCCTTTATGAGGATTTATTTGACGTTTACGCTATGGAATTGATATTTGAAATCCAAACGCACTGGGTTATCCGGTTAAGAGCAAGCGGTAGCGGTATAAACCCGATCAAAACGACAAACCGGACAAAAAAGCAAAAAATTAGCATAAACGTTCCTACTTTGATCCAGTATGACTCCGATCTTTGCGCATCGCACACTATTTTCTTTATGTGAAGGTTAAGAGGCTATATTGGGTTTATTCAATAAATCAATAAAGAATAATACGTTCATCATATCTGCAATTCCACGGAATATATTGTCGAAAATAATATGGGCGAAAATTGTATTAAAGATTTGTTGTTCTGGCGGGTATTTAAAGCGTATTTATGCGAACAGCAGCAACTTTACACCTGCGAATGCGAAACATTAGGTCTGTACGATAACTCAAAAGTTTGTACAAACTTTTACAAAATGCTGTTCGATAACAAACTTGTTCAGTGAAAGAGAACTGGGAGGTGTTGCAAGTACTTGCAAGAACTTACAAATACTTTTTACTTGCAAAGTTATCGAACAGGCCTATTTTTATTAATTGTAAATATACTTAAAAGGAACGACTTCCGTCCGAACATTTCCGAATCGTATCATAAAATCTATGTTTATTAATAAATTGTAAGCCGAACCGAATAACCTAAAAAATTGAATTATAACCAAAAAAGCCGAAAGGTGCAAGGCGACTTTTAAGCATAGTACACACGGTCCAACAAAACTGACAGTCATCGAGGTCTATTTCGTTAATATCAAAGTCTAGCTGAATAATTACTTTCCTAATCACTAAATTATACCTTAAAAGTTGTATTTCAATCATTTTTAGCTAACAAAAAGTTTTTATTTGCCAGAATATTGCCGTAAAAGTACGTTGACTGTCAGTTTTGTTGGACCGTGTGTACTATGCTTTAAGCTCGAATAAAAGAAAAAATTAATTATGAGCTGTGCCCATAGGTAAGAATAGGTCTGTTCGATAAGTTAAAAGTTTGTACAAACTTTTACAAAATACTGTTCGATAACAAACTTGTTCAGTAAAAGAGAAATAAGAAGTAGTTGCAAGAACTTGCAAATATTTTTACTTGCAAAGTTATCGAACATACTTAATTGGCCTGTTCCCGTACTTTATAAAGTGGTAAAAGTCGTAAACGATTTTCATATAAATTTTTTGTACGGGAACGCAAAATGTGTAAAAATGCTAAAAGTTCTAAAAACTTTT
The DNA here is from genome assembly GCF_047663935.1 of Musca autumnalis. Taxonomy (NCBI): domain Eukaryota; kingdom Metazoa; phylum Arthropoda; class Insecta; order Diptera; family Muscidae; genus Musca; species Musca autumnalis. Next base: position 158,149,771 of record NW_027411866.1, on the reverse strand, counting down.
TAGTTCTGGAACATGGCTAATGTTATAGATCGCGTTGCTAGCGTTGGACGCCTATAGGATGAATTCTAAAATTTGGACGAATGTTGTCCCTCATACATGGCACAATTACCATGGTAGTGGTATTACACCAGCTGTTCGAATATGAAGTGTCAAATCCCTTTATAACAAATATTTTTGTTGTAATTTCCCCAACAACATAAAGAAAGTTTTGACAAATTTGTACGATACCACTACCTTGGTAATTGTGCCATGCTCCCATACAACCACCTTTGTTTTGAATTCGACATAAAACGTAATTTGATCCACAATGGTCAGCATCCTCCTTAATTCTATTTGGGTGTTATAATTTTGTATATATATTTTTTTGTATATCTAGCAAATATACCCAATAGAATTGACATTTTAAATTATAAGGATTTCGCAAATCTGAACTGTCTTTTGATTGGTCAATAGTCGTGCACTAATTTTTTTACTATAATCTACAGGTTCATCAAATAGAGAGCTTCTGACTAATGAAACTGAAGGTAGATACACAATGGCTTTTGTTGTTTGCTTCACGCTCAATTTCAAGTAAATGAATAAAGGCCAGGTACTACCTAATTCAAATGCGATTTGGGATTTCTTTATTCCTTTACACAAATTCAGGCTTGGATAAGCATGCATTTCTCATTGTGTTCTCACTTTCAGATCGAACTTTTCTACCTTTTAATTAATTTTTGTACTATTTACTATTAAGGTGAGAACACAATGACAAATTCATGCTTATTGAAGCCTCAATTTGTGTAAAAGAATAAATGAATGCAGAATGGCATTTGAATTAGGTTGTACTTGGTCTTTATTCATTTACATAAAGTTGAGCGTGAATCATGAAGCAAGCAACAAAAGTCCTTGTGTTCATGGTTTAATAAGAAAGGTTAGCCAAAGCTTTATGCCAATTTAAATTTTTTCATTCGAGTATGCCTAAAACTTCAAAACAATATAAACAAACTGTGTATGTGTGTGTGGTGTTTGAATAATATGCCAAACAGTTTTAAAAACAATCGAATTCAATGATTTTTAAAATTGTTTTTAGACCATTTGTATGGAAGCAATTGGTGAGATTTGCATTGAAACAATCAATTTATCATATTCACAACTCGATTATATGGAGAAAACTTAACCCTTCATTCATTTTTCGCGTTTTTTATAAAATGCTCAAAAAATTCATTGTAAACAAACCCACTTGTTGCTTTTATTTTGAAGTTTTAGGAATTCAAGAAAAACAAGGGTTCTATAGATTTTTTTCATTTAAATCTACCTCTTTGCTTATACCATGCTTGTGTTTCTATCATTAATCAAAATAAATTGTATGACTGTGAACGTCCCTAATGCTTAAGTTTAATTTTTTGACGCCGTCGATAAAATACTTGGCAGTACTCGTTCGCCTCAATTTAAAGTTCAATCGACTTGGTTTTCTTTGTATTTTGTAGACAGACTACGAGGTGTTAAAATTTTTCGTAGTTGATTGGTATTGTTTTTCTTAATATTTTTATTAAGTTTCTTTGCTTAATTTTAAGTATTTAGTTATTTTGCAGGTGTTTATTTATAGCAAAAATATGGCTTCGCAGCCTGTAGAGGCAACCCAAGGGTTGCAACAAAAATCCAAACGACCTTCAGGTAAGAAGAAAATCATTGCCTATTAATGTACGTGAGAACGAAAACAGTTGAATGGCAGTGATTAGTAGTTGGAGTTGGGGAACTCAGCAAACGATATGACTAACAATGTAAATGAAAGAACCTTTGTTGAATGTTATGTATTTTCCTTTCCATTTTCAGATTCCGCCTTCAAACAACAACGTTTACCAGCATGGCAACCTGTCTTAACGGCTGGAACTGTTCTACCCACATTTTTCATCATCGGTATACTTTTTATTCCTGTTGGCGTAGCTTTGCTGTATTTTTCGGATGAAGTTAGTGAACATGTCATTGACTATACGGATTGTCTTAAAGTTGGCCAAAATAATATGACCTGTTCCTATTATATTGAACAGAACCCAAGTTCAACTTGTCAATGTGAAATTACTTTCACCCTCGATAAAGATTTTGTGGTGAGTATGTGTAATAAAATAGAAACTGATATCTTTAAAGTTATTTAAGGGTTTAGTGGCAATTAATTGTTGCGATTAAATGTCTCTTATCTTTGAGATAATCGTGAAGAAACCATGGTGTTCAATAAAGAATTATGGTTGTTGATATGAAAAATATGTATTTTGGTAGCTTCAAAATATGCCACTAGAAAAGTCATACAATGCTAAATATTGCATATGATGTTCTACAAAGATTACACACAGTCTTATCAGGTGTTGGGTTAATATCGCAAATTACTCATCATACTGAAATCGCTTCTACTTTGTAAACGGATTATAACCTTGAGTAGTAGTAAAAATAATAAAATCAATATTGTTTCTCTGGCTTGGACATGTTGTCAGGGGATGTTAGGGTGCCTTAGCTAAAATAGAGCTTAAGGGACGCCAGCGTGCGGTGCAAGTTCGCACAACACACCTGATATATTCAACTGTCCCGTCTAAATCTGTTTGTCTAGATTTTCTTCAAGGTAATCAAATCAGAAATTAAAAGTTCACTCAACATTTATTTTAAACGAAAATCTAGATGTAAATCAGCCGTAGAGACCTCTTATATAATATGTCCTAATACATTTTTTATTTTTTTCTTTACAGGGCAATGTTTATATGTACTATGGCCTTAGTAATTACTATCAAAATCACCGAAGATATGTAAAATCGCGAGATGATGATCAACTTCTCGGACGTTTGTCGCAAACACCTTCAACAGATTGCGTACCATTTGCCTATGATGATGATCCAAAAACTGGTGTGCAAATGCCAATTGCTCCCTGTGGTGCTATAGCAAATTCTCTGTTCAATGGTAAAGTGAAAATCTTTCAAATTTTGAATTGTCTTTCTAAAAAGATTTTCTTATACGTCTCCCTTAGATACATTAACATTGGAGTTTAATAACAATCCAGTTCCTTTGTTGAATACTGGCATTGCATGGCCATCGGATAAACAAGTGAAATTCCGCAATCCTCAGGGAAGCTTACAAGCAGCTTTAGATGGCAAATTTGCCAAGCCAAAATTCTGGAGCAAACCGCTATGGGAATTGGATCCGGAAAATCCAGATAATAATGGTTTCCAGGTACATTTAATGCGATTTATATTTCTTTGTTTAAAAATAATGTGTTTAAATATTTTGTTTCAACAAGTTTCATTTATTAGAGGAGAAATCGATAATTAACATTTTATTCGCTTTCTGCTTTTTCAGAATGAAGATTTAATTGTTTGGATGCGCACAGCTGCCTTGCCCAGTTTTCGCAAACTGTATCGTCGCATAGATCATAGCAAACCTAATTTTGAAAATGGTCTTAAAAGCGGACAGTATAAATTGCATATTGATTACCGTAAGTATTTTTTTTGTCCAACACTGTATTTTAAAAACACAATTTAATTTTTGTTCTAATTTCTAGAATATCCTGTTTCTGCTTTTGATGGTTCCAAGAAAATGATATTATCAACAACCTCTCTGTTGGGTGGCAAAAATCCATTTTTGGGCATTGCATACATTGTTGTTGGCTGTATTTGTCTTATACTTGGCATTGCATTGTTGATCATACATATCAAGTGTAGTAAAAGGTTTGATATTTTACCGTAATATTAAGTATTTCTTTGTTTAATTTACACAAGGGAGATTGCACAAAATTTAATCTGTAAGCGGGATATTATAATGTGTACAAAATGAGTTGCACGTTTAAATTGAAAATGCTTAAAAGTTAATCACACAAGTTACCCAACATAATAGTTCAACCCAATTGGACCAAGATTATTTAAGCATAGGCTTATTGCAGAATATTCCAGGTTTTTGATCTAATCAATATTTTCCAATTATAACTATATATCTAAATAATAGGAATAGGTTGCTGACTTTAGACACAGACTGGCTAGGCTCTATATCCTTTCAACATAGTAATCGGATCTCTAAGGAGCATGCCATGTAAATTTCTTTCTTTCTCTGCCACATACATTTTGCAATATTTTGTTAAAACCTTTAAAATTGTCGTTTAATTAAGTGCCGTTTAAAGGCCGTATGTTAAAAGGCCACCTTAGACTAATATAGAGAAGATTTACGATATTGCTCTATCCTGCATCCACTCATTTATTTATTGAATAATATCACATGTTCGAAAGTCCAGAAATGGTAAGCTTGAGGAAGCTTCGAGGGTTTTCTCAGCATAACTGAAGATGAAGAGTTGGATTTAATTAGGATTTCTGCATTCCATGTCCAGAATATACTGTAAAACTAAATATTTAAATTTTGCATGCTTTAATAGTGGATAGTTTTAAAACGGAGTTTTCTGTTAGCTTTTCTGATCTCACTCTTTAACCTTTTGAAACTATCTCAATGCAAGTCCATATTCGTATTAAGCTTGGTGAAGCTCCTAGGGTTCACTCAGCCTTGATAAAGATAAGGCATTGCATTTTATCCCATTCGCAGAATATTAAGAATCTGAATATCTGGCCTTTGCATGCTAATTTTTTAAATGGATTTTTTTTAGAGCACGAACATGTTGTTGCAATTATACAATACGCCCAGGCACCTCAAAAAATGTACTTGCACTCTTAACACGAAACACATACTGAATTCCGAAATGATAGTTGCTTTGCAAATGTCTTTAATATTGTATTTCATAAGGCCATAATACTTAACAGCTGTAAAGCTATGCATTTCAAAATGTCACATTTGCGCATTTCTAACACAGTAAAAACAAACATGTAACATTTTTTTTCTTATGCATTCGCAGTTGCAATGCATTAATGTGAAACTGAAATATTTGGAGAAAATCTAAAAATGTTAATGTGTTGGTACGTTTTATATGCCAGCCACAGATTTTACGGGAAACATGATACAGCACGATCCGTGTCGTTCTCTATGTTTGGATATTTCACTTCATCACATCCCAAGCTATGACATTCTCTCCAACTATATAATCTGATTTGATAGATGTAAATTCAAATCTCCTTGCAGAGATGGTGGTATTGCCAAATGAAAGTGCGGACCTTTGTGGGTTCAATCCAACTAATATCAGAATCATGGAACTAGCATAAAAGGAATAAGTCTTGAACCATGGAATTTCTCAAACAATGTGTAGAGAAGAGTCTTACCTCAAACCAGATGATTTTCAGATAAGGACATTCCATCACAAATTTATTTTTTTCCTAGATAGAAAGAGGGACGGGTCGGGCACATTATTGAAGACATTTAAATGTCATGAATGAAGACACTATGAAATATCCACACGAACAATTTCGTTATATCCTCAGCACACGGTAGCTCTCAGAGGGAATAAGCGATTTGATTCAAACTTTGCACAGCTTAATAGTTTTTTCAAACTTAAATCACGTCTCACGATAAGCTGTATAGGATAACTCCGGCACTCCAACCAACGTCGTAATATATCCTTTAAACCTAGATCAAGTTCGAAGATGGACAGTGGAAAGCCCACCCGCCTTGTACACTGACTGAATGTTCGGTTTCGATTTGCAAGGCCAGACAACATCAAATTTTAAACTGTTGCTAAGATATACCTAGTGTAATGTAGGTGACATTTCTGGAGTATTTCAGCTATGAAAAACTCTGCAAGAGGTATCTCAAGGCTCACCGTTCAAACTCGGCTATAAAAAGTATGTCCCATATCATTGAGCTAATATTAATCGACGTGCACTCATTGAAATGAGTGAAATCACCCTTGTACCTTTGGGGGTATTTTTCAAACATAAATCAAATTCGAAAATAGGCTATAACGGTAAATTTCTCCTTGTACCCAAACAAAATCTAATTTTCTTCGAATAGTTTGAGAACTACTTTCGGAATGTTTTGAAACTTCAACAGTAGGTTAGGTTAGGTTAGGTTTGGGGATGTGTAGTCAATATATATGTATATTGACTACGCCACTCGGAGACCTTTCGGTCCATTGTGATCATCCATAAAGAAAAAAGGAGGTTCAGAATTACCTGAAAAGAGAAGAGAAAAGAGAGAAGAATAAAGAAAAAAGGGGGGTGTGGTTTGGAGAATAATAATAAATGAATTAATTATAAGAAATAATGAAGATGTAATAAAGACAGAGAGGGTGGTTTTTTTGGCGATGGTGGAAAAAACTGTCAGAGAAGTAGTTACGCTTATGGGTCGCGCCGTCCCAGCCACTTCAGATTTTTAATGATGTTGTTTATGATTGTTGGTTCCATGTTTGAGTAGAAGGTTAAGCTTGGAGGAAAGCGTACTCCTGTTAGTCTATACCGCTTTCGAGTTAACATCGGGCAACGACATATAATATGCTCGATCGTCTCCGTTTCCTCCTCATCTTCACAGAGCCTGCAATAGTCCACGCCATCATCCTGCCATTTGCCGATAAAAGCTCGGATGTTGCAATGGCCGGTAATGACTCCCGTCAATACCCTGATTTCTGATTTACTCAGACTTAAAAGCGAAGTTGTTCTTTTTGTTGAAAGATTCGGCCAAATGGCCCTTGACACGTTGCACCTTGGTTCATTATGCCATAGTTCCTTGGCCTGTTCTTCAAAGAACGTCTCCACCTTCCGAAAAACGTGACATATGGGTGGTTTAATAGAAACAGTGATAGCTTGACTTGTTGATTGAGATCCGTGTCTTGCCAATTCATCTGCCTTCTCGTTTCCCACAATGTCACAGTGACCCGGTACCCAGCAGAGTCGGACAGCGTTAGTTAGGTTCGCCAAAGCAGTTCTACACTCAAGAACGGCCTCAGACTTGATATTGGGGGATTTGATGGCTTTAAGAGCCGGCTGACTATCAACGAAGATAGTCACCGGTTCAAAGATTTCAGCATCCAGACTTTTTATCAACTCTGCGGCCATTTTGATCGCGAAGATTTCTGCTTGGAAAACGCTACAGTCGCTGTTCAACCTATAGGAGTACTCGAGGCAAAGCTTTTCGCAGTAGACGCCAGCTCCGGTACCTTCTTCCATCTTGGAACCGTCTGTATAGAAAGCCAGACCGTCCAGAGGAGGGTTACCACGGATCCAGTCATCTCTACTAGGGATAACGACCTCAAAATCATCAAATCTATGGATTGGTGATAAGTAGTCGCTGAACTTCCCCTGTTGATTTAAGCCAAGGTTTGGCCCTAGCTCTCGAAGAATGCATGCATGACCATAGGTGCTGTCACGCCAACGATTCAATTCATGTAGCCTTAGAGCACTACGTGCTGCTTGACCTTTGATGCTAATTCTCGTGGGCAAGAGGTTTAGCATCGCGTTCAGAGCTGCTTGTGGTGTACTTCTAAAAGCTCCAGTTATCAGGATCGAGGCTGCCCTTTGCACCTTGTCTATGCTGCCCGAGTTCGACTTGTGTCGAAGCGCATGCCACCAGACAAGACATCCGTAGGATAGGATGGGTCTCACCACAGTATTATACAACCAGTGTATAATAGCTGGATTTAGACCCCAACTTTTCCCAATAGAATTCTTACATGAATAGAGTGCGATCATACCTCTCTTCGTCCGTTCCTCGACGTTCCTTTTCCATCTCAGTTGAGAATCCAGGATTGTACCTAGGTATTTGGCCTCAGGAGATAGATGCAACTGCACTCCATCCAATGTTGGTGGTATGAAGTCGCCAAGCTTACGCTTTCTGGTGAACAATACCAGTTCTGTTTTCGTTGGATTTACACCAAGGCCATTTGTGGTGGCCCAACGAGACAGCTTTGATAAGGCTCTTTGCATAAGCTCCGAAATAGTGGACAAGAATTTGCCAGTTATTAGTAAAACTACATCATCCGCGTATGCGACAACCTTGATGCCCTGATTGTCGAATTCCGCCAAAATATTGTTTATCACAAGTAGCCACAGCAGCGGTGAGAGTACACCTCCCTGGGGAGTACCTCGTGTTACTGTCTTCCTTGTTGTCAACTCCCCGATACTGGAATTTATGATCCTGCTCTCCAGCATTCTCTTTATCCAGCAGATCAGGGTTTCCGGGGTGTTGACCGATCTAAGCGAGAGATGAATGGATTCAAGTTTTACGTTGTTAAAGGCTCCTTCTATATCTAGGAAAGCCGCCAAGGTAAAGTTTGAGTTCTCCATATTTCTCTCAATGAAACCCACGACCTCATGAAGAGCAGTTTCGACAGATTTACCTTTCATGTAGGCATGCTGCGAGTCGCTCAGCGAGGCAGTGTCTACAAAGCTCCTAATCTCCAGATCGATCAGTCGTTCGAGTGTCTTGAGGAGAAAGGAGGATAGACTAATAGGTCTGCAGTCTTTCGGTGCAGAGTGACTGGCTTTCCCCGCTTTGGGGATGTAAGTTACCTTTACCTCTTTCCACAGATCTGGTACGCAGGAAAGAAACAAACAGGCCCTAAAGATCTCCTCCAGAATTTGGTATATCTGCGGTGCAGCAAATTGAAGCATCGCAGGAATTACTCCATCTGGACCAGGTGACTTATAGGGTTTGAATGTACTTACTGCCCACTTTATTTTGTTTCTGCTTACAACCTTATCAATGAGGCTCTCGTCCACTGACTATTGGACTTGGAAGTTGTCACATTCAATGTGAAGGTTACTGGCATCCGTGCAGTCAGGGAAGTGGGTCTCAGCTAGAAGGTTTAGAGTCTCAAGACCTGAGTCTGTCCACGTGCCGTCCGGTTTTTTGACACTACCGATGGATTTGGGGTCCTTCGAGAGTATCTTACGGAATCTGGCAGCGTCGTTTACCCCTTCTACAGACTCACAGAAACAAACCCATGACTTCTTTTTGGCGCGCTTGATTTCACTCTTGTATTTGGTGAAACTCGCTTTATACGATTCCCAGTCACTGTCAAGTTTCGTCGAGTGCGCCTTGTTGTACAATTTTTTGGTGTTTTTCCGTAGTTCGCCAAGATCCTTGTTCCACCACACCGGTTGGGATTTCTTCCCAGGATAAGTTAATGGACAGGCATCCTTATGGCAGCGAAGAAGGATTTCTGTTAGGTTGGACACCTTACTGTTAAGCTCAGCAACTGTTTCTATCCTTCCGGGAAGTGTCAGTTGATGGTTCGTCAGATCAGTGAACCTTCCCCAGTCCGTCCTTCTCGGGTTCCTATAAGGATTTTGGCGGTCGAAAGAGATTTCAAAGTATATCCTCATATGATCCGAAAAGGAGCATTTGTTGGATACCCTCCAGTTCCTGACGACAGAATCATCTAAATTAGACAGGGTTAGATCAATGACCTCCTCCCTGCCTCTAATTTTAAAGGTGGGATCGTTTCCTATATTACATATTCTTAGATTGTAAGATAATATAAAATTGAAAATCGACTCACCTCTAGTGTTTGTGTCTTTGCTGCCCCAGTGAAAATGGTGGGCGTTGGCGTCACATCCAAGGATAACGTTACAAACGCCCAGGTTCTCCTTCAGCAGCCTGTGTACCCCCTGATTTGGTGGATCAGGGTCCTCATACGGCATGTAGATTGAGGACAGGAGAGTGGCCTTCTCCCTGCCGTTCTCCAGTCGCACCGTGCACATGTCTCCATTACTGTAATTAGATAGAAAGATTAGATTGAGGTTCTTCCTACCTACCACACAGGTCCTCACCTTGTCCCCTTCGGACGATGCAAAGACCTCGAAGTTGGCATTGTTCAGTCCAGAGACCTTATTTTTATATATATAAGGTTCCTGGACTAGAACAATGTCTACCTCTGAGTTCGTGAGGGACAGGAGTAGTTCGGCGGCAGCTGCTTTACAATGATGCAGATTAATCTGCAAAATGCGTAGCACCTGCCGCCTGCCTACTCCTACTGACTTCCGCGAGGTGGACTCAGTCGGAACCGAACCCATCCTGAACCAAAGTTCAGTTTTCCCTCACGAATCTTAAGGTACTCCTCTCCTGAGGAGTCTACCGCCATCTTAATGTCCATCCCTCCGTTCTCCTTACAAGGGGTGAGACTCATTACAGTCCAGTCCTTAGTAAGGAGACCGGGGTTCTGGAGCTCCAGCATCCTCAGCAGAAGTTCCTTATCCACGGTAGGTGGGGGAACCCATGCTGGGAATACCTTCCTGGACGGAATCTCCGTTATAGACACCGCAGCAATTTCTGCCCCCTCCCAAAGTTCATCAAAGCCATTAACTGTCTTCTTAAGGTACTCTTGCGAGCTCCTGTTGAGACATTTAATGACTTTAACTCCCTTGTGAAGGAAGGCGCCACCAAACTGACGGTCACCCTGGTTCGCCTCAGTGGACACAATGGCTAAACGAAGCCGAGTCTCGAAGAGCAACCAGTGACTTTCGCTGATTTTCCCGAAGGGGTCAGCTCGGTCGATGATTGCTACTAGGAGCTCGTCATCGTTTGCCACCGTGGCCGTTTTGGCGTAGGGTTTCCTACGTCCTCGCTCACGTGCCTTGGTAACAGCTTTTCCTGAGGAGGTGGACGCCTTCTCAGTACTGGTGCTGCTTCCCTTGGCTTTGTGAGCAAGGACACCAGCATAGGAGTTCGCCGTGTTGACCGTCTGAGAGATCATCGTCTTCTTTGGCGAAGGCTGAGGGCCTTCTGAAGAGCGAACTCGCTTCACAGTCTTTGACTGCGAGGACTTGTTCGTCTTCTCCGAAGTCGATGGTGTCCCAGTCGATCCACCCGTCGTTACTCCCGAGTGGCTTGCGCAGGTCTTAGACACCTTCTGTTCGTCCGCTTTACCCTCATTAGTTGGGGTAGGAGCCGGATTTGGGACAGTCACCTTCTCCAGTTGACTACTCTTACGAGAATCATTTGGAGTCGGATTATGCCCCTTATCCTTTTCCAGTCCCTTCTGGCTCGGGTTCGGCTTCGGAACAGCTTTAGGTTCCACCTTGCTGTCAGAAGCAGCAGGCTTCACCTCCACCTTTTTGCTTGTCGCCGCAGTCTCTACTGAGTCTTTGGCTGAAGCTGAAGCAGGGTTCGGGAGAAAGATTTTGTCCACCAAGAGCTCGCATCTGGGTGCATTTGGATAAATTCTTTCGAATTTCCGCATTTGTTCAGCTTGCTCTTGATGAACATGATCTCTCTCCTAGTATGCGAGCTCGCGTCCCTTCCCACGAACTTGCGCAGATACGAAGCTGCACGCTTGTAGTGCCTCGTATCTGAAGCCTCTTTGGCGGAAATTGCGTCTGCGTCGGTGTCCGTCGATGAGGTTTCCTTGGATTCCCCAACGCAGGCCGGAGACTCAGAGTCAGTGGCAATTGTTGGAGCTTCCGTTGATTCCCCCTCGATGGTCATCGACTTAGAGTCAGTGGCTGTTGATGGATCATCTCTAGGTTCTCCATCAACATCCATTGACTCCGTGGCAATCTGCCTTCGAAGCTTAGTATCGGCTGGTGCCGATACAGGACCAGACTGGTTGCGACTTGTCTGTGGTTGCGAACCAAGGTTCACAACCTCTTCGACCACATCACCGTCAGTGGACATGTCGTCATCAGACCTTCTTGTTGACTCAGCTGGGATCACCGTAATGTCCAGTTCGTCGTCAGTGAGGGTGAGATTGTTGAGCATGTCCTCTGGTGGTATGGTCGGAACAAGTCTCTCCAGTTGGTCAAGGAGTTCCCTACTCTGTCTCTCCAGACTGTCCCCAATAACTTTGAGATGTAGGTCGTCCCCGCCCAAAACTTCGGTCCTGTCAGCCGTGGACTGATTAACACCAGTTTTGGCTAAAGCATTATCCTTTTGAAAAACCGGTCCGTCAACAATATTTCGGGTTGTATATACTACACTTGTAGCAGTTACGGCTGTAGGTGCCAAGGCATCCACACCTGAGACAGCCGGATCACAATCGCTTGATCTCGACGGTACGTGGCTTGTGATCTCACCAACGCTTACCGCCGGTACTGGGTTATTAACTCCCTGCACCGTAACTTTACTCCTTTTACGTCTTTTACCCATCTTAGTTGATTTATTTAAGGGAACTACCCCGATCCAATTTTGGTCCACGGGGGGTTTGAAAGAGAAACAAACCCCCAGGGTTTCTGAGATATGTGGAGACAGTAAACACCTTCAGTTTCCCTCGGGCGCTGCCGACCCCGCATATCTCAGAAACCCCCTTCCCATCCGCCACCCGGGAAGACGCGCCCAGTAGAAGATTGGCAACTCCCGTGGGAACTTCAACAGTAGGTATAGCATGTAATGGTTATAACAATTTTTTTAAACCCTCAGCATTTGGGCTAACTTGGTTATATACACTTTGATACGATAAAAATGTGCCTCATCGAAATATTGCTTTTTACCCTAAGTATGTTTGGGCAAAATCTGTTTCAGACAATTTTAAGTCCATTCGTCTGTCTGGCTTGCTGGAGCGCACCATAACTCTCGTACGGACCAAACGATCAATAGATAGACCAAGTTCGAAGAATGATCATACCGATTTACTCCTTCCGATACCTCCCCCACAAAAGTTTATATTTTCGCTAAAATTATTCGCGATAAATCCTCACGGATCAAACCGATTTGGTTCAAATTTTTTTTCTTCGCAATATTTTTTCAAGGCAGATCAGGATCGAATATTGACTTTATGAGTACAGTACACTCACTCCTTCAGAAACCTTCCACACACAAAAAGTTCCCACACGTTCAGTTTAAGGTCATATCACACCTATTAAAAGAGTACAATCGCTCTAAAAAGCCCTGCCGACACCAATCAAATGACTGAAGATGAATACATACGAATGGAGTATCTGATTTGACCGAAACTTTGCACATCGTAAAATATCTTCTAAACGTACATCAAGTTACAAGAAGGTCCATATCGGATAACACCTGCGGGTAGCGCTGAGGACAACTATCTTGACGCGATGTGGGGGCTTTTGGCCACAATTTCCTACATCGATATTCCATAACCCTTAGCTCTATTCTTAAGGACTCCGGAGTCTTGAGGGAAAGAAACTGTGACCAAACAAAAAGTTATGAATGTAGTGATCTCCTACACAACGGTGTTCACTAGTGTACCAATACTTGGGCGCCACAACGAGTATAGACTTAGTCATCAAGTTCTTGGCATGGTAAAGGAGGGCTATGCCATGGTTGACTTATATACTCCCAATATATCAATAGCGCATGTATAATAATACAAACAACAACAACAGTTTAAAACAAACAAGTAACAAAACGTTCAGTTCGGCCGGACCGAACTTTTTATACCCTCCACCAAAATTAAATTGAAAGAGAATGGAATGATTAGTTTCTTTTCATCTACGAAAGTACTTAGCTCCTCCTAATTACCAAATTTCAACCATTTTGGTGGGATAATGAAGCCAAAACCTTCAAAATACCGAATATCAGGAGGTACCGTTCTATTTGGGCTATATGAAGGCGTGGACCTAAACCAACAAATTAAAGTGGAACGTTTTATATAGTCCCGGTCCACACTAGAGTGAATTTCATTAAAAAATTTCATGAAATTAGGTGTTCTTAGGTCGAATTCCCCACTACAGCAATTTCATGATTTTACTCTACTATGGAACTCGATCTAGAGACGAATAATTTCATGTCAAAGTTTCAGTGAAATTAGTCTAGTGTGGCCCGGGACATACTCAACGAAGACTAATTAACAAATTTCAACCATTTTAGTGGGATAATGAAGCTAAAACCTTCAAAATACCGAATATCGGGAGGTACCGTTCTACGAGGGCTATATGAAGGCGTGGACTTATACCAACAAGTTTCAGGTGGAAAGTTCTATACACCCAACGATAACTAAATACCAAATTTCAGGCATTTTGGTGGGATAATGAAGCTAAAACCTCCAAATTCCGAATATCGGGAAGTACCGTTCTATGGGGGCTATATGAATGCGTGGACTTATACCAACAAATTTCAGGTGGAAAGTTCTATACACTCAACGATAACTAAATACCAAATTTCAGCCATTTTGGTAAGATAATTAAGCTAAAACCTTAAAAATACCGAAAATCGGGAGGTACCGTTCTATGGGGGCTATATCAAAACGTGGACCGATATATCCCATTTTCAATACCAACCATCCTGCAAGTAATAAAAACTTCTGTACCAAATATTGACTCTCTATCTTTAAAATTGCGAGCTGTATCTTAATTTCAACAGACAGACGGACATGGTAAAATCGACATAGAATTTTATGCTGATCAATAATATATACTTTATAGGGTCTCTGACGAATATTTCAATGTGTTACAAACGGAATGACAAATTTAATTATACCCTCCATATGGTGGAGGGTATAAAAATTACTTTAACTCGGCAATTCACACCTTGACTGGCGCATGTCAGCCTAGGGATATTAGGACTAACGTTTCGGGACGGACAGTGGTACCCGACCTAAACGAAATCCACCCTTCCTGAAAAGACTCTGAATCTGCGATTCAGTCATGTCAACAACATCATCTATACATCCTCATCTGAATACGAAATGGATGTGACTGTAATTCAAACGCCATAAAATGAGCATGAGTCGTCGGCAAGCAAATGCGTGACTTCTGATCTGATTGATCCAGTTGCGGAGATTATCGAGAAGGTCCCTTCGTCGTCCAAATCCGATAGACTTAGACTCCATAGGCAAGAAGCGGTCAAGGCATGCTAAAAATATTCCAAAAGCTCTAACACGGCCGCAAATCACCGCTGCATCGTTGAAACAAAAAGAAAATGTGGCTATAGATGGTCGTTGAATTTCCTAAGGTAGTTTGTAGACAGGATGAACCTAAACATAGTTTAGAAATTCAAAAGAAACCACCATCAGTTACCCAAGAACTCCAGCAGTATTGATGGAATCTCATTGTCGATGTCTTCATTGAGGAAGAGATCGAAGACAGAGGCTTGACACACTCTCACCGCTGAAAATACTCACATCGGAGGCTGGGTCCAAAACTGAACTCAGTAAAAGAAGACGGTCTATCAGACTCAAATGTGGTCTCTACCGGCAAGAACGTAGAACCGAAGGTTAGCCCACACCCTCCACACCCTCCTCCAGATCAACTGAGAAACACCACTAACAGGACAGCAGAAACACACTCAATACTGTACTAACGTTTCATAATTTCTTTCAATTCCTTACTTACTTAGTTGGCCCATTACAGAACATTTCCATAGACCGAACTAAGAAAAGATCTCCATTCCTCTCTGTTTTTCGCTTGACTTTTTGGAATACCGCGCCTTTTCCTTTCTTCATCCACTTGTATGCTCCATCGAAGCTTAGGCCTGCCGATTCTGCGTGCACCGCCATGTGGCATGTATTCATACGCCTTTTTAGAGGGTTCATCATCGCTCATTCTCATGATATGGCCTAGCCAACGCAATCGTTGCATCTCGATACGTTTAACTATATGCATGTCTTTGTATAGCTTATATAGCTCGTGGTTCATACGACGTCGGTATTCACCGTCAACGCAAATCGGCCCGTAGATCTTTCGAACAATTTTCCTCTCAAACACACCAAGCACTGCCTTATCTGCTTGCGCAAGTACCCATGCTTCGGAGCCATACATTAGCACGGGTAGTATCAGCGTTTTGTATAGTGTTATTTTTGTTTGACGAGATGTGGCTTTGTTTTTAAATTGCTTACTTAGACCATAGTAGCATCTGTTGGCCAATACAATTCTTCTTCTTATTTCACAACTGATGTTGTTTGTTGTGTTTATGGCAGTGCCTAGGTAGACGAATTCTTTAACTACCTCAAAATTGTAGGTACCAACTTCCACAGTTGGTCCGAGCTCTATGGACGCTTTGCGCGTTGACACCATCAATTTGGTCTTTTCGCCGTTTACCGCCAGACCCACTTTCGCAGATTCTGCTTCGACCTTTCTAAAGGTATCAGTTACTTCCTTTACTGATCGTCCCATGATGTCTATGTCATCAGCATAGGCAAGTAACATGTGGCTATTGGTGTAAATTGTGCCATTTCTTTTGACATTTGCATCTCGTATAACCTTTTCCAGAAAAATGTTGAATAGGTCACACGAAAGGCTGTCTTCTTGTCTGAAACCTCTTTTGGTACAAAATTCTTCGGAGAGGTTCTTTCCAATTTTAACTGAGGACCTAGTATCAGTTAAAGTCATCTTACAAAGCCGGATGAGCTTTGCGGGGATACCAAATTCAGACATTGCGTGGAATACCTTAGATCGGAGGGGACTGTCGAATGCTGCTTTATAATCGACAAAAAGGTGAAATGTGTCGATCTGCATATCTTGGGTCTTCTCTAGGATTTGCCGCAGGGTAAATATCTGGTCAATGGTGGACTTGCCAGGTCTAAAGCCACATTGGTATGGTACAATTATTTCGTTGACCATTGGCTTTAGTCGTTCGCACAATATCCCTGACACTATCTTATAGGCAATAGGGAGAAGACTTATGCCCCTATAGTTGGAGCATACAGTCTTATCTCCTTTCTTGTGGACGGGACATAGGATGCTCAGGTTCCAATCGTCGGGTACGCGTTCTTCCTGCCAGATGGTGCTAACTAGCTGATGCATACACCTTATCAGCGCGTCGCCTCCGGTTTTAAACAGCCCGGCTGGTAAGCAATCGGCTCCTGCTGCTTTGTTATTCTTCAGCCGGTTGATTACTGTTTTTACCTCATCTTGGCCGGGCGGTATACATTCTATTCCATCTTCTGGGATTGGATCTGTGGTATCATCGTCTTCGCTACTATTGGATACCAGCAGATTGGAGAAATGTTCCTTCCATATCCTGAGCACGCTATCCGTATCTGTTACCAGATTACCTTGCTGGTCTCTACAGGAGGATGTGCCTGTACCAAAGCCATCTGTTTGATGTTTCACTCTTTGGTAGAATTTTCGGACTTCATTCTGGCTCCTGTACATCTCGATTTTTTCACACTCCCGCTTTTCCATTTCTCTCTTTTTCTTGCGGAAAACACGTTTCTCTTCTCTTCTTTTCTCCCAATATCTCTCTCGTGCGCTACGCGTTGCTACTGATTGTAAAGTAGCTCTATATGCCGCATTTTCTCTTCGGTAGCAGCACGACACTTCATACCATGAATTCCTTTGTGGAGGTCTCTGGAATCCAAGTATGGATTTTGCGGCTGTTTGCATGGAGTGGGCAATATGTTGCCATTGTGTTGTTATGTTATCGGGACAAGGAGTGCTCGCGTTAAGCAATTGGGCTAGTTGAGTGGAATATGCTGTGGCTATCTGTTGTGTTTGCAGCCTATCGATGTCCAACTTCCGCGTTGTGTCTGTTCTTGCTTTATTTGCAACGTTTAGACGGGTACGTACCTTTGCTGCAACAAGGTAGTGGTCCGAATCAATGTTTGCGCCTCGGAACGATCGTACATCCAACACGCTGGATGAATGTCTTCCATCTATTACAACATGATCAATTTGATTACTTGTTCTTTGATCTGGAGACAGCCAGGTGCCCTTATGAATATCGAGATGATTAAATCTGGTACTGCTAACTACCATGTTTTTTGCAACTGCAAAGTCTATCAGCCTCATACCATTGTCAGATGTTTCACTGTGGAGACTGAATTTCCCGACTGTTGGGCCAAAGATATTCTCCTTTCCAATTTTGGCATTAAAATCGCCTAGAATGATTTTAATGTCATGGGCAGGGCAACGGTCATATGTTTCTTCTAAGCGCTCGTAAAATATATCTTTGGTCTGTTCGTCCTTTTCTTCAGCGGGAGCATGAGCGCAAATAAAGCTGATGTTGAAGAATTTAGCTTTTATTCGAATTGCAGCAAGTCTTTCATTCACTGGGGTGAAGCTGGATACCAGATGTTTTAGTCTCCGACTAACTACGAATCCGCAACCAAACTCATGCTTTACGTCATGGCAGCTATAATACAGTGCGTCACCTTTAGGTGTTGTTGTGACGCCTTTCCCAATCCATCGTATTTCCTGTATGGCAGTAATATCGGCCTTGTACTTTTCAAGTACGTCTGCCAATGCGAAGACTGCACCTTCTCTATAAAGAGTGCGAACATTCCAGGTGCAGATTCGCAGATCATGGTCCTTAAAACGTTTGCGGGGCTCGTCAACTTTAGAGGGGTTTGTTTTTCTTTTCTTTAGTTTTTTCATAGTAGAATGTTTTTTCTAGGGGAGGGTTACTAACCCGACGCCCAAACCCAAGTTTTTAACGTTCTTATGGGTGAACGCGCGGCACATGTTAGCTCACTACCTTTAACGGGTGTTAAAGGCAGTTCCCCAGGTGACACCACGGGGAGGTCAGTGTCCACTTGAGATGAAAGAGGGACCAAGATAAATCCTGGGCTTTGCCATGTTAAAGCCGGTCAAGACCGTTGCTTGGTATCATTCATCCCCTACGTCACTCACTCAATTCCATTTTTTGATTTTCTGCACGCTAGATCGGTATTTTGATCGACTGTGAGTCGCAGGCTGGGGGTACATTTCAGTCGGCAAAGCTAACTGATACTTTTCTTCTTCTGGAAGTTCACACTTCCTAACTTACGGCTTTTAAAGTGACTGGTACGCACATCATTATTTATATTATATATTATGATGTGCGTACCAGTCACTTTAAAACTCAATTCACTAACTGATGTTTTGAGTTACCGACAAAAATCGGTATAATTAATATGCTTATAAATTCGGTAATTAACGATATTTTTCGCTAAGTTAGCGACGAATAAAAATAAGTCATAAAGTTTGCGTTTTAATGTTACCGATTTTTGTCGGTAACTCAAAAAATGAGTTAGAGAATCGCACTACAGATCATGTTCGAAGATTGTCTTTATAGGCCAACTGAATCTGTTCCTCTCTTACAAAGGCTAATAAAATGTTTTGTTTAGGTTTAAAGAGTTGTTCCCACTCGGCGGTTTAAATTTTTATATGAGGTAATCATTAGAGTAAATATTACAGTGGTGTAATTTTTTCTTAAGGATGTCTAT
Organism: Musca autumnalis; assembly: GCF_047663935.1. Taxonomy (NCBI): domain Eukaryota; kingdom Metazoa; phylum Arthropoda; class Insecta; order Diptera; family Muscidae; genus Musca; species Musca autumnalis. The sequence goes on along the minus strand of NW_027411866.1, from coordinate 158,130,843 downwards.
ACTTTTTGAGATTAACCTCATTTCTAGAGTTGGGTAATCCAGTTCCTAGTTCCTTGTAGTAGTTCCAAAACGTATGAGTAACATCTATATGAACGAGTTAATTTATTTCAAGAAACCCTGAAAGACTCGGAAAGTTATAGATTTTAGTTTTTAACTTGTGAATTATTTTAATTTCTATACAGTATCTTATCGCAAAATAATAATAATATTATATTTATTTTATTTCCTTTTATTTACAGCAATGCGGAAATGATCAATGTTAACCCTCGTACACCATATTCATAAACGATAAACAAATAAACAATCAATATCCAAAGAAAAATTGCAAAACACTACTATGGACGTGTTGTGTGAATGCATCTTTAGTTTGTGACAATGTTAAAGCTATCATTTGTTTTGTGTGTTTTTAAACACTACTATCCCTTTTCAACCTATGTACGTTTTTGTGTGTTAGTCTATCAGAAAACAAAAACAAAATTTAATATTATAACTTAGATATAACGAGAAACGTATTAATATACTTACACAAAATGTAACTAGATGTTTTAAATACGTTTATATTGGAAAAACTGTCAAGTGTCTTACTACATACTATAGTATTGTTTATATTTGATAAGTATTTGTTTTTCTTTTTTAATGCTCTTTTTTGATTTAATATTTCTTTAGAGTAAAATAAACATACTTATTATTTTGATATAAATCTGCTGATTTGTAATATCCTAAATATTTGTATATTTAAATTCCGTGTACCTCTAATTGTTTTTTTTTTTTTTTTTGATAAGGACAAATTAATTGTATGTATATCTTTTTTTTCTATGACATTTTCTTCGTTATACATAATTGTTGTTTTTGTATTATCATATAAGCACATAACTTATTAATACATTTAATCACTTGTGATCTTTTAAATAAAATAAAATGTATACATCAAACTATTTGATTCATTGGGCTCGGGATGGAATACTTTGAGAATACTATGAGCATTGTTGTAAGTCAAAACAATGTGAAGAGAAAGAAACAAGTAAGAACGAAGTGGGAAGAAAAAGAAAAAAATTGAAATGAATGGAACTATATAGTGCACTACGCAGTTCCCCCACATCATTTGTATGAACAAACTGCGTATACGTAATATCGAAAGTTAGATTTTATGGCGTTACTCATACGTTTAGGAACTACTACAGTAAACTAGGAACTAGATTACCCAACTTTAAAAGTAATTAAACACAATACTTCTGACGTCTATATGGGTTTTTAGATTCATAGACCAATATAAGGAAGTATGAACTTGCCCCCAAAGAAAATTGTACCGTCTAGTTGACTAGGGCCCCAGACACAACATGTTGCCAAAAATTTTTAAACTATTCCAGGCGAGTCTTTAAACCGTATTCCTAAACTTTGTGTGGTAGTAGTCAATATTCGGACATAATCCGAGTCTGTAAAAAATAAGACGATGTATAACGTTCGGACCAAATCGGTTTCTCCCTATGAGGGTTACCTTACGTACTACCTAGATTAATTGGTGCCGGCAGGCTTTTTTTGGAGCTTTTGGACCATTATCTCAAGTAGTATGGAATTGCACCAGAAAATTGTGCCGTCATAACAGCGCCCGGCGAATGAATACCGAAAGTCAAATGATCAGAATGATAAAAACGAGAAAAACTGCTTATTTGGGACATCTTATGAGAAACAGAAAATATAATCTCCTCCAAGCTATCATAAGATCCAAAATAGAAGGACGCCGTCCGAGAGGGAGACGAGAAATAACATGGATCAAAAACATTCAGGAATGGACAGGACACCAAGATGAAACAAGCCTTTTAAGCGCCGCCAGAAATAGAGATCTAGCTATAATTGAATGAAATATTTTTTTTATTTTATTATACATATACAATCAAACAACTCTGTAATAATCAACATTGTATGATCGCTAATATCCGAATACGGATTTGCAAATAAAGAAGAAGAAGATAACAGCGCCCAAAACAATAACTTGTTGCAAAAAATTTGAACACGATCCGCGACAAGCTGTTAAAATGTACTTTTTTCCAAATTTTCTCCCCTATTCTGAAAGGGTGGGAGTTGGGAATTTTTTCCCATTCACACATTTTCGTATTCTACATGACAAAATGATTGCATATATTTATAAACTGCATGTTTGCTTAATAAATGTACACACAAAAAAAGGCCTCTCTAACATATGTCCCAAACATATTTTGCAGCAAATATATATTTGTTTGCAAGCAGTCCCAAACATAACATATGTTTGGGTACTGCAAACAAATATATATTTGGCTGCAAACAACTTATATGTTTGGGTGCAAACAAATTATATGTTTGGGTGCAAAAAAATACAAACCAAAAAGCCACAAAAAACAAACACATGTACCAGTGGGCGCTTACTGAGAGCAAGGGAGCGTAAATTTCAATGTTAAACTCATTGAAATGTATGCTCATTTGCTCTCAGTAAGAGCTGACTGGCTATCTCTATCATATACACACAATTATAAATGGTGGTTGTTTATTGAAGGGCAAAACAACAACAGACACATATGTAGGTACATACAAAATTCCAAAGAAATATATAACACACAAAAGGAGAACAACTCATTATTTGTACTGTCAACTAAAAAATGTAAAATTCACAACTTTTCAGTCTTTCACGGTATTTTTCGAAAAGTCGGTTCTAATATTTCGTATGCTCACATTAAATTTTTGTTTTCCATGGCTGTAAGGGATTTTTTGCAATATTTTTTGAGCCTGCCTTCTCTCTCGGTGCGGTATATGATGTGGGGTACGGTTCTCAGCACATGAGAGGTGATTTTAGCGATTTCTCTGGCGGATTTACCATTATTATAATTGGAATAGACCAAATGTAGCATATTTTCCGAAATCCGGTTACCTGTCTTACTCTTTTTCTGAATATACCGTCTATAGGTCTGTACGATAACTCAAAAGTTTGTACAAACTTTTACAAAGTGCTGTTCGATAACAAACTTCTTCAGTAAAAGACCAATAAGAAGTACTTGCAAAGATTTTGCAAATACTTTTTACTTGCGAAGTTATCGAACAGGCCTTATGTTACACACAACAATTAATTTATTAGGTGTGTCTTTTTACGTGATAATTTGTAATAATTATTACGAAATGTTACTAAATGCTGTCTTTTTACACAAAAGTTCAGTAAAAGAGAGCGAAGTGAGAGAACAAGATTGACAGTTGTTTGCTGAGAAATTGCTAAAAGTTGCTGAAAGAATTTTTCCCAGCAACCTTTAGCAAGTTCGATCAGCTGTTTTTTAATCATCTGCAAATGGTCAGCTGCTCAATGTTTATCTTATTTATTGTGGAAAAATACTATAAATATTACGACTCAAGTTTATTTATTGATTATTTTATTAATATATTAATTATTTTCTATTTATTTTGCTTAAAATTGAAAAACTTTTTCATTGCTTTGGAGTTATTTTTTCGTTCATGCATTGGCACCAATGTTTTTGTTTTGGTTATCAACTGTTATCTTGCTAAAGTTTACTAAATGCTGTCTTTTTACTTTTTTCTCTATTTTCGTATCAAAGAGTAAAATCTCTCTTATTCTCTGAAAAGAAGTTACTGAATAATTATTACTGAAAAAGTAAAAAGACACAACTAATATCAAAAATTATGGACATGCATACATATTCACATACCATAAAAGTCATAAATATCCTGAATTGCAAAAAATCGCTGGGAAAATCCCACTATTTTATTGCAAATTAATTCATTTTGCAATTATTTAGTTGACACCACAATCCTATCCTTTTTGCCCGTTGTTTTTGTTATTTCCGACCGATTTCTGCATTTATTGGCTTGATGTTGTCATTAACAGGTAAATCAACAGATATGTACAAAAAACCCAACATAATTGAAAGAATTTCTTGTAGTAATTCCTTATTAAAAACATAACTTTGTACAAATTCATCGTTTGCAATAACTTAGTTGACTAACTGTATGTAGCTGCACAAGAAAAAATTGAAATTTTTTTGCAAACTCAAAACAAGCACAAAATTCAACCACTCTGATTTTTATTGACAAGAAGTGTGCAAAACAAAGACAGGACAAGAAAAGTGAATTCAAAGTAAAAAATATAACGTTTTCTCTCCCGACCATGAATTGACTCTTACTTTATTATAGCTTGGTTCCAGAACTAAACAGTTTTTACGCATTTAACACATTTTGAACATTTTTCCCCGAAATGCGTTCCCATACACCAAAAATGTTGCAAAATGTTCACTTCTCTTTGAACAAAAATGGCGCTGAATGGCTCTCTCTTTAGAAACTTTTTACACGACAAATTTGAGCAAGCAAAAATGTGCAACATGTTTGCCGGCTTCCGAATGGCTGACACGCCGACTTTGACATTTGTTCCAGTTTTTTACGTTCCCGTACATTTTGAGCGTTGAACTCATTTTTGACTGTTCTCTCTTTTGCACATTTTACCATTAAAAATGTACTGGAACGGAGCTTATTTCAACATTGCTTATAACTGCACATCTTAGGCACATAAGCAATATTAAAGATATCTGCTTAGTTGGGCAGGTTAGCGAATTTAAGCTTCCTGCATTTTGGGCATTCCTGCACAAGAAGTCTTACAATTTTTGAATGTAACCAAAAAATACTGTACAAATTATCACGTAAAAAGATACACCTATTCAGTAAAAATATGTACGAGTTTGTACAAATTTTTAGGTTATCGTACAGACCTATAATTTGATGTAACTAATTTCGAATTTCAAAATTTCTTTTCCCATTTTTTGCTTCTCCCACGTCGTTTGAAATGGAGATAACGAGGGAATGTGAGCTGCTTCCCATGGGAATGTTCAGAATAGGGCTGTTTGTGTGGGAGGTACACGAAGGAGTATACCGATTTAGTCCATATTCAAACCTGATCTACGCTTGGAAGTAATATTATAGTATTCAAAGTTAAGACCAATTCGGTTACTCCATTCGAGAGTTATCGTGAACTTTTATGCGGGGGTTGCGGAAAGAGTCGACCCATATGGCCTATCTTCGAACTTAAACTAAGTTACGATACCCAAAATATGAACCAAATCGGTTGATCCATTTGTTATGCGTTGTGAGGGTTACAACGTACTGAGGAAGGATCGCAGCAAAAGCTTTCCTATTGCATCAGTCTGTTCAATATAGACCTATTTCGCTTGAGCCTGGCCCTAATGAGCAGTACATGGAATGTATGGGGGTAACAGTAAGGTGTGGAACTGCCGAGGTAGAATTACTGAAGGTATATACACTGCCGATAAACAGCTGTAATCCAGGTTATAGCCACAACATTAGCCCGCTTTGGAAGGTTGGGGGACTTAATGCTCATCATGAGTTGTGGCAATCGGTCTTCGGCAATGAACATAGATCTATCAAACCCTTCTAATGTTCGTGTAACAGAAAGGACGTTCCGAGATAACATCACTGCTGCAGCCGCTCGCCATATACCAGCTGGTCGAATACCCGAAGTGAGACCAAACATCATGGTAGATGCGACGGGATTAGCAAATGAGAGTGTTGAGCTTCGTCGTGCCAACCCCAGTGACCCCAGAGTCAGGGAGATGACACTGAAAGTTAATAGGTTGGTCGGTGAGCATTAGCGGAAAAAGTGGTTAAATCAGCTAAGGAGGTGCAATATTGGAGCCGGAATATGTGAATTGTGGGCGACGATTAAGGGACTCTCGAACTCTGGAAAGAAGGAAAATAGGACCTCACGTTTGGCGACGTTACGCTGGCTGATTCGAAGATGTACACAAGTTATTTCAATCGAGTTTGTCGAGCCCCGGGGGTGTAAGAGCAAAGGGAAGAGTACTACGTCGCTTTAGATCTCTTCCTGTGGAGGAAGGACCATCACAATGTACAATGGATGATGTTGTGAATGTCATCAGAAACGCTAAATCATCGAAAGCGTTGGACCCTGATGGAATCTCCATGGATATGCCTGGAGTCATGTATCTCACTAAAATTATCTTTTCCGAAGTTTGAAAAATTGACAGGGTGCTCCCGCTACTGAAGCCAGACAAGGATGCCAACAAAGGTGAATCGTACAGACCGATTTTGCTCTTGTCGCCCTCGAGGCTTTAATCCTCCCCAGCTTCAGAAAGAGCTATATAGTTGCCGATCATCAGCATGGGTTCCGTAAGCAGCACAGTGCGACAATAGTGTTGCACGCCATCTCTACACATATTAGCCGAGGACTCAACCAGAGCAAGCCGTGTGATAGAACAGTGATGCGTTTGACTTATCAAAAGCCTTCGATACTGCCAGGCATTCCACAGAATATCCTCCGGCAAAGTTTGAAACGTTGGATAATTATTTGTATGAGTGGACGCCAGTCGTAAGTGGAATTCAGGAACAAAAAGTCCAAGCACCGTAGAGTAAAACCGTTCCCCAAGATGGGGTGATAGCTCCCGAACTGTTTAACCTCCACCTCCGTGTTCATCTCATTAAACTAATTCAGAGTTTAAACTTTAAACCAGTGTTCACCAACAGCTACAAATTCAACCACTCCGTTTGTGTTGGGCACACACACGAGATTGTCTATCCCTCTCTAGATCAGAGTGAGGCAGAGAACATTTTTGGGTCTCTCTTGTGCTCTCAATGAGCGTAAATTTGTTGTTGTTCACAACGTGTTAGCATCTACACAGGCTGTGAGCGATAACAAATTTACGCTCACTTAGAGCAAATGGGCTCTCTTGTGAGTCACAATGCCTCCTCCTGCTCTAGATAAACATCGTGTGCGTTGATTCATTGCTAAAACAAAGAAGATGATCGGTGGTGAGAGTATTGTACTGTAGAAAATGCAATTATTGCAAATGTATTAGTAAATTGTTAGGTTAAACAAGCCGTTGAACAACAACAAATCAAAACATTTGTTCTCTTTGTTACGCTCTTTCTTGGCATTCGTGACGTATGTGTGTAAATTGCCGAAAAACTTCGGCACCGCCGTGCCAAGCGTGAACAAAATTGGTTTAAACCTTCTTTTTCTTATCTTAGAAAAAGAAATCCGAGTCTATTCCCTTTTTTGGTCTCTTTTCTTTTGACCCTGTTTTTGAAAAATCAAAATAGAGCGAGTAATCAATTCTCTTTATTTAAATTAGAGATGGGAGCGTGTCTCGATCATGACACTAAACAAGCACACTTTTTGGTTATTTAGTGTAACAATCGTGTCACGCGCCCATCTCTAATAGAAATCCACCTCTATTACCTCTTTTGGGCTTCTCAAAAGAGGGCCCAAATCTTTCACCTCCTGCTTATATCTGCTTAACCGGTTTCAACGGTTCTACCTTCAACAATAAATAAACAACATTTTTATAGACTTAATAGGTAACATATCAAGGTGGCAAACACAAAATGATGCGGCGCCAAAAATGCTTCGAAAAAAAACGGGGGGTTTGTTCTACTGGGGGCAGGATACTAACCATTTTCTATCGATTTCATATACTATAGTCACAGCAAACGAAAATAACAACAACAGCAAGACGAAACATAACACAACTAAAGAATTCGTCAACCTATCCCAACCTCCTGTATCCCTTGACCCCCAAGAACATAAATACACTTACACACTACTACCGTATACGAATACCTATGGATGGATGTATGTCGTAGTATGCTGCTTATACGATGAGGGAATTTCTAGGCAAAAAGGACAACGACTACTTAAGGAAACGCATGCGCTGATGTAAATACGCCAAACGACCTCGTGTGTGTCCAACATCGTAAAATACTTTTTGGATACAATGCAACAACAATAATAATAATAACAACAACAAAAGCCTATATAGTTCTCGTGTACACGCTCATCACATCATCATGGTTATAGCTTCATAACGATAATAATATTCAACATCATCATCATCGTCGTACTCTTCTTCATCATCGTTATCGCCATCAGTGTTGTCGTTTTTGTATTCGTTTTCGAAAGGGGGGACATATAGGAGAAAGCATGGACTATGACATGTTTTCTTATGGTGAGACGTCCGCGGAACGGGGCTTGAGGATACTTTGTTTTGATTTTCAGAGAAAAGTGTGCATCAGAGCTACTAAACGCGACACAGGAAATTGTGGCATTATTTTCATTTTACGAAATCAAAAAGAAATAACACAAAAAACAAATTGTAATTATAAAAGAAAAGTGAAAAAATGTGGAAAAATTAACAAAAAATTTTGTTTAAACAATAATTATGAAATTATTAAAGAAATATTAACAACATTTTAAGTGCAAAGTGAGTGTGAGTTTGTAGTACATAATATTGTCCCTAAGTAGTACAATAATTGCCAGTATATAATATTATATATACATAATAGTACATACATACATATGTATTATATATATATATGAAGGCAAACAAACGTGCACTAATGTATATACATATGTATTTAAATAGTGTTTGTGATGTTGTTATTTATTTTCATAAACTAATATTCCTTAAGGCTACACTAATTTGAGGATGTATTTGTTTACAAATAAAAACTTTATAATTATTTTGAAAAAATATATAAATAATATTGAAATTATTAAAAACATACATATTTCCGAAACCTTAATCCGTATGTATTGTACGGAATCGCCTAAATAACAAGCGTTACAGTGTGAAGCAAATGTTTATATAAATATAATTTTCCAACAAAAAATTGCTTCAAACAAGTAAAAAAGTATCAGTCGGCTTTGTCTCAGCCTATGTGAATTGGAACTTTCATCTGCGGACAGATTATCTTGCCGACAAAAATGTGGATTAGGATTAAAGTTCAAAAGTTTTGCGGAGTAGGGAATGGACCGACATAGTGCACAACGGAAGTGGATCTTATTTTGAGAGTCATATCTTTTCGATAGATATCGGGCCCACTAGTCATTTCAGTGGGTTATCGTACACCTGTTGGACCAGTATGCCAGGAAGCATGGACTTGTCCACGAAAAAATAATATGACTGTAAACAGGACCACAAAGAACATCATCGGTATAAATTTCCAAAGGATCTCCGAACAGACCCTAAACTGCACTTGGACACAAATGTTGAACTTTTGTGGGGGAGTTATCCTAAGGAGAGGACCATTTTAGAAGTTGAACTAAGCTTTGGACAAAATATGACGAAGGCCAAATTTTGGACCCAATCGGTATACCAGTTCGAGAGTTATTGTGCTCTCCAGCTACTACATATGGTACCATAAGGGGTTTTTTCAACTTTCGGGCTGTTTTCGGAAGAAGCATGGTCAGGCCACTGAAAAAAACTTTTGCCGTCGTAATTGAGACATCGATTGGAAGTTGCTTCAACAGAAATCAAAGTTAGTCAAGAGCAGGTCTTAAAGTGAGCTTATCCGAAATTTTGTGTGGGAGGTACCCGAAGGAATGGATATAAATAGTCCATATTCAAACCTGATCTATATCTGGTAGATATATTAGTATGCGTAAAGTATGGACCAAATCGGTCCTTCCCTTCAAGAGTTATCGAGCCACAATTTTTCCGAAAATTTTGAACTTCTGTGGGGAGGTACCTGAAGGAGTGAACCGATATGGCTTATCTTCAAACTTAAAGTAAGTTTGGCCAAATTTTGAATCGAATCGGCATATGGGTTCGAGGGTTATCTTGCGCCTCAACCACCACACACGGTGTCATAGGGGTTTTTTGAACCTTTCAGGCTATTTTCTCAGGAAGTATGGCTTTGCCCTGATGAAACTTTTAACACCGTAATCAAAACGATTCGAGAGAAGGTCCTAAACTGAACTTTTCCGAAATTTTGTGTGGGATGTACCCGATTGAGTCCATATTGGATCCTCATCTAAGTTTGGTAGAAGTATACTGTACTGCAGGTTAAAGACCAAACATTAGCATGCTTTTTGAGGGCCATAACCGTCTGGTCTTGGGGGACTTTAATGCGCATCATTCGCTGTGGCATTCGGTCGTCGGAAAAGACCAGAAGGGCATAAAGCTGGCTGAGTAAATAGATAGCTCTACGTTTTGCATGGCCAATGAGGACGCCCCTACCAGAATTAACGGAGAGTTTCACAGATCGCCAGACATAACTATCATGTTACCTGGTCTGACACATGATGTCACCATGTCAACCCGTCGTTTATCTTTCGTCAATCATGAGAGAGTTAATTGGCCTAGTTTCAGAGAGTTCACTAATCACCACCTCAGAGATCTGCCCAACCCTTCTAATGTTCGTGTAGCAGAAAGGACGTTGCGACACATCAACACTGCTGCAGCCACACGCCATCTACCTTCTGGTCGAATACCCGAAGTGAAACCCAACATCCCAGCAAAGGCGACGGGATGAGCAAATGAGCGTGATGAGTTTGGTAACCCCAGTGATCCCAGAGTCAGAGAGCTGACACTGGAAGATAACAGGATGGTCGGTGAGCATAAGCGGAACAAGTAGTTAAATCATGTGAAGAGTTGCCGGAATAAGTGAATTGTGGGCAAAGGTTAAGTGTCTCTCTAACCCTGGGAAGAAGGAAGATAGGACTTCAGCCACGTTTGGTGAAGTTACGTTGACTGATTCGAAGAGGTGCGCAAGTTATTTCAATCGCCAGTTCGCCGGGAGTGACTGGACGAAGAGAAGAGTACTACGTTACATTAGATCTCTTCCTGCCGAGGATAAACCACCACAATTTATAATGGATGATGTTGCGAACGTTATCAGGAACGCTAAATCATCCAAAGCGTAGGTACCTAATGGAATCTCCGCGGGAATACTGGAACAGCTGGATGCGCCGGGAGCAGAGTATCTTAATATAGTGGCCACCCACATGGTTTCCGAAGTCTTGAAAATGGGCAGAGTGGTCTCGCTACTGAAGCCAGAAAAGATGCAGCAAAAGTGAATTGTACAGATCGATTTCGCTCTTCTCGCCCATATCAAAGGTCTTTGAGGCGTTAGTCCTCGCCAGCGTCAAAATTAGCTATCTAGTTACTGATCAACAGTATGGGTTCCGTAAGCAACACACTATGACAACAGCGCTGTAAGCCATCTCCACACATCTTAGTCGAAAATTCAACCAAAAAAGCCTTCGATACTGTCAGGCATTCCACAGAATATCCTCCGGCCAAGTTTGAAACGTTGGATAATCAATTACATGAGTGAACGCCAGTTGTACGTGGATTTCAGGAACAAGAAGTCCAAGCGCCGTAGAGTGAAACAGTTCCCCAAGGTGGGGTGATAACTACCGAACTGTTTAACCTCCACCTCTCCTGTATTCCTCCCCCTCCAGACGGCATTGAGGTCGTAACGTATGCGGATGATTGTACGATTTTGGGGTCAGGTAGCTTCCCAAATGTCATTTGTGAAAGGCTGAACTACTATTTGACTGATTTTCCCACCTTTTTCCCCGCGAGGATTTTGTAAATATCGGCCACTCTGATCACCACATGGGTGGCAGAGATGAGAACAGAGTTGATTGTCCTGGTCGATGGAAACAGAATTCCGACCCCTAACAACCACAAAATTCTTGGGGTCACATTCGACAATATCTTCACAACGTCCGATCATGTCACAGCTGAGATATAGGAACAAGGTCCTCAAGTCCCTAGCCGGCAACACTTGGGATGCAGATGAAAAAACCTTGTTGACCCAATATAACGCGATAGGTCAGTCAGTGGTAAGCTATGCGGCGCCAGTATGGTCTCCAAAAATAAGTGCAAACGATTTTTCACAACAAAACAATGACATACTTACTTGCTCGGTTGTTACCGCCAGAAGCATCCTAATGGTGAATAGGACTCTACCACCCAGGCATGTCAGGAGGGATCTTCATGATCTAGAAAGAGAGGTCCAACGTTACAACAGACAACAAGCCTATCAAACAGGTTTAAATAGCATTCACACGGATGCAGTCACAGATGCCATAAAAAACTATCGTGTGAATGCGATCCTAGGAAAACATCCCCCAACTATCGCAGCTGAGGTGCGACAGCTGCCACAACGAACCAGAGTTGATTTGGCTCAACTACGCTCAGAATAGTACAGACGTCTAAATTACTATAGGGAATGGATTGATGACAAACCTACTCAACTAACTCCACTAGATCTGTGGTTACATCCCATCGAAGCAGCCCCATTCCTAGAACTGAAGATAGACCCAGTTTAAGCAGAAAATAAAACTGCAAACATAAAATTAAAACACTGTTATAACAACAACAGCAATATACGCCTTATCAACACCTATCATTCGACCGATCTGTTACGTTAGCTCTTAACCATCGATGGCTTTCGACACAGTCAACCGTGTTTGAAATGTTGGATAATCAACTATATGTTTGGGCGCCATTTGTTTGTAAAATTCTGAAATAAGAAGTCTAAGACCCGTAGAGTGAAACAGGGGTGATATCTCCGGAACTATTTAATCTCTACATTTCTGAAATTCCATACCCTGCAGACGGTTTAATCTATGCGGATGATTTTTACTATATTTACGTCGAGTCCTATCGCTGATACCATATGTGATAGGTTAAATGTCTACATAGCTGACTTAATGCGGTTCTACCATCTGAAGAATATGAAATTAACCTCCGCTAAATCCACTGCCACGCTGTTCACCACCTTGAAGACTTAAATGAGGCTCCCATGAATATATTGTTCGATAGTGTCGATTTCAATTTAGAGTCGATTTTCCCATGTCCGTCAGTTTGTGTTTTCCACCGATTTGGTTCTCGTAATATTTTGGCGTAGGGGATGGAAGATACCAGGGAACGGCCCTGACCGGCTTTAACATGGCAAAGCCCAGGATTTATATTGGTCCCTCTTTCATCTCAAGTGGACACTGACCTCCCCGTGGTGTCACCTGGGGAACTGCGTTTAACACCCGTTAAAGGTAGTGAGCTAACATGTGCCGCGCGTTCACCCATAAGAACGTTAAAAACTTGGGTTTGGGCGTCGGGTTAGTAACCCTCCCCTAGAAAAAACAGCCTACTATGAAAAAACGAAATAAAAGAAAAACAAACCTCTCTAAAGTTGACGAACTCCGCAAACGTTTTAAGGAGCATTATCTGCGAATCTGCACCTGGAATGTTCGCACTCTTTATAGAGAAGGTGCAGTTTACGCATTGGCAGATGTACTTGAAAAGTACAAGGCCGACATTATTGCCATACAGGAAATACGATGGAACGGGAAAGGCGTCACAACAACACCTAAAGGTGACGCACTGTATTACGAGTATAGCTGCCATGATGGTTAGGTTAGGTTAGGTTAAAGGACGCGCAGCTGTCGTGTTGGACAGCCACTCCACTCGGAGACCTTATGGTCCATTGTGTTCATCCTATAGTAAGGGTAGGAGAAAAGAAGAGAAATAATAGCATATCAAGTAGGAAAAAGGAATAATTAAGTAAGCTAGAGGATAGTTGAGAATGATTAAGTAAGTGCTACGGATTGAGAGATTATTTGTAAAGAGAGGGAGAGAGCGAGTAAGTAGGTTTGCCGCATTAAGATGCTGTAGTTTGTTCGTGTTGAAGCCACTTCAGACCCTTGGCGAGAAGAAGCAGTGTTGTCGGCTCGGCTTGGCAGAATGTTGTCAGAGATGATAACGTATGTTCACCCATTGTTTGAATTCTCCTGGTCCTGAGCATTGGACAACGGCATAATAAGTGCTCAATCGTCTCTGTTTCTTCTTCGTCTTCGCATAATCTGCAGTAGTCCGTGGGGTCATCTCTATCCCATTTGCAGGTCATTGATCTTATCCTGCAGTGTCCCGTGATAACTCCAATCATTAGTTTTAGATCGGGTTTTCTCATAGAGAGTAGGGAAGTGGTCTTCCTTTTGGAGAGGTTGGGCCAGATTGCCTTTGATACCTTGCAGCCAGGTTCGTTATTCCAAATCTGACCAGCCTTCTCCCTGTATGTTTGTTCTAGGAGCCGCATGAAGTGACACAGGGGTGGCCTGATTGAGTTATCGATTTCGATGTCGTTTGACTCAGATCCGCGACGTGCCAGTTCATCCGCCTTTTCATTTCCCTCGATGTCGCAATGCCCCGGGACCCAGCACAAGGTAACGATTGATCGTAGGGCCTCCAAAGCTTTCCTGCAGTGCAAGACCGCAGCAGATTTGATTGAATGGGATCTAAGTGATTTTAGGGCCGCTTGGCTATCCACATAGATAGTCACCGGTCCGGCTATATCCCCTTCCATGTTTTTAATCAATTCTGCTGCTTTCGTGACCGCAAAGATTTCGGCTTGGAAGACGCTACAATTTTCGCTTAGCTTGTACGAGATCCGTAAGTTGAGGGTATCGCTGTAGACGCCCGCTCCTGTTCCCTTTTCCATCTTGGATCCGTCGGTATAAATCTCTATACCGGGTAGAGGTAGGGAGTTGTGGGTCCAGGCTTCTCTGTCAGGTATCCGAACTTCAATGTCGTCGAAGTGTAATTGTGGTGATATATAGTCACTGATTACCTCCAAACCCACCGATAGTCCAGATTGTCGTAAGATAGCAGCATGGCCGTAGTCGAAGTTATGCCATGAATTTAACTCCTTGAGTCGGAGAGCACTCTTTGCTGCCAACTCCTGTACCACGAGAGTCATCGGATGAAGATCCAGTAATACATTGAGAGCAGCCTGTGGAGTGCTTTTCATGGCACCGGTAATTAGGAGAGATGCCGCTCTTTGAACGACATTAATCTTACGGAGAAGGGATGTCTTACTCAAAGCATTCCACCATACCAATGAACCATAAGTCAGAATGGGGCGAACTATGGCCGTAAAAATCCAGTGTATGACCTGTGGGGCAAGTGCACCCCAACTCTTACCAATAGAGTTCTTGCAAGAATAAAGGGCTATAAGTCCTCTCTTGGCACGTTCCTCGACATTCCTTTTCCACGTTAGTTGGTGGTCCAGGATAATGCCAAGGTACTTGGCCTCTAGGGAGAGCTTTAGGGCCACTCCATCCAGCGTTGGTAGGGTGAATGGTTTGACTTTTCTCTTGTTCGTAAATAGAACCAGCTCTGTCTTAGATGGGTTCACCCCAAGTCCATTGTTGTGTGCCCATCTTGATAATTTGTCCAGAGCTCCTTGCATGAGTTCCGATAGCGTTTGTGGGAACTTCCCGGTGATCATTATGACCACGTCATCAGCATAAGCTACAGTCTTTATACGTAGTTGGTCAAATTCCTTAAGTATTTCGTTAATCACCAGGAGCCACAGCAGTGGTGATAATACGCCTCCTTGTGGTGTGCCCCTGGTGACAGACTTCCGAATGGAGGTCTCACCGATATTTGAATTGATTATCCTGCCGCTAAGCATTCCATCGATCCAATTGATCAGTGTAGTGGAAACACCTAAGTTCAAGAGTGAATTGTGGATGGATTCGAGTTTGACGTTATTAAAGGCGCCTTCTATATCTAGAAACGCTGCTAACGTATAGTTTGAGCCCATCATATTCCTCTCGATTAAACCAACGACTTCATTAAGTGCAGTCTCCACCGATCTGCCTTTGATGTAGGCGTGTTGGGCAGGACTAATAACACTGTTTTCAAGTTTGGACCTTATTCCTAGGTCAAGCAATCTTTCTAACGTTTTCAATAGAAAGGAAGATAGGCTGATTGGTCTGTAGTCTTTGGGAAGCGTGTGACTTGACTTCCCCGCTTTGGGGATGTATGTCACCGTGACCTCCCTCCACAGAACCGGTGTGAACGATAGACGTAGACAGGCCCTATAAATATGATCCAGGTGTGGTATCAACACCTCCAATGCATTTTGTAGCATAGCAGGGAAGATACTATCTGGACCAGGTGATTTAAAAGGCTTAAAAGTGTTTATCGCCCAAGCTATCTTTGTGTGACTTATGATCTCCTCGATGACACTCACTTCCCCTGTGGCTTGGTTGCACATTGGTGGATCGGCTGAGCGATCTGGTGCATCCATGCAGTTGGGAAAGTGGGTTTTGGCCAGGAGATCCAGAGTTTCTAGACCGGAATTAGTCCATGTGCCATCATCCCGCTTGATATTGCCGATGGATTTAGGGTCCTTCGACAGTACTCTACGAAACCTGGCTACATCCTTTACTCCCTCTATAGACTCGCTAAAGCAGACCCAAGATCTGCGTTTAGCCTTCTTTATTTCGCTGTTGTACTTATTGAAAGATACCTTGTAGTTCTCCCAATCTGTGGACAACTTCGTTTTGTTGGCTTTATTGTAGAGCCTTCTGCTAATCTTCCTGAGATTAGCCAGATCTTTCGACCACCAGACCGGTTGACATCTTCTGCCTGGGTAAGTGAGTGGGCAGGCGGTCTCATAGCTGTCCACCAAAACCTCTGTCACGTGATTCACTGCACTATTAACCTCTGTGGCTGTTTGGGGATATCGTGATACTCCCAGCTTGGAGCTTACTAGTTCATTGAATTTGTTCCAGTCGGTTTTCCGTGGATTTCTAAATGGTGGCTGTCGAATGCCATTAACAGAGACTTGGAAGAATATCTTCCGATGATCCGAAAAGGAGCATTCTTCCGATACTCTCCAGTCACTGATAATCGATTCGTCTTTATTAGTGAGGGTTATGTCTATAACCTCCCCCCTGATTCTATTTTGAAAAGTGTATTCATTTCCCCTGTTGCATATTCTGAGATTATATTTTAAGATAAAATCGAATACGGACTCACCTCTGGCATTTGTGTCTCTGCTGCCCCAGTGGAAATGGTGAGCATTGGCATCACATCCTAGGATGATGAGGCAAGTGCTACCCATCTCTTTGACAAGCTTCTCCACGTCATTACCCGGTGGGTCAGGGCTCTCGAATGGCATGTAAATGGATGAGAATATGGTGGCTCCATGGGAGCTGCATTCCATCCTTACAGCCGTAATATCACCTCCGCTGAAATTAGAGAGGAATATTAGTTTAAGACTCTTCTTAGCAACTACACAGGTTCTTACCTTGTCCCCGTTGGATGTGGCGAAGGTGGTGTAGTTGCTATCGTTTAAACCAGCAACCTTATTCTTGTATAAATAAGGCTCCTGGATTAAGACGATGTCAACTTCAGACTTCTTGAGGGCTAGAAGAAGTTCAGAAGCAGCCGCTTTGCAGTGATGCAGATTAATCTGCAATATGCGAAGCGGCTGCTGCCTCCGTTCCTCCACTACTTTCGTCCTAGGCGGAATCTGATCCATCCTAGACCAAAGTGTAGTTTGTCCTCACGAGTCCTTAAGTACTCTTGCCCCTGAGTGTCTATTGACACCCTGATGGCAACACCTCCATTTTCCGGATTGTGGCTGACCAGATTCCATGTGCTGGTCCGGAGATTGGGGTTTTGTCTGCCGAGTATGGTCAGTATGCGCGCGGGATCCACAGGTGGAGGTGGCACCCAAGCTGACAACACTCTTCTGAAAGGGACCTCATTGACCCCAACGACTGCCAATTGACATCCCTCCCAGAGTTCGCCAAGACCCTCTATCGTGGAAGTGAGGAAATCCAGAGATTCCCTATTTTCACAACAGATGACCCTAACGCCTCTGTATGGAGCGGCACTGCCAAATTGGGTGTGTTTAGGAGGTTCCCCTTC
Source organism: Musca autumnalis (assembly GCF_047663935.1). Classification (NCBI taxonomy): domain Eukaryota; kingdom Metazoa; phylum Arthropoda; class Insecta; order Diptera; family Muscidae; genus Musca; species Musca autumnalis. The sequence continues at coordinate 158,113,327 of NW_027411866.1, read as the reverse complement.
TCCTGCGAACACGATGTCACGCAGACGAGTTTCGATAAGTAGCCATCGATCCTCTCTGATTATCCAATCAGGGTCAGATTTATCGATGACCGCTGCTCGCAACTCATCCGGCACCATCGGTCTGCTTGTTCTTTTACCCCTGCTGTTGGTCTTGAGATGGGAACTGGAAGATTCCTTGTGGCCCAAGTTAGCTTGTGAGGCTGAACTGGCTGCGGCATCTTTCCTGTTCCCAGTCTTAGGGCAACCGGCTGGGGAGGTATGAATAATGGGTTGTTGACCTGAAGTGGGCCTCTTAGCACTGGGGAGTGGCTCCTCCATTGACCTGTCTCTCTTCACCGCGCTTTTTGGTGGAGATGGATTGGGCTTGGTAGGTGCTCCCCCAGGTGCGGAGACCGGTGTTCGGTCGGACTTCCCAGATTTTGAACTCTTATGATGCGTCCCCTTCGGCTTGGCTGCCTTCTTCTTTGAGGTTTGCCCTGTCTGTGTGACGGGACGTCCCTTTGAAGAGAGCTTTGAGGTCGAAGGAGGCGAATCATTTGATGGTTTACGGATCATGTCAACATCGCTCCCAGTTTGGCCCTTGGGGGCTGTGGGAGTCGATGTAGGCATTGACCTAACCTCTTCGTTTGCCGTAATAAGAGAAAGCTTGCTGATATCAGGTTTTCCCTTGGGTAAGTGAGGGTGAGATCTTTCGATCTTTTTCACTACCTTGAGATTAATCCTGATCAGCTTGCATTCTCTCAGCGTTATAGATGAGGGTTCCCTGTCAATGAACTTCCTGAGGAAGTGCATTGCTCTATGGTACGCCCTCCTCTTTTTGGCCCATTTGCTAGCATAGCTATCTGAGGTGGTGGGAGCTTTTCCGGCCGGTATTTTGGTCGGAGCTCCTTCCTCAACAGCAGCCAGTCCTTTTGAGCCAGCAACATCGGCTACGGCCGATGGTTGGGTAGCTGGTGCATCAGTTGGTCCAGAGGTGGCTGCTTCCACTGAGGTTGAGGCCGACTCATCGTTGACTACAGTCGCTGGAATGACTGTGGTGTTCATTTCGTCATCCGATGAGCCGTCCTCCGCTCCAGTAGAATAGCCATTCTGACTAAGACGCAGGGCCAACGTCTGCTCCAGTATCTCCAGGAGTTTCCGGCTTTGTTCAGCCAAACTGTCAGTGACAGCTCCCAGAGTGGGTACCTTAGGTCCGTCACCTCCCGACACAACCGTCCCGTCAACCGTTGGCTGGGTTGCCCCAGACTTGGTATTAGATTTTGAATCTGAAGAATTGTCCTTAGGCATTGCATTGTTGTCATCAATCGGATTAGTTTTGGTTGTTTTTTTTGTTTAAATTTTTGCTCTCCATACGTCATAGATTTAGTGGGGGAAGTGAGGTCCACCATGGCATAGCCCTCCTGTACTATGGCAAGGACATGACAACTAAGCCATTACTGCGTTGAGATGCCCAGGTATCAACGAGGCTCCGTTCTAATACAGTTGGTACCCTAACTGCAAACCTTAGAACACCGATGGGCACGGTTTCGCCTGACACCCCGGCGTTAGGGGGTCTCTAATAAGTAGGAGACCGCTACTTGGCTGCCATGATACAAAGAATGAGTTTGGTTGCGGATTTGTAGTTGTTCGGAGGTTAAAACATCTGGTCTCCAGCATCACCCCAGTGAATGAAAGACTCGCTGCAATTCGATTAAAAGCAAAATTCTTCAGCATCAACTTTATTTGCGCTCATGCTTCCACTGAGGACAAGGGCGAACAGACCAAAGATTGTATATTTTACGAGCGCTTAGAAGAAACTTATGACCGTTGCCCTGCCCATGACATTAAAATTATTCTAGGTGATTTTAATGCCAAAATTGGAAAGGAGAATATCTTTGGCCAAACAGTCGGGAAATTCAGTCTCCACAGTGAAACATCTGACAATGGTATGAGGCTGATAGACTTTGCAGCTGCAAGAAACATGGTAGTTAGCAGTACCAGATTTAGGCATCTCGATATTCGTAAGGGCACCTGGCTGTCGCCAGATCAAAGAACAAGAAATCAAATTGATCACGTTGTGATAGATGGAAGACATGCATCAAGTTTGTTGGGTGTACGATCGTTCCGAGGTGCAAACATAAACTCGGACCACTACCTTGTTGCAGCAAAGGTACGTACCAGATTAAACGTAGCAAAAGAAAGTGCGAACAGACACAATACGGAAGTTGGACATCAGTAAGCTGCAATCACAACAGATAACCATAGCATATTCCACTCAACTGGCCCAACTGCTTAATCAAAGCACTCCTCGCCCCGATAACATATCTAGACAATGGCAAAACTTTGCCCACTCCATGCAAACAGCCGCAAAAGCAGTACTTGGATACCAGAGACCTCCACCAAGGAATCCATGGTATGACCAGGAGTGTCGTGCTGCTACCGAAGAGAAAAATGCGGCATGTAGGGCTACTTTACAATCAGTAGCAACGCGTAGCGCACGAAAGAGGTATCGGGAGAAAAGGAGAGAGGAGAAACGTCTTTTCCGCTGGAAAAATATAGAGATGGAAAAGCGGGAGTATGAACAAATCGAGATGTTCAGGAGACAGAATGAAGTCCGAAAATTCTACCAAAGAGTGAAACATCAAACTGATGGCTTTGGAACTGGCACATCCTCCTGTAGAGACCAGCAAGGTAATCCGGTAACTGATATAGAGAGTGTGCTAAGGATATGGAAAGAGCATTTTTCTAAACTGTTGATATCCCATAGTAGCGAAGTCGACGAAGATACCACAGATCCAATCCCAGAAGATGGTATTGAATGTGTACCACCCGGCCAAGATGAGGTAAAGACAGCAATAAACCGGCTGAAGAATAATAAGGCAGCAGGAGCTGATGGTCTACCAGCCGAGCTGTTGAAAACCGGAGGCGACACGCTGATAAGGTGTATGCATCAGCTAGTTAGCTCCATCGGGCAGGAAGAACGCGTACCCGACGATTGGAAACTGAGCAACCTGTGTCCCGTCCATAAGAAAGGATATAAGACTTTATGCTCCAACTATAGGGGCATAAGTCTTCTCCCTATCGCCTACAAGATAGTGTCAGGGATATTGTGCGAACGACTAAAGTCCATGGTTAACGAAATAATTGGACCACACCAATGCGGCTTTAGACCTGGCAAGTCCGCCATTGACCAGATATTTACCCTGCGGCAAATCCTGGAGAAGACCCAAGAGATGCAGATCGACACCTACCACCTTTTTGCCGATTATAAAGCAGCCTTCGACAGCCCGCTACGTTCAAAGTTATACCAAGCCATGTCTGAATTTGGTATCCCCGCAAAGGTCATTCGCTTTGTAAAATGATTCTAACTGACACAATATCTTCAGTTAAAATAGGACATAACCTCTCCGAAGAATTTTTTACCAAAAGAGGTTTTAGGCAAGGATAAAGCATGTCGTGTGATCTTTTATCGAGAGGCAAACGTCAAAAGTAGTGGCACAATAGTCACATGTTACTTGATGATATAGACATCATGGGACGATCATTAAAAGAATTAACTGATACCTTTATGAAGGTCGACGGAGAATCTGCTAAAGTGGGTCTGGCGGTAAACGGCGAGAAGACCAAGTTGATGGTGCGCATTGCGTCCATTGAGATCGGACCAACTGTTGAAGTTGGTTCCTATAATTTTGAGGTAGTAAAAGACTTCGTATACCTCGGCACCGCCGTAAACACAACAAACGACATCAGTTGGGAAATAAAAAGAAGAATTGTATTGGCCAACAGATGCTACTTTGGCTTAAGTAAGCACTTCAAAAACAAAGCCACAACTCGTCAAACAAAAATAACGCTTTACAAAACACTGATACTACTACCCGTGCTGATGTATGGTTCCGAAGCCTGGGTACTTGCGCAAGCAGATAAGGTAGTGCTTGGCGTATTTGAAAGAAAAATTCTTCGAAAGATCTACGGACCGATCTGCGTTGACGGTGAATATCGACGTCGTATGAACCATAAGCTGTATCTGCTATACAACGACATCAATATAGTTAAACGTATCGAGATGTTGCGATTGCGTTGGCTAGGCCATATTATAAAAATGAGCGATGATGAACCCGCTAAAAAGCCGTATAAATACAGACCGCTTGGCGGTGCACGCAGAATTGGCAGGCCAAGGAATAGATGGCGCAAACAAGTGGATGAAGAGATGACAAGACGCGGTATTCCAGAAAGCGAAGCACTAAACAGAGAGAATTGGAGATATTTTCTTAGTTCGGTCTATGGAACAAATGTTCTGCAATGGGCCAGCTACTCGCAGAGAAAAAATATTTTTCGCTTTTGTTGGAACAAAAATATCTGTTTTGGTTCCAAAATGTAATTGTTTTGTTCAAACATTGTAATCCAAATCCAAAAATACCATCTTTTGTTCCAAACATAGAAAACAAAAACAACTTTCGAATTTCCGCAATATTGTAAAAATCGTTAACAATACCGATTGTAGGAACTATCATAATCTAATTTTGTTTACAAAAAGTATTGTCAACCCAGAAAACCAGCCCAGAAATTTTTGATTTGAGTGTATATACTTCTCATATACACTTTTCACATAACTTGGATATAAATGTCGCGTATAATATTGCAATCATTGATAAACACAATACATGGTTTGCTGCATAGGCTGACAACAAAGACAAACACCCACCACAATATAAGGAATAATTAAACACCATAATAAACTCCGGTATAACACCAAACCTCAAAGCACAATGAAGATAGAAGAATGAAATAAAACAGAAACAAATAAAAACAAGAGTCTCATTGTTGGTATACATACACACAAAAACAAAGATAAAGGCATCCTGTCATACAAACAAAACTCATCATAATTGTTTTTTTCAACACAGCATCGAATAGCGAGAGAAGAGAAAAAATTGTCGAAGAAAAGAGAGAACTATTGTCCAGTTGACAAAAACTATTTTTGGATTTAACAAAACCCAATTGTTGGAAGCACAATACTACATTTGGAATTTAACAATATATTTACAATACATATTTTGCTCTTCAAATATTGTTGGATCAATCATACTTTTTTCTCTGCGTGTAAGTGAGTAAGTAACATATTGGTTCAAATTTAGATCATGTTGGAAGATGTGCCATATCGGTCCACTCCTTCGGGTAACCCCCTCACAAAAGTTAAACACGCTAACACTCGAAGGAGAACCCGATTTTGTCCAAACTTTGCACATTGTAATATTTCTTCTAGACATAGATCATTTTTTGAGTTACCGACAATTGTCGGTAAAATTTAAATGCTTATAATTTCGGTAATTACCGATGATTTTCGGTAAGTTAGCGACGAATAAAAAGCAGTCGCTAAGTTGTACCGATAGCAAGAGTGTTGTCAGTTTTTATTTGATCTTTTCATACATTAATTTTACGTTTTAATTTTACCGATTTTTGTCGGTAACTCAAAAAATGTACTAGAGAACCCCACTACAGCTCCGAATATAGACTATATCGGTCCACTCATTGGAGTACCTCCCACACAAAGTTTTAAAATGTTTGCAGTTTTTTTTTTTTTTTTTTTTTTTTTTGAGGCAAGACTATACTTCCTGAAATAATGTCCCAAAAGCTTTAAATAACCCTGCCGGCATCAACTAAAATTACTGATTAACACTAAAACTTTCGATTCGATCCGATTGGGCGAAACTTTGCATCTTCGGGTACCTCCCTCAAAAAAGTTCAACATTTTTGATTTTGTGCACATTAAGGCCTGTTCGAGAATAGTTTGTAAAATTTTACCAAAAATACTTCTTGTGGTCCTGTTTACAGCGATATCATGTTTTTTGTGTGCCTCCTGACATAATGGGTCAAAAGTTAAAAAAAATCCACGGTGACCAACTGCAGGGTCTGATGGGCACCATAACTACTACCGAAAGAAGTGATTGTCATTGGTCCATCATTTGGGCATCGTTATATTCCTTTCACACTGAAATAATGTTCGAATATGCACTATATCGATTCACTCCTTCAGTTACCTCCCACACAACATTTATAAATTTATGAAAAATTAGTTCTTTCCTTAGATAAATTTCATCCATGCGCCGGTAGCGATGTACAGTACCAAATGGTCGGGACGGCGCCGACTACATTGCAAAAAATGCAAAAAAATTCCTAAGTTTTTCTTAAAATTAGCCCCATATATTTGTCCCTTAGTGTAGCCTAAAAACCAAGTTGTCTCACCAAAACAAATACATTGATAGGTGTAACCTCTCCTCTTCTACCATATGAAAAGGAATTTCTTGGTTCCGTTGTATACATTTTTGTGGGTGGTGGGTGTTGATGGGCCATTTGGCTAGTGTTTTTCCTTGTGTCTGTGACTAACTCAATCTATGAGAACACAACAATATTGTACAACTAGTATGAGTATTATTTTGCCTAAATACATTTGCACGTGACCCACTAATGAAAGAAAAAAACATTTTGTTTTTGTTTTTATTTTAAATTCTCCCAACAATAAATCCATCTTTATTATCATTACAATTGGGGAGGACGACATCATTCATGCATATGTATACAAAATTGTGAAACAAAACATGTAATTATGTTTGTAAGTCAGTTAATCACTGGTTTTGTGGTGTGTGTGTGCGGCAAGGATGATTGGTGGCAGGGTAAAAGTGTTCGTTGAAATTACCCAAAATTCAAAACAATATCTTCATGGTTGATATACATTTCAATTAATTCAAAACTAAGTTTATCCTTGAAAATTTTGTTAACGCTCTCTTAGTCCACATACATATGTATGTAGGAGTGTGTGTGTGTTTGTGTGAGTGGTTTAAGTTTGTTATCATGATAACTTTGAACTTGTCCTGTTATATATTCGTCAACCGTGCTTATGTTGGGGTCAGTGTGTTGTTGAACACCAGGTTTTTTGGTGTCACGAAGCTTTCCTCATCGCTGTGTGCCACTTAGAGGAATTAATAATAAATTATTTCATAAAATGGAATTTTAATGAAGAAGAAACGAAAGCCTTCTAAGGCACTATCTTCAGGACAATATGAGACAATTTTGAAAACTCAATACAACAAGTAAAAAGTACCTGTCAGCTTTGCCGACAGAGATACACCCTCAGCCTCGGTGAATTTTAAACTTTCATCTATTGACAGTACCGAATCAAATACAGACCACCCAACCAAAATCTTGAATAGGATGAATAGGAGTTTTCAGATTTTGTAGGTACCTAAAGGAATGCATATGCATAGTCCATTTTGAAAGTCATTTCTTTTCGATTGATATCCGGCCCATTAGTCATTTCAGTTGGTTGGTTTACATTTACGAAATCCGCTAGATTTCAACTGTCAATTCCATTGATTAAACGTCAAACGAAATCCAATGGATTTCAGATGAGTTTTCATTTGACGTATACGCAAAGGAATTGACAGTTGAAATCGAGTGGATTTCGTAATGTTAAACAAGCATAACTTAGAGGTTTCGGACCACTATGTCAGAAAACATGGTGTTGCCCACGAAAAATATAATATCGCCATAAACGTAGAGGATGAATGATACCAAGGAACGGTCCTGACAGGCAAATCCTAGGATTTATCTTGGTCCCTCTTTCATATCAAGTGGACACTGACCTCCCTGTGGTGTCACCTGGGTAACTGGCTTTAACACCCGTTAAACGTAGTGAGCTAACATGTGCCGCGCGTTCACCAATAATAACGTTAAAAACTTGGATTTAGGCGTCGCGCTTGTAACCCTCCCCTAGAAAAAACCAGCTTACTATAAAAAACGAATACGATGGATTGAGAAAGACGTGACAACAACACCTAAAGGTGACGCACTGTATTATAGCTGACATGACACAAAGCATGAGTTTGGTTGCAGTTTTGTAGTTGGTGGGAGGTTAAAACGTCTGGTCTCCAGCTTCACCCCAGTGAGTGAAAGACTCGCTGCAATTCGATTAAAAGCTAAATTCTTTAACATCAGTCTTATCTGCGCTAATGTTCCAACCGAAGACAAGAACGAACAGACCAAAGATATATTCTACGAGCGCCTAAAAGAATCATATGACCGTTGTGCTGCCCATGATATTAAAATTATTCTAGGAGATTTTAATGCCAGGAGATTTTGGCCAGACAGTCGGGAAATTCAGTCTCCTTATTGAAACATCTGACAACGGTATGCAGCAGAAACAAAACACATGGCTGTTACCAGATCAAAGAACAAGAAATAAAATTGATCAGGGTCATAAGTCTGCTCCCTCTTGCTTATAAGTTAGTGTCAGGGATATTGTGCGAACGACTAAAGCCTATGGTCAACCAAATAATTGGGCCATATTAATGTGGCTTTAGACCTGGCAAATCCACGATTGACCAGATATTTACCCTGCGGCAAGCATTTGCTGTCAGAGCTCCGAATACGGGAGTACTCCCGCGTGTGAAGTACTAGTATTTGAAGAGTACGAGTTTTGTAAGAAAAAACGGGGGACAAGTTGATGGGGGTGGGTCAAGTTTGAGTTACCACAAAAATGAGTTACCACTGAAACGCATTTCGTCCAAACATACTTGAGGGTCTAAAACCATTTTTTCGTTGAGACAGATTTGATCGTATGAAAGTGTATATACCCTAGTTAGCCTAAGGTTGGTGACGCAGATGACAACGACATAATAATTCGATCAACGTGAGACGTAAGAGTCACCTTTGGAAAATTGAAGAAGAGTCTATCAAAGTGGGTCTGGCAGTAAAGGGCCAAGATTAAGACCTTGTTTATGGAATAAAAATGTAAGACGTTCAGTAGAATCGGGACAACTGTGGACGTTGAAAAATACAAATTTGAGGTTGAGACTTCTCTCAAATATATTGGCCATCGCCACGTGTGCCACCGTGGTATATACACTCGTGTTGCACGCTGAAGGTCGTGAGTTCGATTCCCTGGCCAGGCAACATCAACAATTTTTCAACGGTGGCAAAATACCCCTCAGTAATGTTGTCGAAATTTCGTGAGTAAGCCATGTAAAATTTCTCTACAAGTGGTGTCCGATTCGGACTCGGCGATAAACATATCATTGAGCTAATGAATATGAGGAGTTTGAAAAAAATTATGTGTTTTTTTTTACCGGATTATATATATAAATAATTGTTCCACAAACATCCCATACGGGACAAGGGAGACTTCTCTCATATCAATGAGTGCACCCCAATTCATATTAGGTCAATGATATGGGACCAATTCTTTATCGCCAAGTCCGAACGGCGTGTCTTAAGACACCACTTGTTGAGAAGTTTTACATGGCTGGAATACTCATGAAATGTCGCCAACATTACTGAGGGGTGTTTTGCCACCGTTGAAAATTGTTCGATATTGCTTGGCCGGGGAATCGAACCCACGACCTTCAGCGTGCAAGGCGGGCGTGCATACCATTGCACCACGGTGGCACCGGATTAGTCTTCAACTAAAATATGAAAAATATTCTGGATAATCCTTTACTAGAGTACTTATAATTAATAATAAATTCTAACAATTCAAATGTACCCTCGTACTTTTGTAATGGAAATAAAATTTTACCGCGTGACATAAGTATTTTGACAAAACTGTGCTATTGGTTTTTAGACCCCAACAATTAAAAATGTCTTATTTAGGTTTTTGATTATTACCAGTTAAAGATAATACATTTCTTTTTTTTTTTTTTTGTTTTGCCTTATTAAGGCGAAGGTCATTTTTAGAGTGATATTTGAATTAATTCTCTTTCGAGTTGAGCTATTTAGACCTAATAGGTACATTGAAAAATTAGGAATCCACCGAAGTCCCACACATTCAACCACTATGCTACGTTTCACGGGTGGTTAGACCGATCATCAGGCATATTGAATGGCGTCTTAGCGTTCTAAGCCACCATCAACTTGTCAAAGATTCCGATGACAAATATTGATGATCAAAATCTTCTGATAAGAAGAACAAATAAAATAAAGGTGGAAAAAAGCTGCCTTAGTATTTGTAATAAAGCATTGAAAAATAGGGTTACCAGCCAAGTCGGACTATAGGAAAGGTTTGGAATTAAATGACTAACATTAAAAAAATAAATAATTCGAATATACAAATTTCGAATGATTTGTGATATAAATGCTAGTCTCCAAGCTTAGCCTTCGTCCACCCACTAAACTAAAAAACACCATTCAATATGCCTGATGATCGGTCTAACCACCCGTGAAACGTAGCATAGTGGTTGAATGTGTGGGACTTCGGTGGATTCCTAATTTTTCAATATACCTATTAGGTCTAAATAGCTCAACTCGAAAGAGAATTAATTCAAATATCACTCTAAAAATGACCTTCGCCTTAATAAGGCAAAACAAAAAAATGATTTCAGCATGAGCCAGGCTGGGATTCGAACCTGGGACCCCAACAACCAAGTGACACGGTTGCAGGCGTCTTAGCGTTCTAAGCCACCATCAACTTGTCAAAGATTCCGATGACAAATATTGATGATCAAAATCTTCTGATAAGAAGAACAAATAAAATAAAGGTGGAAAAAAGCTGCCTTAGTATTTGTAATAAAGCATTGAAAAATAGGGTTACCAGCCAAGTCGGACTATAGGAAAGGTTTGGAATTAAATGACTAACATTAAAAAAATAAATAATTCGAATATACAAATTTCGAATGATTTGTGATATAAATGCTAGTCTCCAAGCTTAGCCTTCGTCCACCCACTAAAAAACACCATTCAATATGCCTGATGATCGGTCTAACCACCCGTGAAACGTAGCATAGTGGTTGAATGTGTGGGACTTCGGTGGATTCCTAATTTTTCAATGTACCTATTAGGTCTAAATAGCTCAACTCGAAAGAGAATTAATTCAAATATCACTCTAAAAATGACCTTCGCCTTAATAAGGCAAAACAAAAAAATGATTTCAGCATGAGCCAGGCTGGGATTCGAACCTGGGACCCCAACAACCAAGTGACACGGTTGCAGGCGTCTTAGCGTTCTAAGCCACCATCAACTTGTCAAAGATTCCGATGACAAATATTGATGATCAAAATCTTCTGATAAGAAGAACAAATAAAATAAAGGTGGAAAAAAGCTGCCTTAGTATTTGTAATAAAGCATTGACAAATAGGGTTACCAGCCAAGTCGGACTATAGGAAAGGTTTGGAATTAAATGACTAACATTAAAAAAATAAATAATTCGAATATACAAATTTCGAATGATTTGTGATATAAATGCTAGTCTCCAAGCTTAGCCTTCGTCCACCCACTAAAAAACACCATTCAATATGCCTGATGATCGGTCTAACCACCCGTGAAACGTAGCATAGTGGTTGAATGTGAGGGACTTCGGTGGATTCCTAATTTTTCAATGTACCTATTAGGTCTAAATAGCTCAACTCGAAAGAGAATTAATTCAGATAATACATTTCACTTACATCTGTACCATTATGGAACCATTTGCGAATCGATGTTTCAAGGAGATAGGAATATTCAAGAGATTTATCATTAAACAAAATGTTCCATGATTTTTTATGAGACTAAAAATGTTTATACCTTCCACCATAAGATGGGGTGGTAGCAGTGTTGCCGAATTTGCTGATTTATCGTCATTTTGACGATTTTTTGGCCCAAAATTGAAAAATGACGATTTGACGATTTTATGGTCCAAAATGACGATTTTTCACCTAAGCCAGAAATTCATGAAATAAAAGACGATAACTACATTTTGACCAAAGTTTCACGAAAGATTTTAAGGAAAGCAATGTTCCGAACTCGATTTTTGAGCTTTTTAATGTTTTATAGCAATGTCCAGATGGATTGGCTATATTTAGGCACATATCTGGCATATCTACAGGTATTTCATAGTTTTTGCCCCACATTCAAATTACATGAGCTGAAAATTTTCCTTTAGTTTTGTTAATAGATAAAAATCTTCCTTATAAAGTTTTCGGGATAAAATATTACTTATATATATTTTGTTATAAAAAATATGAGTCCAGCTTTATTAACTTCCTACAAATGCCCTCTTTAAGTTGTCAGTCAGTTTTGAATGAACATTTTTATCGATTTTCGACTGCCCAACAACCAAAATGTACGTGTACGGACAAATATGGACAGTCACACTGTCAAGCAAGCGATATTTGAGTTAAGCTACTATTTAAAATGGCAATGTGTACCCAGCTTTACCATACTGCATTGCTTCAAACTCGATAACCATAGGAAAACTATCATCTTCTGAAAGCTGTTTTTATAGCAGTATTTAAGTGATATTGGGTTAGATTTATTGCTGTGGATTGTATAACTAATGTTGTCAGTCTCATTCACAAAAATAGCAGCGAAAAATCGCATTAAACGGTAACCAAACCTGGTTTTGGACCATGTTGACGATTTTTTGACGATTTTTCAAATATTGTTGACGATTTGACGATTTTAACCAAATTGGCTGTAATTTGGTATTTTGTGTCTCCAGAGGCTAAAAAACATTTCTACCAAAGTTTGTTTATATAGGTCCACGTTTTGGTAGAGCCCCCATATAACGCCCCATATAAAGTACGCGCCATTTTAATATATTTAGAATGTATTAGTCCCATTTGACAAAAGAATCGGTTGCAACTTTGTATTTTTGTGTTTCCAGAGGCTAAGAAACATTTCGACCATAAAATGTGTATATAGGTCCAAGTTTTGATATAGCCCCCATAGGTTGATATCTCCCGATTTTCGGTATTTTGAAGGTTTTGGCCTCATTATCACACCGATATGGCTGAAATTTCGTATTTAGTCTTCGTTGGGGATATAAAACTTCCCCCCAGAAATTTGTAGGTATAGGTCCGCGCCATCATATAGCCCCCATAGAACGGTAACTTCCGATTTTCGGTATTTTGAAGGTTGTGGCCATATTAATCCACCGAAATGGCTGAAATTTATGGTGGAGGGTATAAAAAGTTCGGCCCGACCGAACTTAACGCTTTTCCCACTTGTTTTGAATAGCTTGGGTTTTTTGCCAATTGCGTGGAAATGCGTAGGTCAAATGAAGCGTTATCAGCGTGAAATTACAGATAACAGACAATACTATAACAAAATGCAAAAAACCCCACAAAAATATTTGAAAAAAAACAGAGTTTTACGTCAATTTTTGCAACCATTTTTTGTGGCGTTTAAACGACCAGTGGCTTTATCTGGGTTAAGTTAGAAATTCAAAATTTCATATAGCGTGTTTGGTGCAGCAAATACGCCAAATCGGCCGAAAATATATATGGGAGCTATATCCAAATCTGAACCGATTTTCACCAAAAGCAATAGCGTTCTTCCGACGGCTAAAAAATGATCTTGTCCAATTTTTAGCCAAATCGGACAACAAATGCGACCTGTACGTTGCGAACGGACGGATATAGATAAATCGGCTCAGAAAGTGATTCTATGCATATCCCTAGAAGTAACTATGGGTCTATCTCTTTTCCTTATGCATGTTACATACAAATGCACTAACACATAATACCCCTCTACCACAGTGTGGTGTAGGGTATAATGATGCGCACAATAACAATCGATGGTCCAAATCGATTTCTTCGAGACATAGATTGGGTTCGAATATGTATTAAGTCGGTGCACAGCAATGGAATATATCGGTCCATTCTTTCAGGTAACAACTTTTACGCCTTTATCGAAGTCAAATTCATGAGCACAACATAGGCATTTATTCGCAACGACTATAATCGTGAAGTTATATACCCCAAATGTTTCAATATTCTTGTCGAAAGTTTGAGTGTAAGATGTGGTCGTTTTCATGTACAAAATTCGAAAAAAATCGTTGAAGGACACGAGTTTTTTTAATTAATTTCCTATTGGCGGCTTTACAACACAATGTAGAGCTCAAAAGAAGTTGAAGAATACACTTCAAAGACAAGGTTCCTAATGTATGATTTTATTATATATCCACTGTATCTACCTTAATTGTGTTTTTTTTTGCTCTAGTCGGGAGGCGCAGCTGAATTTATCTAAACGTTTAATATGTGATTGTAGTACTCGCGGTTACGTATTCTTGCATGTATATCTCGAAAGTGTAACCTTTATAGGATCAGAGCAATCCACTCTCAAAGTAGAAATTTGTATGCGTAATTTTTTCAAAAAAAAAAAAACCCATTTTCTTGGTTTAAAATTTACAGTTGCCATTCGATTTCCGTGGAAACCCGAGTAAATTGATTTTTTTTGCATTGCGAATTTAATAAGCTAGATATTTAAAAACTATTGCTAATCCGGAGATATAATAGATTTTTTCTAAAAATTGAGTACAATAATAGCTTAGTATATACACTCCACGTCAGTAGAATAGAACACCTAAATTTTTGGTAATGTTAGCGTATTTATCCCAAAACGAATGAATCTACGATTTTAATCTTGTAGGGATTTAAAGCCTATGATGTTCCGTATCAAACACAGAAAAAATTATGCTTCTAGCTTTTCGCGAAATGATTTTCTGATCATTTTTCCGATAGTACCATGAAAAATAGGCATTTATTTTTGGTCATCAGGATAGAACAGTCATTTTATTTTCGTGAATTGTTGAGATATTAACGCCGAATTTTCTTTCAGTCAATAAAGCGGCGTTTTCTAATAATTTTTCACCAGTAAAGCCATATAAATAATTCCGCTGACGCCGAAATAACAGCGTAAACGGGTTTAAATTGACAGATAATAGAAACATCTCGGAATATCAATAAGAGTCGCGCAGGTATGTCATATTTCTTCACAATAAGATAGAATATGACATAGACAACCTCGACAGATACAACCGAGTACTTCGGATGCTGAAAAGATGGAACATATTTAAAATAAGAATGAAAAACGTCAAAATTTCTTATGAAAACCTTGATTTTTTCTTCAATAAAATGATGTTTCCGCGAACAAGTCTGCCGTTTAAAGGTTTGGACATGTGCTCCACATTTAGAGGAAGATAATCTGATATGAATACAACCGCTATTTTAATACACTGAGCGAAATTTTAGTCCTTTGTAAAAGCAACTTGCGCAACCTAAAACCTCAATTTCCATGACCGTGTTTTCCCGCGAGTTCAGTTAAAAAACGACTAATTCATAAAATCCGGTATGGAGAGCATAACCTGGTCCATTATTATTGGAACATAACACTATTGAGAACTGTCGCGGACGCCGAAATAAGAACACATATAAAATGCAAAGTCCAAAGGGTGTGTTCTATTTGAAAAATGTGCTAAAATTTCGCTCAGTGTATTAAAATAGCGGTTGTTTTCATATCAGATTATCTTCCTCTAAATGTGGAGCACATGTCCAAACCTTTAAACGGCAGACTTGTTCGCGGAAACATCATTTTATTGAAGAAAAAATCGAGGTTTTTATAAGAAATTTTGACGTTTTTCATAATTATTTTAAAAATGTTCCATCTTTTCAGCATCCGAAGTACTCGATTGTATCTGTCGAGGTTGTCTGTGTCATATTCTATCTTATTGTGAAGAAATATGACATACCTGCGCGACTCTTATTGATATTCCGAGATGTTTCTATTATCTGTTAATTTAAACCCGTTTACGCTGTTATTTCGGCGTCCGCGGAATTATTTATATGGCTTTACTGGTGAAAAATTATTAGAAAACGACGCTTTATCGACTGAAAGAAAATTCGGCGCTAATATCTCAACAATTCACGAAAATAAAATGACTGTTCTATCCTGATGACCAAAAATAAATGCCTATTTTTCATGGTACTATCGGAAAAATGATCAGAAAATCATTTCGCGAAAAGCTAGAAGCATAATTTTTTCTGTGTTTGATACGGAACATCATAGGCTTTAAATCTCTACAAGATTAAAATCGTAGATTCATTCGTTTTGGGATAAATACGCTAACATTACCAAAAATTTAGGTGTTCTATTCTACTGACGTGGAGTGTATATTAAGCCGCGACTATTTTAGATTTTTTCTAATTATTAAAATTAAAACGCCGATATCTTTTGCGCGATCAAAGTTAGTTACAAAAACATATTTGGAATGAAGATATTTTTCTTAATCTATGTACCAAAAATCATTGATGTAGTATCAAACATTTTTTTATTTTTTTTTTTAATTGGAAAAGACATTTTTGGATATGGTTCGTGATATCTCTTTCGACAAACCCGTTACTTTTTATCATAAGTTTGCCTCCGCTGTGTCGATAGAATTCTTATTATACCCTCAGCCTTTAGGCTAAAGAGGGTATTTACCTTTGATACGACCAAAAATGTGCCTCATCGAAATAATGGTTTTAGACCCCAAGTATGTTTGTACGATATCCGTTTCAGACAATTTTGAGTCGATCTAGCAATGTCCTTCCGTCTGTCTGTCCGTCTGTCTGTCTGGCTGGCTGGTGCGCACGATAACTCTCGAACGGATCAATCGATTCGGTTCAAATTTTGGGTATCGAAATAGTTTGTCCAGATTCGATTTAAGTTCGAAGATGGGCCATATAGGTCCACTCCTTCAGGTACCTCCCCCACAAATTTTCAAAAATTGTTGCAAAACTTGTGCGCACGATAACTCTTGTAGGGAATAACCGATTTGGTCCATACTTTGCACATCGTGTAATTTCTACCAAACTTAGATGAGGTTCCAATATGGACTTAATCGGTCGACTCCTTCGGGTACCTCCCACACAAAATTTCGGAAAAGTTCAGTTAAGGACCTGGTCGCGAATCGCTTTGATTTTTGTTTACGCAAGTTGTATTCGCTGTCCTCTATACGACGCTGTAAGTTTCATTAGGGGCAAGTCCATACTTCCTGAGAAAATAGCCTGAAAGTTACAAAAAACCCTCTGACACCGCGTGTAGTGGTTGGAGCGCAAGATAACTCTTGAACGGATCTGCCGATTTGGTCCAAAATTTGGCTTTCGTTATATTTTGTCCAAACTTAGTTCAAGTTCAAAGATGGATTATATCGGTCCACTCCTTCCGGTACCTCCCCCACAAAAGTTCGAAAATGTTCGGAAAATTTGTGCGTACGATAACTCTTGAAGGGAGTAACCTATTTGATCCATACTTTGCACATTATGAAATTTCTATCAGACTTAGATGAGGTTCCAATATGGACTCAATCGGTAATTTCCTTCGTGTACTTCCCACATATAATTTCGGAAAAGTTTAGTTTAGGACCTGCTCTCGAATCGCCGTGGTTTTTGTTGTAACATCTTGTATTCACTGTCCCCTATACGAAGGTACAAGTTTCCTCAGGGGCAAGTCAATACTTCCTGAAAAAATAGACTGAAAGTGGAAAAACAAACCCTATGACACCATGTTTATGGGTGGAAGCGCAAGATAATTCTCGAACGGAAATGCCGATTCCGGCCAAAATTTGGCCTTCGTAATAATGTTTCCAAACTTAGTTTAAGTTCGTAGATAAGCCATATCGGTCCACTCCTTCAGGTACATACCCCACAAAAGTTCAAAAATGTTCGGAAAAATAGTGTGCACGATAACTCTTGATGGGAGTGACCGATTTGGTCCATACTTTACACATTCTCATAAAATCTACCAGATATAGATCAGATTCGAATAAGGACTATATTTGTCTACTCCATCCCGTACCTCCCACACAAAATTTTGGATAAGTTCTCTTTAAGACCTGCTACTGAATCACTTTGATTTTTGTTGAAGCAACTTACATTCCCTGCCTCAATTACGATGGTAAAAGTTGTTTCAGGGGCAAGTCCATATTTCTTGAGAAAACAGCCCGAAGGGTGTAAAAACCCCCTATGGCACCCCCAAGGTCTATGGTCGGTCCATTTCTTTAAATACCTTTTCCGCAAAATTTTTGAACTTGAATCCTAATTAACATTTTTGTCGGTTCATACGACCAACATTTTGAAAGCCCCTAAATACATAAGCTTTTTTTGTGAAAAAAAGTGTTTCAATTTGCACAGGCTGAGGGTATATCTCTGTCGGCAAAGCCGACTGATACTTTTTTACTTGTTTCTGTGGAAAGTTGTTAAAGTCATCGAGTCCATAAACATCTACTCGTACAATTAAGATAGAGACTTATTTCTGCACTTGCAGATTCGAGTTATTCTTGTTTGAGGTATTTATTTAAATTAATTAATAATTGGTTTACAAATAACATTAAAAAGTTTTTGAGATAGATCTTCTTATCAGAATCAGTCCTTGTGGTCGAAACTTAATAGAGCAAAATGACACAAAATATTTTTAATGGGAAGATAGTGTGTTATGTTCGTGCCTCTAAAACAATCCCTATATTCAAACGTGGATCTATTTTGACCACTTTCGGAAAGGTGGTTCTCCCACCAAAAGTATTTCCAAAACTACTGCAAATCTTTCGATAGCGAAAACTTGGACATATATTAGCAATTCTCTGCGGGAATTAGAACCCAAAAGGCCAAATAAGAGCTAATGTGGTTGAAATTTCTGGGATACACCAAAAGTTAAACTTATATGGGTAATATTCATTTCAAAGATTTTTTAGTTGGTGCGTCAATTCTGTTGGAGAATTTGTATAGGGACTATACCGAACGTGGGCGGATAGGCTTCATTTTTAATTCTAAACATCCAAGAACTAATATCTAAAATTGGCGAACTCTCTCTATTGAATTTATATACTTTTTGTCAATATTCCATATAAAATCAACTAAAATAGATTAACGTAACGTTACACAACATTTTTAAATTTCATGATTTAGGGTCAAGTTGCTGCCCCACCCTCCCTTTAAATGAAATCCTACGTACGTCCCTGCCTTGCGACCTCTAGCGGGTTTAGGATTATACTCCAAACAAAAAACTGTGTATATTAGGCTGTAACTCTGTTATCTTATCATGTAAACCAACACAATTGACATCAATAAAAAGTTCAAGCGTTTCTCTTCCAAGTATAGCTTACTTGGCTGGAATGTCTCATCCAGAAATAAAGATATAAGCTGAATATTAAAAATTTTCACCATTTTCACACAAAAGTTGTGGTCCATTTAACCCTCTAAATATATATACTCTTACCTTATTTAAAATTTCGCGTTGGTCGAACTATTATTGCGACCTACAGAGCCGCTACAAAATTGGATAAATATTATGTTTTTGGTGCATTTCACCCGCTAAATATTTCACGATCATCACCAATAAAAATAGGGATTTATTCTGGTTTGAGTCCGACCTCTATACAAAATTTGGTGACGATCGGTCCTTGCGGCCTGGAGTTTGATTACAATTTATAATGTACAGACAGACGCACGGACGGACACACATCTAAAAATAGCTTTATCTCGTCTAGATATGAAGATTGGTATATGGTTTACCAAAACAAACTTATAATACCCTTTCCACATAGTGGTGTAGGGTATAAAAAGCAATCGTTAATGTATACATGTATTTTGAACCCATATTTATGCAAAATTATTATTGTTATTCCGGGAATTCCCAAAGTTAGTCACAAAGTGTATTTATGACCTTTCAACACTACCCAACTGTAGATTTCAGCCTAATAGAGTTATAACGTATAACAATTGTGCTTGATTTAAAACATTCACTCGAATTGGGTTTTTATCTTGGTTAGAATTCTCTCGCCTTTGCAGACAGACACAAATTTCCAAGACTGTACTGAAATAAATAAAAGATTTTTGTAGTGCGTTTTGCTTGCGTTTTGATACATTGCCCCCAAAATTTGTTATCAAAACTATAGAGAGAAACAAAAAACAAATTCATTCAGATTTTTTCTAAAGAAATAAAACAATCAAATACAGTATAAAATGTATATATTATACGAAGATATGAACATATGTACTAAACGATTACATAAACACAGTCAGTGTTGCCGTTGGTTAACGCTTTTCAATTGGTTTCCTATATTTCAAGTGTAACTTCTAAGAAAGGTCAGAGAGATTACGAAGCAGTCATAACGATGTTTCATCATAGGAAAATTACATACGATTATTATTCACGATACACGATACACTATTCAGAATAAAATATACCTCTATCGAGGATCGGAAACACAAGGAATTTTATAAAGGAATATGAAGAAATGTTACAGGTTGATGATGTCATCATAATGGGACCAATGTCACATTGGTTGTATATTTCCCATGAATAATCTCGTGGTACTCTGACAGAACTTCTTTCTTATAAATAAATATGTTAATTTAGATGTGGAATTCTGCAACACATATTTTTAGTTACCGACAAAAAATTGACATCTATAGGAAGACCTACTGCTCTTCTATCAAAAGACTGGTTATTTCTCTCAGAATCATGAACATGAGAAGATCTGTTGGCCTTCTATAAGAAGACCTGTTAGTCTTCTTTGAGAGGACCTATTTCTCTTCTATGAGAAGAATATTTATTCACATTCTATGAGAAGAATTTTTGCTCTTCTACGAGAAGTATTATTCGTCTTCTGTGAAAAGATATGTCGGTCCTCTATGAGAATACCTACTGGTCTTCTACGAGAAGACATGTTGGTTTTCTACGAGAAGACTTATTGGTCTTATATGAGCAGACTAATTCATCTTCTATGATAAGACTTTTTCGTCTTATATGAGAAGACTTTGGTATTCTATTAGAAGACTTTGGTATTCTATTAGAAGACTTTGCTCTTCTATGAGAAGACTTTGGTCTTCTACGAGAAGACTTTTTAGTCTTCTATGAGAAGACATTTTGGTCTTCTACGAGAAGAGTTCTTAGTCTTCAAAGAGAAGACCTTTTGGTCTTCTATGGGAAGGCCTATTGGTCTTATATGAGAAGATTTGTTGGTCTTCTATGGGAAGCCCTATTGGTCTACTATGAGAAGACTTCTTAGTCTTCTATGAGACGACTTCTTAGTCTTCAAAGAGAATACTTTTTGGTCTTCTATGGGAAGCCCTATTAGTAGAGAAGACTTTGGTCTTCTATGAGAAGACCTTTTGGTCTTCTATGAGAAGACTTTGGTCTTCTATGAAAAGACTTTGGTCCTCTATGAGAAGACTTCTTAGTCTTCAAAGAGAATACCTTTTGGTTTTCTATTTTTTTGGTCTTCTATGAGAAGACTTTGGTCTTCTATGAAAAGACTTTGGTCTTCTACGAGAAGACTTCTTAGTCTTCATAGAGAATACTTTTTGGTCTTTTATGGGAAGCCCTATTGGTCTTCTGTGAGAAGATTTTTTGGTCTTCTATGAGAGGACCTTTTGGTCTTCTATGAGAAGACTTTGGTTTTCTATGAGAAGACCTTTTAGTCTTCTATGAGAAGACCTTTTAGTCTTCTATGAGAAGACCTTTTAGTCTTCTATGAGAAGATCTTTATGAGAAGACTTTGTTCTTCAATGAGAAGACTTTGGTCTTCTACAAGAAGACTTCTTACTCTTCAAAGATAAGACTTTTGGTCTTCTATGGGAAGCCCTATTGGTCTTCTATGAGAAGATTTTTTGGTCTTCTATGAGAAGACCTTTTGGTCTTCTATGAGAAGACTTTGGTCTTCTATGAGAAGACTTTGGTCTTCTATGAAAAGATTTTGGTCCTCTATGAGAAGACTTCTTAGTCTTCAAAGAGAATACCTTTTGGTCTTCTATGGGAAGCCCTATTGGTCTTCTATGAGAAGACCGTTTGGTCCTCTTTGAAAAGGCCTTTTGGTCTTCTATGAGAAGACTTCTTGGTCTTCAAAGAGAATACCTTTTGGTTTTCTATGGGAAGCCCTATTGGTCTTCTATGAGAATACTTCTTAGTCTTCAAAGAGAATGCTTTTTGGTCTACTATGGGAAGCCCTATTGGTCTTCTATGAGAAGATTTTTTGGTCTTCTATGAGAGGTCCTTTTGGTCTTCTATGAGAAGACTTTGGTCTTCTATGCGAAGACCTTTTGGTCTTCCATGAGAAGACTTTGGTCTTCTATGAAAAGACTTTGGTCCTCTATGAGAAGACTTCTTAGTCTTCAAAGAGAATACCTTTTGGTTTTCTATGGGAAGCCCCATTGGTCTTCTATGAGAAGACCATTTGGTCTTCTATGAGAAGGCCTTTTGGTCTTCTATGAGAAGACTTTGGTCTTCAATGAGAAGACTTTGGTCTTCTACGAGAAGACTTCTTAGTCTTCAAAGAGAAGACCTTTTGGTCTTCTATGGGAAGTCCTATTGGTCTTCTATGAGAATACCTTTTGGTTTTCTATGGGAAGTCCTATTGGTCTTCTATGAGAAGATTTTTTGGTCTTCTATGAGAGGACCTTTTGGTCTTCTATGAGAAGACTTTGGTCTTCAATGAGAAGACTTTGGTCTCCTATGAGAAGATTTTGGTCCTCTATGAGAAGACTTCTTAGTCTTCAAAGAGAAGACCTTTCGGTCTTCTATGGGAAGCCCTATTGGTCTTCTATGAGAAGACCGTTTGGTCTTCTATGAGAAGGCCTTTTGGTCTTCTATGAGAAGACTTTGGTCTTCTATGAGAAGGCTTTGGTCTTCTATGAGAAGACCTTTTGGTCTTCTATAAGAAGACTTTGGTCTTCTATGGGAAGCCCTTTTGGTCTTCTATCAGACGATTTTTTTGGTCTTCTATGAGAAGACTTTGGTCTTCTACGAGAAGACTTCTTGGTCTTCAAAGAGAAGAGTTTTTGGTCTTCTATGGGAAGCCCTATTGGTCTTCTATGAGAAGATTTTTTGGTCTTCTATGAGAATACCTTTTGGTCTTCTATGGGAAGCGCTATTGGTCTACTATGAGAAGACTTCTTGGTCGTCTATGAAAAGATCTTTTGGTCTTCTATGGGAAACCCTATTGTTCTTCTAGGAGAAGAGCTTTTGGTTTTCTATGGGAAGACTTTGGTCTTCTATGAGAAGACCTTTTGGTCTTCTATGAGAAGACTTTGGTCTTCTATGAGAAGACTTTTTGGTCTTCTATGGGAAGACTTTGGTCTTCAATGAGAAGACTTTTTGGTCTTCTATGGGAAGCCCTATTGGTCTTCTATGAGAAGACTTTGGTCTTCTATGAGCAGACCTTTTGGTCTTCTATGGGAAGCCCTATTGGTCTTCTATGAGAAGACTTTGGTCTTCTATGAGCAGACCTTTTGGTCTTCTATGAGAAGTCTTTGGTCTTCTATGAAAAGACTTTGGTCCTCTATGAGAAGACTTCTTAGTCTTCAAAGAGAATACCTTTTGGTCTTCTATGGGAAGCTCTATTGGTCTTCTATGAGAAGATTTTTTGGTCTTCTATCAGAAAACCTTTTGGTCTTCTATGAAAGGACTTTGGTCTTCTACGAAAAGACTTCGTAGTCTTCAAAGAGAAGACCTTTTGGTCTTCTATGGGAAACCCTATTGTTCTTCTAGGAGAAGTCCTTTTGGTCTACTATGAGAAGATTTTGATCTTCTATGAGAAGACTTTGGTCTTCTATGAGAAGATTTTGGTCCTCTATGAGAAGACTTCTTAGTCTTCAAAGAGAAGACCTTTTGGTATTCTATGGGAAGCCCTATTGGTCTTCTATGAGAAGACCGTTTGGTCTTCTATGAGAAGGCCTTTTGGTCTTCTATGAGAAGACTTTGGTCTTCTATGAGAAGACTTTGGTCTTCTATGAGAAGACTTTGGTCTTCTACGAGAGGACTTCTTAGTCTTCAAAGAGAAGACCTTTTGGTCTTCTATGGGAAGCCCTATTGGTTTTCTATGATAAGATTTTTTGGTCTTCTATTAGAAGACCTTTTGGTCTTCTATGGGAAGACTTTGGTCTTCTATGAGAAGACCTTTTGGTCTTCTATGAAAAGACTTTGGTCCTCCATGAGAAGACCTCTTAGTCTTCAAAGAGAATACCTTTTGGTCTTCTATGGGAAGCCCTATTGGTCTTCTGTAAGAACGCCTTTTGGTCTTCTATGAGAAGACTCTGCTCTTGTACGAGAAGACTTCTTAGTCTTCAAAGAGAAGACCTTTTGGTCTTCTATGGAAAGCCCTATTGGTCTTCTATGAGGAGAATTCTTAGTCTTCTATGAGAAGACCTTTTGGTCTTCTATGAGAAGATCTTTTGGTCTTCTATGAGAAATACTATTGTTCTTCTAGGAGAAGACTTCTTAATCTTCTATGAGAAGATCTTTTCGTCTTCTATGGGAAACCCTATTGGTCTTCTAGGAGAAGACCATTTGGTCTTCTATGAGAATACTTCTTAGTTTTCAAAGAGAAGACCTTTTGGTCTTCTATGAGAAGACTTCTTAGTTTCCAAAGAGAAGACCTATTGGTTTTCTATGGGAAGCCCTATTTGTCTTCTATGAGAAGACCTTTTGGTTTGGTTTTGCCTTCTATAAGAAACCCTGTTGGTCTTCTGTTAGAGTATTCCATTAAAAACCCTATTGTTCTTCTATAAGAAGACCTGATGGTCATCTATAAGAAAAACTGTTGAAAGGCCTTTTGGTCTTCTATAATAAGACCGGTTTGTCTTCTATAAGAACACTTTTTGGCCGAAATACCTTCTATAAGGAAACTAGAAGGTCTTCTGTAATAATACAGTTAAGTTTTCTGTAAGAAGACATGCTGGTCTTCTATGAGAAGATTTGTTGGTCTTCTTTGAGAAGATTTGTTGGTCTTCAATGAGGAGACTTGTCGCTCTTCTAAGAGAAGACCGATTAGTGTCCTATGAGAAGACCTATTGGTTGGTTTTTTACAAGAGTCTTCTATTAAAAGCCCTTTTGGTCTTCTATGAGAATACCTGTTGGTCTTCAATGTTAATACATATTGATCTTCTATGAGAATAGCTATTGATTCTCTATGAGAAGACTTATTGACAACGATGTGGATCCGTTTGGTTCAAAATTAATATTTCTCTTTGTTTCGGTCCTATGGAACTGTAATTTAATGAAAACGGCAGCTATATTGTTACTAATTTTGAAGACATGTTAAGAATTTTGAAAACGAAATCCTTATCATATTTTTAAATATTATCCTCAGAAATTCCTAAAAGACAAACATAACTCTAACATCCGAACAATTTGCTATTTTAAAAAACAATTCCCGATAATTTTCTTTCGAAAACTCCTAAAAACGGAAACACTGCTGAAAAACTTCTGTAATAAAAACATGATATTTTTTTGATAAGCAAAAAATACAACTAGCCTGCAGATTTAGCATAATAACCCAGCCAGCCAATAACTAAGAAAGAATAAACGCATTGCAATCAAAGAGAAAGAAAATATGTATGACAAATACTAAGTTGACGACGGGCTAAATAAAGATGATAACCACTAACTAATTCTTGTGCAATGACGTGTAGGCGTGGTTTTGCGATAAGACCAACCAAAATAAAACATAACTTGCACACACGCTCACACACAAGCATAGTTTAATACATCGATCGGGGCAGGCGTGTAAGTCATACAAATCTGCGGGTCTTTTGGTCGGCGACAATCATCAGTCATCCACCATCCAGCCACAGAAAATCCATCTTATTTATATATAATTTACATATAAAAGCACACAAACACACATACAAATATATTGAAACTCTTATCGGAACCGCATTCGTTACGAATAGAATCTTCAGCATTCAGAATTCTGACATTATTGGATATTTAAGTCTCCGTTACGTCTTTGCATTTCCTCAGTCGCATATCGCATTTCTTCGGACATCGTTTCTAAGGAGAACAAGTGGATATTTGATTTAATCAACAACTAAATAGTTAACTACAATAACTAATAGAGATCTTCTTAAAAAAATGTGAATAATATTTTTGAAAATTTTCAAGTCAGTCCATCATTTGGCAACATAGCTGTTTTAAGATTGTTAGCTGCCTTGTGAAGGGCTTCCTTGTAATTTTGTCTCAACAAAAAGTGAAAGTGGAGAAAATTTAATAATTGTATATTATAAAACTATAACGGATGTGAAATAAGAACCTATAATGTGGAAAATTCAGACTTCGTGAGGATTTTCATTAAAAAAAGCTATGAAAGGACTAAATGTATAAATTGCCGTGTTTAACCAAAAAAAAAAAATAAATAAAAAATAAATAAATAAATAAATAAAAATAAAATAAAATCAAATTAAATTTTTTTCCGAAGTTTTGAATCCAGTTTCCTGTCAAATTTGTCTCTAAATGTTGTGCGATCACTACCAATTTGTTTCTCCGTTATTTTCTTTGTATCTGCGGGAAAAGCAGAATCTTCCATCTTGTCAAAGTGAAGATATCGCTTCCACTTTTTATTTAATTATATGAGACTTCTTAGTTCCATTCTTCTCTGCGGCAAGAACTACGTTTTTAAATGATTCACCAGAAGTAGTAAAATCGTGCGAATCCTGATTTTATTGAAACTGGTTTGGTTCGATCATTAGTTCTTTCCTTAAAAAAAATAAAAGCAAGATAAACCATAAAAAAAGTGTCAGTCGGCTTAGCCGACAGAGATATACCCTTAGCCAGTGACATAATGAAAACAAGTAAAAGAGGGCTACAGTCGGACGGGGCCGACCCTGTGATACCCTACATCACTTCCCCTGGGCACTAGTTTTCCGCTAAATTTATTTATATGGCAGCGAAGTCTCCCTTGTCCCTTCGGGGATGTTGTGGGAATATACGTATATATGTTTGCGACACGTTATATATTATTTTCATTATTTCGTAATGGACAAATGGACCATTTTGCCACATACAAATACATATTTTTCAAAAACATTAAAAAAATTGCATTAAGAAAGAAAAAGTACCAAATAGCTTTTGGTGACTTTATCCGATTCGATCGATGAATAAGATCAATATTTCGAGGTATTACATTACTTCTAATCAAAGGTAGCATACAAATTTCAAAACCCCGCAAAGCATCGTAATTTGCATCAGTTAAAAAAAACTGGGAATTCCTTTATCATGATTTTAATACTTTTTTATTTGCGAAATTTTGCAGCATGGAAGGTAAACGTAGATCTTTATATGTCTCGGTGCGTCTGAACCAACTTTAAATGGAAGGTGATTACACCTAGAAAGTTTTTAATGATTCTGAAACTGCAATGTTCATATACGAGGGCGGTTCGGAAACTTCTAGCCTATCAATGAAAGAGAATAGTTAGTTTTTCGAAAATATTTTTATTTTTCAATATAATCTCCTGAAACTTCAATACACTTAGTCCAAAGCTTTTCTAGCAATTCTATCCCTTGATTAAAATAGTTTTCCTCAAGGTCTTCAAAATAGTGGTTTACAACTGTAATTGCATCTTCATTTGAGGTAAAACGCTTGCCAGCAAGGAATTTTTTTGGATTTGGGAACAAGTAAAAGTCACTGGGAGCTAAATCAGGAGAATAAGGTGGGTGGTCAAGCAACTCGTACTTTAATTCGTTGATTTTAGCCATTGTTAAAACACTCTTGTGCGCTGGTGCGTTGTCTTGATGAAAAATTATTTTTTGTGTTGTAAGCCAGGACGTTTTTCTCGAATTTGTACATTTAATTGATCCAAAAGGTTGCAATAGTACTCTGAATTTATTGTTTTACCCTTTTCCAGATAGTCAATCAATAAAATACCTTTGAAGTCCCAAAAAACCGTTGCCAAAACCTTACCAGCCGATTGAATTGTTTTTGCCTTCTTTGGGGCACTTCCTCCAGCTTCAGTTCATTGTTTGGATTGTTGGTTTGTCTCTGGAGTATAGTGGTGGACCCATGTGTCATCAACAGTTATGAAACGACTCTTAAAATCCATTTTATTTCGCTTAAAATGATCCAAACAAGCTTGAGAAATGTTCATTCTTATGCGTTTTTGATCGACTGTTAACAAATGCGGCACCCATCTTGCAGAAAGCTTTTTCATCTGTAGTTCTTCATGCAAAATTAAATGGACTCGATCATTTGAGATGCCCATATTAGCAATTTCACGCACTTTTATTCGTCGACCATTTAATACCATATCATGCACTTTGGCTACAATTTCTGTTGTTGTTGCTGTTTTTGGACGTCCACTACGTGGTTCATCTTCAATGCTTGTACGACCACGTTTAAATTCAGCAACCCAATTTTTTACTGTTGCATATGAAGGAGCACTTTCACCTAACACATTCACCATATCAAACAAGATCGAAACAAAATTTAACATGTGTTCATAACAGAGATGGAAGTTTCCAAAACACTTAACTTTTTTCTGTTTATACCGCGCTTTTTGTGCTAGGCTAAGAAGTTTCCGAACTGCCTCGTAAGTGGAAATTTTTAAAATTTTGAGGGAGGTACGCGATAAAGTTTTTCTTCTTGGAACTTTATGTACGTTCGGAAGAACGATGTCCAATGTTTCGGCTAAATCGGAAGTTAAATTCGTATGTTTTCGTGTTTATCAATCATATCAGTTGGTGCCGGCAGGGTTTTTTAGAGCTTTTGGGAATTTATCTCAAGAAGTATAGATTTGCATCCGAAAAAAACGTACCTTTGTAAAAGGGATCGTAAGCACAACCTGCTGCAAAAAATGTCATGATGATCCGAGAAGTGTTCCTAAACTGCACTTTGTGTTGGAGATACTCGAAGGCGTGGTTCGATGTAGTCCATATTCGAAGTTCATCTATGTTTGGAAGAAATATTGCGATGTACTAAGTTTGGACCAAATTGGGTTCTCCCTTCGAGGGTTATCGTAGGCACCATTTTTGAATGTTGAACTTTTCTGAGCGATGTACCCTACGGAGTAAATCCATATGGCTCATCATCGAACATAAACTAACTTTTGACAAAATATCAATACCAATCGGTTGATCCGTTTGGGCGTTCCAGCCAGACGGACAGGACAAAATCAACTCCAAATTGACTGAAACGGATTTCGTCCAAACATGTTTGGGGTGTAAAACCATAATTTCGATGAGGTATATATTCATCGTATAAAGTGAGGGTATAAAAAATACACAAAGACTATAGTGCGAGCATGCGATTACCTACATTTTATGAGAGTATACTCCTTCAAAAGAGAAATTCGCAAAAACGAGACATTAGACATTTACTAAATAATACATACTATATTGAAGTTGTGCGTAATTTCGATTAAAGCTCAGGTCGTCTTTTTTAAAAATCATTTTAATTTGTTGGCGTAAACCTCATTCTTCAAAATCAAAATGTTTCATTAAACTATTTTCTCCCATTTGACTAAATACTGCCCAATCATCACTAACACGATTCGTCGTTACTTACACTCTCCGAAAACCAGTAAGGAAAGGATCAAAGTCGGGCGGGGCCGATTATATAATACCCTACACCACTGTCAATATGTAAAATACATATATATCCATATAATACATATATATATAAATACATATAAATCCAAATCAGTACAGATTTCGATATAATTTTTATACCCTCCACCATAGGATGGGGGTATATTAAGTTTGTCACTACGTTTGTAACTACTCGAAATAATCATTGTAGACCCCACAAAGTATATATATTCTTGATCAGCGTGCAATTCTACATCGATATAGCCATGTCCGTCCGTCTGTCCGTCTGTCCGTCTGTCCGTCTGTCCGTCTGTGGAAATCACTCTAGCGTCCGAACGGATTGACGTAGGTTGATGAAATTTTGGGAAAATATGTTATATTTACGTAGGACTTTTGGTATTGAAAGCGGGCTATGTAGGTCCACGCTTTCGTATAGCCCCCATACAAAATGACGCGTCGTCGTTTTAAGGAATTTTTGAGATATTTGGCCCATTTTACCACCGAATTGGTTGTAATTTGGTACTTTGTGTCTCCAGAGGCCAAAAAATATTTCTACCAAAGTTGGGTTATATAGGTCCACGTTTTGGTATAGCCCCCATATAAGGCCCCATATAAAGTACGCGTCATTTTAACATATTTTGAATGTATTAGACCCATTTGACCACAGAATTGGTTGTAATTTGGTATTTTGTGTCTTCAGAGGCCAGAAAACATTCTTACCAAAGTTGGGTTATATAGGTCCACGTTTTGGTATAGTCCCCACATAAGACCCCTTATAAAGTACGCGTCATTTTAATATATTTTGAATGTATTAGACCCATTTGACCAAAGAATCGGTTGCAACTTTGTATTTTGTGTTGCCAGAGGCTAAGAAACATTTCTACCTTAAAATGTTTATATAGGTCCACGTGTTGATATAGCCCCCATAATACAAATCTCCCGATTTTCGATATTTTGAACGTTTTAGCCTCATTATCACACCGATATGGCTGAAATTTGGTATTTAGTCTTCTTTAGGCGTATAAAACTTTACCCCAGAAATTTGTAGGTATAGGTCCACGCCATCATATAGCCCCCATAGAACGGTACCTTCCGAATTTCGGTATTTTGAAGGTAGTGGCCACATTAATCCACCGAAACGGCTGAAATTTGTGGTGGAGGGTATAAAAAGTTCGGCCCGACCGAACTTAACGCTTTTCTTACTTGTTCACATTTATTTGTAGACCAAATTCCGTCAAATAGTCCAAATTTCATCAAAATTTGACATATAGCGTGTTTCGTGCATGAAATACCTCAAATTGGTCGAATATATATATGTGAGCTATATCCAACTCTGAACCGATTTCCATATGATTTGGCACAGTTATTTCTAGACTAACCACCGCACGTTGGTCCCAAATGCGAATTCTTTGGCCAAAAGTCAATTTTTTGACATTCTTCTTTTTTGTTTTTTTCTTCACAATATAGAAGTAAACACTCCAAAACAACAATAACATTGATTGTTTATTCCAAATTTGCATATACCGTTAGACGAGAAAGTGTCAAAATTGAAATTTGTATACTCTGTTATTTATCGAATTGAGTGCGCAATATTTAGTCATCATTTGTGGGTTATAAAATCGAAGTAAGAAACATGTAAAAAGTGAAACTCAAATATGGAGAAGAAAGATGAAAGTAAGTAGATTAATTTTCCAAAAAGAACAGAAAAAAAATTCGGTCTAGGAACAAAGTTATCGACATATTTCTGAAACCCTATTAAATTATAACTTTTTTTCAATTTTAAAATTGTTCTGGGTCGAAATAATTTTGGTCGCTAGTGGTCGCTGCCAGAAAAAAATCAAAATTACTTTGATGTGTATACTTTAATAAAAAATCATTTCAAGGTGCGATTCGTTGCGATAAATGAAGTAGATTTTTTTCAGGATACATCAAATTTCAATATATTTCATATTCGGCTGGTACAAACTTTATTCTAAGAAACACAATTTTGAACCGATTTGCCTGAAATTTTGGTATTTTTATTTTGAATGTCCAGATAAAATTTCAACCAAAAATTGTTGACATAGGTCCACTTTGGAGTATAGCTCCCATATAAGGGTACCCTCAATTTAAGATAATTGAACAATTTTAGCCACATTTTCAAGCCGATTTCGCTGTAATTTTACATTTTGATTTCTTAGAAGATGTAAACCCTTCGTACCAAAAATTATAAACATCGGTTGAAGTTTTAGTTTAGACCCCATACAAAGGGGTCACCCTGTCTAATGTATTTTAACGTTCTGTGGAAATTTAGGGTGAAAATGATTCTGAATTAATATTTTTTGACAGTACTTAAAAATAAAACTAAATATCAACACAAAAAGGACGTACAAATACTTTTGGCCAGAAAAATTGGATTTCGGACCAGTGTGCACCGTCACCAAATTTTATTGAAATCGGACAAAAATATCGTGTTTCATGCATCAAATACCTCAAATCTGTCTAAAATATATATGAGAGCTACATATATCCAAATCTGAACCGATTTCGATATAATTTGGCACACTTCTTTCTAGGCCAAATCCCGGCAAACATTCCTAATGTTATTGAAATCGGACATATATAGCGCGTTTCGTGCATCATATACCTAAAATCGGCCTAGAATATATATGGGAGCTATATCCAAATCTGATCCGATTTCTATATAATTTGGCACACTTATTTCTAGACTAAATACCGTCGCACATTCCAAATTTAATTGAAATCGGACATATATAGCCTGTTTCGTTCACCAAATGCCTTAAATCGGGCGAAAATATATATGGGAACTATATCCAAATCTGAACCGGTTTCTATATAATTTAGCACACTTATTTCTAGGCCAAATCCCGGTAAACATTCCAAATTTTATTGAAATCGGAGATATATAGCGCGTTTCGTGCATCAAATACCTAAAATCGGCCGAGAATATATATGGGAGCTATATCCAAATTTGAACCGATTTCTGTATAATTTAGCACTTTTATTTCTAGACTAATTGCCGTCGCACATTCCAAATTTAATTGAAATCGGACATATATAGCGTGTTTCGTGCACCAAATGCCTTAAATCAGTCGAAAATATATATGGGGGCTATATCCAAATCTGAACCGATTTCTATATAATTTGGCACACTTATTTCTAGACTAAATTCCGTCGCACATTCCAAATTTCATTGAAATCGGACATATATAGAGTGTTTCGTGCACCGAATGCCTTAAATCGGGCGAAGATACATATATATGGGAGCTATATCAAAATCTGAGCCGATTTTTATCAAAAGAAATAGCGTTCGTCCTTTGCCCAAAAAACTATCTTCCCCAATTTTCATGCGAATCGGACAACAAATGCGACCTGTAATTTGTTTACAAAAATACCTGGACAGACAGACGGACATGCGTAAATCGACTCAGAAAGTGATTCTATGTATATCCCTAATAGGAACTATGGGTCTATGTCGTTTTCTTTTGCATGTTACAAACTAATGCACAAAGACATAAGGCCATGTTTATATTATGACCTTTTGCAGGGTTAACATTCTTTTTGAGGATTTATTTGAAATATAAGCAATGGAATTGACATTTAAAACCCAGTGGGTTTGTTAAATCCGGTTATATATAAACGTACTATAATACCCCTTACAACCATGGTAGAACAAGAAAAGGTAGCAGCAATACCCAGCTGACTGAACTGGGCTGTAGTGTTAGTGTCAAATTCCATACGACATTTTATATATTTATTTCTATGTTCTATGTATAATAGGGATATATATTTTTTGAAGAAAAAAATTATTCATCTGAAATAAAAACAATTTCCCATAAAGACTCCTTCATATCAATGACATGTAACCTCCTCCAGGTCCGAACGACATGTCGCACACTAAAACACCACTTATAGAGGCGGTACAATATTTGTTAATATGTGTGGTATTTTATTAAACTTGAAAATAATAAAGCCCTAATAAACATGTGCTTTTTGTTTTCAAAAACAAAAGATTGAAACAGCTTCTCTTTTTTCAATGAATTACGAGCGACCCCAAACATTTTGGCAAGAATTCTACTTCCTGCGTGATATTGTGTATTTAGTGGAATGATACGGAAACATTCAAACTGAAAATGTAACCAGTTTTCATTCATGTTTTTCAAAATATTCAATCAAATGTGAAAAATTATTTGTTTTTTAAATTCCAATAATTTATAGACATTTCCTTATTTTGTTTACATTTATATTTGACACTAACGTTCCAAACAAAAACAAATTCCTTTGTGGTTGTTGTTCGAGTTGTATTTGTTGTAGTATTAACTTTACCTTGTATTTGTTCTACCATGCCTTACAACAAGGTGGTGTAGGGTATAAAAATGAGTAGTCCTTCATGACAATAAGTACAGCAGAATTGAAATTTCAAATTTTACCCTACACCACTAACGAAATAATGATCATACATTAATATATACATACAAACATTAATATCTCGACGAGCTGAGTCGATCTGACTACGTGTGTCCATCCGCCCGTCTGTCCATCTAAACCTTGTAATCACATGTCGCATTTTGATCGGATCGACACGATCTGTAGAAATGTTTGTCCCAGAGAGGAAGAAGTCCATTCGTTATGGTGATAGTCAGATAATATTCTGAGGTCCGCTTCTGGTCCAAATAAATACCAAAAGCAAAGCCTGACATTGAGTGTAGAAAATCTAAACTTTACAGCAGACATGACCAAAAAGAGAACGGAGAAAATTCAAAATATTGGCAACTTATAACAGTGTGTTAGTAAGTTTGTATTCACGCAAGCTATAAAACAATAACAAATCAAAACATTTGTTCTCTTTTGTACGCTCTTTCTGTGCATTCGGGTCGTGTGTGTGTAAATTGCCGAAAATCATCGACACCGCCGTGCCAAAGAAGAACACATTTGCTTTACAGTGACGTAAAGAAGATTAGCATAGATGGTCAAACAACTGAGATATTGGATAGCTAGTCCATTCCATTTTCATACGCTCCACCATAGTATGGCTGGTATCTTAAGTTTGTTTTTTTTTTTGTTTGGAACACATCGAACTAATCATTTGCGACCACATAAAGTATATGTATATTCTTGATCAGGATAAAATTCTAATACCCTAGACATACGGCAGCGTTAATGCATTATCCACATTCTTAAAGCACAAAATCAAAGGGAATTTAAACTGAATTTAGGTATTTCAATATGGCAATGCTGTAAAAAAGAGCCCATATTCATGTAGGAGGTATAGCATATTCGTGCTCTGAGACACAATTTGCATTGCAAACAACAACAAAACAGTTGTTTACCAGCAAACAGCTGTTTCGTAAATGCAGAAACTGTCGTCTGTCAGGTTAAAATTAAATACACATCTTAATGCAAATTTACGTTGCCGTCTGTCTAGGGTATAAGACGACCTAGCAATTTCTGTCTGTCCGTCCACCTGAACTAGGTGAGATTTGAGGTTCCCAATGGCCAAGAAATTTCTCCACTACAACTTTTCAAGATAGGTCCACGTTTTGGTATAGCCCCCATATAACCGTGCCTCCCGATTTAAGGTATTTTGAGGATTTTAGCTAGATTTTCCGCTCAATTTGGCTCCAATATGGCATTTGGAGTTTCAAGAGGTCAACAAACTTCTGCACAAAAATGTTGGAGATAGCTCCACGTTTTGGTATAGCCCCCATACAACGGTACCCTGATTTTTGGCATTTTGAGGATTTTAGCTAAAATTTTTGACCAAAGAAGCTGAATTTGTACTAAATTGCCAGCTTGCCTCAACTAGGCCTATATGGCGCTGAGGCCACATTATTATTGTTATGTAATTTCACCGATTCAAATATAAGAAAATAAATAAAAAAAAAAATTTGACATTTGAGATTCTCAGTGGTCTCGAAACTTCTCCACGAAAAATCGTCCTCATAGGTCCATTTTTTGGTGTAGCCCTTTTAGAACCGTATCTCGCAATTTTCAGTATTTCGAGTATTTTAGCTACAATTTTTAACCGAACCAGTTGAAATTTGACATTTGACAGGAAACTAATTATTCCATTTTAGTTCAGAATAGTTTATGGTGGAGGTTAAAAAGGGAGGGAACTTAATGTTTTTATACCCTCCACCATAGGATGGGGGTATATTAAGTTTGTCACTACGTTTGTAACTACTCGAAATAATCATTGTAGACCCCACAAAGTATATATATTCTTGATCAGCGTGCAATTCTACATCGATATAGCCATGTCCGTCCGTCTGTACGTCTGTGGAAATCACTCTAGCGTCCGAACGGATTGACGTAGGTTGATGAAATTTTGGGAAAATATGTTATATTTACGTAGGACTTTTGGTATTGAAAGCGGGCTATGTAGGTCCACGCTTTCGTATAGCCCCCATACAAAATGACGCGTGACGCGTCGTCGTTTTAAGGAATTTTTAAGATATTTGGCCCATTTTACCACCGAATTGGTTGTAATTTGGTACTTTGTGTCTCCAGAGGCCAAAAAATATTCCTACCAAAGTTGGGTTATATAGGTCTACGTTTTGGTATAGCCCCCATATAAGGCCCCATATAAAGTACGCGTCACTTTAATATATTTTGAATGTATTAGACCCATTTGACCACAGAATTGGTTGTTATTTGGTATTTTGTGTTTCCAGAGGCTAAGAAACATTTCTACCATAAAATGTTTATATAGGTCCACGTGTTGATATAGCCCCCATAATACAATATCTCCCGATTTTCGATATTTTGAACGTTTTAGCCTCATTATCACACCGAGATGGCGGAAATTTGGTATTTAGACTTCTTTAGGTGATAAAACTTTCCTCCAGAAATTTGTAGGTATAGGTCCATGCCATCATATAGCCCCCATAGAACGGTACCTTCCGCATTTCGGTATTTTGAAGGTTGTGGCCACATTAATCCAACGAAATGGCTGAAATTTGTGGTGGAGGGTATAAAAAGTTCGGTCCGACCGAACTTAACGCTTTTCTTACTTGTTACTTGTTACATATTAGTCATGGTAGAACAAACACAAGGTAAAGTTAATACTACAACAAATACAACTCGAACAACAACCACAAAGGAATTTGTTTTTGTTTGTAACGTTACTGTCAGTTGTATTTGTAAACAAAACAAGGAAATGTCTATAAATTATTGGAATTTAAAAAACTAATAATTTTTCACATTTGGTTGAATATTTTGGAAAACATGAATGAAAACTCGTTAGATTTTCAATTTGAATGTTTCCATATCATTCCACTAAATGCATAACTTCTCGAAGAAAGTAGAATTCTTGCAAAAATGTTTGGGGTCGCTGGTAATTCATTGAAAAAAGAGAAGCTGCTTCAATTGTTTGCTTTTGAAAACAAAAAAGCACATGTTTATTAGGGTTTTATTATTTTCAAGTTTAACAAAACACCACACATATTAACAAATATTGTACCGCCTCTATAAGCGGTGTTTTAGTGTGCGGCATGTCGTTCGGACCTGTAGGAGGTTACATGTCAATGATATGAAGCCGTCTTTATGGGAAATAGTTTTTTTTTCTGATGAATAAATTTGTTCTTCAAAAATATATATCCCTAATATACATCGAACATAGAAATAAATACATAAAATGTCGTATGGAATTTGACACTAACACTACAACCCAGTTCAGTCAGCTGGGTATTGCTGCTACCTTTTCTTGTTCTAACATGCATATTAGTTATGTTCCTTTACTTAACTGAGGTTACCATTTTTAACCTGCAAAGCGTTCTTTAACCCCAAAAAGTGGTAAAACTGGAAGCAATTTTGAAGAGAGAGGGAGAGGAGAGATAGCATAAATGCCTTTCTCTTC
Organism: Musca autumnalis; assembly: GCF_047663935.1. Lineage (NCBI taxonomy): Eukaryota > Metazoa > Arthropoda > Insecta > Diptera > Muscidae > Musca > Musca autumnalis. The sequence continues at coordinate 158,076,408 of NW_027411866.1, read as the reverse complement.
TACCACAGGCTACCAGGCAAATTTCTTCGGGTAAAAACTGGTAGATCTGATTTTTCGACATTTGTTTGTCGACTATTTCATAATGAAGAACAAAATGAACAAAAACTGAAGAAAACAAGCGATCGCTGACAAAACAAAATAAAAAACTGTGAAATAAAAGAAGAAAATACAATTTTTTCGTTCCTTTACTTTTCTGGTAAAACTGGTCATGAGAGAGCAATTTTCATCAATTTTGACAGTTTTCTCTTTTACGAATTTCACCATTAAAAAGTAAAGGAACAAAGCTATTATGCCCTCCATCAAAATATGGAGGGTATAATTAACGTTGTTATTCCGTTTGTAACATATTGCAATAACAATATATATTTTTGATAAGCTTAAGATTCTATGCCGATATAACCATGTCCGTCTGTCTGTTGAAATCAAGATACTCGCAGTATATAATGTGGTACACAAGTTTCTAATACTCCTAGGATGTTTGGTATTAAAAATGGGCTATATCAGTCCACGTTTTGATATGGCCTCCATAGAAGAACACCTCTCGATCTTAGGTATTTTTAATGTTTTAGCCACATTATCTCGTCGAAATGTGTGTGGTATTTAGTCTTCTTTAGGGCTACAATTTCTTTCCCTAAAATTTGTCGGTATAGATCCACGTTTTGATATAGCCCCCATAGAACGGTACCTTCAGACTTTTGGTATTTTGAAGATATTAACCAGATTATCTAACCAAAATGGCTGAAAGTCTTCGTTGGGCCTATGAAACTTTCCACCAGAAATTTGTTAGTATATGTTCACGTTTTGATATAGGGTACATCCCGATTATGGGTTTTTTGAAGGTTTTAGCCATATTATCCCACCAAAATGGCTGAAATTTGGTACTTGGTTTTCCTTGGGGCTACAAAACTATGCACCATGAATATTTCGGTATAGGTCCACGTTTTTATATAGCCCCATAGAACGGTACCGCCTGATTTCCGTTCTTTTCAAGCTTTTAGACTCAGTATCACACTGAAATGGCATAAATCGGCTTTCAATAAAATTTATGGAGGGTATGAAAAATTCCTCCAGTTTCATTCCCTAACTCTTGGTTCGAACGACGATCAGTTCATCATGCTCATTTGCTAGTCCGGGTTGCTGAAAAATTTGATTTGATTCCGGGAATCTGACCAGCAGTTATGTAGCGAGTGGCCGCAGCTGCGAGGATCTGAGGGAATGTTCAGTTCTCTGAAGCGGTTATTGGTAAATTATCAGAACTCTTGCCTTTCCATGGTTTAGAAAAGTACGGCGGTCAATCGGGTGATAAAAAGGTGGTCTAAGTTAAGCAAAACAAGTAAAAAAGTGTCAGTCGGCTTTGCCGACAGATATATACCCTCAGCCAAAGTGAAGTGAAACTTTCACCTACGGACAGATCGAATTATTTAAGGTCTCTTCTGCATTTTGTGGCCCTCTTTGGACATTTGAACTTGCAGACAAAAATGTCGATTAGGAACTAGCTGCGCTAAGACACAAATGCTGAACTTTAGTGGGGGAGGTACCCTTAGGGATGACCGATATGGGCCATTTTAGAAGTTAAACTAAATTTTGACAAAATATTAGGAGATCCAAAGTTTGGACCAAATTGGTTGCCCAATTTAAGTGATATCGTCCTAGCAATTTAGTGAACTTATCCGAAATTTTGTGTGCGAGGTACCAGAAGGAGGAGACAAATATAGTCCATATTCGAACCTGATCTATATCCGGTAGATATATTAGGTTGTGCAAAGTATGGATTACATCGGTTACTCCCTTCAAAAGTTATCGTGCGCACAATTTTTTCCGAACATTTTTTAACTTTTGTGGGGGAGGTACCTGTAGGAGTGGACCAATCTGCCTTATCTTCGAATTTAAACTATGCTTGGACAAAATATTACGAAGGCCAAATTTTGGACCGAATCTGCAGATCCGTTCGAGAGTTATCTTGCGCTCCAACCACTACGCACAGTTTCATAGGGGCTCTTTGCATCTTTAGGGTATTTTCTCAGGAAGTATGGACTTGCCCTTGATGAAACTTGTACCGTCATATGGGGGGCAGTGAACACAAGTTGTTGCAACAAAAATTAAAGCAATTCGAGAGCAGGTCCTAAACTGAACTTTTCCGAAATTTTGTGTGGGAGGTACCCGAAGGCGTGGACCGATTGAGTCCATATTGGAACCTCATCTAAGTTTGGTAGAAATATCACCATGTGCAAAGTATGGACCAAGTTGGTTATTCCCTTCAAGAGTTATAGTGCGCACAAATTTTCCGAACAGTTTCGAACTTTTGTTGGGGAGGTACCGGAAGGAGTGGACCGATATAACCCATCTTCGAACTTAAACTAAGTTTGGACAAAATATTGCGATAGCCAACTTTTGGACCGATTCGGTTCATCCGTTCGAGAGTTATCGTGCGCACCAGCCAGACAGACGGACGGACATTGCTAAATCGACTGCAAATTGTCTGAAACACATTTCGTCCAAACATACTTGGGGTCTAAAACCATTATTTCGATGAGGCACATTTTGCCCGTATGAAAGTGTATATACCCTCGTTAGCATAAATGCTGAGGGTATAATGACGACGGGTTGCAAGGCCACGTCATTTATCAGACAGGATGCCACAATGGTAATGTCTGTCTAGCCTTGACAATCTCGTCTTATCCTCGTAGCAGCGTTTTCGTTCACCGTGTAAAATGTGGACCTATCAATTTGCTAGACAGCTCTGTAATCTCACAAAGCCGTATGAATTTTGCGGAGATACCAAATTGTAATATAGCTTGCAATACCTTTGATCAAAAAAACTGTCAAACTGAAGATATCGTACATATGTGGCGATCAGTCTCTCTTGCGTGATTGCCTCAAAGAAATCTGCAAGGGTCCGCCTTAACGAGCTATACGCGAAGTCTGACATTAAATAACGGCAACTAATCCACAAATATGTTCCTATTTTGTCTAAAATATGTATGTATGTCATAGACAACCAGAGACATTCTATAAAGCAATAAAATGTAAAACTTGTATTGCTTATTCCATAAATTTTACGGTAATCTTAATATTTCATTGGGTGTATGTACACTTTTTCCCTATTAATTTTTTAATGTTTATAGAATTTACCGTTATTCGTATTATGGAATATAGTTTTGTTTTATGTAATACTGTTTATTAGGGATATGAAATAGAACTATGTACTTGGATTTTCATAAAAATGCTTCTTTACCCTTAAAACTCGAGATTTATAGAGTGTATGTATGTAGACTTTTTTGGTTGACTGTCAATTTGATTTCTTATAGCTATATTACATTACGTGTATTTCATGTGTATGTTTTGCATTTTTTACATCTACATGTTGTACACATCTGCTCTGTTCCAGAACCTACAAGAAGCTACTATTTTTTACTACGATAACATTTTTTCCTTTATGTTATCGAAAAAAATATTAAAAATTAGTAGATTCTTGCAGTTCTGGAACAGACCAATAGTGTGATCCATATAAAAAATTTCATCTATCAAAATGATGTGTGAACCCATGTGTAACTTTTTCGTTTTAGAGCCCTTCCTATTTTTGTATGTACAATAAATAGAAAACAGCTGATTTGTTTGTTTTGATGAAAGCAGAAATTTGCTAAATTTGATGAAAGAAATAATTTCTTAAAGAAACTTAAATAAATCGATTTGATAAAGGATTTGTTTACATTTATAGGTTATGTCACACAAAAAAACATATACTGGTGTAATAGCAAAAATTATAAATCATATGTAAAACGTCATTTTTCGCACACACAAAGAATTACACGAGGACAAAAAATTCAGAACATACACATGAAATACACGTAATGTAATATAGCTATTACTGTTTGGTCTGGAGACAGACAGGTGCCCTTATGAGTGTCGAGATGCTTAAGGCCAGAACAGAATCAATCGTCGCTTGCTTTGCTTGCTTGAGGGATACGTAAAATCGATTTCGGTTAATCGATTATTAACCGAAAAATTTCCAAAAGTCGTAGTCGACTATTGACTTTGCGAAAACCGTATAATCTATTATTCTTAAGCTGAAAACAGATACAACGTTTGATTAAAGTTTTGCGTTGGGCGTCGAGAAAAAAACAACAACAACAGGGCGACGACGATACCAAAGTCCAGCGTTTATCTGTTTGTCGGCATATATTTCAAATGAATTTGAATTTTTCGGCATCATGCCCAACAGTGTAAAAACGGCCAAAACGACACAAAACTTTAATCAAACGTTGTATCTGTTTTCAGCTTTAGTCGACATTCGGAAGACGGAGTCAATATTAGGTGTGTTCGTTTACTCAATAATTTGTACAAATTTGTACAAGTCCAGTAACTTCTTGTAATCGACTAAAGTCTTTTGCATTGTACTGTAGAGTAAACGAACAACATCCAGTAACAATTCGTACAAATTTTGAGTAAACGAACACACATATTATTCGTAGTCAACCATTAGCCGTAGACTACGGCCCGTAGTCTATTATTGTTCATAGTCGGCTATTAATTGTGGTCGACTATTAGTCGTAGTTGACTATTGGGTGTGCTAAAACCGCATAATCGACGGTACTTTTTTTATACATATAAGCATAACGGATCGCATCAACGAAAACGGTCTAATATATTCCATTATAATCGGTTTTCGGCGGTTAACGATTAATCGAAAGTCGACTTTTAGAACCCTCTCAAATAATCGACTAACCGAAAATCGAGTTTAAAGTTTTCCACGAAAACCGAAAACCCGATTATTGCAATTCACTGTGTATCCCTAGCTTACTTGCCCAAATGTCAAATTATAAAGGAATGCCAGATCCTCTTTGCAAATCCGCCTGCGTTCCGAATTCCCTTATAATTTGACATTTGGGAGGCAGGCAAAGCAAGCGACGATTGATTCTGTTCTGTAGTGGGATTCTGTAACTCATTTTTGCTGTTACCGACAAAAATCGTTAAAATTAAATCGCAAAATTATGACTAAAAATATAAAGAAAAGTTGGCATCACTGTTTGTGTCGGTAGAGGCTAGCGACTACTTTTTATTCATCGTTAACTTACCGAAAATTTTCGTTAATTATCGAAATTATAAGCATTTTAATTTTACCGACAATTATCGATAACAGCAAAAATTAGTTACAGAATCCCACTACTGGCCTTTAGATCTGGTACTGTTAACAATCACGTTTTTGCCACATGTTTCAGTCTCATTCCGGTGTCAGATTTTTCATTGTGGAGACTGAATTGCATTCGGATTCTGCAATGTTTCAAATCAATCAAACTGTTCTGTAGTGGGATTCTGTAACTCATTTTGCTGTTACCGACAAATATCGGTAAAATTAAATCGCAAAATTATGACTAAAAACATAAAGAAAAGTTGGCATCACTGTTTGTGTCGGTAGAGGCTAGCGACTACTTTTTATTCATCGTTAACTTACCGAAAAATTTCGTTAATTATCGAAATTATAAGCATTTTAATTTTACCGACAATTATCGATAACAGCAAAAACGAGTTACAGAATCCCACTACTGATTGAAATGGTAGTTTGTCGAAATATGAAGATTGGTATACCAAAAGCATAGACGAGGCGAAATATTATAGCCTTTTGTATGGTTAACCTTCTTTATAAGGATTTATTTGAAATACATATAAGCAATGGAATTGACATTTTAAACCCAGTCGGTTTGTTATATCCGGTTATATGTATATAAACGTACTATAATATAGTCTTACATTATTTTTGCCCACAACAAATTTATAATAAATCGTCCATTTCCTTGTACTACTGGTCTCAAATACAATTTCTTGTTTATGATTCACATTAAGCGGTTTAAAATTGGAAACCACAATATTTTATTAATACATTTTTATAAAATAAATAATATGTATTGTGGTCTAGTAAAATAATATTTCGTTTATGTATAAAATTAATATTCAAAAGAAACGACGTCATCATCATATTAAAAATCTTGGATCACTAAAGAACATCTTTTGCTTTTTCATTGTCATAAATGTTTAAAAGAATTGGATAGGATTTGATGATACCTAGTTGTAATTTATTTTATTCATGGATGTAATTTGTTCCAACTTTATTATATAAACACAAATTAAAAAAGTTTCCATTAAATTCAATCACATTTGAGTTTACTTTCTCCGTTCTCCAATTAATCCAAGCGCATCTGATTTTGCTTTATCATCCTAAAGGTTTTTTATGTTGCCTTCCCATCACTTGTTCAGCTTTCGACATAGACTCCAACTGCACTCCACTCCATTAAAAATTTCCGCCTCGTGAACTACCGCAAAAATGTTCGCAACTTAAGTTTTTATTTCTTTATTTTATAACAAATTCTTAGTAATGTATGCACTCACTCTTATTCTTAGAATAAACGATTTCTCCAGCAGCGGGTAGTGTTCAACCAACTGTTTTTTGTAGGGATCTCTAAAGCAACTGCTTATAAATTGTATCCAACGGAGTTCATTTTTCATAACTCCGTGTGGACAGCATCGAAGGATGTTGTGAAATCATAACTCCACATGCACAACTTCCAAAATTTTTGCAGGGCAAATTATAAAAATCGTCATTAAATACCCAGCAATTGGAGTTATGATTTCACAACATCCTTCGATGCTGTCCACACGGAGTTATGAAAAATGCACTCCGTTCGATACATTTTATAAGCAGTTGCTTTAGAGATCCCTACAAAACAAAAACAGTTAGTTGATCCCTACCCGTCGCTGCCGACATATTTTTTTCAAAAGAGAAACAAGTGTGAATATATTTCGAAGAATTTGTTATAAAATAAAAAAAATACTAACTAAAGGCCGCGGCACATACGGTACGTTGAGCGTCGCGTTACAACAACCACATGAAAACTTCAAGAACAAACTTGGCATCACTTACACATTTTTCATGTGGTTGTTATTTTTAACGCGTGACGCGACGCATAACGGACCGTATTTGCCGCGGCCTTAAAGGTGCGAACATTTTTGTGGTTATTTACGAGACGGAAATTTTAAATGGAGTGGAGTTAGAGTCCATACCGAAAGCTGAACTAGTGATGGGAAGGCAACATAAAACCCTTTAGGATGACGAAGCAAAATCAGTTGCGCTTGGATTAAATGAAGAACGGAGGAAGTACACTCAATTGTGATTGAATTTAATCGAAACTTTTTTTAAGTTATGTTTATATAATAAAGTTCTTTTTTTACACAAATAATAAATGCATTTTATTTTTTCTGGGATATTTCGCAATAGCATGCATTTTTACTGCATCATTGGATTTATTAAAAACACAATCCGAAAAGTGCCTTTAAATTCAATCCAAAAGACTACATAATAAGTTGTGATTCGGATCGAAAAACGGAGTGCATATTAGCTGTATGCTGTGGAAGCAAAATGGAGTGCATCCTAGCTGCGCGCTCTCTTGTAAAATTCATAAATGAATTCATATGAAAAGATGTACTCCAACGGCAAATGTACTGTACACTTGTAGTGATTCTACTGCATCCGCGGGTGCAAACTTTTTGCTGGGATTTAATCACAACTAATGGGTACTTTACACGATATGTTTTTATACCCTACACCACTATGTGGGGAGGGTATTATAAGTTGGTTTTGGCCAAAAAGTTTGTAACGCATCGAAATAATGGTCGTAGACCCATACATATATATATATCAAAATGAATGTCTCGACGAGCTGAGTCGATCTGGCTATGTGTGTCCGTCCGTCAGTCCGTCCGTCCGTCCGTCTGTCCATCTAAACCTTGTAATCACGCTACAGGTCGCAATTTTGATCGGATCGTCACGAAATTTTGGGTGTTGATGGGGGTCCCGGAGGGGAAGAAGCCTATTGACTTTGGTGATGGTCGGATAATATTTAGGGGTCGGAATGGGCAAAAAACTTATGTGGATAAAAAGACAACGTTTTTTTCGAAAGCGAATATCTCAGCTTCTATATGGGGTATACCAAAGGCAGAACCTGACAATGAAAGTAGAAAATATCACCTTTCTAATGATGTAAAGTAGGTTCTTGTAGGTGATCAAACAACGAAGATATCACAATAGTCGCAAATAAACCCCAAATTTTCATGTTTGCGATTTTAGCTCTAATGACGAATATCACAGCTTTGGTTGGATACTTTCCAAAAGCAAAGCCTTACTATGAAAGTAGAAGATTCAACCTTTGCAGTGATGCAAACTAGGAGGCGTAGGTGACCAAATAACGGAGATATCGCAATATTCGATAATACATCCCATTTTTCCATTTTTTTGTAAATCACGCTACTGGGCGCAATTTTGATCGGATCGTCACGAAATTTCGAGGGTTAATGAGGGTCTCAAAGAGGAAGAAGCCTATTGATTTTCGTAGGGGTCGAATAATATTTAGGGGTCGGAATGGGCAAAAAACTTATTTGGAAAAAAGAAAACGTTTTTTTCCAAAGGTAATATCTCAGCTTCTATAAGGAGTATACCAAAAGCAAAACCTGACAATGAATGTAGAAAATATCACCTTTCTAACGATGTAAAGTAGGTTCTCGTGGGTGATCAAACAACGAAGATATCGCAATAGTCTAATAAAACCCAACTTCTCATTTTTGCGATTTTAATAATAATGACGGATATCACACCTTTGGTTGGGGACCTTCTAAAACCAAAGTCTGAATAAAGCTGAAAACAGATACAACGTTTGATTAAAGTTTTGCGTTGGGCGTCGAGAAAAAAACAACAACAACAGGGCGACGACGATACCAAAGTCCAGCGTTTATGTGTTTGCCGGCATATATTTCAAATGAATTTGAATTTTTCGGCATCATGCCCAACAGTGTAAAAACGGCCAAAACGACACAAAACTTTACCCAAACGTTGTATAGCTGTAAACAGATACAACGTTTGGGTAAAGTTTTGTGTCGTTTTGGCCGTTTTTACACTGTTGGGCATGATGCCGAAAAATTCAAATTCATTTGAAATATATGCCGGCAAACACATAAACGCTGGACTTTGGTATCGTCGTCGCCCTGTTGTTGTTGTTTTTTTCTCGACGCCCAACGCAAAACTTTAATCAAACGTTGTATCTGTTTTCAGCTTATCTGTTTACAGCTTAAGAAAGTAGAAAATCCCATCTTTGAAATTATGCAAAGTAGGTTGGCGTAGGTAGTCAAATAATAGAGATATCGAAATAGTGGTTAATGCATCCCTTTTTTCCACTTTTTCTGCAATCACACTACAGGTCGGAGATAGAAGCCTATTGATGTTGGTGATGTCGACAGTAGTCAAATATAAAATTAAATATTAATTATTTTGGTTCAGTTCGCCTTAAGTCATTTGGTATAAAAGCCAGATTGGTGAAAACTTTCGTATCTCCATAAAAGAAATGTTTTCGAGTGAAAAGATTATTCACAGAGGTAGTGGTGAAGGGTATCACATAGTCGGCCCCGTACCGACTATAGCCTTTCCTCACTTGTTTAGATATGGGTTGTCACTTTTTATATACAAAATGTGTATGCAAAGTGACAGCACGTATGTAAAATAACATATCGTGTAAAGTACCCATAAATGTACTTCCCCCTTCTCTGAATTTTATACAACCCTAATTTTGCTTCATCATCCAAAAGGTTTTTTATGTTGCCTTCCCATCACTAGTTCAGCTTTCAATATGAATTTCCGTCTCGTGGATTTTCGGTAATTCGTGTTTAGCTTGTATTTCTTTATTTTATAACAAATTCTTAGAAACTTTAACATTCTTTTTTTGTCTTTAAAAAAAATACTAACGCTGGGTAGGGATCAACCAACTGTAGCTTTGTTCCTTTACTTTTTTAATAGTAAGGGTGGTAAAAGAGAAAAGTGTCACAATTGCTCTCTCATAAACACTTTTACCAGAAAAGTAAAGGAACGGAAAAATGGTAGATCCGGCAGCAATGTCAAAAACAAACATAAAAAATCGATTTTCGTCTTTTATTTCACAGTTTTTAATTTAGTTTTGTCAGTGTTCGACTTTTTCTTCCGGTTTTCGGTCATTTTCTTTTTCATTGTGAAAAATTCGTCAAACAAAAGTCGAAAAATCAGTTCTGCCATTTTTACCTGCAGAAATTTTGCTGGTAGCCTGTGGTAGAAGAAAAAGCCATTTTCGCTCTCTCTCCACTCTCACTCTCTTAAAAATTGCTTCCAGTTTTGCCACTTTTCGGGGTTAAGGAACGCTTTGCAGGTTAAAAATGGTAACAAATGGCAAAAATGGTAACCTCAGGTAAGTAAAGGAACACAGCTTGTTTTTTTCTAGGGATCTCTAATGCAACTGCTTATAAAATGTATCGAACGGAGTGAATTTTTCAACACTCTAGGTGTGTTCGTTTACCCAACAATTTGTACAAATTTGTACAAGTTCAGTAACTTCTTGTAATCGGCTAAGGTCTTTTGCATCGTACAGTAGAGTAAACGAACAACATCCAGTAACAATTTGTACAAATTTTAAGTAAACGAACACACATTCTGTTGGACTACATCGAAAGATGTTGTGAAATGAGAACAAATGAATCTGTTCCTATGTGTTTAAATTGGTGTAAACTTCGTAACCAAAGTGAACTGTCAATGGCCATGTTTACACCAAACGATTTATCTGATCAAATATCATCATTTCCACTGAATATACATGAAATAAAGCACATGTCTTACTAAAACAGGTGTTTAATAGTACGTTTAGACCATGGTGGATTTAGCAAATCCAGTCAATTTATGTTGTAATTTTTATACAATATATATCAAATAAATCGAGAAAATGCTCTTAAACATGTTATAAGTGTATAGTCTAATGCCAAGTTTACACTTGCGCTCTAAAATCCACTGGATTTCATGAAATCCTGAAATACATCCCGGTGTTTACACTTATTTTATTGTTGATTTCAACCGTATCACAATGATCAAGGTAGATGCATATGCGCAGCTGATCGAACATGAATTTTCAAAACAAGTTGTTGTAAATTGAATTAGTCATCAAAATTATACGACAATATAGAACTTCACAACTTTATTTCGAAAATTATTGTAAAATTATCTATATATCATGGCACAATTACCCAGGTAGTGGCATCGTAAAATTTTGAATATGTTATGTCAAAACTTTCTTTATGTTGTTGGGGAAATTACAACAAAAATAATTTTTTTATAAAGAGATTTGACTTTTCATATTCGATCAGCTGGTGTGATACCACTACCTGGTAGTTCTGCCATGCTATATATCGTATTAATTGTGTATAGTACTGTTACGGAATTATATTTAACTAATCTCCGTGTAGACGTTGTTTTATTCCCCGATACGATTTGTACCAAATAAAACAGGGTTCGTTTTAGATTACGTTTCTACAATGCTTTATTTACTTTATTACACTTATTCAGAACCGACTTTAATTACAAAGCACACAGCAAGTCTCTAGTTAGCACGCAGCTCTTATTTAACCGATCTGTTCAGTTCAACGCTTAAAACACAACTCACTCGTCATTGCCAGTTCCCCTGTATTTATATCCCAAAGTCTCCCTGTTCGAGAGTCCTCTAGAAAATGTCTGGCAACTCCTCGAATATGTACAACGAACACACAGACGCACATTCGCACTAAGCGAACAACCAGACTCACATACATGGGGGATGATCAATGACGTAATTACAACAACAAATAAATGCAAGAAAATAAGTAACAAACTAAACGATAATTACATGATTATGGCAAAACGAACAAAAGAACATTAACAAAAGGTAATGTAATGACTAGAATGATGAAGAGAGTTCTACATGGTAGTTGTTGTTGCTTAAATAAAGTAACTGCATAATAAAAACTTTACGTTACAATTCAAATTTTTAAATTAACGGAAATTAAACTAAATTAACTTAAACCTATCAGTTACATTCGTAACAGTACTAATAATTGAAAAAATAAAAAATGATTTTATCTTTGAGACTTCATAATAATAAATGTTGATAGATAAAAGTTGTGTTCAGTACTTGCAGCAGTTTTCCCGTTTAGTGCTAAAAATGCGTTCCCGTACTCCGAAGTCTACCAAGACTTGAACTTCTCTTTAAACAAAAATAGCGCCGAATAACACGCTATTCTCCTGTTTTCTGCCATACAATTTTGGCATAGTAGAAACTAGCAACATGTTCATTATCATCTAAATACGATAGCTGATAGATTTGCTGCAGTTTTTGCAATTTCCGTCATTTTTTCGTTCCCGTATTTTTTAAGAAATTTGTATGGGGAAGCAATTTTTGACATTTCGCTCTGTTTTTTAACATTACCAATGAAAAATAGCATTGTAACAAAGTAAACTAATATTTTTTTCACATTATTTAAAAATTTTGATTCTAAAATTTTTTGTTGCAGCAATTGACCATCTACCTTGTTTATTGTGATACGTGAAAAGTGTTGCAACTTTTGGTACTTTTTCAGGCAAAAACAGGGTTGTATATCATGTGTACTGTGATTTCGATGTTGATTTCGCTGAAATCACGAAATGAGATGATTTCATTTTTGTATGCGAAATCATGATAATTTTTGCTTGATTCCGCGCGAAATCACGAAACGCCTTCGAAATCACGAAAAGACGCCGAATGTAATATGCCATTTAGATATGACATCATTAGCCGGATTTAGCGCATTATCAGGTTTTATTTGCTAAATCCAGCCAAAATCTACCAGATTTCCCATACAAAAATAAATCCTCGTATTGAGTGGATTTGTTTTACATCCGGCATAAATCCTCGTATACAACTCTGTTTTTTCGCAACATGTTGCTGGAAAATACAAAAAGTTGCAAGCTGGCAGAAGAAACAAGGTAGATGCATCGGTGAATTGCTACAATAAAAATAATTTAAAATGTGAAAAATTTTAAACAAGGCGAAACAAATAAATTTGTTTTGATGTACAAAGTTGATTTTAATCATGCAAGACTAATATTTATGATGTCTAAACGAAAAAATAATTGGTTTATTTCAAGGTACATTTATAGAAGGTAGAAGTGACAATCAGCTGTATTCTTACTTTTTTTGTAAATTTAGTTTTCAAAATGTAATAGGGTCTACTCATGAAATTTGAAACTTCGAAATTTGCCTCCATAAAATACTGTTTTTCTTCCTAAACTTGTAGTAAAAATGACCTACCACAGTTCTGAATGCTTTATATTTACATTGTCATTCAAATTTGTTCTATTTTGGCGGATTTTCACAATGTATTTATGTTTTTCCTGAGGAAATTTTTGGAACGACCCTATTATTCAATATTTTCTTTGACAATTAATTTTCAATACCAACAATGTTGTTTTTGTAAATTTGTTAGTTGTTGTAATTCATGCACATACCTTCTATAAATTTACCTTGGTTTATTTATTTTAGATGGGCATTAGGGTTATGACTTTTTTACAACCTCATATCCCTGTATCATAGTGTGATGAGTTTTGCCATAAGATTACATAAAATAATAATTATAAGGTGTTTCGGTGAAAAAACCTCACGCACAAAATGATTTTAAAATTTGAATTTATCAAAATTATGGACAATTTTTTGAAGTCACTGTAAGCAGATATACAATTGAAAATAAACTTTAGAGTCACATGATATAATTAAACTGACATAACATCTATTTCTCACTAATTTTCTTCATTTCTGAGAATCGTAAAAATGTCGTAATCGCTTTTATTTAAAGATATAATATTTTAACAAAAAACAAAAAATTTAAAATTTTTTTAAAGTGGTTTGTGCATGACCTTTTTTAATATTTGAATGAAATAAACATTATTATAGTTATTAGTAGGCTTATATTTATTCATTCGTGCAACAAAAAATAATTTTTGAAATTTTTTTTTTTCATTTCATACATTTTTTTCAGAAAATTATATTTTTAAAATCGATTTGTGCGTGAACTTTTTTTATATTTCAATGGAATAAACGATAGCGTAGTGATTATTAGGCAAAAGTTCATTCATCCCTGCTACAGGAAATCATTTTTGAGAAAAAATGTCAAAAAGTCATAACCCTAATGGGCATACTGTGATAAAATAATTCTTTTGGTCTGTTCCTTTACTTTTGAAAATGGTAATACCGGCAAAAGTAGTAAAAGATGTAACCTGCTCCCATATGAATTGCATGGTGTAAGAAGTAAAGGAACGCTTTTCGAGTAAAAAGTGGTAAAACTTGAAGATTCTTGAACGTAAAGAAACAGAGCTTTTATTTGCCCTTTAGTTAGTATTAGTAGCATAATGTGCTAACATTGTCAGTATTAAACAATAAATTTGTAATTTGACGATTTTTTTGAGACGAAATCAATTTACAAAAAATTCGTTTGAAGTTGCAAAATCGATCAGATGGGCTGATGCATCTACCTTGGTAATTGTGCTATGAACAAAAATCAGCTGACTGCCGTTTAAATCCTCCAAAATGTATATCTAAATGCAATGGGATTTGTACTGGATTTATTAAATCCAGTCGAGGATTTATGGCTAATCTAAATGAGCTATAAACCAAACATAACAGGCGTTTTAGGCTCCACCTGATTAACCCAGTGGGTTTGGATTTCAAATGTCAATTCCATAGCGCAAACGTCAAATAAATCCTCTCGAAGTGGGATAATGCTAGGTTTACATTTACGAAATCCACTCGATTTCAACTGTCAATTCCATTGCTCAAACGTCAAATGAAATCTCATCTGAAATCCATTGGATTTCATTTGACGTTAAAACAATGGAATTGACAGTTGAAATCGAGTGGATTTCGTAAATGTAAACCAAACATAACCCGGCAAACAACTCTGTAATCGTACTATTACGCCTTACATCATCATCATCGTTTATATTATAGCCTTTTGCAGGGTTAACCTTCTTATTGAGCATTTATTTGACATATACGCAAAGGAATTGACATTTAAAAGCCAGCGGGGTTGTTAAATCCGGTTATATTCAAACGTAATGTTATACACCGGTTACACTACCGGATTAACCCAGCGGGTTTGGGTTTCAAATGTCAATTTCATAGCGCATACGTCAAATAAATCCTCATGAAGTGGGTTAACCCGGCAAACAACTCTAGTGTAATCGTACTATTACGCCTTACAACATCATAATTTACAACGTTACGTTAACGTAACATATGCACTAACTACATACATCTTTATAACGGTTGGCCACACTAGAACATCTTTCATTCGGTTCTATTCGGTTGGTAACACTCGTTTAGAATTATCCACCGAAATAACACAACACACAGCCCCCAACCCCCCAAAAACAAATTTTCAACCCCCTTAATACGACGACCCAATCGTTGTCTTCCATTTTCGTGTTGTTCGCTTGCAGTACGAAAAAATTTCTGTTTCATCAATTTGCGTGAAAATGTTGAGCGAATTTTTTAGTAAAAAACCTATCGAATTTTTAGAAAAATTTACCAAAGAACAAAGTGCAATGTGAAGTGCAACAAGCGCAGCGAGAATTATAAATGGAGTTAAAATCTGATGCAGAAATATTGTCAACAAAATTTACACGCAGGTCAGAGGTGCGTATCTGGGCACGCAGACGTGACAGAACGGACTTGCTCCGTGAAAATTTATCAAAAAACAAATTTTTATGTGTTGTTTTTTTATGTCTCATTGTTTCATGTGGTGGATGGAGTGTACAATGAAATGTTAATTGGAAATTATATGAAATTCTAATAAGAATTATGAGAGGAACTTGTAAGATAATAGTGCGCAATGGTCTGTTGGTTATATGATGATTCCATTCCATACATGATTGCAGCAAATGTGAATATGTGTTGGTGTGTGTATGTATGCAAGTTATCCTTTTTGTAGATGTTGTCTGGCCAAGATTCCTTTTTCTGTGAAAAATCGAAATTTTGATGTGTATCTATTAAGGAATTGGAATTTTCATCATTTCGCCGTCTGTCTTGACAACATTTTTCGTATATGCAGTGGAATATGTATGTGTCTGTGGAGGGGGTGCTTTTTTGGAGCGCCCTCCTATATTGTTTTTCGTAGGTTTCCATGTTGTAAGTATGAAGCCATCCCATCCGAAAGAGCCACCCCCCACCTTGGTGCTTCTTTGTGTGAGGTTGGTGATTACTTGAAGAATTTTTGATTGATTTACAATTGTGTGAATGTGAGTATAAATTTTCTTTTGATTACACAAACAAAATAAGTTGTTTTTCGTTTTGTTGTTTTTTAGCTTTTCATTTGCAATTCGTGATTCTTTGCGAATTTTCTTTTCCTTTTGGGGCGAATTTATCCATTTATCGCCGTTTTTGTTATATGTATTAGATAACAATTACAAACATTTGTATGTGTGTGTGGATATTTGCTGTTATATACACTGTGCTGGCGACGATGAAAAATTTGCCTTGTTTCCTTGGCCAACAGGAATCAATTTTGAATTTGTAACCGTTATCTTTTATTTACGCCACTTGGTTTAATATAAACATCTCCTGAGGATCAAAATCAACACAAATGCCCGCCCTGTTGGGCTAACTGTTAGCAACTAATTGATATTTCCATTGCTCAATTTGTTTAAACAATTTAACAGAAAATTTAACTAAAACCAGAACTGTTGACGCTCCTCGACTGTCTTCGTCTTTGTGTGCTTGATGATTGTGGAGTATACTTTATACTATAGACCACCTATAGGTGGAATATTATATATGGGTTGATGAGTTGATGCGCGGCAATTTGCCTTTGCCACCAAATGCCGCACATACATCCATTGCGAATGTCCCATTTCTATGCATGCTCAATGCAAGCTCCGTCTCTGTAAAATTTACTTGTCAGGCGGGAATGGTGGCAGAGGAGAGGTGTCAGCGGTGGCGGCAACGGCACGGCATACTGACATGTCAGGTCTTAATTTATGAAAACATTTGCCGGTTGTCCACGTTGTAGTGTTTATGAACAAAAACCAACAACAACAACATTCAAACGTATGCACATGAGATGCGATGTTGTTTTAATAGTTGATTGTTTCCTCGGTCTTGGTTTAGTTTGTTAACTTTTTGGTACTCATTTGTTTATGTTTGTAATTATTTAATGCTATGAAAGGATCAGCGCTGGCGCTGTTTGTTTCAAACATTGTTTGTTCCATATTCACCTGACTGGTTCTCTGTCACTGACTGCGCCCGGCAAAATAGTAATAAAACATTTTTCAATGAATGAATCACATTATGCGTTTATCTCGGATACAATGGGTATAAGAGTATAATAACAATGCGCCAGAATAGAAAAAGTTTGTTTTGGAAGTCACCTTTCGACGTTCAAAGTTTCTAAAATTAATGGTCTTTTCCAGAACTGCAACAATCTACTAATTTTTACTATTTTTTCGATATCATAAAGGAAAAATTGTTGTTGTTGGCATTTTATATAATCAAAATCGTTTTAGACACCACATGTGTTAAAACCAAATCTCTGTAAGAAAGACAATTTGTAGTCGATCTAGCTTCGATTAACAAATTTATTTAACAAATCCACATTTTTTTATTATACCTATCATCGTTTCGAAATTTGTACAAAGATAGTCCTTACGGTCCTGAGGACAAATTCATACTTCCTGATGTTAAGGCTCAAAACCGTTAATAATTTTAATGTCTTTGTTTTTTTGTAGGTGTCGCCCTTACGGAAACTGCGCAGCGTTTTCACTCAATTGCACAATATTTTGGTGTAAATTGCAATATTTTATTGAATATTTTTATATGAGGATATAGATGCGACCAAGATTACCTACACATTGTCTTTTACCAGAATAAATAGTTAAAAATTTATAGTTATTGCCATTTTAAAAATTGAGTGCATATACAACTGACTCAATCCACACTCAGTGAGAGAATTTAGGTGAGAATTTCTTTGTCTTTACGTTTATTAGTCTATGAATAAACCTCTCGACTTGAGTAACAGATTTAGTGTAAACTTAATCCATCCGAAGATGAATAGGGCTTAAAGATCTTCCAGAAAAAAATTATACGAAACTATATGGAGCAAGACGAGTGAAAAAGGATGAAATTTACAATTGTTGGAAACCTCTGCTATCGTTTTAAGCTTATGGTACGTTTATATATAACTGGATTTAACATACCCACTGGGTTTCAAATGTCAATTCCATTGCTTACATTTCAAGTAAATCCTCATAAAGAATGTTAACCTTGCAAAAAGCTATAGTATAAACATGGCCTTAAGCATAAGCAAGGCAACGTAAGTATTGTCCAATGTCCGTGATGTGAACTGCACACTATTCCGTAACTTTTTAACAACTTTACTGATTGTTTATTTTACAACAGTTTCATTTGTTTTGTAATTGTTACAAAAGCAAAAGACATTTTAACAACTTTTCAATCGATATTAGTTACAGAATAGGCCTACTGCTCCATAAAATTAATCATTTAATTTGTAGGATACTTTTTCCAATCTGTTCCTCTACCACAAAGTCTGATGGCTGTAGACCTAGTAAGTTGTTCCAGACAGTGAGTGGCTCTACGTTATTGCTGTATCAGCATATGATGCTGGGTTGGCAGCCGCTGGCCGAAACACTTTTGGTTTCGGGTCAATCCGGTACTAGAGATATATCATCTATCCACATTTGCAATGGAAAATCCTGTAAATGAAGGCCGAGTAGAGCTTGTAAAAATATTAAGAAAAGTGTTGTCACTTTCCCTTAACCGTTAACAAAGTTCCCCCACCGATTACTTGCAAGTTTTCCATTGCAGAAATTTCTACATGTATATTCCTACATATATATATATATATATATATATATATATATATATATATATATATATATATATCTTCACCACAAATGCCCTAAGACTTAACCGATAAAACTAAAACTTTACAGGAGAACCAAAAAACGTTTTAAAATGAAAACGGTGTTATAAAATATATTTTAATATTTCTTATTTGAGGTAGGGTAAGTGCACCAATAGTCGGCACTTTAAGGGTTTGCCTAACTTTAATCCTTCGCCATTTCGAGAAAATTTGGCCAATTGCCATGAAATAAAGCTTATTTGCCTCGAAATTTAGTTTACTTTCCGATGACGTAAAGAAATGTTGAATTATTTCTTTTAACACATGTGAAATTTGCGAATTTGTTACAATAGTGCTTTTTTGCTAGTAGTCGGCACCATTTTCCAATAGTCGGCATCACATGTGCCAATAGTCGGCACCTTGTATTTTAGTATATAAATGTTCGTTTTTATACCCTACACCACTATGTGGTAAGGGGTATTATGTGTTAGTGCATTTGTATGTAACATACAAAAGGAAGCGAGATAGACCCATAGTTCCTTCTAGGGATATATATAGAATCACTTTCTGAGTCGATTTATGCATGTCCGTCCGTCCGTCCGTCCGTTCGCAACATACAGGTCGCATTTGTTGACCGATTTCGCTGAAAATTGGGGAATACCATTTTTTTAGCCGTCGGAAGATCAAGTTCGAAGATGGGCTATATCGGTCCAAGTTTTGGTATAGCCCCCATATAACGGTACCCCCCGATTTACGGTATTTTGAAGGTTTTAGCTACATTTTCAGACCGATTTAGCTATAATTTGACATTTAGGGTTCTTAAGTATCAATAAACTTATATAACAAAAGTTGTGGACATAGGTCCACGTTTTGGTATAGCCCCCATATAACGCTGCCCCCCGATTTACGGTATTTTGAAGGTTTTAGCTACATTTTCAGACCGATTTAGCTATAATTTGACATTTAGGGTTCTTAAGTATCAATAAACTTATATAACAAAAGTTGTGGACATAGGTCCACGTTTTGGTATAGCCCCCATAAAACCCCCGATTTACGGTATTTGGTCGTTTTTAGCTACATTTTCAGACCGATGTAGCTATAATTTGACATTTAAAGTTCTTAAGTATCAATAAACTTATATAACAAAAGTTGTGGACATAGGTCCACGTTTTGGTATAGCCCCCATATAACGGTACCCCCCGATTTACGGTATTTTGACGTTTTTAGCTACATTTTCAGACCGATTTAGCTATAATTTGACATTTAGGGTTCTTAAGTTTCAATAAACTTATATAACTAGTGGGCATAGGTCCATGTTTTGGAATAGCCCCCATATAACGTTACCGCCCGAATTCAAGTATTTTGACGTTTTAAGTCACATTTCTAGACCGAATTAGTTATAATATTACCGATTTTCGGTATTTTGAGGATTCTAGCTAAAATTTTTAACCGAATTAGGAGTTATTTGACATTAAAGGCTCAAAAACTGTCAACATAGGCCCATGTTTTATTATAACACCTATATAACGGTACCTGCCAATTTCTACCCCACCAAAAATTGTCAACATACATACATAGTTAGATATAGGCACCATAAAAAAGGGTCTCCCGAATGAAGCATTTTAAGTACATTATCTGACATTTTAACGTACCCACTTAAAGTTGGGAACAGGAATGAAAACTAATTATTCCATTTTAGTTCAGAATATTTTATGGTGGAGGGTATGAAAAGTTCGGCCCGGCCGAACTTAATGCTTTTTAACTTGTTTATTTTAAATAACAAAAAGCATACTTTCACACAAATAATAAATATTTTTACCAATATTGCTTTTAAAAAGTAAATAAAATAAAGATTTTGTTAACATTTGGAATTCATTTAAAATTGTTCGTTTTAGATTAAAACTAAATTATTGGAAAGGTCAATAGTATCTAAAGTAGGCCGGGGCGATTTGTATGGAAGGAAAAAAACCTTAATGGGCCCTTCGCGTTTCTAATTGCTGGGATTGAACTGAGCAAAAAAAGTCCACTAGAGCATAGGTCTACGGTGAAAATCGAGCCTCCCGATTTTGATTTTAAGTTCTTAATGCACGTTTTTTTTGATATTTTGGCATATAGCAGCCAAACCATTGAGATTTTCGATCGAACACAAGGACAAAAATTGTAGCCAAGACAGTAATTAAAAATGGTACTGTGCTACAAGAGTTGACCAGAAAAATATTCAAATATTATGGAATTCCTCCTAAAACACTCAAGAATATGTTAACAATTGCCGAATTCTGAATAGGTGAAACTCGGATTCATCGATTGTAAAACATTTTTGGTTTTAACCATATAATAATTGTTCCACAAACATCCCAGGGACAAGGGAGACTTCTCTCATATCAATGAGTGCACCCCGATTCATATTAGCTCAATGATATGGGACCTACAGTTTATCGACGAGTCCGAACGGCGTGTCTAAGACACCACTTTTGTAGAGAAGTTTTACATGGCTGAAATACTCAGGAAATGTCGCCAACATTACTGAGGGGTATTTTGCCACCGTTGAAAAGTGTTTTGATGTTGCCTGGCCGGGGAAACGAACGAATTAATTGTTTTCTTTTTCAGAATTTCAGTTGCTGCGTGGGTTACGTCTTTTGGTATTGTATTTTTCTGAAATGCCAAAAGACGTAACCCACAGTTACTATAATTACTTATATTTCCAATTGTATTAGACGATATTGTGTTTATTGCTGTATTTGAGTCAATTTATGGACAAAATATAGTTAGTACAAATTAAGTGATCAGTAACAATTTAAAAGTAACTTTTAATTCTCATAAGGAATGTTGTCATAAAGGTAATGACAATCACTTGTAATTAAGCGTTTTAAGTCTTGCAGGTGTTGAACTTTCTTTTTTGACAATTTTAGCCTTTGTGTGTACATCTAAGGATGATTCACTGCCCCAAAATTTCCGGAACTTCTCTGTGGTAGAATCTGGTAGTCATCTTTGATATCAGTTTTAAAATAGATTATACTGCTCAGATCACAAGCCAATACTCGACAGGATCTCCTATCTTTTTGTCAAGCAAACCAATACAAAAAATTTGCGTTTTTTTCTGGACCTATTTGATTACTACAATCAGTTGAATTTATCCCATTATATCTATTATACCATGGGTTGGTTGACAAGACCATATTTTGCAAACTTACAGCCCAATCGTATCCGACTTCAAAGAATACATCTTTGTATTAGAACGACGTGAATTTTGAGCATATACACGTTTTCGTATCAACGCCTCAATATTCTGGTTACGTGCATCTTTTTTTCTGTTGAAATTTTGAATATTTTCGTTCGTTCTTTCTCTTGGAAAAATAAGCAATATCGAGACGACCTGCATTACATCCGGGCTTCATTTGTCTTGCATTGCCTTCCGAATAACCACTTCCTTTTGTCCGGTTAACATATTTTTTTCCATATTTAAATCAGGGCATAGGTCTTCTGTCATCATCTTCAATTATTTCAGTTATGGATTTTTTCTGTAAGACCATTAAAAACAGTCTAAAGTAAAAGTTGTTGATTTAAAAATTAATTAATGGTCTTTGTGATTTTTGAAAAAAAGCTACCATTCTTGAGATATCGTCACCTAAGAGTCAAATTACATCTATGGAGAAATAAGCCGAGTAAGATGCAAAACTGTTAAAGTAACTACAGCATGTGATAGGTATAAGCTTTCATACGTTACCCATTTTTAAGTAATCGGTTCAGAACCGGGTCTAACCCGATTTTGAACCTAGACTTTCGGGTCAAATAACCGGTTAACCGAATACGCCCCCCGTGGAAATTATACATTTTACTCAATAAACCCTTCCTCTGGGAATATAATTGCTGCAAAAATCAAAGAATACATTGTTTGTACTGCTGTTTAATTTTCAAATAAGGTGGGTTACGCCTTTTGTGTTTTATCAAAATAACAGTATGCTGTTACGTCTATTGGCATTTCTTGAATAGGATCGTTGTTTTTAAACGTTGTTGTTGTTGTACCAGCATAGAAACCTACGTAGAAGCATAGGTTTGATGCAGGGTTGGCAGCCGATGGCCGAAACACTACGGTTTCGGGTCAGTGGGTAGATACATGCAAGAGCATGTATTTTAGCTTAATGTATCAGATTCCATAAAAACAAGTAAAAAAGTATCAGTCGGCTTTGCCGACAGAGATATACCCTCAGCCTCTGTATATTGAAACAATTTTTCCCAAAAAACGTATGTATTTAGGGGGCTTTAAAAAGGGCGTTTGAACCGGCAAAAATGTTGATTAGGACTAAATATCAAAATTTTTGCGGAGGAGATACTAAAAAGAACGGAGGAGATACATATGGTGCCATAGGAGGTTTTTACAACCTTCGGGCTGTGTGCTCAAGAAGTATGAACTTGCCCCTGAAAAAACTTTTACCATCGTAATTGAGGCAGCGAATGCAAGTAGCTTCAACAAACATCAAAGTGATTCGATAGAAGGTCTTAAAGTGAACTTATCCGAAATTTAGTGTGGGAGGTACCGGATGGAGTGGACAAATATAGTCCATATTAGAACCTGATCTATATCTGGTAGATATATTAGGATGTGTAAAGTATGGACCAATTTGGCCACTATCTTCAAGAGTTACCGTACGAACAGTTTTTTATACCCTCAGCCTTTAGGCTAAAGAGGGTATTTACACTTTGATACGACCAAAAATGTGCCTCATCGAAATAATGGTTTTAGACCCCAAGTATGTTTGTACGATATCCGTTTCAGACAATTTTGAGTAGATCTAGCAATGTCCGTCCGTCTGTCTGTCTGTCTGTCTGGCAGGCTGGTGCGCACGATAACTCTCGAACGGATCAATCGATTCGGTTCAAATTTTGGGTATCGAAATATTTTGTCCAGATTCGATTTAAGTTCGAAGATGGGCCATATAGGTCCACACCTTCAGGTACCTCCCCCACAAATGTTCAAAAATTGTCGCAAAACTTGTGCGCACGATAACTTTTGTAGGGAATAACCGATTTGGTCCATACTTTGCACATCGTGTAATTTCTACCAAACTTAGATGAGGTTCCAATATGGACTCAATCGGTCCACTCCTTCGGGTACCTCCCACACAAAATTTCGGAAAAGTTCAGTTTAGGATCTGGTCTCGAATCGCTTTGATTTTTGTTTACGCAAGTTGTATTCGCTGTCCTCTATGCGACGCTGTAAGTTTCATTAGGGGCAAGTCCATACTTCCTGAGCAAATAGCCTGAAAGATACAAAAACCTCTATGACACCGTGTGTAGTGGTTGGAGCGCAAGATAACTTTCGAACGGATCTGCCGATTCGGCCCAAAATTTGGCTTTCGTAATATTTTGTCTAAACTCAGTTCAAGTTCAAAGATGGATTATATCGGTCCACTCCTTCCGGTACCTCCCCCACAAAAGTTCGAAAATGTTCGGAAAATTTGTGCGTACGATAACTCTTGAAAGGAGTAACCGATTTGGTCCATACTTTGCACATTATGAAATTTCTACCAGAGATAGATGAGGTTCCAATATGGACTCAATCGGTAAACTCCTTCGAGTACCTCCCACACAAAATTTCGGAAAAGTTTAGTTTAGGACCTGCTCTCGAATCGCCTTGGTTTTTGTTGTAACATCTTGTATTCACTGTCCCCTATACGAAGGTACAAGTTTCCTCAGGGGCAAGTCCATACTTCTTGAGAAAACAGCCCGAAGGGTGTAAAAACCCCCTATGGCACCCCCATGATCTATGTCGGTTCATTCCTTTAAGTACCTTTTCCGCAAAATTTTTGAACTTTAATCCTAATCAACATTTTTGTCGGTTCATACGACCAAAATTTTGAAACCTCCTAAATACATAAGTTTTTTTGTGAAAAAAGTGGTTCAATTTGCACAGGCTGAGGGTATATCTCTGTCGGCAAAGCCGACTGATACTTTTTTACTTGTTTTCGAACATTTTTGAACTTTCGTGAGGGAGGTACCTGGAGGAGTGGACCGATATGGCTTATCTTCGAACTTTAACTATGTTTGGACAATATATTACTAAGGCCAAATTTTGGATCGAATCGGTTCATCCGTTCGATAGTTATCTTGCGCTCCAACCACCTCACACGGTGTCATAGGGATTTTTGCAACTTTCAGTCTATTTTCTCAGAAAGTATGGTCTTGCCCCCGATGAAACTTGTACCGTTGTATGGGGGGCAGTGAATACAAGTTGCTAAAACAAAAATCAAAGCGAATCGAGAGATGACCCTAAAGTGAACTTTTCCGAAATTTTGTGTGGGAGGTACCCGAAGGAGTGGACCGATTGAGTCCATATTGGAACCTCATTTAAGTCTGGTAGAAATTTCACGATGTGCAAAGTGTGGACCAAATCGGTTACTCCCTTCAAGAGTTATCGGGCGCACAATTTTTCCGAACATTTCCGAAGTTTTGTGGGGGAGGTACCGGAAGGAGTGAACCGATATAACCCATCTTCGAACTTAAACTAAGTTTGGGCAAAATATTACGGTAGCCAAATTTTGGACCGAATCGGTTGATCCATTCGATAGTTATCGTGCGCACCAGTCAAACAGACGGACGGACATTGTTAAATCGACTCCAAATTGTCTGAAACACATTTCGTCCAATCATACTTGGGGTCTAAAACCATTATTTCGATGAGGCACATTTTGCCCGTATGAAAGTGTATATACCCTCGTTAGCATAAATGCTGAGGGTATAAAAAAAGGAAACAAAAAAATTTAAAAAAAAAATAATTACTAAACACAAAAATTGTTAAAAAATCAAAAAATTACATTTTATTTAAAAATTAAAAAAAAAAAAACTACTCCCGGTTTAAAAAAAAACTAACTTCCAGTTTTTGTAACTAATTTTTGTTCGTTCGTCTATATTCGTAACAATTTAGGCATCCATAGCTCTGCCGCCAGATGGCATGCAGACCTAATTTTTCGTAAACGCGTTCCATATTTATTAAAGAATTGCTCATATAAAAATCAGCTATCTACATTTGCGCTTAGGCGAGTAAATCGATCTACCAAATTTGACAATTCGTGTGAGAAGAAAATTTTTTTTTAAGAAAACAGGGGGTAATATAAATACTCATTTATTTCAAGAAATGTTTATTATTTGTGTAAAAAGCTATAATTCTAACGTAAAACGCAAGATAAAAACACAAATTTTTACTTTAATTAAAAAAAATAATAAAAAGTGACGGAATGTGTACAAAAGTATATATGGGCTTAAAGGGGAAACTCTTAGGCATCTTTTTGCGAAAGAGTTCTAGTCCACTAAAGTTGGAATTTCACTAAAATTTAGTACCTGAGAAAAAATAGATCACTTTCAATTCTACCTACCTAACAAAAAAAAACAATATCTGTTATAGTTTTCGAGAAATAGCTATTTCTCACCAAAAATTTGCAAAAATTACATATTTTCCAAAATGGGGGGAAATTTGTATTACTTTCGGAGTACGCCGCGCCCGCACCCTATTATATTTTGACCTAATTTTTTAGTGTCCGTAGTTTCAAAATGTTAATACGAATTAAATATAGAAATAAACAATTGGCGACGACAAAAATTGAAGTTTTGAGCCAGGAAAATCGATTTTTGAACCACTGCACAGTGGTCCCACTTGTATGGGAAGGTGCGACAAAAATTGTTATAATCGTCGGATCAATCTGATGTTTTCAGTATATGCTAAAAATAAGTAAAAACAAGTGAGCCAAGGCTATAGTCGGGTCGGGGCCGACTATGTGATACCCTACACCACTAACCCTGTTCATAAGCTTTTGACTGGTAAAATTCCAAATATTAAAATTGGGATAGCTTAGCGCCTTTGCTCTGAATGTCTTCATTAATACATGTCAATTTTGTTGAAATGCATTTAAGTACATCGTCAGTACAACTTAAATAAAACAAGTGAGAAAAGGCTATAGTCGGTACTGGGCCGACTATGTGATACCCTACACCACTACCTCTGTAAAGTTTTCACCTATCTGGCTTTTATACCAAATGGCTTAATGTGAATTGAACCAAAATAATTAATATTTAATTTTATATTTGACTACTGTCGACATCACCAACATCATTATGCTTTTATCTATGAGAAAATTTCGCATTGATCCGATCAAAATTCCGACCTGTAGTGTGATTGCAGAAAAAGTGGAAAAAAGGGATGTATTACCGACTATTGCGATATCTCTATTATTTGACCATAATTTATATAATTTTAAAGGTGGGATTTTCTACTTTCATAGTCAGGCCTTGCTTTTGGAAAGTCCCCAACCTAAGCTGTGATATTCGTCATTATAATTAAAATCGCAAAAATTAAAAGTTGGGTTTAATTTGCGGCTATTGCGATATCTTCGTTGTTTGACCACCTACGACAACCTCCTTTACAGTGTTAGAAATGTGATATTTTCTACTTTCATTAGCAGGTCCTGCGTTTATATATACCCCTTATGGAAGCTGAGATATTTGCTTTGGAAAAAACGTTGATTTTTTCTCCAAAGTTGGTGACGATCCGATCAAAATTGCGACCTGTAGCGTGATTACAAGGTTCAGATAGACAGATGGACGGACGGACACACATAGCCAGATCGACTCAGCTCGACGAGACATTCATTTTGGTATATATATATATATATATATATATATATGTATGGGTCTACGACCATTATTTCGATGCGTTACAAACTTTTTGGGCAAAACCAACTTATAATACCCTCCCCACATAGTGGTGTAGGGTATAAATACTTTAGCCAAAAACTCATCAATATAGGTCCAGTTTTTCCTATAGCCCCAAGTAGCGGTACCACCCGATTTCAGGTATTTTGAAGCTTTCATCTACATTTTCGGCCCTAATTAGCTGTACTTTGGTATTTGGGGTTCCCAATGGTCAAAAACCTTCTGCGCCAAAAATTGTGGTCTCAGGTCCAGGTTTCGGTATATCTCTCATATTACGGTACCTCCCGATTTCAGTTATTTTGAAGATTTTATCAACACTATCGGCCCGAATTGGTTCTAATTTGCTATTTGGCGTTCTCAATGATCAAAAACCTTTTGCGCCAAAAATTGTGGTCTTAGGGTTTCGGTATAGCCCTCATTTTACTGTACCTCCCGATTTCATGTATTTTGACGATTTTATCAAAATTTTCGGCCCGAATTGGTTGTAATTTGGCATTTGGAGTTCCCAATCATCGAAAAATTTCTGCGCCAAAAATTGTGGTCTTAGCTGCAGGTTTCGGTATAGCCCTCATATTACGGTACCTCCCTATTTCAGTTATTTTGAGATTTTTATCTACATTTTTCGTTCGTATTGATTGTAATTTGCTATTTGGAGTTCTTAGTGGCCAAAAAACGTCTCCGACTGATATCGTGGACAGAAAAGGAAACAAATGATTCCATTTGAGGTCAGGATATAATAAAGTTCGGTGCGACCGAACTTTGCATTTTTACTTGTTTTTCATATTATATTTAGCATCATACATATATCAAAAATATGCAAAACATCCCAAAACAAAAATGTCTAAATCTTTAAAGAAAAAAAAAAAAAAAAAACAAAACAAACAATTAAATCACGAAATAAAGAAACAACTGAGAATACAGTAATACGGCATTTCACTAAAACCACCTGAGGCATCGTCACTATTTTTAATGTCACACACGAAAATGCAGCTGGAACCAAATTTTTTGTAAACTGGACACTATTTTGTACATTCTTCAAAAAATTTGGAAAGTGGCGAAGTTAGTAAAACTCAACATCAATTTTTAGGACTTGGAAAAAAATCCACAAAAAAGTATTATAAAAAATGTGATTTGCCGCACATTTTATGCGAATAATGTGTACAAATTTTGATGTGAAAGTAATTAGAAAACCTTGTACTAAAACTTCCATTTCGAAAAAAATAATTTTATCCTTTCAATTTTGAGTTACTTGCCTTGTAAGAAGTCACAACCTTAGTCCCAATTTACATTAGGCGAGTTTACTTGCGGCAATTGTCAGTTTGTAGGTGAGAGAGGGTGCTGAGAGGCAAAGGGTTACCATATGCCTCACCTCTCTCATCTACAAAATGACAATTGCCGCAAGTAAACTCGCCCAATGTAAATTGGGACTTACTGATGTTTTTAAAGTTTTTAAAAAATCAAACGTAAATGTCAACTTCTTCTGTTTTGTTTTGTTAAATACCGTTATAAAGTACAAAAACAGTGCTGGAATATTAAAATATGATATGTTTAGAGACAATTTGCTGAATTGTCCCAGAGATTTGCTGATATCGATTTTTCTATTTTTGTCGCAGGTTGGGACCAGTGTGCACTGTGCGACGTCGATATTCACCATCAATGTAGTTTAACCCGTACAATTGTTTCTCTCAAACAACCCAATCAGGATGTTAAAAAGATCAAATGACAGAATATCACCTTGTCTGAAACTGCGTTTGGTAGTGAACTGTTCGAAGAGGTTCCTTCCATTGCACATATATGAATTGAGAAAGTGTGCCAGTTAATGTAATCTTGCAAGACGGATGGTATCGTATGCGTGACATATACAACCCTCAAGATTGTGACTGCATCAAAACCATCAATTTGTTATTTCAATCTTTGATAGAATTTTCAGAGTTCGCTCTGCGTGGTTATCTATTTACATTAGAGGGGTTAATTTGTCCTTTTCTTCGTTTTTTTTCGTAGTTTGGTTACTACCTCGACCACTTAATCCATGTCTTTATTATGCATTCAAGATAACTGTGGACTCTATATGTTGTCAAAAAGTTGGAGGTTATAAACATTCTGGCCATCTGAATTTACGCTGTTTTACATGTTCTTTATCTTGTTATAGTTAAAAATCTACTAATAAATCGTTGAATACGGCCGGGCACGCGCTCACACAGACCTCTTTTTCCCAAACAACCCCCTCTGTAGAAAAACAACCCCTTTATGGGTATTGTGTGAGTTGGAGTTTTTTCAATTTTGTTTTTACTTTTACAAGTACAGTTCCAATTGGACTTTTATGTTTTCTCTTCTTTTTATGATTGGAAACGTAACATTGTGTTTGCACAAGTGCAGCAAGAGCAGTGACAGAGCGGGGGGTGCTATTCTACGCACACTCTAGCAACTTTACTTTCAGTCATTTACCTCTTTTGCCCTCTCGAGACGACTGCTTATTGGAAAAAAAACAATATTAATACGTTTGAGTTCTGCTATTGTAATGAGAGGGGAAAATTGATGACTACAACACCTTGGGTTAAATAAAAAAATACATTCGATTCTTTGAGTGTTTACAAAAAAAGGGCATTGATTTGAAATTTATTTCTTTTAAGTATGTCAGTATAGAAGGGTCGAGTTGTTTAATAAATTTCCAGTTCTTATTGTCCATAGAGCATTTGGGCTGGCAATGAAATATATCATTAACGTCTAAATATTGTAGGATAAAACATTATATTCCTACAATTATTTTAAGTAACTACAGGACATTACAGGACAACTTGGTTTATTATCGCACCTATATAAAATACACTGAGGCCAAAATAAGGTATGCAGACCGTGCACAGAGCATGCAACATTTTCTATGTCACTGTTAAGATTTAATTAATAAATTTAACCATGGCAAATGGACGAAGAAAGCTAAGGGATTTTGTTAATAGAACTGAGTTCCAAATCTAGAGTGCACAACGGGCTTACTATTGCTTAAGTCCATGTCCTCCTTTTAGGATACGTATCGATCCTTTCTTCTGCCCCTAAGAGACGTTTAGAATGTCTTCAGTCCCTAGAATACCTTTAAAAGGACTTCTGAATTTAGAAGATTTTTAAAAAGTATTAAGTCTGTAGAAGACCTTTAGAATGAGTTTAGTTCCTAAAAGACATCTAGAATGTCTGCGGTCCCTAGAAGACTTTTTGAGAATTTGCAGTCTCTAGAAGACCATTACAAAGTCTTCAGTCCCCGAGAAGAAGAAGGGTTATAGTCCGTAGAAGATCTGTAGAATGTCTACAGTCCTTAAAAGACCTTGAGAATGTCTTTTGTCCCTAGAAGTTCTCTAGAATACCTTTAAAAACTCTTCTGACCATTCGAGACCTTTAGAGGGGCTTTAGTCCCTAGAGGACCTTTAGAAGATTCTCATTCCCTAGAAGTTTTTTAAAAGGTCTGTAGTCTCCCA
The DNA here is from genome assembly GCF_047663935.1 of Musca autumnalis. Classification (NCBI taxonomy): domain Eukaryota; kingdom Metazoa; phylum Arthropoda; class Insecta; order Diptera; family Muscidae; genus Musca; species Musca autumnalis. The sequence goes on along the minus strand of NW_027411866.1, from coordinate 158,045,485 downwards.
AAAGACCTTTCGAAGGTCATTAGTCCCTAAAAGACCTTTCGAAGGTCATTAGTCCCTAAAAGACCATGTTTAGTGCCTAGAAGACCTTCAGAAGGTCTTTAGTCCCTAGAAGACCTTTGGAAGGTCATCAGTTTCTAGACGACCATTAAAAGGTGTATAGTTTAGAAAGCCTTCAGTCCCTAGAAGTCCTCTAGAAGGCGTTTAGTGGGAAGAAGATTTTTAGAATATATTTAGTCCCTAGAAGACCTTTAGAAGCTCTTCAGTCGCTAGAAGACCATTAGATTGTCCTTTAGGTCTTCTGGCCCTAGAAGACCTTTAGAAGGTCTTCAATTCCAAGAAGATAGTCAAAGGTGTTGAGTCCATAAAAGAGGCCTTTTAAATAGACCCTTGTAAAGTCTTCAAACCCTACGAGACCTTTAGAAGGTCTTCAGTCCCTAGGAGACCTTTAGAAGGTCTTAAGGTCTAAGAAGATATTTTGGCCCTAGAAGACTTTTAAAATGTCTTCAGTCCCCAGAAGTCCTTTGAAAGCTTTTCAGTCCATGGAGGGCCTTGAGAAGGCTTTCAGTCCCTAACAGACCTATATTAGGTCCTCAGTACCTGGAAGACCTTAACAAGGCCTTCAGTCCCTAGAATACTCTTCAGTTCTTAGAATATCTTTAAAAGAACTGCTGACCGTAGAAAACCTTTAGAAGGTCATCATCAGAAAGTCTTGAGTCCCTGTAAGGCCTTTAAACCGTCAGTCTTTAGAAGACCTTTACAAGGTCTTCAGTCTCTAGAAGAGATTTAAAAGGTGTTCTGGCCCTAAGAGACATTTAAACTGTCGTGAGCCCCTAGAAGACCTTTAGAAGGTCTTCAGTACCGAGAAGTCCTTGCCAAGGTCTTCAGTCCATAGAAAACCTGTAGGTCTGCACTCTATAGAAGACATTTAGAAGGACTTCTCTCCCTAGAAAACCATCAAAAAATATTCAGTCGCTAGAAGACCTTTAGAAGGTATTCAGTATCTAGAAGAAATTTAAAAGGTCTTCTGGATAACTTTACAAGGTCTTCAGTCCCTTGGAGAGATTTAGAAGGTCTTCATTCCCTAGATGACCTTTAAAATGTCTTCAGTCCCTTGAAGACCTTTAGATCGTCTTCAGTGCCTAGAAGACCTTAACGAGGTCTTCAGTTCCTAGAAGACAATTAGAAGGTCTTCAGTACCTAGAATACTATTAAAAGGCATTTAGAAGGTATTAAACCCCAGAAAACTTTTAGAAGGTCTTCAGTCCCTAGACGGTCGTCAGTCCCTGGAAGACCTTTAGGAGGACTTCTGTACTTAGTAGACCATTACTAGGTATTCAGTGCCTAGAAGATATTTAAAAGGTCTTCTGGCCCTAAGAGGCATTTAGAATGTCGTCAGTCCCTAGAAGACCTTCACGAGGTCTTCAGTCCCTAGAAGACAATTAGAAGGTCTTCAGTACCTAAAAGACCTTAACAAGGTCTTCAGTCCCTAGAAGGCAATTAGAAGGTCTTCAGTACCTAGAATACCATTAAAAGGATTGCTGGCCTTGTGACTTGTGGCCCTTTAGAAGGTATTAAACCTCAGAAAACCTTAAGAAGGTATTCAGTCCCTAGAAGACAATTAGAAGGTCTTCAGAATCTGGAAGACCTTGTGAAGGTCGTCAGTACTTAGTAGACCATTACTAGGTCTTCAGTCCATAGAAGATATTTACACGGCCTTCTGGTCCTAAAGGTTCATTAGAATGTCGTCAGTCCCTAGAAGGCAATTATAAGGTCTTCAGTACCTAGAATACCATTAAAAGGACTGCTGGCCCTTAGAGACCTTTAGAAGGTCTTCAGTCCCAATGAGACTTTTAGAAGGTCTTCAGTACCTAGAAGACCTTAACAAATTCTTCAGTCCCTAGAAGCCACTTAAAAGGTTTTCAGTACCAAGAGTGCCATTAAAAGGGCTTCTGGCCCTTAGAGACCTTTAGAAGGAATTAAACCCCCCAGAAGACCTTTACAATATCTTCAGTCTCTGGGAGATATTTAGAATGTCTTCAGTCCCTAGATTGATAACCTTTAGAATATCGTCAGTCCCTAAAAGACCTTTACAAGGTCATCAGTCCCTAGAAGAGATTTAGAAGGCCTTCTGGCCCTAGAAGACCTTTAAAATGTCTTAAGTTCCTAAAAGACCTTTACAAGTCTTCAGCTCCTAGAAGACCTTTAGAAGATCCTCAGTCCCTAGAAGACATTTATAAGGTCTTTAGTCCCTGGAATACATTTAAAAGGACTTCTGAGCCTAGAAGACCTGTAGATAGTCATCAGTCCTTAAAAAAACGTTTAGGCAGTCTTCATCCCTAGAAGACTTTTAGAAAGTCTTCAGTCCCTAGAAGAACTTTAGAAGGCTTCATTCTCTAGAAGATATTTTCAAGGTATTTTGTTCCTAGAAGACAGAAGGTCTTCTGTCACTTAAAGACCTTGTATGCCTTTCCAGGGTCTACTGTTTCTAGAAGACTTTAGGAAGGTATTCTGTACATAGAAAACCTTTAGAAGGTTTTTGCTCTAGATGACCTTTCTGTCAATAGAAGGGTTTCTGTTTCATTTAGCGGGTCTTTTGTCTTTGAAGATGTTTGTTCCTGGAAGATCCTTAGAAGGTTTCTGGCCTGACACGGCAACTGAGATTTCAAAGTCAAATTTCAACGAATTGAAACCAGTTAAATTTTAAAGCAATATGTTTTTAATCATCAGGAGTAAAAGATTTGTTTTGGGAAAACCAGCTCATATTGGATTTACTTCTTTTGGTTATATCACGGGCTGAGGGCATATCTCAGCCGGCAAGCCCAATGATACGACACTTTAACAAAACAAAATTATCGCATGCAATATATTTTGTACCTCAAAATAATTCATAACTTCACAAAATCATACCACACGTAAATAATGTGTAGGTACACAGTGTGTACTACACACCACGTACTCCTCCTTCCTCACTCAATGCCAATATGACGATATCTATCAAAAACATTAGAATTATCAGCGCTATGAAGGTGGCATTTAGTCTGCCCATTTTGGTGTGTGCGCATTTCTTTATTGTGGGGCGCACTCATTTTACTCGAGAGCGCGCAGTAGGAGATAAAAATCGATTGAAATCATGCTATTGGCCACGGCGCAACCATTCCGTGCTCCGACGCACTATCGAAAAATTGAAAAAAGTACAAACGCACGCATTCTAAAATAAACGCTTCAAAGCGCAATGCCTCCGAGAGATTTTGTAATAAAAAAAAAATATAGACAAAAATATTCGTTACCCTTCTTCTTCGTCGTATGATCTCAATAAAAATACTTTTCATATTAGACTTATCTAAGAGGCGCACATGAGCACACAGAGACAGATAAGTGGCAATAAGCCGCTCCACAACCGTACAATTAGAAAAAATTAAATACTAAACGAAAAACAAAGCAATAACAGCAACAACATTGCAAGAGAAGTGCTCTTTTAACATTAAACAAATCCTCTTCCTTCTCGAATATATACGTATGCGCGTATTGACTAAAAATAGATTTTGTGAAATAGAAAATGGATTTGTGAATTCGAATTAGACTTATCATAACATCAAATCTCCTCCACTTTTCTTTCGGTACATTCACGTTGATTTTTCCAAGGCATGTTGTTATGCCTGCTGATGGTGGTCATATTTTTCGTCGATTTAGAAATAGAAAATTAAAAACAAAACAAAACAATATTGTAATGTAAAGTGTAGTGACCCTAATTATGCATGTCTGTCTGTCTGTCTGTCTATTTCTGTTTAAGGCAAATTTGGTGTTTTTTGTTTTGTTTTAAAAACGATGTATTTTGAATGCACAGTGGACGGTTACAACAACAATTTACGCATGGAAATACAACATTTATCCTTTACAAGTACGGAGAAAAATCAAAGCAATGAAATTAAAATGACACACAGTGGTAAAGAAATCGATTTTGCTGGCAAAACCCATATTTTTGGTCGTTACTGATGTTAAATTTTAAATGTTAAATTTTTATATGAGATTCAATAGTAAACATATTAAAACTAAGGAAATCATTGGAAGACGCGTGCGTGGTGTGCCCCTAAAGACGACAATGTTCTCCCATTTTGGAAAATACATACAGTGGCGGCTATATAATTAAGAACGACATCGTATTAAAAAGTATTTGACTTGCTACGTTCCAAATATTTGAATATTTATATGTAACAAAATTTGTAAATAAAGTACACGGTAAGCACTTTCAAATAATGTTTTAATTCTGTTTTAATTCTCCCTCGTTTATACGAAAGAAACCACGATTTATTAAAATAGTCATAAATCGACCTGGCCACATAATTAAGAACGATATAAGTAAAGGTTACATTAAGGTAATTTTCATACACAATATGGGAATATATCGTTATGTATTTTAGAAATCGGTTACTTTGACTAATTTTTAGTATCAAATGTCCTTCAATGGTACATATTATTGAGTCTAAGTTTGATAATTAGGGCATACCTAACGTTTTCCAAAATTTGCCCATAATTTGACGAATTTATTTTATTTTTGAAATCTAAAGCAACAGTTTTGGCTTCCTCTCATTCCCTCGATGACGCTTCAAACGGTACCCTATGATTGTCGTTCCATAGTCGGCGCTTATTTACCCTTAAATTGGGTTTTACCCCACTTCTTTGAGTCCTTTACAAGGGAATTGTCTGGGAAATAGCTTCGTATTAGCCATTTCCATCTTATAAATCGGTAGGATTGTTGTCTACAGGTAGTAGACAGCAAATAAAACAATAATTTCGTTTTGTACAAAAAATTGGCCTAACGGTACACCGAACAAAAATGAAAGGTTAAATATTTTGAAAGCCTTCATTGCACAATGTCTTTGTGGGTGTAGTAGGCATAGTTATGTAAGACTTTTTAATCAATGAAGCTCATATTAATATCAAAACCAGTCAAATCAATAATTTTTATGGATGAAAATAAAAATTTTGTATAAACTAATGCCTGATGTACATACACAAAATTGTTGTGGAATTCGAGCATTCAAAACGTTATGTTAATAAATGTTATATTCGGTCTGGAATTCTTCCAATTTGTGTATAGACGTTATTTTATTGTTTCATTTCCTGTCTACTACCTGCAGACAAAAAACCTACCGCTTTCTAAGGTGGAAATGGCTCTTACGAAACTATTTCCCAGACAATTCCCTCATAAAGGACTCAAACAAGTGTGATAAAAGCCAATTTAAGGGTAAATAAGCGCCGATCATAGGGTATCCTTCAGAGCGTCGTAGAGGGGATGAGGGGAAGCCAAAACTGTGGCTTTAGATCCCAAAAATAAAATAAATTCGTCAAATTATGGGCAACTTTTGGAAAACCTTAGGTATGCCTTAATTATCAAACTTAGACTCAATAATATGTACCTTTGAAGGACATTTGATACTAAAAATTATTCAAAGTAACCGATTTCTAAAATACATAACGATATATTCACATATTGTGTATGAAAATTACCTTAAAGTAACCTTTATTTATATCGTTCTTAATTATGTGGCCAGGTCTATTTATGACTATTTTAATAAATCGTGGTTTCTTTCGTATAAACGAGGGAGAATTAAAACATGTTTTTGCTTCATTTGAAAGTGCTTACCGTGTACTTTATTTACAAATTTTGTTCCATATAAATATTCAAATATTTGGAACGTAGCAAGTCAAATACTTTTTAATACGATGTCGTTCTTAATTATATGGCCGCCACTGTAATTTTAGAAATTTTCTGTAGAAACAAATCCAAATTGTACCAAATGTAGTACCATTTAGTACTTTTCGTACATTTATGGTTCGAATATCCAAAAACCTTGCCTTTTTACTCTCCATCATGACCCTCATTCCAAATTTCAGGATTCCAGCTCTATCCGTTCACCCAAATCCAAATTTAGTACCATTTAGAATTTTTCGTACACCTCTGGTTCGAATTTCCAAAAATCTTTCTTTGTTACTCTCTATCAGTGACCCTCATTCCAAATTCCAGAATTCCAGCACTATCCGTTCACCCAAATTGTACTAAGTTTAGTACCAATTAGTACTTTTTGTACACTTACAGTTAGAATTTCCAAACAACTTTCTCTGCTACTTTCCATCAGTGACCCATATTCCAAATTTAGGGATTCGAGCTCTATCAGTTCACCAAAGTGCAAAATTTAATACAATTTAGTACTTTTCGTATACAGTATAGTCTCGATAATCCGGACACTCGTTAATCCGGACAACGCGGTAATCCGGACACTAGAATTTTTTACACTGTAGACTCGGTAATCCGGACAACTCATATTTTTCGTACCTCGATAATCCGGACATCAATATTTGTTCCTATCTCGAGCATTAGATTTTTATTTAATTCATTGACGTTTTAGTTCTTATCAATATCAGTTGGTGTATAAATAAGAAAAGTTAAGTTTTTCAAATTTTTCGGTCCACATCTTGTCTTTCTGGCCAGCCACTGTTGACTCAGTTATACATTCCATATGAAATTAACTATTTGAATCTGTCGACTAATTTTCTACCCTTCCACCATTGATGGATGACGATAAGCAACAATTTTTTAAACCTAGTGTTGAGTAGCCTAGTTTCCTTAAAAATCGATGTTGGGTGTTCCTTTCCTCTAAAGGAATTAGGCATGCGATTAGTGAGAAAGTTTGGGATTGATAGCATAGTTTTAAGATTTAGATTTTTTTAGATTATCTAAGTAATTTTTTGAGTTACCGACAAAAATCGGTAAAATTAAAAAGCAAATTGATGAATGCATAGTTTAAATAAAATTTGGCAGCTCTCTTGCAGTATGCAGAACTTAGCGACCACTAAACTTACTTACTAAAAAATATCATTAATTACCGAAATTATAAGCAATTTAATTTTACCGGTTTTTCAGTAAACCAAAAAATGAGTTGGAGAATCGCACTTCTTGTATAGAAATTTCAATAAATTATTTAAAAAAACGTATGGACTCCTTTTATTTTCAATCTTTGATGTACAAAATCACAGACAACTACGGATCGTTGTATTGTATTCTAGTAATTATACCACCAATAGATTTAAATTCCATTGTCTTATTTGAAGGCTGTAACATATATATTAAACAATATCCTTTTTTTGGTATCGACGTCGAGATAAAGTTAGGTGCTGATGTTCATAGAAATGGCTAAAATATATTCACCATAATGAGATGAGCGCATTTAAAGTTTGAAGTTATATCTCAAGTCCTAAGAGGCTGTTATCCCAAGAGCACTGAAAATCATTATTTGCACATGGGCTACAAAGTTTATATCCGTTAAAAAATTATACAATTATGGAGAAGTTTTAGACAACCTGTGTATTGGAAATGTCACCTAAATTACGCTGAAGGAGTAAAATAAAGAAGTAAATTTGGTAGACTGTTTTAAATGTTCGCAACACGTAATATTTGCTTATTATGAATTCGTTTACTTAAAATGTCAGGTTATTATCTAGTAAACGTCCGATATTAATGATTTTAATTTACAAATTATGTGTTTTTGTGACTACTCGGTAATCCGGACAATTCGATAATCCGGACATCGCCAAAACATGTGGTGTCCGGATTATCGAGGCTATACTGTACTTATATTTCGAATTTCCAAAACCTTTCTTTGTAACTCTCCATCAGTGGCCCCTCATTCAAAATGTCAGGATTCCAGCTCTATCCGTTCACCCAAATCCAAATTGTACTAAATTTAGTACTTTTCGTACACGTGTAGTTAGAATTTACAAAAACCCTTTGGTACATCTTTCTAACCCTTTTTAGTACTTTTAGTAACCTTCTAGTTCGAATTTTCAAAAATCCAGCCTTATCTAACCCCTGCACACCAACAACAACCCACACCCAAAACTTGAAGTATCCGCCTTCCTTCACACATCCAAAATTTGGAGATATTATCTGTTACCATTTCATAGATATTTGCATAAAAAATCTAATTTTATGGAGGTACTTCTGATTGTGATGGTATATCTCCGTATCAACGCGGAATTTCAGAAATGTTTATAGCCTTTGTTACTTTCAGGTCTTTATAAATAAAAATCAAATCAAGCCATAACCCAACTTAGGTTTTTATCAGAGTACGTAAAAATACTTTAAATAAAATTTCCAATCGTTTCGTTTCGTATTTTCCATAGGAACAATACAAAACGAAACATAACCCTCGTTGGCCGAGCTCGCTGTTAAGTTTCGTTTTGTTTACATTCGTGAGTACGAACAAAACGAAAAGCGAAAAGTACTCAACTCCACAAGAGCAGATAGAAAACGGAATAGTACTAAACACATGTTAATAAATCAAAAACGTTTGGTGGTTGATAAAATTCACTGTGTTCACTGTGGTATGCTGATGCTAACTTAGGGTTGTTAAGCAATCACATGTGTGTGTGTGTCTGAGTGTGCCATTGACAATACGCACGGCAAACGTTTCCCAAAAATACTTGTCGTTTCGGTGGTGAATGAAACAACTCGGCAAAGCATAGCCGAAGTTACATTACAGCAATCGTACAGTTTCCATCTTTATACATTGAAAAGTTTGTGTTTTTGTTTTGGTTGTGAGAATGAAACGATACAGAGAAGCTAAAAAGTTTGTGGCTTTGTGTGATTGGTACGGGAATCGTTTTGTTTGTTTCCGTTCATTGGTTTTTATGGAAAGACAATTTTACCACGCTTTCTTTTTTCAATTTGCAAAAACTAGGGGAGCGTGTTACCTCCCCCTATATATTTGCAAAATTTACGCATGTATCGGTTTAAAAATTTACGGATTAATATAAAATTTAGGTACTTCTTTGGGGCCTAAAGACGCGACCACGCCTGTATTTTTTTAATTTGTTATATCTCCAATACTACTGAACCGATTTCCATAAATTTACAGCCAAAGCTCAATGTTTCCCGTTGTTATGTATATTTTATGAATTTCGGTACCTCCCGATTTCCCACATTTTGAAGGTTGTGGCCTGAACATCACACTCAAATGGCTGCCATTTTGTATTAAGTCTTCGTTGGGAGTATAACACTTTCCACATGAAATTTGTCAGTATTGGTCCACGTCTTCATATAGCCCTCATAGAACGGTACCACCCGTTTTTCGGTGTTTTGAAGGTTTTAGCCTCACTATGTGACTAAAATGGCTAAAATTTGGTACTTAGTCTTCGTTGGGGATATAAAACTAACTTTCCCCCTGAAAATTTTCGGTATAGGTTCACACTTTCATATAGCCGCCATAGAACGGTACCTCCCGATTTTCGGTATTTTGAAGGTTGTGGCCTCAATATCACACCGAAATGGCTGAAATTTGGTACTCAGTCTTCGCTGGGCGTATAAAACTTTCCCCCATAAATTTGTAGTATAGGTCCACGCCTTAATATAGCCCTCATAGAACGGTACATCCCGATTTTCGGTATTTTGAAGGTTACGGTCACAATGATCCACCGAAATGGCTGAAATTTGGTACACAGTCTTCGCTGGGGGTATAAAACGTTCTCCCAAAAATTTTGTCGGTATAGGTCCACCCCTTAATATAGCCCAAATAGAAGAACGGTACCACCCGATTTTCGGTATTTTGAATGTTGTGGCCACACCAACATACGGAAATGGCTAAAAAGTGGTATTTAGTCTTTGTTGGACATAAAAGCCGTTCGGACTGAAATTCGTAGGTATATGCCCACATTTCGATATAGCCCCCATAGATCGGTACCCCCGATTTTCGGTATTTTGAAGGTTGTGGCCTCAATATTTCTCTGAAATGTCTGAATTTTGTTATTTAGTCTTATATAGGGCTATAAGAATTCAAGAAGAGAATTATCAGTATAGGTCCGCGATAACACCTGCAAAATACCGAAAATCAAGAAGGTTTTCGGTATTTTGAAGGTTTTACCGAAATATCGGAAATTTGGTATTTAGTCTTCTTTGAGTCTAAAAACTTTCCGCCAGAAATTTGTAGGTATAAATCGACGTTTTGATATGGAACGGTACCACCCGAATTTCGGTATTTTGAAGGTCAACCACATTGGTTTACCGAACTTGCTGAAATTTGGTATTTAGTATTCTTTATAAACGAAACGAAACTATTTGTTCCACTTTTCTTCAATACAGCTCACGGTGCTCTTGAAGCAACTTTAAATGGAAGGTGCTTACTTCACCTGGGAAGTTTTTGCGGATTCTGAAACTACAATGTTCATAGATGAGAAAAATCAAAAAACAAAAAAAAAAAATCGCCGGTCCCCTTTTTATACCCTCAGCATTTATGCTAACGAGGGTATATACACTTTCATAAGGGCAAAATGTGCCTCATCGAAATAATGGTTTTAGACCCCAAGTATGTTTGGACGAAATGTGTTTCAGACAATTTGGAGTCGATTGAGCAATGTCCGCCCGTCTGTCTGGCTGGCTGGAGCGCACGATAACTCTCGAACGGATGAACCGATTCGGTTAAAATTTTGGCTTTCGTAATATTTTGCCAAAACTTAGTTTATGTTCGAAGATAAGTCATATCGGTCCACTCCTTCAGGTAACTCCCTCACAAAAGTTCAAAAATGTTCGGAAAAATTGTTCGTACGTTAACTCTTGAAGGGAGTAGCCGAATTAGTCCATACATTACACATCCTAATATATCTACCAGATATAGATCAGGTTCAAATATGGACTATATTTGTCCACTCCATCCGGTAACTCCCACATTCGGATAATTCACTTTAAGACCTGCTATCGAATCACTTTGACAAAAGTTCATTCACTCTCGCTACAGGAAATCATTTTTTAGAAAAAAGGTCCAAAAGTCATAACCCTAGTAAATAAACGACACATGAACATAGTTGCTAATATTGGTACAGACTGCAATAGTTGCATTTTTAGGAGCAAAAAGCAGTGTTGTATATCAAAATATTTCGATTTAACATTTGATTTAAAACAAATCCAAGTTTTGAGTTGATTTAATTTTGTATGGTCATCAAAGTGGATTTGCGTGGATTAAGCACTTAAATCGAGATAATGTGCTTAATCATCGTATAAGGGTATAGTCTAAACGGGCTATGAAAAGTTATCATTAAATCTCATTACGACGGGCCAGTAACGCGGACCCGGGGTCTGCTAGTATATATATATAAAAGAGCAGTGAGGTGAGGTATTCACTGACTGACTGATTGACTGACTGATTCATCAACGCCCAGACGAAACCGCTGAAGCTAGAAAGTTGAAATTTTGGGTGTAGGTTGATGTTGGTGTGTAGGGGTGAGATAAGGCTGGGTTTTTGGAAATTCGAACTAGAAGTGTACGAAAAGTACTAAAAGGTACTAAATATGGTACCCTTTGTATTAGGCAAACGGGAAGAGCTAGAATTCTGAAATTTGGAATGAGGGTAACTGATGGAGAGCTAGAAAGATGTACCAAAGGGTTTTTGGAAATTCGACCTCTAAGTGTACGAAAAGTTACCAAATTTAGTACCAATCGTATATTTTGATCGGGTATAGCTAGAATCTTGAAATTTGGTATGGAAAGCAAGCTTGGAAAGTGTTGTTTAAAATTGGAAATGATTTGGGAAATACGCACTCGTACGAAAAGTACTAAATGGTACTAAATTTAGTACAATTTGTATTTGGGTGAACGGATAGAGCTGGAAACCTGAAATTTGGAGTTCAGACTACTGTTGAAAACGAAATGTGGGTAGTTTTGGAAAATCGTACTTATGTGTACGAAAAGTACTAAATGGTACTAAATATGGTACCCTTTGTATCAGGCAAACGGTAAGACCTAGAATTCTGAAATTTGGAATGAGGGTAACTGATGGAGACCTAGAAAGGTGTAACAAAGTGTTTTTGGAAATTCCAACTACAAGTGTACTAAAATTTACTAAATTTAGTACCAATTGTATATTTTGAATGGATACAGCTAGAATCTTGAAATTTGGTATGGGAATCAAGTTTGGGTGGTGGTGTTGACATAAGGAAATGGTTAAGGAAATTTGTACTTATGTGTACGAAAAGTACTAAATGGTACTAAATTTAGTACAACATGGATTTGGGTAAACAGATATAGCTGGAAATGTGAAATTTGGAATTAAGATTACTCTTAGATTGTAGAATTAAGGTAGTTTCGGAAAATCGTACTTATGAGTACGAAAAGTACTAAATGGTACTAAGATGGGTACAATTTGGATTTGGGTGGACAGAGACAGGTGGAATACTGAAATTTAGAATTATGATTACTGTTGGATTGTAGGATAAAATAAGTTTTAGACATTAGTACTTATGGGTACGAAAAGTACTAAATGGTACTAAATGTTGTACAATTTGGATTTGGGTGATCGGATAGAGTTGGAATCCTGAAATTTGGAATGCGCTCAGTGATGAAAAGTAACAAAGATGGACCAAAGGTCGAAAAGTACTGAATGGTACTAAATTTAGTACAATTTGGATTTGGGTGATAGAATGGAGCTGGAATCCTGAAAATTGGAATGAGGGTCACTGATGAAGATTAACAAAGATGGACCAAAGTGAAAAATTACTAAATAGTACTAAATTTAGTACAATTTGGATTTGGGTTAACGGATAGAGCTGGAATCCTGTCATTTGGAAAGAGGGTATCTGATGAAGAGCAACAAATATGTTTTTGTACATTCAAACCATAAGCTTACGAAAAGTACTAAATACATATAAAGTAATAAATACATATTGAATTTGAGCTGGAATCCTGAAGTTTGGAACGAGGGTTACTAATGAAGAGTAAGAAAGATGTTCCAAAGGATTTTAGGAAATTCGAATCATAAGTTTACGAATTGTATTATATGGTACAAAATTAAGTACAATTTGAGTTTGGGAGAATGGATAGAGTTGTTACTTAGTAGTTTTTGATTTTTATTTATACGATAAGTTCTAAATAGTTCAATAATTTGTTTTAGGGGAACAGATAAAGCTCGAATAGTAAAGTGCGATTGGGATATAAATAGGTTCTTTTTTGAAACTTAAACCTAAGTGTAGGAAAAGTATTACATTTGGTACCACTTTGGTATGGTATAAACGGATTGGATTTGAATTCCAAATTTTTGTATAAGGGTCAATGTTTTTGTTTAAGTAAGGAGTTTTTAAATGCGTACAAAATCTGCAATTATGTAAGGACGTTGCTGAGATAAAGCCCTGAGTTTGAAAAATGAATATTGTTCCATTGATTTTATGTTCACCGAAGGCGGTTTCTAAATAATGTACTGAAATCAAGAAACCAATTGGGTTATGGTTATCTATGGTTGTGGCGTAATGGCTATGTCACGTCTAATTCTACCTTAAAAATGGGACAATATAGGTATGTTATATTTCTAAAATTCCCAAAGTCGATATGTAGATATAGAAAATGTGGATTTCTATGGCAATTTTGAATACCGAAAATTGTACGGGCCTATTAGCGTTCGAAACCGCTGAAAGTAGAACCTTGAAGTTTGAATGTACGCTATTGTTGTAAAAGGTTAAGATAGAATTTCCATTTTGAAATATTTTTTTTCATATAAAATATTATTTATTTATATTTTATTCCCTTTCCGCATACGAAGTAGCGGGTATTTGCTAGTAATATTAATATTTTAGGAATGTTTTTGACAAAAAATATTTAGCAATTTTGTTACTAAATATTGAATATTTTGATATGCCAGTGGAATATTATAGATCAATCTCTTTTAGCGATGGTAAAATTTTATTCTCGGGAAAGTCAATACTTTCAAAGACAAACGAAGCTTCAAAAAAAAAAAAAAAAAAAAAAAACACCGAATAGCCATGGTAGAACAATATAAGGTAACAGCAATACCCAGCTGAGTGAACTAGGCAGTAAATAAATAAATTCATTACGACATTTAATTGATTTATTCCTATTTTCGATGTACATTAGGGATATATATTTTTTGAGGAAAAAATATATCATTCCGAAAAAAACTATTTCCCATAAAGACTTCTTCATATCAATGACATGTAACCTCCTCCAAGTCCGAACGACGACCCGCTTATAGAGGCGATAAAACATTTGTTAATATGTGTGACATTTTGTTAAATTAAAAAAAAAAAATAAAACCCTAATAAAAATGTGCTTCTTTGATTTCAAAAACAAAAGATTGAAACAGCTTCTTCTTTTCAATAAATTTCTAGCGATCCCAAATATTTTTGCAAGAATTCTACTATCTGTGAGAAATGATGCATTTAGTGGAATGATATGGAAACATTCAAATTGAAAATGTAACGAATTTTCATTCATGTTTTCCAACATATTCAATCAATTGTGAAAAATTATTACTTTTTTAAATTCCAATAATTTATAGACATTTCCTTATTTTGTTTGTATGTACCGGTGACACTAATATTACAAACAAAAACAAATTTCTATGTGGTTGTTGTTGAGTTGTATTTGTTGTAGTATTTACCTTACCTTTTTTGTTCTACCATGCCAAAAAGCGTTCTTGTTTTGAATGAAAGAATGAAGAATTCATTGGTGTGGATTGTGTTGGTTGGCTATGTAAACGGCATTATTAGGTCCTTTGTTTTATAATACCTCCTCCAAAACTGTTAAAAACGAGCGGTTAAATTCATTCCGCTTGACTCTAGTCCAACTAATTATATCTTACACTTTTTTAATCGAATTTTGGTGGAAAACCTATGGTAACACTATCCTTCAAATGCTACGATTACAAAAAAAAAAAAAAAAATAATAGTAGGTATAAAGGGTGTTATTTTTCTACATCCACACTGCGTCTGTATCTGTATAAAATGAAAAGCTTAAACCAAATCTATTTAGAAATTGATGAAAATAATAACAAATACCTCTAAGATCTATGCAGCCTGACAGCCAGTCAGTCAGTCAGTGCGAATAGAAATGTTAAGGGTGCAGTGCATGCGTTGTCTCGTGTATGCATACCGAAGAACAATATTCAGTTCGAATGGATGTAAATGATATTGTACGCCTGGGGTTTTCGGCTTGATTAGCAAGTGCAAAACAATGAAAAGGGAAATATTACAAAAACCACCCCCTGGGTGTCAACTTGGTATAACTAGGGTTGGTTGGTCGGTCGGTCGGTTGGGGGAAAATAAGGTGATAAAGGTGGTATTATTTTCAGTCCTTGCTTGGTGGTGGAAAATGATTCAAGTGACTGACTCTCTGCCATCTGATAGTAGGGGTGGGTGGTGGTGTTGCCTGCATATTATTGGGGTAGAACGTTAAAAGCTCATTGCTGCTGCTGATGGTGGTAGTTGTTTTGACTATTTTTCCTTACTTTTCGTTGCTGTTTGTTTGGTTTGTCGTTCTGTTTCTGAGTTTGTTTGCCTCTGCGTGTGTGAGTTTTTTTGCTTGCCTAGCTGCTGGGTGGGTTGTTGTTCGTTTCTGTTTTCTCGCGTGTATGGTGTGCGCGATAAGCCCAACCATTCAGCCCACCAGTCAGCTAGGCGGACATGATTGACTATTATATGCTGATGTTGTTCTTCTGTCATTGCTGCAGCAGCAGTCGCAGTTGTTTTTGTATTGATTTTTATTATTGTTTATCTTTGTATTGTACATTTTATGTTTTCGTTCTTCCTCGCTCTCTTTCTTCTCTCTCTATTCATTCGTAACGTCAACGACGACGACGCAGACGGGGAAAACTCTTGTGCTCCTGCTCAGTCGGTGGGGTGGTTCGCTGAAGTATAGAAGTGATTTTTCGGTTGCACAACGGCAATGCGATTGCGTTAAAGTTTTTGAAAAAAACCAAATTAAACAAAAATACTTTTGTTTAAAAAAGTTTTAACAACAAAAACATTACTAATTTTAAGTGAATAAAATTTAATTAAATAATTGTGATGGAAAATGTATTTTGTAAGTGTAATGGAAAAAAATAATAATGCAAATTATAGTAAAATATTGAAAATTTCAAATTATTTCCACTTTGTGAAAAAATAGTTTACGCAAGCGCAAATCTTTTATGTGATTTAAATTTTTATGCTGAGTCCAACTAGAATTATTATCAACATCATCATCATTGTCATGCCGTAATTAAGTGCACCGACTTCGGATGACCTCATTTCGTTATCAACGTCGTCGTCGTCGCTACAGACCCAACCAACCATCCAAACAGCAAATAAACAATAAATACAACAACAATAACAAATATATTAACGAAAAACTGTAGAACAAGGGAATATTGTAATATTTATTCTATGAAAAATACAATACAATACAAAATACTAAATAGAAATATTTATGTCGCACAGTGGTGTGATAGTAAATAAACCTTTCTACATTTGGAAGGAAACAGAGTTGGTGAAAATTTTTGAAACTTTCCAGGGGTTGACCTATGACCTGGCATACGAATTAAAACTTTTGAAATATGTACAGGACGATCATGAATAAAAATTCCGTGCGGAATTTGTTCCCATTACCCAATTTCAAAATTTTTTACTTTCGTATTTACATCCAAAAAGGGAATATTTAGAATAGTCCATAATTAGTTGATTCTAGTAGTTTTCCACATTTTAAAATATTGATTTTTGAAGAATTACGCATTTTTAAAATATTTTCCATGCGGAAAAATTCCGAGAGAAATATTCATGATTACCATGATAAAGAAAAAGGCTTAAGTCTCGTTTAGGGGCACCTCTCGGACCGGGCTGAAATTCACCATAGGTAGTCCTTGGGACCCTGATCACAACTATATATATCTTTCCCGGGGGAAGTTCATACTTCCCGAGATATGGGTCTTGACATTTCGGGAAAGGCCTACTTTAACACCATTACTTTATTTATGGGCACCTCTCGGATCGGGCTGAAATGTTCACCATAGGTAGTCCTTGGGACCCTGATCACAACGATATATAACTTTTCCGGGGGAAGTACATACTTCCCGAGATATGGGTCTTGACATTTTACTATTTTTACTTGGGTATCATTCTAAAGCTCGTGGTGAGTACTTTTGATTGCGTTTACGACTTTTGCTCCTGTCCATAGGAGAAAGTCTTAAATCCCGGCTACTTAAAGAAAACTTATAATTTTGGAGAAACTTTTGTTCGCGTAGCCCACTTTTGCTCCTGTCCATGGTTGGTTTGGTTGGTTTACGTGGTGGCTATAGCCTTCATAGCCTCAATTAGTATTTTAAATATACCGTTTTGAAAACCACACCACTCGTGTAGAGACTGTTATTATGTTTGTTGTGTTGATAATTTATATCCAGCCTGATGAAGTGAGAAACCTCAGAAGGTCTCCCAGATCTAGTTCGGTTATCTCGGTAAGATCGTGCAGGAACGGCCGTCCCAGGGTTTTCAGTCTTTTTTGCAGTTGTGCAGGGCAGGAGCAGAGGAGGTGTTCAACCGTTTCTTCCTCTTCTTCGTTTCCGCAGCTGCGACAGTAGTCATTGTATGGAATATGTAGACGCTTTGCGTGATTACCAATGACCCAGTGACCTGTTAGTACCGCAATTAGCCTTGCCAGGTTCCGTCGATTTTGGCTGATCAGGAACTTTGTACGTTTGATGTTGTAGTGTGGCCATGTAGATTTTGATATTTTACAAGTTTCAGTCTTGTCCCATCTGATCTCAGCTTGTGAAAGATAGTATTTGAAGATATCCCCTTTAACTACTCCCAATGGTGTTGCGACTGACGCCCTTGAGAGTTCGTTAGAGGCAGATCCCGCTCTAGCTAGTTCGTCTGCTTTTTCGTTACCTTCAAGACCCCTATGACCTGGGATCCAAATGAGAACTACTCTGGTCAGACGTCCTAGCTCAGCGAGTTCTTCTTTACATTCCTTCACCAGCTTTGATGTGACGATATTTGAACTCAATGCTAGGAGCGCCGCTTGACTGTCGACAAAAATTCCTATTGTGTTTGGTGAGTGATGCTGTAGAAGTATTTTGCAAGCTTCCTTAATAGCCAGTATCTCTGCCTGAAAAACACTGCAATCTTCTGGTAGCTTTATTGATGTAGATATATTTGCTTCTTCCGAGTAGACACCAGAGCCGACTCCACAGTTCATCTTAGAGCCGTCCGTGTATACATTGATGTCGTACCCCCTCAGTGGTGTACTATTGTTCCATTCTTTCCTGCTTGGAAATTGAACTTTAAAGGGCTGATCAAAGGTTATTGCAGGAGTACAGTAATCAGCGTTGGTTGCTATTTTTCTTGGTAGTTTGAGAAGCACGCAGGCATGTCCGTAGGCTCTATCTCTCCACATGCCTAGAGCACGTAGCCTTGCAGCATTGGAGGCCGCAGTTGCTTTGATGTGTAGATCTATTGGCAGTATATGCATCATTGTATTGAGGGCTTCAGCCGGACAAGTTCTCATTGCCCCTGTCACCCCGATGCATGCGGATCTTTGAATACTGTATAGTTTTCTCTGAATTGTTTTCTTTCCCACTGTTGGCCACCAAACTAGTGCTCCATATGTGAGTATTGGTCTTATTATGCTGGTGTACATCCATAACACCATTTTGGGTTTGAGGCCCCAGCGGCTCCCAAACATTTTGCGACATGTGTAGTATGCAACGGTTGCTTTATGAGCACGATGTTCCATATTACGTTTCCATGATAGTTTTGAATCAAGGATAACGCCTAGGTATTTGGCGTGATCTGATAAGGGTATTTCTTGACCTCGTAGTCGTGGAAGATTGGTGAAAGCATAATAGGGTTACCAGCCAAGTCGGACTATAGGAAAGGTTTGGAATTAAATGACTAACATTAAAATAAATAAATAATTCGAATATACAAATTTCGAATGATTTGTGATATAAATGCTAGTCTCCAAGCTTAGCCTTCGTCCACCCACTAAAAAACACCATTCAATATGCCTGATGATCGGTCTAACCACCCGTGAAACGTAGCATAGTGGTTGAATGTGTGGGACTTCGGTGGATTCCTAATTTTTCAATGTACCTATTAGGTCTAAATAGCTCAACTCGAAAGAGAATTAATTCAAATATCACTCTAAAAATGACCTTCGCCTTAATAAGGCAAAACAAAAAAAAAAAAGAAAGCATATTTGGTTTTTGTAGTAAATATCACCATCTCAGTTTTCCCTGGATTTACTCCCAGACCACTTCTTGTGGCCCAAGTATCCAGTGATTTCAGGGCTCCGCTCATGATGTCACTCATCACGGACGGAAATAAACCGGAGACGAGAATTACCACATCGTCCGCATAAGCAACCACCTTAATCCCCATTTGGTCAAGTTTGCTTAGGATTTCATTAATCACAAGGAGCCAAAGCAGTGGCGATTTCACCCCTCCCTGTGGAGTTCCTCGATTTACGTGCTTTGACAGCGTGCTGTTTCCCAGTGCGGCATTAATGACTCTACTCTGCAGCATGGTGGTTATCCAACCACTGATGAATGGTTCCACGCCAAAGTTATATAGAGCTTGTTCTATTGCTGAGGTGCTAACGTTGTTGAAGGCGCCCTCTATGTCTAAAAAGGCGGCTAAGGTGCATTGTTTGTGCTCCAAGGACATCTCAATAGTCCTAACGACTTCGTGAAGGGCTGTATCTGTCGAGCGTCCTTTAAGGTAAGCGTGTTGACTTGAAGATATGTTGTTTGAGTTCTCCATCTTTTCTCGAATATACACGTCAATGAGCCTTTCGAGTGTTTTAAGCAGAAATGATGAGAGACTTATGGGTCTAAAGTCTTTAGCATTTTCGTGACTACGTTTTCCAGCTTTCGGTATGAAAACAACTTTTACCTGTCTCCAACTCGTAGCAACGTAGTTTAGGGAAAGACATCTACTCTAGATGTGTACTAACCAAGGGTTAATTAAGCTCTCCGCGCTTTGAAGCATTTTTGGTATAATACCATCTGGCCCCGGAGATTTGTAGGGAGAGAAGCTATTGATAGCCCATGTAACTTTACTCGGACTTATAATCTTTCCGGCTTCAGTGTTGTCTGTATTTATAGCTGTATTGGCTTGCTCTTCGTTAGTACTATTCGTGCAACCGGGGAAGTGCGTTGCAAGAAGAATTTCAAGAGATTCGGCCGAGTTTTCTGACCAGGTACCGTCATTTCTCTTTATGTAGGTGGGATTTGAGTGACCCTTTGCCATAACTTTGCTTAGTCTGGCAGTATCTTTGGTGCTGTCGAGAGATCCGCAGAATTCAATCCAGGATTGCTTTTTTGCTTTGGATATTGCTTTTTTATATTCCCTAAGCTTATCCTTGTATGGCTGCCAGGATCCGCTTTGGTAGCTGACGTTGAAAGCTTTTCGTGATTGTTTTCTTAACTTTGAGAGCTCGGACGTCCACCATGGTGGGCTCCTGTCCATAGGAGAAAGTCTTAAATCCCGGCCGAAGGCCGGCTACTTAAATCTCGGGAAGTATGGACTTCCCTATGGAAAGATATATATAGTTGTGATCAGGGTCCCATGGACTACCTATGGTGAAAATTTCAGCTCGATCCGAGAGGTGCCCATAAATAAAGTAATGGTGTTAAAGTAGTACTTTCCCGAAAGACCCATATCTCTGGAAGTATGGACTTCCCCCTGGAAAGATATATATAGTTGTGATCAGGGTCCCATGGACTACCTATTGTGAAAATTTCAGCCCGATCCGAGAGGTGCCCCTTAACGAGACTTGTTCCAAGAAAAAATATATTTGTAGGTTCTGGAACAAACCTATTGTGCTTAACTGTAATTACAGTTGAACCTCTCTAGAACTACGTCCCTCTGGCGTGCACGATTACTTTTGAAATTACTAATCGAAATGGTCCAAGTAAATTTTATATTTTTGTTGCTTTTGGTCCTGAATTTTCGCCAGGTAAATACTTCTTCAGATAATGGACAGAAAGCTCTGAAAACCATGAAAAGATTCATTAGCAACTTTGCGCATCGTAATATTTCTCTCAAACATGCATAAAATTCGAGTATGGACTATGTTGGTCAACTCGTTTGGTACCCCCCCCCCCATAAAGGTTCAACATTTTTACTCTGAAATCTATATTAAGGCCATTTTTCGGTTGGTGTTTATATAACGAATAATTCCATATAACGAATTGTCTTATAAACCAAAAAAATGATTAGACTTTATATACTTAACAGGATAAAACCTTATCATAATCTTGGAGTATTTAGGTATAAATTATTGTCTATTGTTTAATGGAGAGTAACTTTTGGGATTCGGTCGAATTGTAGTATTTGCTCCGCAAGACCTTTAGTTATAGGTATAATACTCCAACATTTTGTTACCGTATACCAATACGTGGGGACTTTGTAACACATCTAAATATGTAATATACCCATATTACCATGTCCGTCCGTCTGTCTGTTGAAATCAAGATAAAGCTCCCAATATTTAATATAGAGCTTTATAAATTGCTTCTAAGATGTTTAGTATTGAAAATGGGCTATATCGGTCCACGTTTTGATATAGTCCCTATAGACCAGTACCTCCCGCTTTTCGGTATTTTGAAGGCTTTAGGCACTTTTTTTTACCGAAATGTGGTATTTAGTCTTCTTTCAGGCTACAAAACTTTTCTCCAGAAATTTTTCAGTATCGGGTCCACGTTTTCGTATAGTCCCCAGAGAATGGTACCTCCTGATTTCGGTATTTTGAATGCTTTAGCCCCGTTATCTCACCGAAATGTCTGAAATTTGATATTCCGCCTTCCTTGAGGCTACAAAACTTTCTCCCAGAAACTTGTTTGTATAGGGTCCACGTTTTCGTATAGTCCCCAGAGAATGGTTCCTTCCGATTCCGTACTTTGAATGGTTTAGCCACATTCTCTCACTAAAATGACAGAATTTGGTTTTCTGCAAAGCCCAAAGTCTTCTTTGGAGCTACAAAACTGTCTCCTAGAAATTTGTCAAATTAGGTCTAATTGTTGATATAGATCCCACAGAACAGTATCGATTTCCGATTTCGGTATTTTGAATGTTTTAGTCCCTTTATCTCCCCGAAATGTCTGAAATTTGATATTTAGTCTACAAGATTTTATCCCAGAAATGTGTTTGTATACGGTCCACGTTTTCGTATAGCCACCATAGAACGGTACCTTCAGATTTTGATATTTTGAAGGTTTAAGCCACATTATCTCACCGAAATGACTAAAATTTGATATTATTGATATTATTTATTTAGTCTTCTTTGAGGCTACAAGACTTTTCTCCAGAAATTTGTCAGTATAGGGTCCACGTTTTCGTATAGTCCCCAGAGAATGGTACCTCCTGATTTCGGTATTTTGAATGGTTTAGTCCCTTCATCTCACCGAAATGTCCGAAATTTGATATTTACTCTTCTTTGAAGCTACATAACTTTCTCCTAGAAATTTGTCAGTATAGGTTCACGTGTTGATATGGGTCCATAGAACGGTACCTCCGGATTTTCGGTATTTTTAACTTCACTCTCCCACTAAAATGACGGAATTTGGTCGTCTGCAAAGCTCCGATTTTGGTATTTTGAATTTTTAAGCCGCACGAATTGTCTGAAATTTGATATTTAGTCTTCTTTGAGGCTACAAAACTTTCCGCCAGAAATTTCCCAGTATAGGGTCCACGTTTTCGTATAGTCCCCAGAGAATGCTACCTCCTGATTTCGGTATTTTGAATGGTTTACCCCCCTTTATCTCGCCGAAATGTCTGAAATTTGATATTTAGTCTTCACTGAATTTGATCTTCTGCAAAGCTCCAAGTCTTCTTTGGAGATACAAACTTTAGCTCAGAAATTTCTCAAATAAGGTCTAATTGTTGATATAGACCTCACAGAACGGTACCTACCGATTTTCGGTATATTGAAAGTTTTAGTCGCATTACCTTACCGAAATGTCTGAAATTTGATATTTAGTCTTCTTCGAGGCTACAAAACTTTTTCCCTGAAATTTGTCGGTATAGTGTCCACGTTTTAATATAGCCCCCTTGGACGGTACCGTCCGATTTTCGGTATTTTCAAAGTTTTAGCCAAGGTATTTGGTCTTCTTTGGGGCTGCACTACTTTTCCCCAGAAATTTATCAGTATAGGTCCACGTTTTGATATAGCCACCATAGAACGGTAGCTTCCGATCATCGGTGTTTTGAAAGTTTAAGTCATATTATCTTACCGCAATGTCTGAAATCTGATATTTAGTATTTTTCGAGGCTATAAAACTTTTTCCCAGAAATTTGTCAGTATAGGTCCACGTTTTCATAAAGACGGGCCCGAATTTCAATATTTTCAAGGTTTTAGCCGCATTCATCCTACAGGAATGGGTAAAATTCGGTATATAGTCTTTGTTGGACATTTATGGCATTCCTGCAAAGAACTGTCAGTATGGGACCATGTTTTGATATAGCCTCCCTCCATACAACATTACCTGCCTAATTTCGATATTTTCAAAGTTTATCCACATTATCCTACAGAAATGGGTAAAATTCGTTATATAATCTTCGTTGGGAATATACAACATTGCTGCAGAGTAGTGATATAAATAGATACACTAGTGTGCGAAATAATAGAGCCACTGAAGTTACAATGCATTAAACGTTTCTAAATTACATCTGAAAAGTGTTTGATGGCGCAATTTGCATTTTTATAGTGGTACATTATCCCATAAATAGAATTCAGTCAACATTTTTCCAATTTGGGGGTTGACTTTGTATTAGCCAGGGCAGAGCCTGTAAAGAGGTGTGCGAAATAATAGAGCCACTTTAGGTAAATAAAACATTTTTTAAGTAAATTTAAATTTGACCGTCCAAATCATAGGGATGACTTTAGTTTTCCTTCCTAACATCATTTTCCTGAATGAACCTGCACCAAAAATTTAAATTGTAACTCCCCTTCTAGAGTTAATGGGGCTGAAAACCCATATGGGCCCAGAATCAACTAACTAACTTACAGGGTGAATTATCTGAGGGTCTTTATATTATTTATTTAAGGACGTCTCCGATAGTGGTCTTACTATTTGATGCGCCACAATACTAACTGATAATTAATTCTCTATAGCTGTACAAAAAATTCTTCTTTCTAAATTGGGTCTGCTGAGAACTCAATATAATAAATTTCATTCAAATCGGTTTTAAAAAATGTGCCTCGAACTTTTATCATACCTTAATCAAATAATCAATGAATCACATGGCGTCGTTTATAACATCCAGCTCTGATTTGACTCCCAAGGACTACATTTCTCGCATAGCAATATTTGCCAACGTTTTCCGACGTGTTCAAAGATCGTATTTTACTCCAACTGGAGTAAAAATGTGCTTGAAAGTGTACTGGAAAAAGGAAGAAAAGAAATTATAAGTGTTTATTTATGCCTGGACCATATCTTCAAATCTTCTCAAATATTTTAAGTGTGTTTATAAAAATGTCTAAAACTTGTAAAAGAGGTCCACAAGATTGCGGTTTCTAATTAGATTTAAAAGCAACTGCCTTCATCCACATCCATCAAATTCCACACTTCATCCGTGATACAATTTTCCATTGAATAGTTGTTTTTTGTTGCTCTCTTCATTCATTCTAATGCTCGCTCGCCTTTTCTCGCATCTCTTACCAACCTTAACCCAAATTAAAATGTTATTACATTTTTGCTATTTTGTGAAAAATCTCATAAAAATATTTTTCATGAGCTTTTTGTTTGTTTATAGAGCCCATAAAGAAAAGATAAACTATTTACAGGTGATTCTCGCACAGCTCAGCACAGTGACAGTGATTTTTATTTTAAAAATTGAATGAAAAAACAAGTGTGGGCGGGTCTCTAATATTGTCAATTATGCAGGTGTAGTGGTATGTGTCACTACACCTGCTCCCGGTATCTAATACAAAACCCAGCAAACAAAATGAACAAATTTCAATTTTCAATTTTCAAATGAATAAAATCAGCTAAGCCAGGCTGGAGTTTGAATCCACGTCCTTGAAAAACACAAGAAAAAAGGTGTTGTCGCGGCGTGTTAGCATTCATGAAAGCACAACAAAATGGGCAAATACCCATTGCTGTTGTAAAAAAAATAATTGCATTTGAAAGCAGAAAAGTTCAATGACAGAGAAGCCGCTTCACAGCCGATATGTCTGAAGAACCTCTACCAAAGTCGAAACATGCATATCACATAGTGGTGGTTGTGTGGGTTCGAATCTTCGGCTTTCCTTTTTCACTTGCAAAAACCAGTAAGGAAAGGATCAAAGTCGGGCGTGGCCGACTATATGATACCCTACACCACTGTGAGTATGGAAAATATAAATCGGAGCTATATCCAGATCTTAACTGATTTTGATATAATTTGGCACATTTATTTCCAGACCGAATTCAGTCACACATTCCAAATATCATTAAAATCAAACTTATATAGCGTGTTTGGTGCAGCAAATACGCGAAATCAGCCGAAAATATATATGGGAGCTATATCCAGATCTGAACCGAGTTCGATATAATTTGACACATTTTTTTCTAGACCGAATTCAGTCACACATTCCAAATTTCATCGAAATCAGAAAAATATAGCGTGTTTGGTGCAGAAAATACGTGAAATCGGCCGAAAATATATATGGGAGCTATATCCAAATCTGAACCGATTTCGATATAATTTGGGACACTTATTTCTAGACCGAATTCAGTCAAACATTCCAAATTTTGTCTAAATCGGACGTATATAGCGTGTTTGGTACAGCAAATACGTGAAATCGGGCGAAAATATATATGGGAGCTATATCCAAATCTAAACTGATTTCGATATAATTTGACACATTTATTTCTAGACCGAATTCAGTCACACATTCCAAAATTCATCGAAATCGGACATATATAGCGTGTGTGGTACAGAAAATACGTTAAATCGGCCGAAAATATATATGGGAGCTATATCCAAATCTGAACCGATTTCGATATAATTTGATACACTTATTTGTAGACCGAATTCAGTCACACATTCAAAATTTCATCAAAATTGGACGTATATAGCGCGTTTGGTGCAGCAAATACGTGAAATCGGTCGAAAATATATATGGGAGCTATATCCAAATCTGAACCGATTTTCACCAAAAACAATATCGTTCTTCATATGGCTAAAGAAATTGTAGTTCCCAATTTTTACGTTGCGAACAAAAATACATGGACAAACGGACAGACGGACGGACATGCATAAATCGACTCAGAAAGTGATTATATGTATATCCCCAAAAGGAACTATGGGTCTTTTTCGTTTCCTTTTGTATGTTACATACAAATGCACAAAGACGTAATACCCCTTACCACAGTGTGGTGTAGGGAATAATAAACGGTCATTAAGCTTGATTGCAACGAGAAATTAATTAAAAACAAGTAAAAAAGTATCAGTCGGCTTTGCCGACAGAGATATACCCTCAGCCTGTGTATATTGAAACAATTTTTTTTCCAAAAAACGCATGTATTTAGGGAGTTTTAAGAATTTTGGGCGTTTGAACTGACAAAAATGTTGATCAGGATTTAATATCAAAAGTTTTGCGGAGGAGATACTAAAAAGAATGGATCTCCAGCCACTATATATGGTACCATAGGGGTTTTTAGAACTTCAGGGATGTTTGCTCAAGAAGTATGAACTTGCCCCTGAAACAACTTTTACCATCGCAATTAAGGCAGCAATGCAAGTTGCTTCAACAAAAATCAAAGTGATTCGAAAGCAGGTCTTAAAGTGAACATGTATCCGAAATTTTGAGTGGGAGGTACCGGATGGAGTGGACAAATATAGTCCATATTTGAACCTGATCTATATCTGGTAGATATATTAGGATGTGTAAAGTATGGACCAATTCGGCCACTCTCTTCAAGAGTTATCGTACGCACAATTTTTCCGAACATTTTTGAACTTTTGTGGGGGAGGTACCTGAAGGAGTGGACCGATATGGCTTATCTTCGAACTTAAACTATGTTTGGACAAAATATTACTAAGGCCAAACTTTGGACCGAATCGGCAGACCTGTTCGAGACTTATTTTGCCCTCCAACCTCCTCACACGGTGTCATAGGGTTTTTTTTGCAACTTTCAGGCTATTTTCTCAGGAAGTATGGACTTGCCCCTGATGAAACTTATACCGTCGTATGGAGGGCAGTAAATACAAGTTGCTAAGGCAAAAATCAAAGCGATTCGAGAGATGTTCCTAAACTGAACTTTTCCAAAATGTTGTGTGGGAGGTACCCGACGGAGTGGACCGATTGAGTCCATATTAAAACCTGATCTAAGTCTGGTACACGCTCCACGATGGGCAAAGTATGGACCAAATCGGTTACACCCTTCAAGAGTTATCGTGCGTACAAATTTTCCGAACATTTTCGAACTTTTGTAGGGGAGGTACCGGAAGGAGTGGACCGATAAAGCTCATCTTCGAACTTAAACTAAGTTTGGACAAAATATTACGAAAGCCAAAATTTGAACCGAATCGGTTCATCCCTTCGAGAGTTATCGTGCGCTCCAGCCAGCCAAACAGACAGACAGACAGACGGACGGACATTGCTCAATCGCCTCCAAATTGTCTGAAACACATTTCGTCCAAACATACTTGGGGTCTAAACCCATTATTTCGATGAGGCACATTTTGACCGTATGAAAGTGTATATACTAGAGTTGTGCCAAAGGAACTATATGGAACTATCTCGTTCACTTCGCAGTTCCAATGGCCCACCTTTTTTCTTTGAACAAACTGCGTATACTTACTATCACACGTTATATTTAATGATGTTACTCATACGCTTTGGAACTAGTACCAGGAACTAGGAACTAGATGACCCAACTCTAGTATATACCCTTCATAGCCTAAAGGCTGAGGGTATAATGAACAGTAGTTTTGAGGATATCAATAGAAATGCTGATAAATGCTTTCAAACAGGAATCTGTAATCTATCAGTGTTCAACTCACGTTTAAAGAATCTATTACTTTTTGGTGAGTTCATTATTAGGGAGTATGGGTATCATCAGAAACCCACTACTCACAACAAATGTTTTGCGTTCTCTTCGGTATTAGATAGATATATCGATGAATATAATAATCGCAATTGTCATACCAATCAGTTCTGTAACAATTGTAGGGCAGCTACATGAACAATATCAACTTGGTCTATTAGGTGAACTGCCTTGAAGTCAGGCCTTTCATGCCTCTTTCATGTGACTCAACTCAAACCTGAAAAATAGATTTCTCAAGTACTCCAACATCCTCTTTTCATCCACAATTCACTGATAGAACCAGCTAATAGTTCTAACAGGTGAGCTGCCTTGTCAGTCCTAACTTTTTTTATGTGGTTCAGATCAAGCCTGAAACTATAATTTTCTCAAGTACTCCAAATATCTCTTTTCGATAGCGACCTTCAATTCATAATTGAGTTTGAACGTTCATTGTTAAAAAACATTCCACATAGATTCTTTCCCCATATCTCAGCATAACATTAATTACCAAAAATTATGAAAAGCTGCAGAGTTTGCATTTAAAGTCCAAGAATATCCCAAATTTGATTTCAAAGATCTGATAATTTAATTATTAAATATTAAAAATATATATTTATAAATTTTAAAAACACTTTTGTTTTCTTATTACAGATTGAAACCTCTAACAAAAATATCTCTACGCCAACATCTTTACTTCTGTCTAACTATCTCTCTACACACTTTGCTAAATAAACTAAAATAAGCCGGAGAAATCTATATAGTCTGGAAAAGGAGAAAGTGCAATAACACCAATAAAAAATAAAGAAAGAAACGCTTTGTATTAATTTTTAAGCAACGAAACCAAAGAGTTTGGGTGTATATAAACCCCAAACAAACCATAGAGGAAAGGGCTTAACCAATTCTATTGGGGATAATTGGGCCCTTTCATTAAGCTACTAATAATTCACCACACTCTAACAAAAAAATCTAACATCCAACCATGAACGTTACCACAATATCAACAGTTTCAAATGCCACACAAGCCGCAGTGGAGAGTATACAAAATCATGGCCAAAAACATCAGACCACATATAAAATCGAAATGCTCGACGATAGTATGGCCTCAGATGATGACGATGATGATTTGATTAGCAGTGATGGCAGTATATTTGATGAAAATGAATTAGCTGCCGTACAAGATGATTTGGCTAATCAATTGGCTGCTGCCGGACCTGTGGGAGTTGCAGCCGCTGCTGCCATAGCATCATCGAAGAAGCGCAAAAGGCAACATTCGTTCGAAACGAATCCGTCGGTGCGTAAACGACAACAGAATAGACTGCTACGCAAATTGCGTGGCATAATCTATGAGTTTACAGGACGTGTTGGTAAACAGGCAGTGGTCTTGGTTGCCACTCCCGGTAAACCCAATACAAGTTATAAGGTATTTGGTGCTAAACCTCTGGAAGATGTTGTACGTAATCTTAAGAATATTGTTATGGATGAATTGGAAAATGCTTTAGCCCAGCAGGCACCACCCCCACCACAAGAAGATCCATCGCTATTTGAATTGCCACCTCTGATTATTGATGGTATACCAACACCGGTAGAAAAAATGACCCAAGCCCAGCTGAGAGCTTTTATACCACTGATGTTGAAATATTCAACTGGCCGGGGTAAACCTGGTTGGGGTCGTGAAGCCACAAGACCACCATGGTGGCCGAAAGAATTACCATGGGCTAATGTGCGCATGGATGCAAGATCAGAAGATGATAAACAAAAGGTAATGTATATTAGGGTTTTGTTTCTTGATGTCAATATGAAAATGAAAACGAACGAAAGAGAACCAAACTTTATGGATGACTGTTTCTCTAAGACGATTTGAATTCAAATTCGTTCGAATACTAATAAACACCTGTTATTTAAAAAAAATTGTTTGACATTAAAAAAAAAAAATCAATCAACTATTTTTCAATAACCAAATGTTTGGGAGTAGTTCGAACGAATTTGAATTCGATTCGTGTTAGTGAAACAGGCCATTAGTTTTTTGTAATTTTAGAGTTATTGCATTTATTAGAATAAGGGCCATTATTACACATACATATGTGTTCTTTTACTATCTGATGGATTTGAAAACGCAAAATAAACTAATTTGGAGACATTAAAAGTTAATGCCAAGAAGCTCCTCCTTGAAATTCAACCATCACTTTCAACTTTAAGTTAACCGGAATGCTGTAAATCTGTTCGGAAAATCCAAACTATAACAAAAGAGGACTTATAATAATGGGGGTTAATGTAATAAGTTTTTACTTCGTTTTCATTTTTTATTTACCTTAAAGAAACAGACACTAATTTTTTTCTTGAATTTTAATTTTTTGAATCTATTGTAATTTTTCGTTTTTTTACTTTAGATTTCCTGGACCCATGCATTACGTAAAATTGTCATCAACTGTTATAAATATCATGGCCGCGAAGATTTGTTACCCACATTTGCCGATGAAGATGATAAAGTCTCACAATTGATCTCACACGAAGAAGAAGAGGAGGAAGAAGAGGTGATTGTACAGCCTGTCAATAATAACAATAATACTACCACTACTATACAAACTGTAACAAATGCTCCAACTAATCATGCAACAACAACTAATGTAAGGGTAAATATTAACTTTTTTACTATTACACACAACTTGTTTTGGGTAAGAATTATAAAGAAAAAACGGGGGAATGTAAAATGATAACAAGTCTGCGAAATTAAAGTGGAATTGTTCGCACGTGGGCGAGGTCCCAGTTAAAATTGGACAATATTTTTGCATGTAAATATTGTAGCTAATTTTGCTTGTGGACCATTAAGAAAGAAGTGTATCGCAACTTCGCAGCCTTGTGGGGTTTGAACTGGATTCAATATGTTGTTGGATGTGTATTAGTACTAGTTGACTTCAATTTTTATACTTCTTATACCCTCAGCCTTTAGGCTAACGAAGGTATACATACTTTCATACGTATGTTTGTTAGTTTAAGTTCGGAGATGGCTCAATCGGTCCACCCCTTCGGGTACCTCCTCTACAAAAGTTCAAAACTTTTTGCTAAAATGGTGCGCACGATAACTCTCGAAGACAGAACCGTTATGGTCCATACTTTCCAGTATTCGGTTCCAATATTCGGATACATCACACACTAAAATTTCGAAAAAGTTCAGTTTAAGACCTGCTCTTGAATCTCTTTGATTTTTGTTGTAACAATTTGTATTCGCTGCCCCTATTACTACAGTACAATTTTTTCAGTGGCAAGTCCAGACTTCCTGAGAAAATAGCCCGAAAGGTGTAAAGAAATCCATATGGCACCATGTATAGCGGAAGAGGATACCTTTCTTCAGATAGTTTTCTCTTCACATTCTGTAACAGGCTAGGAGAGACGGAAGAGGATGACTTTCCTCACATTATGTAAAAGGCTAGGAGTCTACAAAACAAGGTCAAGGTATCAGGCACAACTGTTTTTGTGGACTGTCTGAAAAATAGCACTGCCTTATTCACAACAGATCTTTCCATAGCAATATTCTCCGTTTTGGTTCCACCAGAGAATAGTCGCACAGTTTGTAAATAGTATTGATTATCAAAGTCTGTCGTATTCACATTCACCCATGAGATAGGATCACTTTTCCCAGATGGGCGCCTTTTCCTAACAACTCATAACCTTATTGAATCAGTTATAAAGATATCCTTCTGACTTTATCTTTCAATCAGTAATGTTTCTTCCCCACTTCCCCGCTGCTCTATGGTTCGTTATCCACAAATTATCATATGTATTAACTTCTGTATCAGACAACGAATGTAAACAATCGTGAGATCTATAACCATACCATTCTGTACCAACTTTTTGGATGAGGTGAAAATAGAATTTTCAGCTAGGGCAATTAATCGAGTATGCCCGAAATTAGTCATATAGTTGGTACACCAATTTTTACTGCACCAATTGACTTCCTAGTATTTATTTTCTTTGAGCTATCATCACCCCGAAGATGTTCATATGAAAATGAGGACAAGTTTGCTCAAACAGTTGTTTGGGGTTAGATGGGTATCGTCACTGGGCCGAATCGTTTTTATAAGGAATTTGGTTTTGTAGGCACATCATCAGAATGGATAATTATCCTTCGATTACCTTCTACTCACAATTAATGATACTCGCTGATGTTCCGTTTGCTTTGAGGCTTATAAATGATTTGAATGAAAGTATTAGATGGGTTAATAAGCAAGCTGTCTTGGTATATGGGTGAGACGCATTACCAGTGGTCTTCTAGGAAAACAACAACGACATGCTGGCCGTGACCTTGTTTGCGTCTTCGCCACTATATTTTCATATGAAGCTGAAGGCCGGGCTGTTATGGACATATATTGGACAGATATCATCACTGGACCATATTATTTAACAGTAGGCTTGATCTTCATTCTAATGATTCTTTCTAGCCTTGCCTTTGAAATACGCCTTAAAAATGATTGGAGACAGAAGATTATTTAGCGTAATCAGACCAATTAGACATTAGAGTAGTCTTTAAAGTTCATTCTAAGCCTATACAATTTTGTTGAGACAATTTTCAGAAATATTTTCGAATTCGGAAGAAATCTACAAATGCAAAAGCTTTATGAATCTCTCTTTTCCTTGCCTTATCTCTTTCACCATATACTAAATCCGCTGATAGAGGATTTTATGATAATTTTCTATACTTGGCTGCCACTGGCTTTGAATGCTTCCTTTCGACATTTATTGTAGATGTCTAAGCTAAAGAAGCAATTAGTGCCTTTTATGTCTGAATTCCCATGTAAAAGCCCACCATCCAAAACAAACCTAGTCGTTTCCTCCTAATCTTTCCCTTTTTTCTCACTAAATCGGCATGTCTTTCACAAATATACGATATTCACATGTCTTGGGGGAATAGTACGGTCGATTAGTCCAAAACGTATTGGTAAATAAGAACACTTTTCCCTTTAATCGAATTTTCCGAAATTGTCAAAAATGTCCTTGGTAAGACGAACCTAGCGAAAAGCCCTTTTCTCGGTAGAGAAAGCGTTAAGCTTTCCCAATCTCTGCCTGAAATGAGAAACGTCTCTCGGATCAAGTCAATTGAGTTCCTTCTGAAGTTTTGGTTCGGACCTAAAACATGACAAACCTGATGTTATTTGAATGGAACACATCTGTATTTGATTAAGACCAAGATACCCACTGTTGACTTATTTTTCCATAAAATAGCAATTATTTGCCCGCCCGGCATTGCCTGATTTAAAACGTACAGAGTCAGTATAAAGTTTCCTGTCACCAACTTGACATACCGCCGTTTGGAAACATCATATGGGGTAACTGAAGGTCATTTGTGGTACACAAGACCTCGCTTTGAGACTTCATTCGTGTATACGTCAAATGATATGTCGTCTGAAATCCATTGGATTTCACTTGACGTTTAAGCAATGGAATTGACACTTGAAATCGAGTGGATTTCGTAAATGCCGGCCTAGAATAATTGTTTTATGCCGTACCCAATAGAATGGAGGATATATTTAGTCTGTTTTTCCCATTTGTGATGAATTGAAATAATTATTTGCGATATATTCTTGATCAGCGTAAAATTCTATGTTGATTTAGTCAGGTGCGCCCGTCCGTTTGTTGTTGTAATCTTCCGAATGGTTTGGGGTAGGGGACACATGTTTATTTAGTCTGAACTTTGATCAAGTTCGAAGATGGGCTACATCGACCTACGTTTTGTTACAGCCCTTTTATAACGCTACCCCCGATTTCAGTTATTTTGACTGCTTTAGCTAAATTTTCTAGCCTAATTAGACCAAATAGCTATAATATGGCATTTAGGGTTCCTAGTGTTTAAGTAAATTTTCCACTTAAAATTGTGGGTATAAGAAAAAATAGTGTGTTTTTACCCTGGAACCAATCTCCGAACTATACATGATTTTCCATAGAAAATATTGATTCGCATTGCGTCGTTTCACTTTGAGTCGTGTTTTTTGGGACGTATCAATGACGCAAAGCGAGGTCTTGGTGTATTTCAACATAATTTTCTGTAAAGAAGCCGAAAAAGTCTTGGAGGGCTTATATCACGTTTTAAAATCCGCCTGATATTTTCTAATATATGGAAAGATAAAAACAATGTTTTCTCTAAAATTTCCCTTCACATTCGTCTAGTTTTTTTTTTTTAATTTAGTATTTATTTTTATGCCTTTTGCTCATAACCTCAAACTTTAATGCTTATCTGCCTGTGGTAACCACACAAAATTTCTGCTCAACATTTCCCACAATATTCATAAACAACTTCCCTAAATCGTTTTTTTAGCAACAAGTAAATGTGGTTAAGATAAATAGTTCGGGTACAGTTATAACCACAACAAATCCCCACAATCCCAATAATCCGGGACCGACAATTATACAGAGTACCAATGATCAACATATAACAACAACAGCCAGATTGCCAGCATCTACAAAAATAGAATTGTGCCCGGCGCCGATACAACAGATTACAACACATCATCAACAGCAGCAGCAACAACAACATCAGCAACAACAACAGCAACATCATCAGCAACAACAGCAGCAACATCATCAGCAACAACAGCAGCAGCAACAGCATCATCAACAGCAGCAACAACATCATCAGCAGCAGCAGCAACAACATCATCAACAACAACAACAGCAACATCATCAACAGCAGCAGCAACAACATCAACAAATTCACACAACAACGAATGCCGCTCAGACCATAACAAATGCCCAAGTTTGCATAGAACCCATGACATTGGGAGATGTTGATGTTCGTACAAAATTTAAATTCGAATTTCGAAACGTTTCTTTTGAGTTTCAGTTTAAAAAGTTTGTCAATGATTTTTTGTGAATTTCAAGTTGTTGTTATTTTGCAATTTCGAAAGTAAAGGCCTGTTCAAGGCGAATTTATGAAGGTGATACAAAATGTGAATTCAGGCCTTCATTAGCTTCATTGGTGGATTTTTGTCAAAAAAAACGTTTGACAGAAAATGAAGACTTAAAGCCTGGGTACATAAGCTGCCTCGCCTGTTTGCCTTGCTTTCCTGCTTCATTTGTGACATAAAAATAAAAGAATAAAGGAAGGAGGCCGAGCAAATTTCGAACTGGTTTGCCCTTTTCTTTTTTATTCTTTTATCAGAAGCAAGTAAGGCAACCAGGCGAGGCAGCTTATGTACGTAGGCCTAAAGGCCTGAACTCACCTTCTGGATAACCTTATTAAATTAATCTTTAGCCTGTTTCTAGAAAAAAAAATCGACACAAAATTCGTTCGAATTAATACAAAAACTTCCATGAGTTTGGTGGTAAATTGAATGAATTTTGATTCGATTCGCCTTTTAGAAATTGGCCATAAATATTTCTCAGGTGAATGGATACTTTAAAGAAATTTCTTAGGTACATTTAGGTCCATTCAATGAGTGCTATACTAAAAATGTAAAATTTCAATCGAATCCTTTCATCCGTTCTTGAGGACGGTACAAAAAAGATTTATTTCTTCGAAATTGAAAAGATGACTACAACGAGAAATTCTCAAAAAAATGTTGACAAAAAAGTTGTTTTCACCTCTTTGCTTTATTTTGTTATTACTTTTTGTTTATTTATGGAGTTTTTTCTTCGATGTTTTTTCGTTGTATGGCCCCTTTTGTATTGCTTTATGTTCTTTTTTTTTAATAAATATTTTTATCAGAACTTTTGTTGTTTTTATTGCTATTGCATTTTCTTTTTGTGTTTGATTTTTTATGCTGATGATTTTCTTAACAATTTTTTTCTGCTTTGTTATGTTTTGTGCTTTATTTTACTTTATTAACTACAAGCTTGTATGTGTCATGATGTTAAAGTTTTCCCTTTTCTCTATATATCTTCTCCTTTTTATAGTATACCACACAAACGGTATTATCCACCATACAAAATGCCGATGGCACTGTTTCCCTGATACAAGTTGATCCAAATAATCCTATTATAACATTACCAGATGGTACAACAGCTCAAGTTCAGGGTGTTGCAACGGTAAGTAGTTACTATAGCCATACAAACGCATCGATAATAAAATTATTATCATCTTTTTGATCTTATTTTACTTTATTGCAGCTGCATCAAGGTGAAGGTGGTGCCACCATACAAACTGTCCAAAGTCTTGCCGATGTTAATGGTCATGAAAATATGACCGTTGATTTGACTGAAGCCACTGTTGCCCAAGATGGACAAATTTACATAACAACTGAAGATGGTCAAGGTAAGTTTTGTTAAAGTATTCAAGTATAACAAGGAAAGGAGAAATATTCGAATAGATTGGTACAGATCTTAGGCAAGTTTAACAGAAGAAGAGATAAAAGTGATACCAACAGATAAATCTGGTACACACATGATGGATCCATAGGTTAGGTTAGGAAACGTGTAGCCACTTGTGTCATCAAAAGATATAAGATAAGGAGGTAGAGTACCTTTAAGATAAAATAGTATAAAAAAACGAAGAAGCCAAAAAAGTAGGAAGAAGTAAAAGAAAGTAGTTTATATATCGTGACAGTGGGCAATATCAGATATACAGGAAGGACTGATTTATACAAAGTCGGTAAACACCCCTTCTGTGTTAATGGGTTAAAATATCCCAAGAGCATAGATATAAATTGGAAACGCAGTTTGACTCACTACAGACTTCCTGGTCTTAATCTTCTTTGGACATAATCATTCAAAACATGTTTATTTGAAAGTGGTCAAATGGGTATCGTCACGGGGCTGAATCATTTTTCCATTAGATTTGGTCTCATTGACACATCATTAGGACGGAGACATATAATTGCAGGACTAAATCATTTAACAGCAGGTTTGGTCCTGTTGACGCATAATCTGATGATTATTTTCACAGCAGGCCAATTGTAATGACTTTTCTGTATTTGAATATTTAAGATAGAGCTTTATAATTTGGTAAAACATTTTCTATTCTTTAAGGGTGTTTGTTTTGTATTGAAAATGGGCTATGTCGGTCCAGGTTTTGATATAGCCGCCATAGAACGGTACCCTCCGATTTGGGTATTTTGATGCTTTCAGCCGCATTACCCCACCGAAATGGCTGAAAATTTTCATTTACACATTTTCCAACTGATATTGGGTATTTAGTTGTTGTTGTTGTAACAGTGTTTTTTGTTATGTTTATTTGTTCGTTCCTCTGTTCAATCTGGCTCTGGGTCTATCTCCAGTTCCAGAAAAGTGGCTGCTTCGATGGGATGTAGCCACAGATCCACTGGAGATAGATGGGTAGGTTTGGCGGGGCAGTTAAAAAGGTGTTGTGTGTCGTGCGGGCCCATGCCGCATACTGGGCAGATGTCTTGCACGGCGCGATCGATTTCCGCCCAATAAGAATTTAGGCGACTGCAATATCCCGAGCGTAGTTGAGCCAAAACTACTCTAGTTTGTCGTGGCAGCTGACGCTCCTCAGCTGCGATAGATGGAGGATGTACTCCGAGTACTTTATTCAGACTATAATTGCTTAAGGCCTTGGCAACTGCGTCCGTGTGAATGCTATTCAATCCTGCTTGATATGCTTGTTGATCTAGGGGTTCTCTCCTGTATCGTTGGACCTCTCCCTCTAGAGCATGGATATCCTTCCTGATCTCCCTGAATGGGCCGGGCCTACCCACAAGATGGTGATTGGGATGGCTCACACGATAACATCTAAGCAGGTACTGCAACGAAAGCATCTCATTGTGTTGCTTTACAGGAAGAATTTTTGCCTCCTCATGTAGATGGTCCACTGAAGATTTGAGGAGGCACCCTGTCGCTGTTCTCAGGGCGGCATTCTGGCAAGTTTGAATCTTTTTCCAGTTCGAATCACACAATCTCGGGGACCAGACTGGAGCCGCATAGCTTACCACAGACCGACCTATCGCGTTATATGTGGTCAACAAGGTAAAGAATTATCTGCACCCCAAATGCTGCCGGCCAGGGACTTGAGGACCTTGTTCCTACTTTTCAACTTGTCGCAGATAGCTGGGGCGTGTGCGCACGACGTGAATGTAGTGTCGAATGTGACCCCTAAAATTTTAGGGCAGTTTGTGGTCGGAATTCTGCTACCGTCGACCACGACATTCAACTTACGTCCAAACTGCGCTGTCCATGTGGTGAACAGAGTGGCTGTAGATTTTGTGGGGGAAATCTGCATATTCCTCGAATGGAAAAAGGTGGTAAGATCAGTTAAATAGTTGTTCAGTCTCTCACAGATGTCATCAGGATAGGTACCCGACGCCAAGATCGTGCAATCATCCGCATACGTCACGATCTCAATGCCGTCTGGAGGGGGCGGAATACAGGGGAGGTAGAGGTTAAACAGTTCCGGAGATATCACCCCACCTTGGGGAACTCTATGTTTCACTCTACGGGGTTTGGACTTCTTATTCCTGAATTCCACGTACGACTGGCGTCCACACATATAGTTGACTATCCAACGTTTCAAGCTTGGCCGGAGGGTTGTCTGCTCAATGTCCTCAAACAGCGTGGAGTGCCTGACTGTATCAAAGGCTTTTGATAAGTCAAGAGCCACCATCACTGTTCTATCGCACGGCCGTCTCTGGTTGAGTCCTTTACAGATATATGTGGTAATGGCGTGCAGCGCTGTTGTCGTGCTGTGCTGCTTACGGAATCCATGTTGATGATCGGCAACTTGATAGCTATTTCTGATACTGGGGAGGATCAAGGCCTCAGGTGTCTTTGCTACGGGCGACAAAAGCGAAATCGGTCTGTACGATTCACTTTTGCTGGCATCCTTGCCTGGCTTCCGCAGTGGGACCACCCTGCCCATTTTCCAGACTTCGGGAACAACGAGGGTGGCTAGCGACAAGTTGAAGACTTTGGTGAGATACTCGACTCCCGGCTCATCCAGCTGCTTCAACATTACCATGGAGATTCCTTCAGGGCCCAACGCTTTGGATGATTTAGCGTTCCTGATGGCATTGGCAACATCATCCATTGTAAATTGTGGTGGTTCATCCTCGGCAGGAAGAGATCTGATGCGACGTAATACTCATCTCTTCGCCCTGTCACTCTCGGGATGCTCGACAAACTGTCGATTGAAATTACTTGCGCACCTCTTCGGGTCAGTCAACGTAACGTCGCCAAACGTGACTGAGGTCCTATCTTCCCTTCTTCCAGGGTTCGAGAGTGACTTAACCGTTGCCCACAATTCACCTATACCGGCTCCAATGTTGCAGCTCTTCAGATGATTTAACCATTTGTTCCGCTTATGCTCGCCGACCAGCCTGTTAACTTCCAGTGTCAGCTCCCTGACTCTGGGGTCATTGGGGTTGATACGACGAAGCTCATCACGCTCGTTTGCTAATCCCGTCGCCTCTGCTGGGAAATTTGGTCTTACTTCGGGTATTCGACCAGCAGGGATATGGCGAGCGGCTGCAGCAGCGATGATGTCCCGGAACGTCCTTTCCGCTACCCGAACATCAGAAGGATTGGGCAATTCTCTGAAGCGGTGATTGGTGAACTCTCTGAAACTCGGCCAATCAGCTTTTTTATGATTGACGAACGTGCGGCGTTCAGAGGTGATGAAGTCGGGTGGTCTGCTAATGGAGACAATTATGGGGAATGGTCTGATCCAAGGGAAATGACGGGTTGCCAGGTAACGTCATTTGTCAGACCAGGTGACACGATGGTTATGTCAGGCGAACTGTGACACTCTCCTCTAATTCTGGTAGGGGCGTAGAGTAAAAAAGTAAAACGTAGAGCTATCAATCTGCTCAGCCAGCGCTGTACCTCTCTGGTCGTTTCCGAGGGCCGAATGCCACATCTCATGATGAGCATTAAAATCCCCCAGGACGATTATGACCTTGCAAGAGCGGGCTAATGTCAGGCCTATAATCAGGGATACAGCTATTTCTCGGCGGGATGTATACATTTAGCAACTCTATCTCGGCAGCTCCACACCTGACTGCTACCCCCATACATTCCATGTATGGGTCATTAGAGACAGGCTCAAGCGAGATAGATTGGACAGACTGGTGCAATAGGAAAGCCAATCCCCCACCTCCACTTCTGGTGCCATCTTTCCTCAGAACATTGTAACCATCACAATGCTCTAAGCTGTGGTTGTTGTTCAGCTTGGTTTCCTGCACCGCCGCGACCTTGATGTTCTTCCGACTCATAAAATCTACTATCTCCTCGATCTTACCTCGGAGTCCATTGCAATTCAATTGCAAAAAGGCTGCATTTTCGGGGATTGGGACAACAACGGCTGGTGTTAAAGGCTGCGTGTGCGGTTGTTGTCGAGGGGACTGCGGGGGAGTTTCGTAATCAGAC
Source organism: Musca autumnalis (assembly GCF_047663935.1). Classification (NCBI taxonomy): domain Eukaryota; kingdom Metazoa; phylum Arthropoda; class Insecta; order Diptera; family Muscidae; genus Musca; species Musca autumnalis. The sequence goes on along the minus strand of NW_027411866.1, from coordinate 158,005,355 downwards.
GACGAGGGAGTCTCGTAATCCGACGACGACTCACTGGGAACTGTGTTCACACAGCATGCAGCAACATAGTCCCTGTCGTAGTCCCTCACGTGGACGAGTCCAGAGCAACCCCTTAGATGCACCCACTCCTGACATCTATTGCATCTCACCGAAGGTTGGATGTGGGTGAAGATGCGAATGTGACAAACTGAGCACAGATATATTGGTCCTGGGTTTTCTTCCGTCCCGGCTCGGACCAATAGAATTCGGAGCAGGCATTCCGGGATATGCTGCTCCCAACACAGAAAAACGAAACAAATACGAACATGTACACACTGAGGTGGCAGCCGCTGGCCGGAACATTGGTTTTGTGTTGTTCCGGTACGAAAGAACCCGCTGCCGTGGGATTGTGGGTATTTAGTCTTCGTTGGCGGTGTAAAATATTCCCGCAGAAAATGGTCGGTACAAGTCCACGTTTTTGTATATCCCCCATAGAGCGGTACAACCCAAATGTCGGTATTCGGAAGCATTTAGCCTCATTATCCTAACGAAATGATTAGAATTTGGTATATATAGTCATCGTTGACAGTGTGAAACATTCTTGCAAAGAATGGTAAATACAGGTCTACGTTTTCATATAGCCCCCACAGAACGGTACCCAATGTTCGGTCGTTTGAAGGTATTAACCACCTTTTTCAACCGAAGTAGCTGAGCGAACTATAACCTTATTTTAAGGGTTTCAAACATTACTACTGAGAATTGTCGGTAAAGGTCCACGTTTTGATAAAGTCCCCATAGAGCGGTACCTCCTGATTTTCGGTATTCTGGAGGTTTTAGCCAAATTTAAAATTTGGTATGTATAGTCTTCGCTAATAGAATAAAACATTCGCGCAAAAGTACAGGTCTACGTTTTGATATAGCGCCCATTAAATGGTACCTTCTGATTTTCGGTGTTGTGAAGGTTTTAGCTAAATTATCCAACGCAAATATCTAAAATTTGATATTTAGTTAGGGTTATAAAATATTGCTGCAAGGAAACGAGTCCGCCCGATTTTCGATATTTTTAAGGTTGAAGCCACATTATCTAACCGAAAATTTGGTATTTAGCTTCCCCCGTCCCTCCTCCCTGGATACGTCGATGTCGCCATTCTACATATCGTCACCATAAATGCCGGAAGACGTAACCGACATGAAAATCGAAATTCGTTTTTTGGTGGAATCTGATACATTAAGCTAAAATACATGCTCTGGCAAAATTTCAAAGTTCTTCGTTTAAAAATAGCGATCCTATTCAAGAAATGCCAAAAGACGTAACAGCATACTGTAATTTTCATAAAACACAAAAGGCGTAACCCACATTATTTCAATATTAAACAGCAGTACAAACAATTTAGTCTTTGATTTTTGCAGCAATTATAATGCCAGAGGGAGGGTATTTTGAGCTGATTACGGAAATGTATAATTTCCTTTGGGGCGGATCCGGTTATCCGGTTATTTGATCCGAAAGTCCGGATTCAAAAACCGGGTTAGACCCGGTTTTACTGAACCTATTACTACAAAGTTGGTGTCGTTTGGAAGCTTATAGAAATACATATCACATGGCGTGGTTATTTTAACCGGCTCCTCTCTTATGCGGCTTATTTCCCTATATGTTTAATTCGACTCTTATGCGGCTTATTTCCCTGTATGTTTAATTTGACTCTCAGATGACGATATCTCATTACTGGGGATTCCGTTTTAAAAATTATAAAGGCCATTCTTGTTGCAAATTTTTAAAGCTACCACTTTTACTTTAGGCGGTTTTTGTAACTCGAATAACTTTTTGCCCTAAAATTCAGATTTGTGGGAATTTTGGATATTTCCCATTATACGCAGGTCATAGCCAAAACCCAGGTTTGGTAACATGTCGAAAGTTTTAATAAGAAAGTGATTAAAGTGTATAATTGAAGATTATATCTGAAGACCGACCTATGCCATGATTTAAATAAACCTCCCAAGAACAACAAAAAAGTAAGTGGTTATTTTAAAGACAAGCGAACCGGCTAAAATAACCGAAGTAACCGGGTCTGCTTCCCCAAAAAATATATGTTTCCTTGAAGAGCGAAATTATACCTATCTTTTAAAACAAATTCCAACAAAATCGGAGCGTGTTGAGTAGAGTTATTTCATGTTAGAGTAATTTTATGCAAAAATAGCCCATTTAACCCACATGTGTAATCGAAAGCACAACGGGAACGAAGGTAGGGTTTGTTGCGCTGATTACGGATAAATATAGTTTTCACTGGTGGTGGATCCGGAAATACCTAACACATAGTGTGGTTATTGTCACCCGTTCGCCCAAAAATGTACTTACGCCGCTAATTTTTATTTGGCGTTTAGATCGCGATATCTCAAAAATGGTATTTTTGGCAAATAATAAAGACCATTCATGTAGATAATTGTTAAATCTACAACTTTTACTTTAGTCGGCTTTTGCTAAGTCTTAGCGTTTCTGAGAAAAATTAAATAAAAACTGAATAATGCCTCCAAAAATTACCTTTGTCCCCGAAAAACTTTTTTTGCTCACATGGGATCGATGAGGACTTCTTGGACGTTGCTTCTAATGGTAAATCCTAGCTCTCCGCCAAAATCCAGTTTTATGGGAATTTTTGCTGTTTCCCTCTTATACGCATGTCTTTTTTGACTGGGCTATTTAAGTGTTATAAAAATTTGTAGGTAAAGTATTCTTGAAATACATTACGTGCTCCTAATGGACATTGTCACTAATCATAGTCCTAATGAATTAATCCTTTGGAGGAAAGGAACACTCAACATTATTTGCAGTGCTGGTTGGAATATACAGTTGTGATCCATTGAAATATCACCGTTAAGATTGGGAATTGAACCCAACACCGCCAGATTGCTAGTTAAAAGTTCGCTTAGCCGCGTAGGCCAATAAACTAGTTCTAATTTAATTATAATGTTTCATTTATACTACTTTCTTCAAATGTATACTCAATAAATTGTGGGTTACGTCGTTTGACATTTCAGAAAAATACAATACCAAAAGACGTAATCCACACAGCTTCTAGCATTCTGGAAATAAATTTAGTTTTTTTCCAAAAATATATTTCTTCTCTGTCTTAAAACACGATACTAAAAATGTTCGATATTTTATAACACCGTTTTCATTTTATAACGTTTTTTGCTTCTCCTGTAAAGTTTTATTTTTGTGGGTTACGTCTTCCGGCATTTATGGTGACGATATTAAATTAATTGATTAAATATATAAAATCATAACTTCTTTCTTTTTCATTTCAGGTTATCCAGTATCGGTCAGCAATATGATAACAGTACCCGTCTCAGCATCCATGTATCAATCCATGATGGCCAACATACAACAGATTCACACAAACAGTGATGGCACAGTGTGTATAACACCAATGCAGGTAGATGCTTCTAACAATAATAATAATCATAATAATGGTAGTGCTAGTAATAATCACAATAGTAATAGTGATAATGGAGGAAATGAAGATGAGACAAGTGGAAATGGCAATGACAATGTTAATGTTGGTGCTAATGCGGCGGGTGTTCAAGCCGTAGCGCCCCAGCAATTTCAATGCTATTCAATAATGGCAGCATCGCCCATAGCAACTGCTGCTCAACGGTTGTTAGCCAATAGTGGTTTGGTCCAGACTTTAAATTTTAACAATAGTAATAGCAACAACAACAATAATAATAGTAGTAGTGCCAACAGTGATAATAGCAGTAGTTGTAACAACAATAATACAAGTAGTACAAATAACAATAACAACAATCATAATATTCGTTGCCAAATAATAAATGCCTCGAGTTTAGTAGCAGCAGCTGCAGCAACAAACAATTCTAGTCAACAACAACAACAACCGCAACAATGCCAACAACAGCAACAGTCTCAGCACCATCATCTGCAGCAACAACAACATCACCAGGCCATTATAAATCAACAAAGTCTAACAAATGTTTTACAAAATGCCGGTGCAAAAGTTTTTATTGCCGCCAATCCGGCCCATTTGAATTTAACGGCAGCAGCAGCTGCTAATTTGCTCAACAATAATGATGCAACAACAGCAAACAATAACCACATCAATGTCAATGCCAATAATAATGGTCAAATAAAGTTTGCCACAGCTTTGCCAATTGTTGTTGCCACTGCACCCAACAATGCACAACATCATCATCATCCAGCAGCGGCAGCTATAATTGCGGCAACAGCTGGTATGGGCGTTGCTACCACTAGCTCTAATGGTGGTAATAAACAACATCGTAGACGTAGTCATGGTGGCTCCACTATTGCAGATACTGCTGCAAACACGAACAACAATTATTTAAAATCTGGTCATAAACGTCGTAAACATAATCTGGGCAAAGTTGTTGTACCCATTAAATTGGAGGAAGGTGTTGACATCAACAACACTTCTACATCCTCTGCAGCAATATCATTGTTGCACTCGGCAAATGATGGTGGCACTACAAATCATAATCATAGTGTCAACGCGGCCGAAGGCCTTTTAAATATACAAATTGTTGATGACACCCCCTCAGTCAATGGAGGTGGAGAGGAGGATAATGGCAGTGGTTGTGTTGGAAGTAATGGTGGTGCTGCTGCTAATACAAATCCTACGATTGTTGCTGTTAGTAGTAGAGCGGGTGGTGGTGGTGGTGGTGCGGGTGGTATTGTAGGTGTGTGTAGTGTGGGTAATGTGCGTGTTGGCAATCGCCTTTTAAGTGTTGATGTCTCCAAAAGCATTAAACTTGAATCATTGGATAATTGATTTAAACGATTTGGCAAAGGATGTGAAGGCGGGGGTTTAGTTTGGTAAATTGCGGAAAATGAAAGGAATGTATCAATGGATGTTAAATGTATTGCTTTAAATTCTTTTAGAAGATAGAACCCGTTTTGAAAGATTTTACCACATCATCCAACAAAAAAAGCTTACATTTGGTACCTATATAGTTTTCGTTATGCGTATAAAGTTTTCCTACAGAGATAAGACGGTATAGGTCCACCTTTTGATGTAACTCCCAATTAAACAGTAAATCCCGATTTTCGGTATTATGAAGGTTCCCAGCAAAAATTCGGACCCGTTAGTCATTATGTAACCCATTACAAAGTAATGTAACAGTAAAACTATTTACTTCACTACTTACTAAGTAATGACAATATAACAGTTGTTAGGGCACAAGTAAGCATTTAAAAAATCCTTAATGTTCGTACGCATAGCACAGTGTATAGTGTGTTTGGTTACAAATCATGATCAGATCCAGCAGAGATCAAAATAAAATAAAAATAAACTAAAATAAAAATAAAATAAAAATAATATAAAATAAAAATAATATAAAATAAAATAACAAAAATAAAAAATAAATAAAATAAAATAAAAATAAAATAAAAATAAAAATAAAATAAAAATAGAATAAAATAAAATAAAATAAAATAAAAATAAAATAAAATAAAATAAAATAAAATAAAAATAAAAATAAAAATAAAAATAAAAATAAAAATAATATAAAATAAAATAAAATAAAAATAAAATAAAAATAAAATAAAAATAAAAATAAAAATAAAATAAAATAAAATAAAAATAAAATAAAAATAAAATAAAAATAAAATAAAAATAAAATAAAAATAAAATAAAAATAAAATAAAAATAAAAAAAAAAAATAAAAATAAAATAAAATAAAATAAAATAAAATAAAATAAAATAAAATAAAATAAAAATAAAATAAAAATAAATTAAAATAAAACAGAATAAAAATGTGATATTTTGTTTAGTTTATAGCTTATTTTGCAATTTCCAGTGGCCATAGAATAACTAGTTATTCTAGTGGTTACAGAATAACTAGCAATGCAATGAGACATGCTCTTGTTAAAATAATGGGTTAGTAGGGGGATTTGTAAGTAGTTACGACTACCAAAAAGTACTATAAAAACCACTTTTTGCTGGATTTTAGCCACATTATTCAAAATTATTATACCAAGAATTTGGTACTTAATCTTCGCTAGGGGTACGCAATATTTCTTCAGAGAATTGTGGGTATAGGTCCACGTTTTGATTTAGCCCTTCCAATCATAGAATTGTATCGCCCGATTTTCGGAATTTTTAAGGGCCTTACCACATTATCCTACCGAAATTGCTGAAATTTGGTATTTAGCCTTCGTTGGGGGCATAAAACATTCCTGCAGAGAATTGTCGGGCGGATATATGTAGCTCCCATAAAACGGTACCTCCCGATTTTCGGCAATTTTCCACACTTTACCCAACCGGTATGGCAATTTTTTTTTATTTAGTATCCGTTAGGGGTACCAAACCTTCTAGGAAACAGTTTTCGGTATATGCCCACGTTTTCATATAGCCACTATATGGACGGTACCTTCCGGTTTTGAGAATTTTAAAGATTTTAGTCACATTATCCAACCGAAAGTCTGCTTTCAATGTAATTTTATGATGGAGGGTATAAAAAGTTCGGAACAGATGAACTTATAATTGTTATACCCTAAGCCTTTAATGGTTTCAAACCCCAAGTATGCTTGGACAAGGTCCATTTCAGGCAATTTAGAGTCAATTTAGCCGTGTCCGTTTGTATAACTACTTCTCGGGCTGGTGCGCACGACAACTTTCAACCGAATCAACCGAAGTTTGGACCAAACTTTGCCACTTGTAATAATTTATCCGAATATATAGATCAAATTTGCAGATGAACTATATCGGCCAATTTCTTCGGATACCTCCCGCACCAATGTTCAAAATTTTAGTTAAAATGTGCCTCATCGGATAAAATCCGTTTTAGACAATTTTGAGTCGATTTAGTCCTATCCGTTCTTTTGTCTGTCGGTTTGAGACGGTCAACCTATTCAATTAAAATTTTCGCTTGTAATATTTTGTCCAAATTTGAAGATGAGCCACATCAACCGACTACCTCGGCGGTACCTTATCCACATTTTTCGTTAAAATGGTGCGCACATTAACTCCCAAATGGAGTAACTGATTTGGACGGCACTTTCCAATTTGTAATATTTCAGGTTCAATTATGGACTATATTGGCGCACTCATTCGGGTACCTCCCACATAGAATTTCAATTTTTTTTTTTTGCAAAAGTGCAGTTTATGACCTGTTGTCGGATCCTTTTGAATATTTTTGCATTAGATTGTCCTCGCGGTCTCTATTATAACGGTACAATTATTTTTGTGAGAAATGTGCCGCAAGTAAAAAAGGTTTCCGGCACCATTTAAAATGTCTGATGAGCACGTACATCAAGTTCCAAGAAGGTTATATCGGACAACACATTAGGGTACTTCCCCCAAAAAAATTAATTTTAAAATCAGTTCGAGGATAATTATTATAAGTTGGTTTTGGTCAAAAAGTTTGTAACGCATCGAAATAATGGTCGTAGACCCATACTTATACCATAATGAATGTCTCGACGAGCTGAGTCGAACTGGCTATGTGTGTCCGTCCGTCCGTCCGTCTGCCCGTCTGTCCATCTAAACCTTGTAATCACGCTGCAGGTCGCAATTTTGATCGGATCGTCACGAAATTTTGGACGTTGATGGGGGTCCCGGAGGGGAAGAAACCTATTGATTTTGGTGATGGTCGGATAATATTTAGAGGTCGGAATGGGCAAAAAACTTATGTGGATAAAAAGACAACATTTTTTTCCAAAGCGAATATCTCAGCTTCTATACGGGGTATACCAAAAGCAAAACCTGAAAAAATATCACCTTTCTAATGATGTAAAGTAGGTTCTCGTAGGTGATCAAACAACGAAGATATCACAATAGTCGCAAATAAAACCCAAATTTTCATTTTTGCGATTTTAATTATAATGACGAATATCACAGCTTTGGTTGGGGACTTTCCAAAAGCAAAGCCTGGCTAAGAAAGTAGAAGATCCCCTCTTTACAATGACGTAAACTAGGTCGGCGTAGGTGACCAAATAACGGAGATATCGCAATAGTCGGTAATACATCCCATTTTTTTACTTTTTTGGAAATCACGCTACAGGTCGCAATTTTGATCGGATCGTCACGAAATTTTGAGGGTTAATGGGGGTAACACAGATGAAGAAGCCTATTGATTTTGGTGATGGTCGGATAATATTTAGGGGTCGTAATGGGCAAAAAACTTATTTGGAGAAAAAGACAACGTTTTTTTCCTAAGCGAATATCTCAGCTTCAGTATGGGGTATACCAAAAGCAGAACCTGGCCATGAAAGTAGAAAATATCAACTTTCTAATGATGTAAAGTAGGTTCTCGTATGTGATCAAACAACGAATATATCCGCTAGCCGCTAGCTAATATAACCCAACTTTTTATTTTTGCGATTTTAATAATAATGACGAATATCACAGCTTTGGTTCGGGACCTTCCAAAAGCAAAGTCTGACAATTAAAGTAAAAAATCCCATCATTACAATGATGTAAAGCAGGTTGGCGTAGGTATCCAAATAATGGAGATATCGCAATAGTCGGTAATACATCCCATTTTTCCACTTTTTTGGAAATCACGCTACAGGTCGCAATTTTAATTGGATCGTCACGAAATTTTGGGTGTTATTGGGGGTCCCACAGAGGAAAAAACCTTGTGATTTTTGATAATGGTCGGATATTATTCAGGGGTCGGAATGTGAAAAAAAATATTTGGAAAAAAGACCAACGTTTTATTTCAAAGTTAATATCTCCCTTCCGTAGGAGGTATATCGAAAGCATCATAATCACAAATACTACTTTATACACTAAGACCTCGCTTTGCGTCGTTTCAGTTTGCGTTGTTTTCGAAGTTGCGTCGTTGCTTAGTTAATACCAATTTTCACTCTGCGTCGTTCGATTTTCGATGTTGCGTTGTTTTAAATTTGAGTGTCTAACTTTTTATACCCTCCACAAAATTTTGGTCTGAACTTACATCAGTCCACGTTTTAGTAAAGCCCCCATATAACCGTACCGCCCAATTTCAGTTGTTTTTACCTTTTTGGCGACACTTTCAGAGCGAATTAGCTTAATTTGCCATATAGTGTTCCCAGTGATGTAGAAACTTGACTTGGTCCACGTTTTGTTATAGCCCTCACAAAGCGATACCGCCCGAGCATTTTGACTGATTTAGCTATATTTTCTGGCCGAATTAGACCAAAATAGCTATCATTTGGCGTTTAGGGTTCCTAGTGTTTAAGGAATTTTTCCACCTAAAATTGTGGACATAAGAAAAAATAGTGTTGTTCTAGCCTAGAACCTATCTCCGAACTTAACATGGTTTTCCATAGAAAATCTTAATTCGCTTTGCGTCGTTTCACTTTGAGTCGTGTTTTTTTGGAACGTATCTACGACGCAAAGCGAGGTCTTGGTGTATTATTTTCCTAGGGGAAGACAATACTTCCTGAGATATGTGCCCCAAAATTACCCAATATTTAGTGCCATCCCTTTATACATCTCTCGCACTAAAGTTTCTTTGTAGTCTTTGTTACAATACTTTATTTTTATTTTGTTTACACTGTGTTGATTAGGTCTGTCTGTTTTTTGAAACCGAGGGTATAACTCTGTCGGCAAAGTTGACTTGCTACCTTTTACTTGTTGTACATTCTTTTCATTTTTTGTTTTTTATCCAAAAAATTCCCCCATTGTTTTTGAATAGCCACCACACTCGCAAATATGTAAAGTAGTTGTTATTAGAAATGTTTGTAAATATGTAGCATAAAATAGTAGTAACTGAAATATGATTTTTTGTTCTTGACTTTAAGTTTAAAACTTTTTATTAAAAAAATAGCTTTACTTAATTTTGTTGTTATTATTAATTATAATTAATATTATTTGGTGGATTAGTCATTCATACAATAATGACGATTATGAGGGACGCAATTGCTCTTAAGTGTCAATTTATAATCGTCACATTAAAATATTTTATAAGAATTGTTCATATACAAACATACATATAAAATTCATAAGCCATGCTTCGCCATCATCATTATATCATACATCTAGTCACCAAAGTTAAAACCAAACACAAAAACAAAGAAAAAAATATTTTTAATTGAAAAAAATTAATACCAAAAATAGATCTTTTTCTAATTTTATCAAATATAATTTAAAAAAATTAATATTTTTTAAGACAATTTTAAATTGTCTAACAAAGATGTAACCTGTAACAGTGGCATTAATAGAGTTTATTTATTTTTTTATTTTTAAACCTTTTGCGGATTTTGAAAAAAAAAATGTTTTGTAAAATGAAAGCATTAAAACAATGAATTAGCGAATAAAATTAGTAAGTAGTTGCTACTTACTAAAACTGTTTAAACTTGACCAAAAGTATTTTAAATACTTTCCCCTATGTTTTATCCCACAATAGTCTACCTTTGCTTAGCCAACCAGAAAAAATTTCCATATTTTCTTAAAGTCAAAGCGAATTATTCAGCAAGGCTTAGTTGTTTAATTACCAACCCCACTTTGTATTTAGAGCTATTAAGGCATTGTGTATAAACAGCAAAGCCTATGGCGACTAGTCAGATTCTCTCAACTAAGCAGCCAGGCAACCAACCAACATGTAAATGCTGTTTTCCTTCTTCCGCAGCAGCTAAACAATTCGTTTGATAATTTCATATTTTATATGCACCAATGAGTTGGGTTTTTGCACTACACAATAAAACATCGGATCCCTTTTGCTGCTAAGTTCCTTCTGTTATTTGCTAAACCTCTGAACACTATGCTGTTTTTTTCCTATTTTGAAAGTTAGGTACCATTGTTTCCGCTCATTGTTCATAGGTAGGAATGAAGGAAGAAGGTGGTTTGTGAGTCAAAATCCTTTGTTTTTTTTTCAAGAGAAAGCCACACACAGATATCCACTAACCCAACGGAAAATTGTGTAAATTAAAAGAGCATCTATCAGCATTGTAAAGCTCTTTTGTTTCGAATTTAACCATTACACAATACAAACTATTCAAAATAATTAATTGACTGGTTTATTGTTTTGTTTCATGAATATTAAAAGTGGAAAAATATTCCAATGAAAAAAATGGAAGGGGTCTTTACGGGCATATTTGAAAATGAGTTGAAGTTAAGTTCACTGTTAAAAGAGGGCATAATTTCGTGGATGTTCTATTCTAGTTAGACACGTTATTTGAAATATTATTATAAATTAAGAAACAGAAAAAAATTAAACACTGTCAGTTCGTTTTGAAAAACATTACTCTCAGTAATAGAGGGTAATAACTGAAGTTGAGCCAATGGGGGAATACTCCACTCAAGCAATCAATATCGAACTTCTCTATAACATAGTAGTTCGTCGGTCCCCAACTGCGACGTTATAGAGACGCTCGACTCGACGCTCGAGTTCTGTGATTTTCCAACGAAAACTACACATTTTAGGAGGCCAAGTATACATTTTTTGTGTATAGCCTCCACTATAAAATGGAGGGTATAACTAACGTTGTCATTTCTTTTGTAACATATCATAATATTGCTCGGAGACCCTACCTATAAAGTATTTAAATTCTTTCTATTCGTCCGTTTGTATGTCTCTCCGCCCGTCTGTATATTAATATAAACATAGAGCTCGAAATATTTAAAATAAGGCCTTATAATTTGGTATAGATATAGATATTGTTCTTAGGATGTTAGGCATTGAAAATGGGTTATATTGGTCCACGTTTTGTTACAGCAGGTATTTTTAAGGATCTGTAATTGGAGCACACAGTTTTATCTCCTTGTTGACTGGATATAGGATGCTCACATTCTAATCGTCGTTCTTCCTGCCAGATGGTGCTAACTAGCTGATGCATACACCTATCAGCGTGTCGCGTACATGTTCCGATCATCGGCTCCTGCTGCCTTATTATTCTTCAGCCTGTTTATTGCTGTTTTTTCCTCATCTTGGCCGGGCTGTGTACATTCAATACCATCTTCTGGGATTGGATCTGTGGTATATTTGTCGTCTTCGCTACTGTTTGGATACCAACAGTTTGGATTTACCACACTTTACCCAACCGGTATGGCAAAATTTTCTTATCTAGTCTCCGTTGGGGGTACATATATATGTCCACGTTTTCATATAGCCACTATATGGTACTATGGTACCTTCCGGTTTTGGGAATTTTAAAGATTTTAGCCACATTGTCCAAACGAAAGTCTGCATTCAATGTAATTTATTGCGGAGGGTATAAAAAGTTCGGAATAGATGAACTAATAATTGTTATACCCTAAGCCTTTAATGGTTTCAGACCCCAAGTATCCTTGGACAAAGTCCATTTCAGACAATTTAGAGTCAATTTAGCCGTACCTGTTTGTATGACTACTTCTCGGGCTGGTGCGCACGACAACTTTTAACAAAATCAACCGATTTGGTCCACATCTTGCCAATGTTCAAAATTTTAGTTAAAATATGCCTCATCTGATAAAATCCGTATCAGATAATTTTGAGTCGATTAAGTCTTGCCCGTTCTTTTGTCCTCGGTTTGAACCGGTCAACCTATTCGGTTAAAATTTTCCCCTTGTAATTTTTTCCAAATTTGAAGATGAGCCACATCGGCCGACTACCTCGGCGGTACCTCATCCACATTTTTCCTTAAAATGGTGGGCACATTAACTCTCAAAGGGAGTAACCGTTTTGGTCGGCACTTTCAATTTGTAATATTTCGCACTGACATGCATCGGGTACCTCCCGCACAGATTTTCAAAAATGTTCGCAAAAGTGCAGTTTATGGCCAGTTGTCGGATAGTTTTGAATATTTTTGCATTAGATTGTCCTCGCGGTTCATATTATAACGGTACAATTATTTTTGGGAGAAATGTGCCGCAAGCAAAAAAAAGGTTTCCGGCACCATTTAAAATGTCTGATGAGCACGTACATCAAGAACATAGGATGCTCACGTTCTAATCGTCGTTCTACCTGTCTGATGGTGCTAACTAACTGATGCATATACCTTATCAGCGTGTCGCCTCCGCTTTTGAACATCGGCTCTTGCTGCCTTATTATTCTTCATTCTGCTTATTGCAGTCTTTTCCTCATCTTGGCCGGGCGGTATACATTCAATACCATCTTTTGGGATTGGATCTGTGATATATTCGTCGTCTTCGCTACTGTTTGGATACCAACAGTTTGGATAAATGATCTTTCCATATCCTGAGCACACTAATTGTATCAGTTACCAAATTAACTTGCTGGTCTTTACAGGAGGATGTGCCTGTACCAAAGCCATCAGTTTAATGCTTCACTCTTTGGTCGAATTTTCGGACTTCTTCTGGCTATTGTAAAAAACATTATTCCACAACATCCCATACTGGACAAAGGAGACTTCTCTCATATCAATGAGTGCATCCGATTCATATTTAGCTCAATGATATGGGACCTACTGTTTATCGCCGAGTCCGAACGGCGTGTCTTACGACACCACTCTATAGAGAAGTTTTACATGGCTGAAATACTCAGGAAATGTCGCCAACATTACTGAGGGGTATTTTGCCACCGTTGAAAATTTTGATGTTGCCCGGCCGGGGAATCGAACCCACGACCTTTAGCGTGCAAGGCGGATGTGCATACCATTGCACCACGGTGGCACCCCTTAAGACACCACTTGTGGAGAAAAATTTCAAGGCTGAAATACTCAGGAAATGTGGCTAACATTACTGAGGGGTATTTTGCCATCGTTGAAAAATGTTTGATGTTGCCTGGCCGGGGAATCGAAGCTCCGACCTTCTACACGCAAGGCGGGCGTGCATACCATTGCACAACGGTGGCACCCCATCTCGATTTTTTCACACTCCCGCATTTCCATTCCTCTCTTTTTCCTGTGGAAAAGACGTTTTTCCTCTCTCATTTTCTCCCAATACCCTCCTCGAGTGTTACGCGTTGCTACTGATTGTAAAGTAGCCCTATATGCCGCATTTTTTCTTTGGTAGCAGCACGACACTCCAGGTCATACCATGGGTTCCTTGGTGTAGCTCTCTGGTATCCAAGTATGGAATTTGCGGCTGTTTGCGTGTAATGGGCAATATTTTGCCATTGTGCTGATATGTTATTGGGACGAGGAGTGCTTTCATTAAGCAATTGGACTAATTGAGTGGATTATGCTGTGGCTATCTGTTGTGTTTGCAGCCTATCGATGTCCAACTTCCGCGTTGTATCTGTTCGTGCTTTATTTGCTGCAACAAGGTAGTGGTCCGAATCTATGTTTGCTCCTCGGAACGATCCAACACATTTGATGTATGTCCTCCATCTACCACAACGTGAGCAATTTGATTTCTTATTCTTTGATCTGGAGACAGCCAGGTGACCTTATGAATATCGAGATGCTTAAATCTGGTACTGGTAACTACCATGTTTCTTGCAGCTGCAAAGTCTATCAGACTCATACCATTGTCAGATGTTTCACTGTGGAGACTGAATTTCCCGACTGTTGGGCCAAAGATATTCTCCTTTCCAATTTTGGCATTAAAATCGCCTAGTATAATTTTAATGTCATGGGCAGGGCAACGGTCATAGGTTTCTTCTAAGCGCTCGTAAAATATATCTTTGGTCTGTTCGTTCTTGTCTTCAGTGGAAGCATGAGCGCAAATAAAGCTGATGTTGAAGAATTTTGCTTTTAATCGAATTGCAGCAAGTCTTTTATTCACTGGAGTGAAGCTGGAGACCAGATGTTTTAACCTCCGACCAACTACAAATCCGCAACCAAACTCATGCTTTGTGTCATGATGGCAGCTATAATACAGTGCGTCACCTTTATGTGTTGTTGTGACGCCTTTCCCATTTCATCGTATTTCCTGTATGGCAGTAATGTCGGGCTTGTACTTTTCAAATACATCTGCCAATGCGTAAACTGCACCTTCTCTATAAAGAGTGCGAACATTCCAGGTGCATATTCGCACATCATGGTCCTTAAAACGTTTGCGGTTTCGTTAAATTTAGAGGGGTTTGTTTTTCTTTTCTTTCGTTTTTTCACAGTAGGCTGCTTTTTTCTACACGCAGAGAAAAAAATATGTTTGATCCAACAATATTCCAAGAGCAAAATATGTATTGTTAACATATTGTTGGATTCCTCATGTAGTATTGTAAATCCAAAAATAGTTTGTGTCAACTGAACAATATTTCTCTCTTTTCTTCGAAAATTTGTTTCTCTTCTCTCGCTATTCGGTGCCGTGTTGAAAAAACAATTTTGGTGAGTTGTGGTGTGTTTGTATGACATGCTGCCTTTACCTTTGTTTTTGTGTGTATGTACTTGTGAGACTCTTGTTTTTATTTGTTTCTGTTTTGTTTCATTCTTATTTTCTTTTCATTTTTGTTATGGTGTTTAATTATTCCTTATGTTGTGGTGGGTTCTTGTGGCTTTTTGTTTGTCTTTGTTGTCAGCCAATGCAGCAAACCATGTATTGTGTTCATCAATGATTGCAATATTATACGCGACATTTATATCCAAGTTATGCGAAAAGTGTATATGAGAAGTATATGCACTCAAATCAAAAATTTCTGGGCTGGTTTTCTGTATTGACAATACTTTTTGTAAACAAAATTAGATTATGATAGTTCCTACAATCCGTATTGTTAACGATTTTAACAATATTGCGGAAATTCGAAAGTTGTTTTTGTTTTCTATGTTTGGAACAAAAGATGGTATTTTTGGATTTGGATTACAATGTTTGAAGAAAACAAATACATTTATGGAACCAAAACATATATTTTTGTTCCAACAAAAGCGAAAAATATTTTTTCTCTGCGTGTAGGGGAAGGTTACTAACCCAACGCCCAAACCCAAGATTTTAACGTTCTTATGGGTGAACGCGCTGCACATACTCGGACACTATCTTTAACGTGTGTTAAAGGCAGCTCCCCATGAGACGCCGCGGGGAGGTCAGTGTCCATTTGAGATGAAAGAGGGACTACGATAAATCCTGAAAGAGGGACTACGAAGATACATGGACCGTCCCTTGGTATCTTCCATCCCCTACGTCACTCAAGATACATCTCGCAATTTTTACGATAGGGCTTTATATTTTGGTTTAGGTGGTATAGGCCCATGTTTTCATGTACACCCTATGGAACGGTATACAACATTCTAGTAGAGAATTGTAGGTATAGGACCACGTTTTGTTATAGCTCCCATAGAACGGTACCTACCGTTCTGCCACATTATTCAACGGATATGGCGAACATTGGTACTTAGTCTCCTTTGGGGGTACAAAACATTCCTGCAAAGAATTGTCGGTGCACGTTTTTATATAGCGCCCATAGAACGGTAACTTTCGATTTTCGGTTTCGATTTTGCGCTGTCCATCAGTCAGTCTGTCGGGCTGGTGCACACGAAGAATTCTTGAACGGATCAACCGATTTTATCCAAAATTTGCTCCTCGTAATATTTTGTCCAAACTTCAAATCAAATTCGAAGATACCCTCCAATACCTACCCCACAAAAGTTTAACATTTGTCGTTAAAATGGTGCATACGATAACTCTCGAAAAGAGTAACTGATTTGGTCCATATTTTGTACATTGTAATATTTCTCACACCGGTACCACCGTGGTGCAATGGTATGCACACCCGCCTTGCACGCTAAAGGTCGTGGGTTCGATTCCCCGGCCAGTCAACATCAAATACTTTTCAACGGTGGCAAAATACCCCTCAGTAATGTTGGCGACATTTTCTGAGTATTTCAGCCTTGTACAACTTCTCTACAAGTGGTGTCTTAGACACGCCGTTCGGACTCGGCGATAAACAGTAGGTCCCATATCATTGAACTAATATGAATCGGGGTGCACTCACTGATATGAGAGAAGTCTCCCCTGTCCCGCCTGGAATGTTTGTGGAACAATTATTATAATATTTCTCAAACCCATCAGATCAGATTCGAACATGGATTATATCGTTTCAATTTTTTTGGGTGCCTCATACACAAAATTTCTGGTTCCTAATATTGTTTGCTGGGCTGGAAAATATTGATTGGCTTGGGAAATGGTGAAGTCATTTTCATATTTATTTTTTTTTTTCTTTTCTTTAAATTAAAATCAAATATAAATTAATAGAAATTCAAAATATAATTGCTACTGTTAATGCTGCTGTTAAAGGTTAGACATCAGGCCCAAATGCCAACAATATACGTAAAACATTAACATTGATTTTTAATGTTAAAAATAACTTGCCATTTTTAATTAATTGAATACCAAAAAAAAAAAAACGAAAAATATTGCTAAAATAATTGAAACCAAAGTCTAAATACAAATAAACAAATGTTTAACATTTACAAAATAAATAAAAACACCCTATATAAAACATAGAATTCATTACATACATACAAATCGTTTTAAATATATTTATAATTTAAAAGAAAAAATATATAAAATATTCATTTAATGAATTGAAATGGAATGAATACAAAAATAATACATGTTACTACAATCATCCTAACCTGAAAAGTAAAAAAATGAAAATTTGAACCAAAAAAACCCAATATTTTATAATTAATTTTTATTTGTTGTTTTAAAAAACTATATATTTTTTAATTTTATCGTTGATTATTATATATTTTTTGTAGTGATATAATTAATTTTTTTTTTTTCATAAGAACTGCTGATAGAGTGTTGGGCAAATAACATATTTATATTTTATTAAAAAGTTTTCAATATTGATGAATTAATTAAAAAAAGAGTTTGAAAATCGAAAATCAAAGCGTTTATTTAATCAATGATAACGGATTATATGATATAAAATCTTTTTCGAATCCTTCTTATTGGTTTAACAACCACATTCACAGATTCGTTATAGTTTTAGACCACTTCGCTTTAGGAATGGATCTTAGACATCTGTTCGCAAAAGCTTGGAATTTGTTCGAATTTATTACTTTCAGATTTACAACAAAATTATTTATTATTATTATTTTTCCAAGTTTAATAAAATATCTGCCCAACCTCTATTAACTTTTTCTAATTAAACCAAACATGTGCTATAAACCAAAAAACAATGTCCATTTTTTTGCTATAAAATTATTTTTAATTTTATTTTTTAGTTGAATTTTATAAAAAATGATTTTTGTTATTGTTTTTTTTTCTTATTTTAAATTAAATGTTAATGAATGTGCAATTTTAGTAATTTTTGTTTGCAATAATTTTCTGTTTTTAAAAAACATTAAAACACCAAAATATGGAAATCAAAGAAACCCACCTATCTTAGCCCCATTTTATAAACAAATTAAAATATTAAAAATATTTAAATGTTTAGAATTAATTTTTATGTAAATTTTATTAGTATTTAATTAAACCCCTTTTTAGTTGTTGTAACAACAAGCTAATACATATATTTTAATTTGTATCTAATTAAAATGATACATGAAATAAAAAAATATCTGCATATATAGTAGTTAATTATATTTAAATTATAATTTCTTTTGTTATTTTATTTGTTTGATTGATTAGAGATGATCCACCAAAAACAAAAACCCATGCTATGTCATGTGTAATTATTTTCTTTTTTTTTGGTTATTGTCAATATTTGATTTAATTAAATTTTCATTTATTTTTCAAATAGAAATTTGTGCGTGTGTGAGAGTGTGAATACAGTTTGTTTTGTTGTAAATGCAGCATCATCAGCAAAATAGATTTTTATGTTAATTTCATAATACTTTTTTTGTTTTTGTTTGCATAAATTAGTTTTGTAATATTCAAATGGAATCCTTGTATTAGACACACGCACTAGCACAAATAACCGTATGTGTGTTTTACACGCATATACATATTTATTGTAAATTTACAATGTTTTAATTTTATTACAAATGTTTTTTCTTCTTCTTATGTTTCAATTTAATTAAACTAAATATTTATGTAAATAAACCAAAAACATGATTTTGAATTAAATGTTACATTTTTATTTTTTGTTTCCCACGCCTTGGTTTTTTGTAAGTAGACATTTTTGAAAATATTTTAAAACGTATTTTTTTGTATTCCACACCACTACTTATACAAAATTATCCATTAATTATAACCTCAGACTTTAGCCTAACGCGAGGGTATATTGACTTTAATACCATCAAAAATATGCCTCACGAAATAATGATTTTAGACATCTTTGTACGAAATCTGTTTCAGGCAATTTTTAGTCGATTTAGACCTGTCCGTCCGTCTTTCTCCCTAGTTGATTAATGCACACAATAACTCTAGAACAGATCAACATAATTGGTCCAAACTTTGACACTAGTATTGTTTTGATCAAAGTTAGATCACGTTCGAAAATGGGCCATATCGATACATCCTTCCGGTACCTCCTCCACAAAAGTAACATTTTTCGCTAAAATGATGCGCATAGTAACTCTCGAACGAATCAACTGATTTGATCCAAAATTTGTTTCTCTTAATATTTCATCTATGTAGACATAAATCAGGTTCGAATATGGACTATATCGGTTCACACCTATGACTACCTCGCACACAAATTTTCAAAACTATTCCCAAAAGTGTAGTTTAGGACCCGCTTTGGTATCGTTTTCTCTCCTTTTCCTCACTGGCCCTCTAATGAAGGCACAATTATTTGTTTTCCAGACTATACATTCTGACTTATGTATGTGTACCAATACCACAGCGACCGGTTCTAAACACCGCATTGATTTGGAGGAATCTTCAGCCAAGGGTCACCTCATACGTACATTTTTTTCATCATTGGAGCGGCAATGTATCCCGGAATTCCTCCTACGAGCTCTTTTGTTTCGTGCCGGTACAGTATAAAACTCCGGATCAGTTCCATTTGCCAGATCCGCATCCACCATATGTCAACATCGGTGAGATGTATGGAATGGATGTACTTCTGAGTCTACTTTTTGGTCTTAGTCGCCTCCAGGAAAACTAAAAATGAGTTGCTGGTTATTGCGCCCACGGCAGCGGGTTCTTTCGTACCGGATTGACCTGAAACCATGGTGTTTCGGCCAGCGGCTGACAACCCAGCATCAAACCAATGCTTCTGCGTAGTTTTCGTGCTACTACAACATATGCAGCTTCTAAGACCACATTTTGTTGTTCGGCGCCCCGAAGATGCATTGTTACTGCAATTCAATTACAACCGTCTCCGAAACAAAGTCGGCGAATTCATAGACTTTATGAACGGAAAGAACATCATGGTCATTGCGATCCAAGAAACAAAGTTCACCATCACCTGTACCTTGTAAAGTTGCGATCATTATAAAATTTTGCGAAAGGATTGTACAAGAAGCGGTAGGGGTGGACTTGCCTTCTTATACACCAGTCTGTCCCGTACCAAACTATCTCACTTAAGATTGACTCTAGTACCCACGCAGGAATTTATGAAGGTAGTAGTAAAGTGTGTGAGTGTCGAGGAAGATGTGCGTCATGTTTACTTACCGCCGATGATGGTAGTGAGTACAAAACTAGATTGCCACAGCTTGCCAGACATCACCATTGTGGCAACTGGTCTGATAACACTGTGCAACATTTTTAAGGTGATCTTGTGCAAACAATTCGAACTGAGGATTTTTTGAAAGTACAGACCCAAATGACAAGAAACCCTAGTTAGGTTTTGTTGTGTCAGATCCAGCTCGGATTTTATGGCCCCATCTAAACATGGTTAAATATTGAGTTTTTAAAGAAATTCGAAACCAATGCGAATCTTCTTCTGATCTCTGAAGCAAATTTGTAGATAAAGACAAGAATAAAATATTTGGAGAAATAATGAACTCGAAAAACTACATTTATTGCCGCAAATTTCAAAATATATGCAAAAATTATAAAATTTTTATACATTTCACAGTATCTCCAAAACCGTTAATTTTTTCTGAATAATTTCTTTTGGAAAAATATTCCCTAGAATGTAATACACAACTCTTCAGAGCATATGTCATTCTTGTAAAATGCCTCTATCCCGTTGTTTTCAGTACATTTCTCAACGATGATTTAATAAATATGTCAATAATGTGGTGAAATCCGAAATGCGAGAATAAACTGTTGGTGTGAACTGTGTTTGAAATACGTGTTGTAAAAGATATGATGCACAATACCCCTGAAGCAACATGAAGTAAGCATTTTAGAGTTTCGGAATGTTCTGAAGAATTGTTGAGAACATTATTTGGAAGTTTTTTGCAAAAGGTTACTTGGTTCAACTCCCATTAGCTTAGCCGATACTGACCAGAATTTCAGCAATTATGTAAAATTTTCTATATTTTATAGATTTTGATGCCCTAGATGGAGTTTTTCTTATGTGCTTTCCTCAAAAGATAAGTTCTACTAGTTTAGGGCTACAATATTGTTAAAGACAGCAAGGCCAAATTCCTATTCGTTTCTGAGATAAAGGCCTAATAAATGGAAAAAAGTGTAGATTTAGCCCGTTTTAGATGAGGCCATAAAATCCGAACTGGATCTGACGGGACAAAACCCTACTAGGGTTTTTGTAGTCTAAATATGTACTTTCAAAAAATGCAACCTAGAAGTTGCATTTTCAGTGTTGCATAGTGTAATTAACGTGACCTGGCAATCCGCAGACCCCCCTCCGCTCATCGTCAACGTTAACAGACTACCCGACTTCATAACCACTGACCATCGTACTTTTTATCAATCACCGCTTTGGAGAACTGCCCATTCACTCAGATACTCAAGTAGCTGAGAGAAATTTTCGGGACATCATCACGCCTGCAGCCGCTCGCCACATATCTACTGGTCGAATACCCGAAATCAGACAAAATTTCCCAGCAGAATCGACGGGACTCGCAAATGAGCGTGATGATGAGATTCGTCGTACGAATCCTAAACATCAAAGAGTTAGGGAACTTACTCTTGAAGTCAAGAGGCTAGTAGACGAGCATAAGCGGAAAAAGTTGATAAACCACACCTGGAGCAATGTAACATTGGTACATGATTATGTAAATTGTGGACAATGAGAGTGATTTCGAAGCCGGGAAGGAATGATGAACCAGAAGCCTGAAAAGTTGGCAGAATTGTCCCACTACTGAAACCAGGCAAAGAGGTAAAAAGAAGGGTTAAATCGTAGAGGCCGATCTCCCTCTTGCCGCCAGTAGTAAAAAATTTAAAGGCATTACGCCTCCCTATGATGAGAAGCAGCGTGTTTGATGATTAACTATATGTGTGGACGCCAGTAGGTTGAAGAATTCAGAAATAAGAATCATAAGACCCGTAGAGTAATACAGGGAGTTCCCCAAGACGGAGTTATATCTCCGGAACAGTTTAGTCTTTACCTTTCTGTATGTGCATAGATGAGAAAAATCGAAAAAAAAAAATCGCCGGAGAGATTTTTAAATAAATCGCTTTCAAAGTTCACATTTTTAGGCCTTTTTTAGGTTTTCACGATTTTGCTTGGAAACCGCAAGCCCTATCAAAATGGGATCAGTGACAGTAGCAGTGAAAATTCTCTACAAGATTTACCTCAATGGTATTTTCGTAGTTTTTACCGTTTTTGAGATATTGAAGCTCAAATTGGGACAATGTATTGACTGTATCGTCTCCTTATAAAATAATGTCATGCAGGGTACACCTATAAGAGAAACCCGCTTACACCTCTTGGATGAAAAAATTCAAAAACAAGAAAAAATCGCTAAAATAAATCGCAGTCAATGTTTATATTTTTAGGTTTATTTTATGTTTTCAGAATTTTGCTTGGAAGCGGCAAGTCGTATGTATGGAAATGGGACTAAGAAAATGTAGCGGTGACAATTTTCACAACAGTTTCTTTAGTCCCGTTTCCAAGCAAAATCCTAAAAACATAAAATAAACCTAAAAATGTGACCATCGACAGCGATTTATTTAAAAATCCCTCCAGCGATTTTTTCTTGTTTTTTTTTTTTTTTTTTTGGATTTTTCTCATCTTTGAACATTGCTGAAACCTTCTCTTATATAGCAGAATGTTGCCCTGGGGACCTCAACAGGATGACACCATGAGAAAACGAAGATTTTACCGGTACATCAGCACAACTAGATGTTGTCGATGCGGTAGCTGCTTGGGTGGTAGACAGGCTTCCCCCATACAAGAACATCAGGAGGGATCTTCATGATCTGGAGAGAAAGTGAGAGAAAGTTCCAAAGGCACAGGCTAAATGTGCAGTTTGAATGCCATACTCAGAGAACACCCCATAAATTGCAGCAGTAGAACGTCAGCTGCCAAAACAAACACGAGTGGATGAAGCAGCCATCACCTGCCATCAGAATGAGGATTGGAACCGCACGACACGCTGCATTTGTTTAATTGCCCAGCTGAACTCACTCACTTGGCTCCTGAGAGGAACCAGAACCAGATAATTGAAAAGATATACGAACGAACATATTTGCATTGCTACAACAACTTAGATCGATATCGGGACCACTGGGCCCAAACTAACAGGCCTATTTTTCATAGGAACTTTAATAAAAGCCAATTTCATATTATATGTACACATTAGGCTGGCTTTAAAAAGTCGATATCGGATCTCAAAGTTTACATGGTCCCATATTAAAATCCGAGCCGATTTTCACAATTTTTGTAGGATTAGTTTTTTAGCCACAACAAAGAACTGGTCAATTTTTTCATCGATGGGACAATAAAAGTGATCTATAGAACGATTTCGTGAATATTCGTCTTTGGCCCATACAAATTACAATGGAAACATTGAGGACCCAGTGCTGAAACTTCGACAATCTTAAAATGTAACAAAACTAAAAACTTTAGGGTGTGCCGCCTAAAAAAATTCGATATCGATTTTTTGCTTTGAGTTAAAACCATCTTAGTACATGTACATTTGTATGTATGTAGTGGTGTAGAATAACAAATGGTCGGCTCGAACCGACCATCCCAATTCTTAATTTTTTTTTTAATTTGTTTTATTTTTGTATTTTCAGTTATAAATCATTTCCAGCCTTTCTTATGTTTTTATTCGCTTTTGGCTTTTTTTTACGAATTTATCATTTTCATGGAATTATTTGGAATTGTTCTCTCTCTGCAATGGACCGACCAACGTCCCCTATTTAAAGGCGAAGAAAATTATGCCCTTAGATAAGCAAACAATTTTAATTTAAATTTTAATATAAACATATCAAATGACAAATTTTAAAGACTTCAACTAAACATTATTCATTCTTTGTCATTTGCAGGTTGAAAACGGCGATCAATTGGAAACAATTAACATTTCACCCGGCATGCATCAAATGATGATACAAGGTGCACCCGGCGAACAGCCACAAGTTTTACAAGTTGTTAGTCTCAAGGATGCTACACTACTGTCAAAGGCCATGGAAGCAATTAATAGCGGTAATGTAAAGGCAGATGATACCATTATAATGGAGCAATAGAATACGGCGTTTGCCAAAACGATGGCACAGCAATTAAGGACGACAGCGTCAACGGGTACGGCAGGAACAACAACCATAGAAACATCACCAAATATACAATTTATACAAATATCAAATTGAATGATGTAATAATGGAAAGGAAGAGGAAGAAGGTAGTATAGATTTTGAGAGGTGGAGAGTGATGGTGCCGTATCGAGGAACCGAATTAAAATAATATGCAAAGTTACCCGAGTTTATAATAGTTTTTTATTGTAAATTAAGAAATTTATTTTGTATTTCAAAAGATCTCAAAACCCATTTTATTTGAAAACTTTTGTGTATGGGTATGTGTGTATATTTGTCTAATTTTAAGTACCTGAATGATTTTTATTTATTTTTAAGAAACGTATTATTTTCATCAACGTATCAATTTTGTTATTATTGTTTACAATTTTTTGTTATATTAAAAAATATTCATTTTTATCGTTTTATGTTATTTCATATTATATATTATTTTATATTATAGATTATTTTTATAAATGAGGGTTAATAGAGATGGTTTTGTCTCGATTTTGTCCAGACTATATTTAAAAATAGTTTTTTATTCTTTTCTGTTATTTTATATTAATTTTTATATAAACAGGATTGGATATGGGTTTGTCTCGGTCTTGTATAGTCAGGATAAAGAGCTGGTCATGGCATATATTTAAAAAATCTTTATCAAGTCACATACCATGGACCGAAGCTTTCAATTATTGTTAGCTTTTTTAATTTCCATATATTTTTTTATAGAACATACATCAAATTTATAAATAATAAAATGCTCAATCATGTTAATGATGAAACTGTTTTAAAATGCTAATTAAAAAAACAACAACAAAAACATAAGGCAACATGGATATGAATAAATAATTGCTATTATGTTCTATTGTACAAAAAAAACTACTAAATTTAATTGCAATTAGGCGTGAAATTACATAAAAAGTCGCTGTAGTATTTTCATTAACTAGTCACGAGGAATTAAATAATGCCTATTACGTTGCTTTTACGTATAATAACACCCTCCTCCAAAACTACAACGTTTTGATTGCAAATTTGTATGATTTTTATAGTAAAAAAACAAATTGATGTACATAATTAAACCGCAATATATAATGTATAATATGACACATTTTATTATTTATGTAACAATTTTAATTTTGTGATTTTTGTTTTCTCAAACATGATTTCTCTAGTCCCTTCAACACTGAGTGTTAGATTTTTTTTATTTCATAATTAAATGTTGTAAAATTAAACATAGAAATCTCATTAGTTTTCATTAGATATATAATATTTTAGCTAAACATAAGTATTCATATATTATATAATTAAACATTAATTATATATGTAATTAAAAGGTGAAACATTTTTCTACTTACCTTACCCTTAGTGTTGAATATATATTTTTAAACACTGAAATTATACAAAAAAATAAGTACATTATATAGTATTAAAAAAGAGAATGCTACCTATAAAACATATAAATATTTAGTAAATATTATAAACATTTTTTTAACATTTTAAAAAAGACAAAACATGTGCAAAATATAGTAATCCTTCTAGTCAAGAAAACAACAACAACACTTAATTGAAAATAAGTATTTACGGTTTAATTTAATTTATTGTAAATTGTATTCAAAATACTCATATATATAAAATAAATTATTTAAATTTTAAATGTATAGTTTAAAAGCAATGTGAATAATATAATACATACATATAACCAAATATTGAATAAAAATTTATTAATCTCAAAAATATTTGCTACTACATATTTTTAATATTGAACAGGATGGGAAGATGTGTCTAACAAAGTCAAATAAAGTTAGTATAAATAATAAAAAATAACCGTTTTTACAACCTCATAGTAATTAAATAAAATCGTACATATATTAAGTGTGTCTGCGTACTTGATAATTTGTAATACTTACTTAGTTGGCCCATTACAGAACATTTGTTCCATAGACCGAACTAAGAAAAGATCTCCATTCCTCTCTGTTTTTCGCTTGACTTTTTGGAATACCGCGCCTTTCCATTTCTTCATCCACTTGTTTGCTCCATCGAAGCTTAGGCCTGCCGATTCTGCGTGCACCGCCATGGGGCATGTATTCATACGCCTTTTTAGCGGGTTCATCATCGCTCATTCTCATGATATGGCCTAGCCAACGCAATCGTTGCATCTCGATACGTGTAACTATATTCATGTCTTTGTGCAGCTTATATATATAGCTCGTGGTTCATACGACGTCGATATTCACCGTCAACGCAAATCGGCCCGTAGATCTTTCGAAGAATTTTCCTCTAAAACACACCAAGCACTGCCTTATCTGCTTGCGCAAGTACCCATGCTTCGGAGCCATACATTAGCACGGGTAGTATCAGCGTTTTGTATAGTGTTATTTTTGTTTGACGAGATGTGGCTTTGTTTTTAAATTGCTTACTTAGACCATAGTAGCATCTGTTGGCCAATACAATTCTTCTTCTTATTTCACAACTGATGTTGTTTGTTGTGTTTATGGCAGTGCCGAGGTAGACGAAGTGTTTAACTATCTCAAAATTGTAGGTACCAACTTCCACGATTGGTCCGAGCTCTATGGACGCTTTGCGCGTCGACACCATCAATTTGGTCTTTTCGCCGTTTACCGCCAGACCCACTTTCGCAGATTCTGCTTCGACCTTCCTAAAGGTATCAGTTACTTCCTTTACTAATCGTCCCATGATGTCTATGTCATCAGCATAGGCAAGTAACATGTAGCTATTGGTGTAAATTGTGCCATTTCTTTTGACATTTGCATCTCGTATTACCTTTTCCAGCAAAATGTTGAATAGGTCACACGAAAGGCTGTCTCCTTGTCTGAAACCTCTTTTGGTACAACATTCTTCGGAGAGGTTCTTTCCAATTTTAACTGAGGGCCTAGTATCAGTTAATGTCATCTTACAAAGCCGGATGAGCTTTGCGGGGATACCAAATTCAGACATGGCTTGGAATACCTTTGATCGGAGGGGACTCTCGAATGCTGCTTTATAATCGACAAAAAGATGAAATGTGTCGATCTGCATCTCTTGGGTCTTCTCTAGGATTTGCCGCAGGGTAAATATCTGGTCAATGGTGGAATTGCCAGGTCTAAAGCCACATTGGTATGGTCCAATTATTTCGTTGACCATTGGCTTTAGTCGTTCGCACAATATCCCTGACACTATCTTATAGGCAATAGGGAGAAGACTTATGCCCCTATAGTTTGAGCATACAGTCTTATCTCCTTTCTTGTGGACGGGACATAGGATACTCAGGTGCCAATCGTTGGGTACGCGTTCTTCCTGCCAGATGGAGCTAGCTAGCTGATGCATACACCTTATCAGCGCGTCGCCTCCGGTTTTAAACAGCTCGGCTGGTAAGCCATCGGCTCCTGCTGCTTTATTATTCTTCAGCCGGTTGATTGCTGTTTTTACCTCATCTTGGCCGGGCGATATACATTCTATACCATCTTCTGGAATTGGATCTGTGGTATCATCGTCTTCGCTACTATTGGATACCAGCAGATTGGAGAAATGTTCCTTCCATATCCTGAGCACGCTATCTGTATCTGTTACCAGATTACCTTGCTGGTCTCTACAGGAGGATGTGCCTGTACCAAAGCCATCTGTTTGATGCTTCACTCTTTGGTAGAATTTTCGGACTTCATTCTGGCTCCTGTACATCTCGATTTTTTCACACTCCCGCTTTTCCATTTCTCTCTTTTTCTTGCGGAAAAGACGTTTCTCTTCTCTCCTTTTCTCCCGATATCTCTCTCGTGCGCTACGCGTTGCTACTGATTGTAAAGTAGCTCTATATGCCGCATTTTTCTCTTCGGTAGCAGCACGACACTCCTGGTCATACCATGAATTCCTTTGTGGAGGTCTCTGGAATCCAAGTATGGATTTTGTGGCTGTTTGCATGGAGTGGGCAATATGTTGCCATTGTGTTGTTATGTTATCGGGACAAGGAGTGCTCGCGTTAAGCAATTGGGCTAGTTGAGTGGAATATGCTGTGGCTATCTGTTGTGTTTGCAGCCTATCGATGTCCAACTTCCGCGTTGTGTCTGTTCGTGCTTTATTTGCAACGTTTAGACGGGTACGTACCTTTGCTGCAACAAGGTAGTGGTCCGAATCAATGTTTGTCTTCCATCTATCACAACATGATCAATTTGATTACTTGTTCTTTGATCTGGAGACAGCCAGGTGACCTTATGAATATCGAGATTATTAAATCTGGTACTGCTAACTACCATGTTTTTTGCAGCTGCCAAGTCTATCAGCCTCAAACCATTGTCAGATGTTTCACTGTGGAGACTGAATTTCCCGACTGTTGGGCCAAAGATATTCTCCTTTCCAATTTTGGCATTAAAATCGCCTAGAATGATTTTAATGTCATGGGCAGGACAACGGTCATATGTTTCTTCTAAGCGCTTGTAAAATATATTTTTGGTCTGTTCGTCCTTGTCTTCAGTGGGAGCATGAGCGCAAATAAAGCTGATGTTGAAGAATTTTGCTTTTTAATCGAATTGCAGGGAGTCTTTCATTCACCGGGGTGAAGCTGGTGACCAGATGTTTTAACTTCCGACCAACTACAAATCCGCAACCAAACTCATGCTTTACGTCATGGCAGCTATAATACAGTGCGTCACCTTTATGTGTTGTTGTGACGCCTTTCCCAATCCATCGTATTTCCTGTATGGCAGTAATATCGGCCTTGTACTTTTCAAGTACGTCTGCCAATGCGAAGACTGCACCTTCTCTATAAAGAGTGCGAACTTTCCAGGTGCAGATTCGCAGATCATGGTCCTTTGAACGTTTGCGGGGTTCGTCAACTTTAGAGGGGTTTGTTTTTCTTTTCTTTCGTTTTTTCATAGTAGGATGTTTTTTCTAGGGGAGGGTTACTAACCCGACGCCCAAACCCAAGTTTTTAACGTACTTATGGGTGAACTCGCGGCACATGTTAGCTCACTACCTTTAACGGGTGTTAAAGGCAGTTCCCCAGGTGACACCACGGGGAGGTCAGTGTCCACTTGAGATGAAAGAGGGACCAAGATAAATCCTGGGCTTTGCCGTGTTAAAGCCGGTCAGGACCGTTGCTTGGTATCATTCATCCCCTACGTCACCCATAATTATTACAAATTATTACTGAATGTTGCTTTTTTCACAAATGTTCAGTAAGAGAGAATGAATTGAGAGACAGGTTTTGAAATTTTTATTACTGAGAACTTATAATTTTTACTGAAGGAATTTTGTTCAGTAACATTTTGTAGTTTTAGCAGTTGTCAAATGTTTAAAATATTCAAATATCATAATCGTCAATATTATTCAAATTGAAAATTTGTACTGAATGTTGTCTTTTTACTTTTTTAATTTTTTCCTTTGAAAGAGTATAAAATGCTCTCTAAAAAGAAGTTACTGAATAAAATTTACTGAGAAAGTACAAGGACAAACCTAATGTGATTCGACAAAAAATCTCAAGCAATGATTTTTCAAATTTGTATTTATCAGCTATACCCCCATTATTATAAGTATTCTTTTGTTATAGTTTGGATTTACCGAACAGATTTATAGCGTTCCGGTTAACTTAAAGTTAAAAGTGATGATTGAATTTCAAGGAGAAGCTTCTTCGAATTAACTTTCAATATAAAAATTATATTTTTATTGCCTCAAATTTGGATAATTTTGCGTTTTTAAATCCATCAGATAGTAAAAGAACACATATAATAATGGCCCTTAGACAATTTTTTGTAGACACTATAAGTCGAAGGTCACACGAAATATTAAATTAAAGTTTGAGTGTTATTTTGCACTCTAGTCATTTTTGTATGTGCAGGCAGCGTTTTTTGCAGTTTTTGGGCCATTATCTCCGGAAGTATGAATTTACTCCGGAAACAAATTGTACCGTTGAAATAGGGACCGTGAAAACAATTATTTTCCAAAAATTTTAAATAGATCAGAGACGAGTCCTCAAATTGCACTTTTCCCACATGTTGTGGGGGAGGTACCCGAATGACGGGACCGATATAGTCCATGTTCCAACATAATATATGACTGGGATGAAATAATACGATATGCAAAGTTTGGATCAGAAACTCCCTGCGAGAGTTATTTTGCTGATTTGCCATTTTAGTTGGTGAAATCAGGGTTTCTTAGAGCTTTCATGCAATATAAATTGTACCATCGTAAAGGGGGCCGCACGGACAACCTGCTAAAAAATTCAAAACGATCCGAGAAGACCTCCTAAATTTCACTTTTTCCGGATTGTGTGTGGGAGGTACCCGACCGAAAATACATATATATGTGGGAGTTATATCCAAATCTGAACCAATTTTGATATAATTTGGTACACTTGTTTCTGTACCAACCACCGTCACACATTCCAAATTTAATTGAAATCGGACATATAAAGCTTGTTTCGTGCATCAAATACCTCTATTCGGTCTAAAATATATAGGGGAGCTACATCCAAACTTGTACGAATTTCGATATAATTTGGCACACTTATTTCTAGACTGAATTTCGTCACACATTCCAAATTTCATTGAAATCGGACATATATAGCGTGTTTCGTACATCAAATACCTAAAATCGTAAGAAAATATATATGGGAACTATATCTAAATCTGACCTCCCCGAGGGATTGTCACCTTAACGCGATGGGGAGGTCTAGTAAGCGTGA
The DNA here is from genome assembly GCF_047663935.1 of Musca autumnalis. NCBI lineage: Eukaryota > Metazoa > Arthropoda > Insecta > Diptera > Muscidae > Musca > Musca autumnalis. Next base: position 157,974,401 of record NW_027411866.1, on the reverse strand, counting down.
TGATCTTGATAGCGATACCGGCGGGGTATGATGATCTTGATAGCGATACCGGTAAGGTTGAAGGTGAACGCCGAAGCTAAGAACAATCCACAACGTGGGAAGTAAACGATGGAGGAGTAATATCGAGATACTACTACTACGGCGGAGGAACTGACCACACCACTACAATTAGCGTCTGTACTCCAGGAGGAGCGGCTTGTGGATCTAACAGCGGGCGTCGGTCTTGCATCAAGCGCCTCGTTATATAAACGTGCACCAATGTAAGCCAAGATGGTGGCTAAAAAAAAAACCGGCAGCCCCGGTACCATCATAGGACACAGTGGTATAATTAATCGCTTGCCCGAAACTTACACGATTAATGAAACAATTACAAGAAATATGCAAACGACACCCCAAACACCGATGACAACTTTTGGAACACGGAACAGGATAAGAATTGCACAATGGAACGTCAGGACGTTAAGAGAATCTTCAAAACTCACCCAAGTGGAGAAGCAGATGCTGGAGCTTAAAATCGAAATCCTTGGGATAAGCGAAATGCGGTGGCGCGGAGAAATGACATCGGCCAATGGAAATATGGTTATCTATAGTTGGAAAGCGGACAAGAGTGAAAGCGGAGTGGGCTTCATAATTTCGAAAAAATGAGAAAGTCCCTACACTCATACAAAGCTGTTTCAGATAAAATAATAACAGCCCGCTTCTACAGCAATATTCGAAAATATGTCACAATTATTCAATGCTACGCGCTTACGGAAGATTCAGACGATTCAGTGAAGGATGCATTCTACGAACAACTTACAGCAATAATAATCTCTATACCATCCAGAGACGTGCTGATACTGACTGGTGACTTTAACGCCAAAATAGGATGCTCAAACCACGGTCTTGCTCATATAATGGGAAAGCACGGCCTAGGCACAAGAAACAATAACGGTGATCGCTTTGTAGAACTTTGTCAGAAATATCAAATGGCAATAGGTGGTTCCTTATTTCCATACAAACTAATACACAAATATACATGGACATCGCCAGACGGCAACACGCGGAACCAAATAGACCACGTATGTATACGACGGAAATGGAGAAGTTCACTGATCGATGTGCGAAATAAACGCAGTGCAGATATTGACAGCGACCACGAGCTAGTGGTAGCAACACTTAAAATAAAACTAAAGAGCGCACTTAAAAATAATAAAGCGGCTAAAGTTATAAGTCGCATGACAAATCAGTCATCAAACTATGCCCAAGCTGTTAAAGACATCGACGGAAAACTATTAACCAATGTAGATCAACAAAAAAATCGGTGGAAACAACACTTTGAATCAATCAGCAACATTTTTGAAGAGAACGATGTTCAAAGCGATCAAAATATGGAAACAAATCAGAACGATGATGAAACCATTGACGCGAACCCTCCAAATATAGCTGAAATTGCAACAGCTATAAACAAACTCAAAAAGAACAAGGCTCCAGGAGAGGACGGTATACCACCAGAACTGTTACAAGTTGATGCTACGCTATCAGCAACAATTATACACCCGCATATTCTAGAAGCATGGGAAAATGAGACACTACCAGAAAGTTACCCAGTTAAAGTTACCCAAAAAAGACGACCTAAAGGTTTGCGATAATTGGCGCGGGATAACTTTGCTTAACACTATCTATAAAATCATAGCGACTATAATAAACAATGGACTGCAGAGCATTGAAAAATCATTACGTGATGAACAAGCCGGATTCCGCCCACATCGAAGCTGCGTAGATCAGACGAACGCCCTAAGAGTCATTATAGAACAGTCCTTGGAATGGAGAACTCCACTATATTTGGTATTTGTGGACTTCCGTAAAGCGTTCGACTCCATCAAAAGAAGTGCCATTTGGACAGCATTAAAAATGAAAAGCGTGCCCCAAAAAATTATACAAATAATTAAGGCGATGTACAGCAACACAACCCTGCAAGTAAAACATTGCGGAACGTTGAGCGATCCATTCACTACGAACGCGGGGGTGAAACAAGGATGCCCCCTGTCTCCACTGTTATTCGCAATTGTACTAGACGTGGTGATGGATAAAATATGCTCAAAGAGGAATAGTTTGGACTTTCCACCGCACCTGGAAGATCTTGATTATGCTGACGACATTTGTCTCATGTCGCACAAATTCAACGACATGCAAGACAAATTAAATGACCTCGTTTTTCACGCTAAAGAAGTTGGCCTAGAAATTAATATAAAAAAGTCACAAGCAATGCGTATAAATAACACATCGGACAACCAACTAAAAATATATAATCAACCATTAGAGTATGTCAATTCATTTTGCTATCTTGGGTGCTTTATGAATGCGGAAGGAGGAATATAAGTCGATGTAAACTATAGACTTAACAAGGCTAGATCCGCATTTGGTCGACTTAATAAAACATGGAAATCGTCCCAAATATCACTTCGAACAAATCTCAGCATATTCAACGCATGTGTTAAAACAATATTACTATACGGAAGTGAAACTTGGCTACTATTTAACGCAGTAACACAAAGACTCCAAGCATTCATAAATAAATGTCTTCGTGTATTCTGGCCGAATAAAATATCAAATACAGAGTTGTGGAATAAAACAAATGAAGAATCCATTAGGCGTCAAATCACCAGGAGAAAATGGAAATGGATCGGACACACGCTAAGAAAAGGCCCAGAAAGCATTGCCAAAATCGCACTGGATTGGAATCTTCAAGGCTCCAGAAGACCGGGCCGCCCCAGAAATACATGGCGCAGAACGTTATCCCTGGAAATAAGACATATCAATAAGTCATGGGAAGAGATTAAAACTGCTTGTCATAATAGAGTAGAATGGAATTTTCTTGTAAATGCCCTATGTTCCCAAGTGGAATAAATAAAGGAAAAAAAATCTAAATCTGAACCGATTTTCACTAAAAGAAATAGCGTTCTTCCGATGGCTAAAAAATGATATTCCCCAATTTTCAGCTGGATCGGATAATACATAAATGTACGTTGCGATCGGACGGATGGACGGACATGCATAAATCGACTCAGAAAGTGATTCTATGTATATCCCTAGAAGGAACTATGGGTATATCTCGTTTCCTTTTGTATGTTGGAGTAGGAACTCTTCTTATGAATATTGTAAAACTAATTGGCCTTCAGGCTTACTTTACAAAATGTTTCAATAAATAAAAAAAAAATGCACAAAGACATAATACCCCTTACCACATGGGTATAAATATTGATTTTGTATCACGAGTTTGCTCCAAATACGTGGAATCTCCAGGTATCGTAATGTGGGGCTATACCAAATCATTTAGTAACCAAACTAGGGGCTGGATTCTTGTTCTATGAACATTTAAAATGAAAAATATTTCCTTCATAATTTTTTTCATTTGACAGTTTTTTTCCTTTATAAAAGTTTTCATTTCACATTTTCATAGAAACAGATGCTGTGTTCCAGAACCTGCAAGAAGCTACTATTTTTTACTACGACAACATTTTTTCCTTTATGTTATCGAAAAAAATAGTAAAAGTTAGTAGATTCTTGCAGTACTGGAACAGACCAAGGATTGAGCCCTAGGTTTGGAAGACATTTTTGAAAAAGTTTTAGATTAGGGCTGTTCAAAGGGCGCCCTTCTGCTGTCGGTGTGTGTCAATTTGCTCACTCACACAATTAAAAAAGAGAGTTTTTATTATTGAAATGACAATTTTCAATACACATTTTTTTTTCTATGGCAAATGACAACCCAGCATAATAAAATTACTTGAGATAATATTACAAAAAAGTTTTAAACTGCATGTGTAATAACTAGAAAATGATCTAAACGGTATCCCATGGAAAATATTTAATATGTACGCTTATTGTAGGCTTCTCCTGTAGAAGCAGAACATTTTTATAAATATTTTTTGTTTTGGTATTTTATAAAATGATACAAAATGGTATGTTGGGATACTATGGGAAATATTTGTATTTCCAAACAAACGCAATCTCAAAATATTCATCTTTAATATGTTCCATTGTAGTACTTAAATATATTTAAATTTCCACGTTAATTGTTCCTCGTGGTTGCTACTAAAATTTTAACTTCGTTAATGCTCCTCAAATCATATATCTATTATAGCACCCTGTTCCTCCTAATAATAATTTAAATTGTGATTATAAGTTGCTACTAAAATCTCAAAAGCAAAATTCCATCTAGCCAAACACGAAAATAGGCTAGATCGTTATAACCATGCAATAAATTTTAATGTAACCGTATAGATACATATGTCGATGTGGTCTGTTAAAAACTTCCTGTGTCACATTCAAATATGGAACACCACACATTAGTGCTGCAATCCAATCAATGAAATTGACGTACTCGTATTTCTGGCATACACGCGTGTTTATTTGTTCGCTTTGAGTTGTCATGTTAATCGACTTCACAGAAGGCAAGAGAAGCAGATATTACTGGAAATCCACATAAAAATACATCAGAGGATTCGAATATAATCATGGGTAAGGGATATTTTTGGTTTTGCATTGTGGACTGTTTGTCGATGGAGATGGGCAGTAGTACGCGCCCGTATCAACATTAAATTATCGGCTTTACATTATTGTATTTTCAGTAGAGTTGGGCCAAAGGAACTATATGGAACTATCTCGTTCACTTCGCAGTTCCAATGGCCCACCTTTTTTCTTTGAACAAACTGCGTATACTTACTATCACACGTTATAATTAATGATGTTACTCATACGCTTTGGAACTAGTACCAGGAACTAGGAACTAGATGGCCCAACTCTAATTTTCAGATATGTGCATATTAATGTTGGGGAAAACATTGAAAAATGCGGTAATGGGGAAGCGAAAATCTTTTTAAAGGGCCTTTAGGGTTGCAAAGATAGACGCATCGGTCTTTTAAGAGAAGATATTTTGGTCTTCTACGAGAAGATTTTTTTTGTCTTCTAGGATAAGACTTATTGGTCATATGTGAGAAGATTTATTGATCTTCTATGAGGAAACCTATCGACCTTCTGTGACACGACTTATTGGTCTTATATGAGAAGACTAATTGGATTTCTATGATAAGACCTATTGGTCTTCCATAGAAAGACCCATTGGTCTTGTATGAGAAGACCGACTTGTCTTTCAAGAAGACCAATTTGCCTTTCATGAGAAGATCGAATGGTCTTCCTATTGGTCTTCTATGAAAAGACCTATAAGTCTTCTGTGAGAAGACTTATTGGCTTTCTGTGGGAAGACATCTATTGGTTTACTATGAGAAGACCTACTGGTATTCTATCAGAAGACCTACTGGTCTTCTATGAGAAGTCCTATTGGTCTTCAATGAGAAGAACTATTGGTCTTCTATGAGAACACCTTCTATTGGTTTTCTCTTAGAAGATTTATTAGTTTCCCACGAGAATTCCTTCTATTGGTCTTCTATGAGAAAACCTTCAATTGGTTTTCTATGAGAGGACGTATTAGTCTCCTATGAGAAGCCCTGACGGTGTGCCTTAACCAAATTTAAATGGAAATTGCTTACACCTGGGGAGTTTTTGCAGATTCTGAAACTACAATGCTCATAGATGAGAAATATCAAGAAACAAAGAAAAATCGCCGGAGGGATTTTTAAATAAATCGCGATTGAAGTTCACATTTTAGGGGTTCTTTAGGTTTTTACGATTTTGCTGGGAAACCGCGAGTCCTATGTGAATGGGTCTAAAGAAAATGTTGGAGCTGTGAAAATTCTCCACAGGATTGACCTTTATGATATTTTCGTTGGTTTTGCCGTTTTTGAGATATAGAAGTTAAAATTGAGGTAATGCACAGTCAGTGCCTCCTTATAAAACAATATCATACTCAGTGCGCCTTAACTAACTTTTGATGAAGACCGCTTACACATGGGAAGTTTTCGCGGATTCTGAAACAGCAATGTCCATAAATCGCGATCAAAATTCACAATTTTAGGGTTTTTTTAGGTTTTCACGATTTTGCTTGGAAACCGCAAGTTGTATCGAAATGAGTCTAAAGAAAATGTTGTAGCTGTGAAAATTCTCTACAAGACTGACCTTTAGGTTTTTTTTCATAGGTTTTACCATTTTTGAGATATAGTAGTGTGGTTCTCTAACTCATTTTTTGAGTTACTTACTTACTTAGCTGGTCCATTACAGAACATTTGTTCCAAAGGCCGAACTAAGAAAAGATCTCCAACTCTCTCTGGAATACCGCGCCTTTTCATCTCTTCATCGACTTGCTTGCTCATTCTAAGCTTAGGCCTGCCAATTCTGCGTGCACCGCCATGTGGCTCGCATTTATACGCCTTTTTAGCGGGTTCATCATCGCTCATTCTTATGCATCTCGATACGTTTATCTATACCAGCGACAACCAAAGCGAAGACATATATGAACGTATAAGTGAAAAAAGCAACAACCACATTATGTTTTTGTTTGTTTTCATTTATTTACACTGTACGTGAGAGAGAGAAGCAAATGCAAAACCAACTCAGTGGGCGCCCTCACTATACGATCTAAGCAAAGAAGCACGTCCCTGATCTATACTGATGTCGTTGTATAGCAGATACAGATCGTAGTTCATACTACGTCGATATTCACCGTCAATGCATAGTCCATAGATCTTTCGAAGAATTTTTCTCTCAAACACACCAAGGACTGCCTTGTCTGCTTGCGCAAATACCCAGCCTTCTGAACCGTGCATCAGCACAGGTAATATAAGTGTTTTGTAAACCGTGGTTTTTATTGACTTGAGATGTGGCTTTATTCCTAAACTGCTTACTCAGTCCGAAGTAGTATCTGTTGGCCAACACTATTCTTCTTCGTATTTCACAACTGATGTTGTTGGTTGTGTTTACGGCGGTGCCGAGATAGACGAAGCCCTTACTACCTCAAAATTATAGGAACCAACGTCAACAGTTGGCCCGATCTCTATGGACGCATTGCGCGACGACATCATTAACTTTGTCTTCTCGCCGTTTACCGCCAGACCCACTTTAGCAGATTCCTTACTTCCCTTGCCGATCGACCTATGATGTCAATGTCATCGGCATAGGCAAGTAACATATGACTGTTTGTATATATTGTGCCACTTCTTTTCACCTTCGCATCTCGTATAACCTTTCCAGCAGAATGTTGAAAAGGTCACACGAGTGGCCGTCACCTTGTCTGAAACCTCTTTTGGTACCAAACTCTTCGGAGAGGTTCTTTTCTATTTCACCTTACGATCGAGTATCAGTTAATGTCATTCTACAAAGCCGGATGAGCTTTGCAGGGATACCAAATTCAGACATGGCTTGGAATACCTTTGAACGAAGGGGCTGCAGAGATGGTCTGTATGACGATTTTTTAGGTTTTCGATTGTAAGAAAGTTGTAAACGTCGAAAACGTCATATACCCGTAGAAAACGTATAAAAAGTAGTAAATGTCATAAACCTCAAAAAATTTATGTTACCATCATATTTTTCACTTAATATTAATTCTGCAAGCCTGTCTTTGTTATTGAAGAGGGTCCGTACCCTTTTTGAAAATAACAGCATATTTTTATTAATATTTTAATTTTTAAAATAACTGAAATAATTGAACAATAAATTGGATTGCGCACTTAGTACGCCATCTACAATATATTCCGAACACTACCACTACTTTACGTAGATTCAAAGAATTTGCGGGTGAAGTAATAAACAAACATATGTATAATGCCCATATAATATAAAAAATATATATAAAATGTACATTTTAGAGTGAAATCTTTATATGCCTATTTTGTAATAAAATAGGATCTCAAAAAATAATAATAAAATGAGTTTTATTATTATGGAAAAACATCGATTTTTAGGATATAAAATTCGTTTGTTTATTCTGTCAAAAACCTTGTTTGTTTGGCTAGGTTTACGACGTTTCCGACGTATGTAATATACGTCAGAAATGTATGTCATATACGTCATCATTGTAGACAGACCATCTCTGAGGGGCTGTCGAAGGCTGCTTTGTAGTCAACAAAAAGGTGGAAAGTGTCTATCTGCATCTCTCGAGTCTTCTCCAGGATTTGCCGCAGGGTAAATATCTGGGCAATGGTCTAAAGCCGCATTGGTATGGCCCAATTATTTCATTGACCATAGGCATTAGTCGTTCGTACATTATCCCTGACACTATCTTGTAGGCAATAGGGATAAGAGTTATGTCCCTATAGTTAGAGCATACAGTCTTATCTCCTTACTTGTGGATAGGGCACAGTATGCTCAGGTTCCAATCGTCGGGTACTCGTTCTTCCTGTCAGATGGTGCTAGCTAGCTGATGAATACACCTTATCAGCGTGTCGCCTACGGTTTTGAACAGCTCGGCTGGTAAGCCATCGTCGGCTCATGCTGCCTTATTATTCTTCAGCCGATTTATTGCTGTCTTTACCTCATCTTGGCGGTATACATTCAATACCATCTTCTGGAATTGGATCTGTGGTACATTCGTCGTCTTCGTTAGTATTGGATACCAACAGTTTGGAAAAATGATCTTTCCATATCCTGAGCACACTATTTGTATCAGTTACCAAATTACCTTGCTGGTCTCTACCGGAGATGTGCCTGTACCAAAGCCATCAGTTTCACACTCCCGCTTTTCCATTTCTCTCTTTTTCTTGCGGAAAAGACGTTTCTCTTCTCTCCTTTTCTCCCGATATATCTCTCGTGTGCTACGCGTTGCTACTGATTGTAAAGTAGCTCTATATGCCGCATTTTTCTTCGGTAGCAGCACGACACTCCTGGTCATACCATGGGTTCCTTGGTGGAGCTCTCTGGTATCTGGATTTTGCGGCTGTTTGCATGAAGTGGGCAATATTTTGCCATTGTGCTGATATGTTATCGGGACGAGGAGTGCTTTCATCAAGCAATTGGGCTAATTGAGTGGAATATGCTCTGGCTATCTGTTGTGTTTGCAGCTTACCTATGTCCAACTTCCGCGTTGTATCTGTTCGTGCTTTATTTGCTACGTTTAATCTGGTACGTACCTTTGCTGCAACAAAGTAGTGGTTCGAGTCTATGTTTGCACCTCGGAATGATCGTACAACCAACACGCTCGGTGAATGTCTTCCATCTATCACAACATGATCAATTTGATTACTTGTTCTTTGATCTGGAGACAGCCAGGTACCCTTATGAATATCGAGATACTTAAATCTGGTACTGCTAACTACCATGTTTTTGCAGCTGCAAAGTCTATCCGCCTCATACCATTGTCAGATGTTTCACTGTGGAGACTGAATTTCCCGACTGTTGGGCCAAAGATGTTCTCCTTTCCAATTTTGGCATAAAAATCGCTTAGTATAATTTTAATATCATGTGCAGGGCAACGGTCATACGTTTCTTATAAGCGATCGTAAAATATATCTTTGGTCTGTTTGCGCATGAGCGTAAATAAAGCTGATGCTTTTAATCGAATTGCGAGTCTTTCATTCACTGGGGTGAATCTGGAGACCAGTTGTTTTAACCTCCGACCAACTACAAATCCGCAATCAAACTCATGCTTTGTGTCATGGCAGCTATAATACAGTGCGTCACCTTTAGGTGTTGCTGCGACGCCTTTCCCGTTCTATCGTATTTCCTGTATGGCAGTAATGTCGCGCTTGTACTTTTCAAGTACATCTGCCAATGCGTAAACTTCACCTTCTCTATAAAGAGTGTGAATATTCCAGGTGCAGATTCGCAGATCATGGTCCTTAAAACGTTTGCGGGGTTCGTCAACTTTAGAGGGGGTTGTTTTTCTTTTCTTTCGTTTTTTCATTGTAGGCTGCTTTTTTCTAGGGGAGGGTTACTAACCCAACGCCAAAACCCAAATTTTAAACGTTCTAATGGGTGAACGCGCGGCACATGTTAGCTCACTACCTTTAACGTGTGTTAAAGGCAGCTCCCCAGGTGACACCACGGGGAGGTCAGTGTCTACTTGAGATGAAAGAGGGACCAAAATAAATCCTGGGCTTTGCCATGTTAAAGCCGGTCATGACCGTTCCTTGGTATCTTCCATCCCCTACGTCAATTACCGACAAAAAATCGGTACAATTAAAATGCTTATAATAAGTAAGCTAGCGACCAAGAAAAAGTAGTCGTAAAGTCCTCCCGATAGCAAGAGTACTGTCAACTTTTATTTTAACTTTTTAATCATAATTTTGCGATTTAATTTTACCGATTTTTGTCTGTAACTCAAAAAATGAGTTAGGAAATCGGGGTAAGATTGGGTGTCCTATGGCATATAAGATTCCCAGTGGATGAAAATGTATCTATCAAAAATTGTGAAATCCATTATAGTTCAGAATATTTCATGGTGGAGGGTATAAAAAGTTCGGTCCGGCCGAACTTAATGCTTTTTTAATTGTTTTTGTTTTAAACTGCCAGATATGTAAGTGGTTACTAAAGGGGCCCCCATACATGTCACATGCGACACTGAACATAATACTCGGCTGTATTAATAATACCTTTGAAATCTCCTCTACATGTTTCTGTCATTTTATGCTTATTTCAATGTGAATGAATTTTCCAAACAGATATTCAGATGCCAATAAAGCCTCTCTCTCTCACCCATCGAATCGAAGTGGGCTAATGCAAGATGAGATATTAATCTAAATGGATATGCTGTAGGTTGGTTTGTATTTTGGCTGTTCGGGGTATTAACTTAAAATTTCCACCATTATCATAAAATCATATGAATATATAATGTTGACTTAATGTATTATTACCACCTGTCAGAGGCATACATACATATGTACATGTGTGACCTTTAAAGGATTCAACATATACATACGAGTATGTACATGTGTGTATGGTAGATACTGGAAATCATTAGCATATGAATATCTTTCGAAGATTATTTTTTCGACGCAATAAATGTACTTTCTCACATAATATTTAATGAGAAAATCCTTTATGTAAAGCCAAAATAAAACGAAAAGGAAACCCACCGACAGGATCAACTTTTTGAATTACTTTTGACAGGTATTGTATGTTTTCGTTGTCATTGAAAGACGATATCGACAATATGCCGAGTGTTATTTAAATATTCTCCTTGTTTTGTGCCATTCTAAAGCAATAAAAGTTCATTTTGATTCTCACATTATCTGCATGTGGATTAGTATAATGGGTCATTGTTGTTATCGTTTGGTGGAGGGTATGAACAATTTCCTGGAAGGAAATTTAACTACAATTGCCAATAATAAAGAAGGTACATAGTAAAGAGAAAAAGTATTAAATAAGATTCTAAAGAAACATTACTAAATACCTAATTCCAAAAATATGCTATGAGTATGAGTCCCAGGGGATAGAGTAAAGTGAAAACGATTTCATAGCATATGATAAAATATTTTTGAATAAACGTATTGCATCCAACGGATGTGTATCTTTCCGAACACTTACCTGCCAATCAACACTTACCCCTTGTTTTTATATCCTCCACCATAGTATGGAGTGTATATTAAGTTTATTTTTCCTCCAAATACCGAAATTCGGGAGGTACCGTTATATAGGAACTATGCGAAAGCATGGATCTATATTGACAATTTTTGGTAGAGAAGATGTTTTTTAATTAATTTCTCGTTGGAGTCGAGCTTAACGACCGTTTAGTTTTGCAAGTGAAAAAGGAAAGCCGAAGATTCGAACCCACACGACCACCAATATGTGACATGCATGTTTCGCCTTTGGTAGACGATCTTTAGACATATCGGCTGTGGAGCAGCTTCTCTGCAATGCTTCAAATGCAATTTTTTACAACAACAATGGTTATTTGCCCATTTAGTTGTGCTTTTATAACAAACGCTTAGCGCTGCCTTTGAAAGTAATGAGCAATGTAATGATCTTCGCCCTAATAGGCAAAATTTTCAAACAAATAAAATCAGCTGAGCCAGGCTGGGGTTTAAACCCACGTCCTTGAAAAACACAAGAAAAAAGGTGTTGTCACGGCGTGTTAGAGTTCAGAGTCAAACTCATTACTTTCAAAGGCAGCGCTAAGCGTTTGTCATGAAAGCACAACTAAATGGGCAAATAACCATTGTTGTTGTATAAAATTTATTTGAAGCATTGCAGAGAAGGTTCTCCACAGCCGATATGTCTGAAGAGCCTCTACCAAAGGCGAAACATGCATGTCACATAGTGGTGGTTGTGTGGTTTCGAATCTTCGGCTTTCCTTTTTCACTCGATTCCACAGAGAAAAAATTAAAAAATGATCTTCGCCCTAATAGGCAAAATTTTCAAACAGCGAAGATTTTTGCTAAAATCCCCAAAATACCGAAAGACGGGATGTCTTTCCAAAACGTGGACCTATGTTGAAATATTTGGTGGAGATGGTTCGTGACACTGGGAACCTCAAATCTTAAATTATAGGTAGTTTGGTAAAAAATAACGTAGCTAAAATCCTCAAAATACCGAAAATAGGGAGGTACCGCTATATGGGGCTGTACCAAAACGTGTGCCAATAAAGCCCATCTTCGAACATGACCTGCCTGTGGAAAAAAATACACGGGAAAAATATACTAGGGTCGATGAGACTGTAGATTCGGCAGGGGAAACACTTGGAGTACCCAACCTAAAAGTAGTGGGGGATAGTCTAGCTGAACAAAGCTAACAATTACTAGACCTGCTGGAGCAAATAGTGGCCGTGAGTCTCAGTCAGAGTAGAGGTTCTGCTGCGTCCGACGACAGTGTATCGGAGGACTACTGTATTTGTCGGTAAACTGGCCTCGGCCTCAGTACAAAGAACCAGCCCTATGAAGCCAGCTTCGTATAGTATCATAAAGGACTGTCCTTCCGAAGCATAACACTATTAAGGAAGGAATCTCGACCAAGGAATAGACGTAAAATGTCCCCGCTACCTCAATCAGTATCGTAAATCAGTTGGCTAAGAGGACGGGAGCATAACGTAGGTTGATGTATTACTTTTGGAATACATCAGGGAATCCTCGTCCATTTCGATGTGTGAGAGAGAAGCTAAGATATGTCCGATGCCCACCACCTCCAAGGTAAGATGAAGAAGAATAAGAAGCCAAGTTGAGCCCAACGTCAACATTCATCCCAATAGCCTCTAAAGGCAACATCGGAGCTATGTTAACTTTGCTCAATCTCCAATATGTGATTCATCCCCTTTGATCTCAACCTCTTCAAAGGGAGAATCTGTCACCTCGAAGGGGAAAGATGTGAGGCCAAAGGAGACTAATCGGCCATCCATAACACAAATAATTATTCTTGCGACTGGGAAGACTGACTCAGCACCGGACTTTATACCTGGTAATTTTATTTCAATCAAAACCAACATCAATGGACAAGTTGAGGTATGCCCGAAAGCTAAGAGATCCAATCCGAGTCAGGACTCCAAGCCCTCTACCTCCTCTACCTGCCACCAAAATACTGAGAGTCGGAAAGATACTACTGCTTAGATAGCCTCACAAGCTTGGGTAGCAGTGCTGGAAAGAGCACCAACGACAGATGGGTCGAGACGAACTTCGAGTTACACTATCGATAGTGCTGACCTTGATGGTAAATCTCCGAGACATTGTGTTCTAGATCTATGGGTAGTGCCGCTACTATAGGCGAGTTAAAGTTATCTGCTGTGAAAAGAATGAATCTTTGGATTTCCTTGTTTACTCGATTGTTGTTGTAACCGTATTTTATATGTTTGTATGTTCATTTTCCTGCCCAATCTGGCTCCGGATCTATCTCCACAGATCTACTGGAGTTAATTTAGTAGGTCTGGCAGTGCAGTTGAAAAAGTGCAGTGTGTCGTGCGGGCCCAAGCCGTATGCTGGGCAGATGTTTTGCACGGCGCTATTGATCTTTGTCCTATAGGAGTTTAGGCGATTGCAATATCCCGAGCGTAGTTGAGCCAAAACTACTCTGGTTTGTCGTGGCAGCTGACGCTCCTCAGCTGCGATAGATGGGGATGAACTCCGAGGACTTTATTCACACTATAGTTGCTTATGGCATCAGCAACTGCGTCCGTGTGAATGCTATTCAAGCCTACTTGATATGCTTATTGATATAGGGGTTCTCTCCTGTATCGTTGTACCTCCATCGCCAGAACGTGAAGATGCTTCTTGATGTGCCTGAGTGTGTCGGGCCTACCCACCATATGGTGGTTGGGATGGCTCTCACCGTAATACCCGAGGAAGTACTGCAACGAAAGCATCTCATTGTGTTGCTGTACTGGAAGAATCTGTCATGTAGATGGTCCACTGAAGACACGAAGAGGCACCCTGTTGCTGTTAGGTTAATTAGGAGTTCAGTCTCTCACAGATGTTAACAGGGAAGGAACCTGACGCAAGGATCGGGCAATCATCCGCATACGTTACGAACTCGATGCCGTCTGGAGGGTTAAACAGTTCGGGAGATATCACCCCACTTTGGGGAACAGGGGTGCCAAGTTGGTGGTTTTCCCGCTACTTGTGGTGATTTTTGACGTACAAAAACCACTGTTTAAGCAGGAATGTCAACTGTTTTAAGGTAAAAATCGCCACAGACCTATGGTGCGTATGTAGCTGTAGCGATTTTTACCACGGAACAGTTGGTATCCTTGTTGGGGAACTCCCTGTTTCACTCTACGGGGTTTGGACTTCTTGTTCCTGAATTCCATGTACGACTGGCGTCCACACATATAATTGACTATCCAATATTCTCAAAAAATGTGGAGTGCCTGACAGTATCAAAGGCTTTTGATAAGTCAAGCGCCACCATCATTGTTCTATCGCACGGCGGTCCCTGGTTAAGTGCATGAAAAATATGTGTGGAGATGGCGTGCAGCGCTGTTGTCGTGCTGTGCCGTTTACGGAATCGACAACTGGAGAGGTATTTCTGAGGCAGGGGAAGAATGAGGCCTCAAAGGGTCTTTGCTAATAGCGACAAGAGCGAAATCGGACAGTACGATTCACTTTTGCTGACATACTTGCCTGGCTTCAGTAGCGGGACCACCACCCTCCTCATTTTCCAGACTTCAGGAACAATGAGGGTGCCTAGGGTCAAGCTGAGAACTTTAGTGAGATACTCCACTCCCGGCTGATCCAGCTGTTTCAGCATAACCATGGAGATCCCATGGTTTGGATGATTTAGCATTCCTGATGGCGTTCGCAACATCATCCATTGTAGACTGTTGTGGTTCATCCTCGTCGTCTGTCATTCCCGGGGTGTTCGAAAACTGTGGATTGACTTAACCGTTGCCCACAATTCACTTATACCGGCTCTTCAGATGATTTAACCACTTGTTCCGCTTATGTTCGCCGACCAACCTGTTAACTTCCAGTGTCAGCTCCTGACTCTGCGATCATTGGGACAGTAAAGATTTAGTAAAGATTTTTCATGGTGGACCTCTAACCCCCCAACTACTAAAACATTTTATGAATTCTGGCAAAAAACTTAAAACAAAAAATCGATTTCCAACGAGGACTGGAGATATCCAGTCTACGAACGACGGGACAGTAGGAAGGGCACAGACTTGGGGTTTTCAACCTTGAATTGTTGAGGAATAGTCTGGCTAAGTAAAGCCGATTACCACTAACCTTGTTGCAGCACAGAAGCTTTGAGTCTGTGTCGGGGTAGCGGTTTTGTTGAGGCCTAGAACAGTTTATAGGAGAAAAACTTGAGACAGGACACTTTTAATAAGGAATCTCGACCAAGGAATTGACCGATAATGTTCCGACTACCTCAATTACTATCGTAAATCGAATGGCTAAGGTCGATACATCACCTTAGGAAATTCGTATGCAGGGAATCCTCGTCCATCTCCATGAGAGCGTGTAATTTGATCAAGATCAATCTAAAGGAGCAAATTCGAAAGAAAATAATCTCACCTACCCAAGAGAAATCCTGATCATAACAAGCTCTATCATACCGATGTCCACAGAGGACATGTTGAGTCCAACGTCAACATCGCCTCAATAGTCTCTAAAACCCACATCGGGAGCGATGTTAATTTGGCTCAATCTCCCATATCTGATTCTTTAAAGGGAGGGTCTGCCATCAAACGGGCAGAATATGCTCGAAGTTGAAGGATGTAAAGTCGAAGGTTATGAAACAAACCCATCACAAACAAGGATGCAGAGTGCTGGGAAGTTTACCTCAGCACCGGATAACCAAACGCAACCCTTCTCCACCAAAGAACACGGTTCAATAAAAGTTGATGAAGAGAGGTAGGTCAGGAGTGGTTCCTCCACACCCGAAGGCTAACAGATCAAGCCCGCGTCAGGACTCCAAGCCCTCTACCCTCTACATGATCTACCAAAATATTGAAGGTCGGAGGATGTGATGTTTGTCATGCATCAAGCATAGGTAATGTTATAATATATTCTTCATTCCACCTTAATGCCGACAAGATGTAAATGTCTGTAGTGTACTTTCAGAGAACATCCTTAATATTTTTCGGTCCGTAAACTGCGACTCTTTTTCGGGGAGAAACGTTTTTTCCTTCATATTTTTCGCTCCGTAAACTGCGCCTCTTTTTCCAATACGGGTGTGGTATCAGACGTTTTTTCCGCAAGAAAAAAGATAGCTTGGTTTCCTAAAACTGCTAGAGAAACAGAACCTTGTAGTTATGACTGGAGACTGGAAGGTACTCTGCTCCTTCCCGGAGGGTGGTTGCCGGATTAAGAAGATGGCGATTGACAAGCAGAGCTTGGATTATTTACAGATGGATAAGGCAGAACTGGGGTTGATTAAATTCCGCCTCTCTTAATAATAATGTAAAGGCCGGCCAAACTTCACGTTGGCGGGGAGGTACCAAAGCAATGGAAGTGGGTCTTATTTTGGGAGTCATTCCTCTCGATAGAAATCGCGCCTACCAGTCATTTCAGTTCGTCACCATATAATTTAGAGCTTTTGGGTCATTATATCAGGAAACATAGACTTGCTCACGAAAAACATAATATCGGTGTAAACAGGGATCCCCGAACAGACCCTTAACCGTACTTAAACAAAAATGTTAAACATTTGTGTGTGTGTGGTACCCCAAGGAGAGGACCGATTTGGCCAACTTTTGAACATAAACTAAGTTTGGACAAACTATTTTAAAATCTAAAGTTTGGACCAAATCGGTTACTTTGTTCATGAGATATCGCGCGT
The DNA here is from genome assembly GCF_047663935.1 of Musca autumnalis. NCBI lineage: Eukaryota > Metazoa > Arthropoda > Insecta > Diptera > Muscidae > Musca > Musca autumnalis. Next base: position 157,957,325 of record NW_027411866.1, on the reverse strand, counting down.
ACCATTTTAGCGAATATTTTTCAACTTTTGTGGGGGAGGTACCGGAAGGAGTTGACCTGTAAGCACCACCTTCGAGTTTCATCTATTATTCGAAGAAATATTACGATAGCAAAGTGTGGACCAACGCAATATTCGGTTCGAGAGTTGGCGTACGTACCAGGATTTTTTTTACAGCTTTCGGGCCATTTTCTAAAGAGGTATGGACTTGCCACTCAAAAAACTTGAAAATAGGCCTTGAGCGCAACCGTTTGCAAGAAAAATGCGAGAGGAGGTCCTAAACACCGTGGTGCAATGGTAAGCACACACGCCTTGCACGCTGAAGGTCGTGGGTTCGATTCCCCGGCCAAGCAACATCAAACAATTTTCAACGGTGGCAAAATACCCCTCAGTAATGTTGGCGACATTTCCTGAGTATTTCAGCCATGTAAAACTTCTCTACAAGTGATGTCTTAAGACACGCCGTTCGGACTCGGCGATAAACTGTAGGTCCCATATCATTGAGCTAAATATGAATCGGGGTGCACTCATTGATATGAGAGAAGTCTCCCTTGTCCCATCTGGGATGTTTGTGGAACAATTATTAGGAAAACGAAGCTTTGTTTGTGGAACAATTATATAGCTGTAATTTGACATTTGAGGTTCTCAGTGGTCACAAAACATCTACAGTATAAATCGTCAAAATAAGTCCATGTCTTGGTATGGCCCCCATATAACCCTACCCCCCTGATTTTCGTATTTTACGGGTATTAGCTACAATTTTTAACCGAACTAGCTGTAATTTGACATTTGTGGTTCTCTGCTGTCATGAAACTTCTCAACCAAAAATAGACAACAATCGACAACATACATAGGTCCGCGTTTTGATATAGCCGTAAGGAACGGTATCTCCCGACTTTTGGTATTTTGAGGATCTTAGCTACAATTTTCAACCAATTACAGCTAGAATTTGACATTTAAGCTTCACAATAGTCACAACACTCCGCAAAAAATTGTCTATATAGGTCTATGTTTGGTATAGCCCCCATATAAAGGTAAAATTTTTAACGAAACAAGCTGTAATTTGCCATTCAAGGTTCTTAGTGGTCACAACACTACTAACGAAAAATTGTCAACATACGACCATGTTTTAGTACAACCCCCATATAACGGCACCTTCCGATTTTCGGAATTTTGAGGATTTTAGGTACAATTTTTAACCACCAAAAACTGTCAACATAGGTCCATGTTTTGGTATAGCCCCAATATAGCCGTACCCCTGATTTTCAGTATTTTAAGGGTCTTAGCTATTTTGTTTGACGGAAATACCCGTAATTTGACATTTGAGGTTTCCTACAGTTGCAATACTTGTCCACCAAAAATTATCAAGATAGGTCCACATTTTGGGTAAACACATTCTTTTAGATTGGGTGACGTAGGGGATGGAAGATACCAAGGAACGGTCCTGACCGGTTTTAACATGGCAAAGCCCAGGATTTATCTTGGTCCCTCTTTCATCCCAAGTGGACACTGACCTCCCCGTGGTGTCACCTGGGGAACTGCCTTTAACACCCGTTAAAGGTAGTGAGCTAACATGTGCCGCGCGTTCACCCATAAGAACGTTAAAAACTTGGGTTTGGGCGTCGGGTTAGTAACCCTCCCCTAGAAAAAACAGCCTACTATGAAAAAACGAAAGAAAAGAAAAACAAACCCCTCTAAAGTTGACGAACCCCGCAAACGTTTTAAGGACCATGATCTGCGAATCTGCACCTGGAATGTTCGCACTCTTTATAGAGAAGGTGCAGTCTTCGCATTGGCAGACGTACTTGAAAAGTACAAGACCGATATTACTGCCATACAGGAAATACGATGGATTGGGAAAGGCGTCACAACAACACCTAAAGGTGACGCACTGTATTATAGCTGCCATGACGTAAAGCATGAGTTTGGTTGTGGATTCGTAGTTAGTCGGAGACTAAAACATCTTGTATCCAGCTTCACTCCAGTGAATGAAAGACTTGCTGCAATTCGAATAAAAGCTAAATTCTTCAACATCAGCTTTATTTGCGCTCATGCTCCCACTGAAGAAAAGGATGAACAGACCAAAGATATATTTTACGAGCGCTTAGAAGAAACATATGACCGTTGCCCTGCCCATGACATTAAAATCATTCTAGGCGATTTTAATGCCAAAATTGGAAAGGAGAATATCTTTGGCCCAACAGTCGGGAAATTCAGTCTCCACAGTGAAACATCTGACAATGGTATGAGACTGATAGACTTTGCAGCTGCAAAAAACATGGTAGTTAGCAGTACCAGATTTAATCATCTCGATATTCATAAGGGCACCTGGCTGTCTCCAGATCAGAAAACAAGAAACCAAATTGATCATGTTGTGATAGATGGAAGACATTCATCGAGCGTGTTGGATGTACGATCGTTCCGAGGCGCAAACATTGATTCGGACCACTACCTTGTTGCAGCAAAGGTACGCACCCGCTTAAACGTAGCAAACAAAGTACGAGCAGACACAACACGAAAGTTAGACATCGGTAAGCTGCAATCACAACAGATAGCCACAGCATATTCCACTCAACTAGCCCAATTGCTTAATCAAAGCCCTCCTCATCCCGATAACATATCAGCGCAATGGCAAAGCATTGCCCACTCCATGCAAACAGCCGCAAAATCCATACTTGGATACCAGAGACCTCCACCAAGGAATCCATGGTATGATGAGGAGTGTCGTGCTGCCACCGAAGAGAAAAATGCGGCATATAAGGCTACTTTACAATCCGTAGCAACGCGTAGCGCACGAGAGAGATACAGGGAGAAAAGGAGAGAGGAGAAACGTCTTTTCCGCAGGAAAAAGAGAGAGATGGAAAAGCGGGAGTGTGAAAAAATCGAGATGTACAGGAGCCAGAATGAAGTCCGAAAATTCTACCAAAGAGTCAAGCATCAAACTGATGGCTTTGGTACAGGCACATCCTCCTGTAGAGACCAGCAAGGTAATTTGGTAACTGATACAGATAGTGTACTCAGGATATGGAAAGAACATTTTTCAAATCTGTTGGTATCCAATAGCAGCGAAGACGACGAAGATACCACAGTCCCAATCCCAGAAGATGGTATTGAATGTATACCGCCCAGCCAAGATGAGGTAAAGACAGCAATAAATCGGCTGAAGAATAATAAGGCAGCAGGGGCCGATGGCTTACCAGCCGAGCTGTTCAAAACCGGAGGCGACACGCTGATAAGGTGTATTCATCAGCTAGTTAGCACCATCTGGCAGGAAGAACGAGTACCCGACGATTGGAACCTGAGTATCCTGTGCCCCGTCCACAAGAAGGGAGATAAGACTGTATGCTCTAACTATAGGGGCATAAGTCTACTCCCTATTGCCTACAAGATCGTGTCAGGGATATTGTGCGAACGACTAAAGCCAATGGTCAACGAGATTATTGGACCATACCAATGCGGCTTTAGACCTGGCAAGTCCACCATTGACCAGATATTTACCCTGCGGCAAATCCTGGAGAAGACCCAAGAGATGCAGATCGACACCTACCACCTTTTTGTCGATTATAAAGCAGCCTTCGACAGTCCGCTGCGCTCAAAGGTATTCCAAGCCATGTCTGAATTTGGTATTCCCGCAAAGCTCATCCGGCTTTGTAAAATGACTTTAACTGACACGAGGTCCTCAGTTAAAATAGGAAAGAACCTCTCCGAAGAGTTTGGTACCAAAAGAGGTTTCAGACAAGGAGACAGCCTTTCGTGTGACCTCTTCAACATCCTGCTAGAAAAGGTTATACGAGAGGCAAACGTCAAAAGAAGTGGCACAATCTACACCAATAGTCACATGTTACTTGCTTATGCTGATGATATAGACATCATGGGTCGATCAGTAAAAGAAGTAACTGATACCTTTATAAAAGTCGAAGGAGAATCTGCTAAAGTGGGTCTGGCGGTAAACGGTGAGAAGACCAAGTTGATGGTGTCGACGCGCAATGCGTCCATTGAGCTCGGACCGACTGTGGAAGTTGGTTCCTATAATATTGAGGTAGTAAAAGACTTCGTCTACCTCGGCACCTCCGTCAACACAACAAACGACATCAGTTGTGAAATAAAAAGAAGAATTGTATTGGCCAACAGATGCTACTTTGGATTAAGTAAGCAGTTTAAAAACAAAGCCACATCTCGTCAAACAAAAATAACGCTCTACAAAACACTGATACTACCCGTGCTGATGTATGGCTCCGAAGCCTGGGTACTTGCGCAAGCAGACATGGCAGTGCTTGGTGTGTTTGAGAGAAAAATTCTTCGAAAGATCTACGGACCAATCTGCGTTGACGGTGAATATCGACGTCGCATGAACCACGAGCTGTATCTGCTATACAACGACATCAATATTGTTAAACGTATCGAGATGCAGCGATTGCGTTGGCTAGGCCATATCAAAAGAATGAGCGATGATGAACCCACTAAAAAGGCGTATGAATACATGCCACATGGCGGTGCACGCAGAATTGGCAGGCCAAGGAATAGATGGCGCAAACAAGTGGATGATGAGATGACAAGGCGCGGTATTCCAGAGAGCAAAGCAACAAATAGAGAGGAATGGAGATCTCTTCTTAGTTCGGCCTATAGAACAAATGTTCTGTAATGGGCCAGCTAAGTAAGTAAGTAAGTACATTCTTTTAGATTAGATAATAAATTATTCATTTGTGGTATCAATGGTCGAAAAAATGTTGCATCTAAAATTGTGGACAGGCCCGGCCGAACTTAACGACTTTTTACTTGTTTTCTTTTTAAACAGATTATTAGAAATTTCATCTAAATTGAAATGTCAAAAAGTGTACATAAATATTTTTTTGTCATTTCAACAATTTATCCATTAAAACTATAAACAATCAAATCAAATCACAAACATTTGAGATTTAAAATTCCAATTCAAGTTTACTGCAATTTCCACTTTGTGAATTTTTTATGCATTTAATGGCGATGGGTGATAAAATTCACACTAGATCGATTCCATTAAAATCAACAATTTATGAAATCGCCATTTAACTGTAAATTATTGGTTTTTAGAATTTGATTATTTTGTCAAATTGCAGAACACAACGAAAAGAAATTAAAAATTTATTTTTATTCACTTTGGACGGATATTTGCTGCAGTAGCTTCAAATTACTCAAAAAATCATGCCCCCACATGGCGATTCTCAGTGGTTTTTTGGTTTGCAACAGGAGTTTGTCGAAATTGCCAAAGTTCAATTGTTGCCAATTTGTATTTGTAATGCGTGAAGGAATGCAGCTGCCTGATGGTCATTTTCACTTTGTTTGGTGGTGTCGTTCAAATTGTTCGACGAAATAAAATTAAATTATGAGGGTAATTTCATTAGAGCGAGGGCGAGCGTAAAGTTTGGTGGATGGATGGTGGTATGATGGTTGATGTAAGAACGAAATAAAAGCTTTTCACATTTGATTGCATTTACGGGGAATATTTTAATAGTGTTCCGAAACCAAGCGAAATGTGTTAGGAAATACTATAACATTCTTAGTATAGATAAAGTTAACATTAAACAAGTAGCAGCGTGTTAGGTTCAGCCGGGCCAAACGTTTTACACCCTCCACAAGGAACTGTATTGAAATGAATAGGAACAATTAGCAACCTTTCGTTTATGAAAGTACTAAGCTCTTCCTCTTATTGTATACCCCCAACGAAGAACAAATACCGAATTTCGGCCATCTGGGTGGGATATTGTTGTCATAACCTTAGGGTTTTGGGTTTTCCCGGTTTTTATCATTCCCGGGAAACGGGAATCAAAAAATCGCCATTCCCGGGAATCCGGGATTTCCCGGGAAATTTTTAAAAAAGAGAGTGGATCAATATTTCCCTAATTTTTTTTATCTTCCCATAGTAACTTATATGAAATTCAATATTTTCAAAGAGTTGCGTGCTCAAAAATGGATGACACGTTTTCACTCTATCGATTAAAAACGAAAAAATATAGAAAAATGCACCGTATTGCCCGGATTTTGCCCACACCTACCATTTCCATTATTCAAAGCTAATGAAATCGCTCAATGGAATGTGATTTGGCTCATAAAATGAAGTTATTGATCAGAAATTCCATGCCATGTTTATGGACCTCGAAAATCGTATGTTTTATTCTTATGCTTAAGATTTCTTGAAACAAGAAAGAAAGTATCAGTCAGCTGTTCCGACTGAGATATACCCTCAGCCTCGAACCTAAAGAAAAGAAGCAAACGCAATACTTCTGACGTTTATAGGTGCATTTTGAGTTTTTGAGTAAATTTCTTAGGAATATGGATTTGCCCCGAAAAAGAAAATACCGTTATAAATAGGGTCGCACACAAAACATGTTGCCAAACATTTAAAAGAGAGAGTGTGGGAGATTTCACCCTTCGACGGTTATCATACGTACTACCCAATGTAGTTGGTATCGGCAGGCTTTTTTGAGATTTTGTGCCTTTACCTCAGGAAGAGTGAACTTGCCCTCCCAATAAAAGTTGCGCCGTGGTAACAGGGCCTTCAAGTAGAATTTATTGGAAAGAATTTCGAAACGATTCGAGATGAGCTGTTAAACTGCACTTTTCCTAAATTTTGTGTTGAAGGTACCCGAAGGGCTGGACCCATATAATCCACATTCCAACCTGATACATGACTAGATGAAACCAGAACCAATCAGAAACTTCCTGCGGGAGTTATCTTGCCAATTTTCCATTTTAGTTGTTGCCGTCAAGGTTTCATGGAGCTTTTAAGGCATTATCTCAGGAAGTATTAACTTGCCGTCCGACAAAATGTGTACCGTTGTAAAAGGGGCCGTAAACACAAACAGCTGAAAAAAATCGAATCGATCCGAGAGGAGCTCTTTAACTTCACTTTTTCCGAATTTTGTGTGGAACCCGTTGTATACTTGGAACTAATATTACCATATGCAAAATTGTGACCGATTCGGTTATTCCCTTCGAGAGTTGTGGTGCGCACCATTTTAGCGATAATTGTTAAACTTTTGTGGGGAAGGTACAGGAAGTAATGGACCACCGATATGGTCCATCTTCGAACTTAAACTAAGTTTGTAAAATCTATTCGAATTCTGATTCTCCCAGAAAAAATACTCATTACAAATTGGCCTACTTTCTCATTGGCCTACTTTCTCATTTTAACACGGGCATGTCATAGGGAGTAAGTACTTATTTTTTGGCCACTAAAAAGTAGATAAATAAGTAGTTACTCCCTGGTTGCTTCAAGTCGTAACTACTTATTTATTTACTTTTAAGTGCCAAAAAATAAGTACTTACTCCCTATGACATACCCGTGTTAAAATAATGAGAAAGTAGGCCAATTTGTAATGAGTATTTTTGCTGGGCTATGGTATAAAAGTGAATGGCATAGTTTTTTCATTAATTCAATATTAGTTGTGACAAATGTGAAAATATATTTCCCGATTTCCCGGGAAATATGATTTTGTTTCCCGAGAAAATCCCGTAACCAAAAAACCGAGAATTCCCGGGAATTCCCGGTGCGGGATTTCCCTACCCAAAACCCTACATAACCTTCATAATACCGAAAATCGGGAGGTACTCTTCTATGGGAGCTATATAAAGGCGTGGAGCTATACCGACACATTTTAGGGAGAAAGTTTTGTATCCCCAACGAAAACTAAATACCAAACTTCAGCCATTTCGGTGGGATATTGAAGACACAACCTTCAAAATACCGAAAATCGGGAGGTACCGTTCTATGGGGCTATATGAAGGCGTGCACCTATACCGACAAATTTTGGGGAGAATGTTAATATCGCCAACGAAGACTAAATAACAAATTTCAGCCATTTCGGCGGGATATTAAGGCCACAATTTTCAAAATACCGAAATTCGGGAGGTACCGCTCTATGGGAGTTACATGGAGGCGTGGACTTAAACCGACAAATTTCAGGTGGGAAGTATTTTACCCCCAACGAAGACTAAATAGCAAATTTCAATAATTTCGGTGGGATATTGAGGCATCCACCTTCAAAATACCTAAAACTGGGAGGTACATGGAGACGTGGACCTATACCGACAAATTTCACGTGGAAAGTTGTATGCCCCCAACGAAGTCCAAATTCCTAATTTTAGTCATTTCGGTGGGATATTGCGGCCACAAACTTTAAAATACCGAAAATCGGGAGGTACTCTTCTATGGGGGGCTATATGAAAGTTTTATACACCCAACGAAGACTAAATACCAAATTTCTGCCATTTTGGTGTGATAATGAGGCTAAAACCTGCAAAAACCTCCAAAATACCGAAAATGCTGAGAACTACAGTTCTATGAGGGCTATATGGATGGAACGTGGATTTTTATAGCAAACATCCTAGGAGTAATAGAAACTTCTATACCGACATATAAAGCTCTATCTTTCAAATTGCGAGCTTTATCTTGATTGCTACAGACGGATGGACGGACAGGCGGGCATGGTTAAATCATCTTGGATCAAGAATATATATACTTATAGGGTCTCCGATGAATATTTCAATGTGTTACAAATGGAATGACAACTTTAATTATGCCCTTCACTATGGTGGGGGGTATAAACAGCTAAAATTCCCACAAGGCTGACTTTTGGTGGAGAGGCAGAGAAGCGTTGGATGTTTCCATAGTCAATTTTTAGGCATTTGTGGTTAGGTTAGGTTGAAAAGAGGGGCGAGTAATCGCCAAATGCCCCCTGGTGGACATACACTTAAGCCAGAAATAGGCCTGTTGTGTGCTCTAGACTAGATTTATGTGACAAAATCCCTTAATTGTTTCAGGTCGTTTACCATTATCTGATTAAGATCTGGCATTGTGTCGTTCCCTAAAAACTGGGAACTGATGATTGCGAAAGCGGGACATTGACAGAGAAAATGTTCCATTGTTTCGTAATCTTCTCCGCATGCCCTGTATATGCTGTTATCTGCACAAATAATTTTGTGCAGATGAGCTTGTAAACCCAGGTTACCTGTAAGGACACCTGTAAGCCTACTCAACTCTGCCTTACCTAGCAGTAATAGGTTTATTAGGCTATTTCCTCTCTATTCCATAGGGATAAGTGGGCATTTTTTGCCCCAGTTTTTAACTCTGGACGAGACGAATTTAGTGGCTTTGCGTTTTCTAAGTTTGCTGTTGCTTCGTCTGTAACATCTTCCCTAACTACCGGCACTCCTGCGTGTACCGCAGTGCTCGGCGGGAAATGCGTCTTCATCAAAAGCCCCAACGTGTCCTCGATTGTTTCCATCTTATTTCCAGATTGACTCGACGGAATCTTAGACCAGGCGCCGTCACCTCAACAAAGTCGCAATCAAGGAAACAATGCCCACCGTACCTGTTGCTTGCAAAATTGCGTTGGTTACATCGTTTTGCGGAAGGATCGTACAAGAAGCGGCGGATGAGGAATTTGTCTTCCTTATACACCAGTCTGCCCCGTACATCTCGGATGAGCTCGACTGTAGTGACCTATACATGGAATGTATGGGGGTAGCAGTAAAGTGTGAGACTGTCCAGGTATAGTTGATGGCCGGATATTAGTTCGCCTTTGTAAGCCAATATGAACTTTGGCATTTCATCCTAGACAAGAACCAGACTTGTAAAGTGCTGGCCGAGCAAACTGAAAGCTCCACATTTTGCATGGTCAACGAAGACGCTTTTACGAGGACAAGATTGCCACAACAAACATCACCATTGTGGCATCTGATAAATCATGTGTCCTGGCAACGTGTAATTTCCCTTGTCTCAGACCACCGCCCTATTATCGTCTCAGTTAACAGACCATCCGACTTTAAAAACTCTGACCGCAGTTCATCTCTGAACCATGGAAAAGCTGATTGGCAAATGTTCCGAAAATTTACTAATGACCGCTTCAGAGAGCTCAAGAGTTAGGAAACTTATTCTTAAAGTCAACAGACTGGTAACCGAGCATAAGCGGAAAAAGTGGCTAGACCACCTGAAGTAATACAACCTTGGTAGAGGATTGAACAAATTTTGGACAACAGCTAAATCACTCTCGAATCCGAGATTGAAGGGTAGAGAACGGCTGCTACTTTCAACGTATTGACAGTGAGAGATAGAAAGATGTGCGTGTGTTATTCTATTCTGCAATTTATAGAGAGGAGTGTGGTACGCCGTATAAGACCCTTCCCACTAGAGCAGAAACCACCACCATTTACGATGAGCGCTGTTGCAGAGGTCACCCAAAACGCGAAATCATACAAATTATTGGGCCCACACGGAAGCTCAATGGTAATGCTGAATAAGCTCGGAGTTGAGTATTTGGCAAGTGTCCCAATTTATCGTTAGTAACCTATATTGTGCTAGAAATGTGGATAGTTCGCAGGTTGGTTCAGCTACTGAAGCCAGGCAAGGATAGCAGCATAGGCGAATCGTATCGCGTATTTCTTTCCTGTCGCCAGTTGTAAAGATTCCAAAGGCATTGCTCTTACCCATGACAAGTAGCAGCAGTTTCCCAATCACAGCATGGATTCCGGAATATCCGCAGTATCACAACAGCATTACACCCCATATATACACATATCAATCTAGAACGGAACCAGAATAGATTGTGCGTTCGGTCGCAGTTATGGTGGCTCTTGACCTATCGAAGGCTTTCCATATCCATACCATGCCAAGCTGTTCGATGTCATAGCCAACAAGCCATGATTGAAATGTTGGATAATCAACTATGTGGACGCCAGTCGTTCGTGGAATTGGGAAATAAACATTCAAAGACCCTTGGTGTGAAACAGCGAGTCCCCTAAGTCAGGGCAATATCTACAATACTGTTTAACTTCTACCTTTCTGATATTCCACACCCTCCAGATGACATAAAATTTGTAATGTATGCGGATGATTGTACGATCTTGGAGGGTCGGTGATTACATAAGGGTCGGTGATTAAATATCTTCATAGATGACATAGAGCTGTTCGTCCATATGAGGAATAGGAAATTATTTAGCTGCGCCCTAACATAATGGTCTAAGGTGACTGATTACGACCAGTTACCCCCTCAAAATATTGGGTGTAACATTCACCCATAAGAACGTTAAAAACTTGGGTTTGGGCGTTGGGTTAGTAACCCTCCCCTAGAAAAAACAGCCTACTATGAAAAAACGAAAGAAAAGAAAAACAAATCCCTCAAAAGTTGACGACCCCCGCAAACGTTTTAAGGACCATGATCTGCGAATCTGCACCTGGAATGTTCGCACTCTGTATAGAGAAGGTGCAGTTTACGCATTGGCAGATGTACTTGAAAAGTACAAGGCCGACATTACTGCCATACAGGAAATAAGATGGATTGTGAAAGACGTGACAACAACACCTTAAGGTGACGCACTGTTTCATAGCTGCCAAGACACAAAACATGAGTTTGGTTGCGGTTTTGTAGTTGGTCGGAGGTTAAAACAACTGGACTCCAGCTTCACCCCAGTGAATGCAAGACTCGCTACAATTCGATTAAAAGCAAAATTCTTCACCATCAGCTTTATTTGCGCTCATGCTCCCACTGAAGACAAGGACGAACAGACCAAAGATATATTTTACGAGCGCTTAGAAGAAACTAATGACCGTTGTTGCCCTGCCAATGAGATTAAAATTATACTAGGCGATTTTAATGCCAAAATTGGAAAGGAGAATATCTTTGGCCCAACAGTCGGGAAATTCAGTCTCCACAGTGAAACATCTGACAATGGTATGAGGCTGATAGACTTCGCAGCGGCAAAAACATCTGACAATGGTATGAGGCTTATAGACTTCGCAGCGACAAAAACATGGTAGTTTGAGCACCAGATTTAATCATCTCGATATTCATAAGGGCACCTGGCTGTCGCCAGATCAAAGAAGAAGAAATCAAATTGATCACGTTGTGATAGATGGAAGACATTCATTGAAGCAAAGGTACGTACCCGTCTAAACGTTGCAAATAAAGCACGAACAGACACAACGCGGAAGTTGGACATCGATAGGCTGCAAACACAACAGATAGCCACAGCATATTCCAATCAACGGGCCCAATAGCTTAATGAGAGCACTCCTTGTCCCGATAACATAACAACACAATGGCAAAATATTGCCCACTCCATGCAAACAGCCGCAAAATCCATACTTGGATTCCAGAGACCTCCACAAAGGAATTCATGGTATGACCAGGAGTGTCGTGCTGCTTCTTCTTCTTTATTTGCGTATCCGATATTCGGATGTAAAGCGATCATACAATATTATTGTTTACATATTCAAAAATATATTTCAAAATATAGATATTATCTAAGTGTATGTAAGCTCTCGATTTTTAGCGGCATATAGTAAGTTGGTTTCATCTCTGTATCCCGTCCAATCTAGAATATTTTTTAGCCAGTATGTCTCCCTCCTGCCTCTGTTTCGGTTTCCTTCTATTTTGCTTTTTATAATGTTTTGTATAAATTTGTATTTTTCATTTCTCATTAGATGACCTAAGTATGAGATTTTTCGCGATTTAACAGTATGCAGGAGTTGTCTGTCATGGTTCATTCTTCGAAGAACTTCCTGGTTTGTTATATGTGCAGTATATGGTATTCTTAAAATTCGTCGATATATCCATATTTCGAAAGCTTCGAGTTTCTTCTCATCTGCACTTTTAATAGTCCAGGTTTCGACTGCATATAGTAGCACTGACCAAATGTAAACATTTCACAAATCTTATCTTTGTTGCTAAGCTTATGTCATGATTTGTTAGCACGGTTTTATATTTGAAAAAGGTATCTCTAGCCATCTCCACTCGACGATTGATTTCATTTGAATTATTCCAGTTGTCGTTTATTAGGACACCAAGGTATTTAAATGTTTTTACACGCTCAATTTCCGCAAGAAAAAGAGAAAAATGGAAAAGCGGGCGGGTGAAAAAATCGAGATGTACAGGAGCCAGAATGAAGTCCGAAAATTCTACCAAAGAGTGAAACATCAAACAGATGGCGTTGGTACAGGCACATCCTCCTGTAGAGACCAACAAGGTAATCTGGTAACAGATACAGATAGCGTGCTCAGGATATGGAAGGAGCATTTCTCCAATATGCTGGTATCCAATAGTAGCGAAGACGATGACACCACAGATCCAATCCCAGAAGATGGTATAGAAAGTATACCACCCGGCCAAGATGAGGTAAAAACAGCAATCAACCGGCTGAAGAATAATAAATCAGCAGGAGCCGATGGCTTACCAGCCGAGCTGTTTAGAACCGGTGTATGCATCAGCTAGATAGCACCATCTGGCAGGAAGAACGCGTACCCGACGATTGGAACCTGAGCATCCAGTGTCCCGTCCACAAGAAAGGAGGTAAGACCGTTTGCTCTAACTATAGGGGCATAAGTCTTCTCCCTATTGCCTATAAGATAGTGTCAGGGATATTGTCCGAACGACTGAAGCCAATGGTCAACGAAATAATTGGACCATACCAATGTGGCTTTAGACCTAGCAAGTCCACCATTGATCAGATATTTACCCTGCGGCAAATCCTTGAGAAGATCCAAGAGATGCAGATCGACACATTTCACCTTTTTGTCAATTATAAAGCAGCATTCGACAGTCCCCTCCGATCCAAGGTATTCCATGCAATGTCTGAATTTGGTATCCCCGCAAAGCTCATCCGGCTTTGTAAGATGACTTTAACTGATACTAGGTCCTCAGTTAAAATTGGAAAGAACCTCTCCGAAGAATTTTGTACCAAAAGAGGTTTCAGACAAGGAGTCAGCCTTTCGTGTGACCTATTCAACATTTTGCTGGAAAAGGTAATACGAGATGCAAATGTCAAAAGAAATGGCACAATTTACACCAATAGTCACATGTTACTTGCCTATGCTGATGACATAGACATCATGGGACGATCAGTAAAGGAAGTAACTGATACCTTTAGGAAGGTCGAAGCAGAATCTGCGAAAGTGGGTCTGGCGGTAAACGGCGAAAAGATGGTGTCGACGCGCAAAGCGTCCATAGAGCTCGGACCAACTGTGGAAGTTGTTACCTACAATTTTGAGGTAGTTAAAGACTTCGTCTACCTCGGCACTGCATAAACACAACAAACAACATCAGTTGTGAAATAAGAAGAAGAATTGTATTGGCCAACAGATGCTACTATGGTCTAAGTAAGCAATTTAAAAACAAAGCCACATCCCGTCAAACAAAAATAACACTATACAAAACGCTGATACTACCCGTGCTAATATATGGCTCCGAAGCATGGGTACTTGCGCAAGCAGATAAGGCAGTTCTTGCTGTGTTTGAGAGGAAAATTCTTCGAAAGATCTACGGACCATGAATGAGCGATGATGAACCCGCTAAAAAGGCGTATGAATACATGCCACATGGCGGTGCACGCAGAATCGGCAGGCCTTAGCTTCGATGGAGCATACAAGTGGATGAAGAAATGAAAAGGCGCGGTATTCCAAAAAGCGAAGCGAAAAACAGAGAGGATAGGAGATCTTTTCTTAGTTCGGTCTATAGAACAAATGTTCTGTAAGTAAGTAAGTAGGCCTCAATATCCCACCGAAATAGCTGTAATTTGGTATTTCGTTTTCCATGGGGGTATACAACTTTCTCACTAGAAATTTGTTGGTGTAGGTCCACGTCAGCATATAGCCCCCATAGAACGGTTGCTCCCGATGTTCGGTATGTTGAAGGTTGTTACCTCAATATCACACCAAATTGGCTGAAATTTATTATTATATCTTCATTGGGAGTATAAAACTTTCCACCTGAAATTTGTTGGTATAGGTCCACGTTTTCATATAGCCCCAATAGAACGCTACCACCCGATTTTCGGTATTTTTAAGGAAGGTAATTAGTTTTTGTTTGGTTGGGGGTATTAAATTTTCAACCTGAAATTTTGCAATATAGGTTCACGCCTTCATATTGCCGCCATAGAGCGGTACCTCCCGGTTTTCGGTATTTTGAAAGTTGTGGCCTCAATATCCCACCGAAATGGCTGAAATTTGGAACTTAGTCTTCGTTGGGGCATACAAATTTCAACTTGAAATTTGTTGGTTTAGGTCCAAGTCTTCATATAACCCCATAGAACGGTACCTCCCGATTTTCGGTATATTGAAGGTAGTTGCTTATTATTACCCAAAAATGGTTGAAATTTGGTATTTAGTCATCATTGGGGCTTTAAAACGTTCTACATGAAATTTGTTGGTATAGGTCCACGCCTTTGTATATCCCAGATAGGACGGCACCTCCCTAATTTCGGTGTTTTGAAGGTTGCGGCCTCAATATCCCATCAAAATGGCTCTTATTTGGTATTTAGTCTTCGTTGGGGGTATAAAACTTTCCACCTGAAATTTGTCGGTATGGGTACACGCCTTCATATAGCCCCCATAGAGCGTTAACTCTCTATTTTCCGTATTTTGAAGTTTGAAATTTAGAATTTAGTTTCGTCGGGGTAAACAACTTTCAGCCCCCATATCCCATCGAAATGGCTGAAATTTGGTATTTAGTCTTCGTTGGGGGTATAAAACTTTCCACCTGAAATTTGTCGGTATGGGTACACGCCTTCATATAGCCCCCATAGAGCGTTAACTCTCTATTTTCCGTATTTTGAAGTTTGAAATTTAGAATTTAGTTTCGTCGGGGTATACAACTTTCAGCCCCCATATCCCATCGAAATGGCTGAAATTTGGTATTTAGTCTTCGTTGGGGGTATAAAACTTTCCACCTGAAATTTTTCGGTATGGGTACACGCCTTCATATAGCCCCCATAGAGCGTTAACTCTCTATTTTCCGTATTTTGAAGTTTGAAATTTAGAATTTAGTTTCGTCGGGGTATACAACTTTCAGCCCCCATATCCCATCGAAATGGCTGAAATTTGGTATTTAGTCTTCGTTGGGGGTAGAAAACTTTCCACTTGAAATTTGTCGGCATGGGTACACGCCTTCATATAGCCCCATAGAACGATCCCAACGAAATGTCTGTAATTTAGAATTTCTTTTTCCATGGGGGTATACAACTTTCCATCTGAAATGACTGAAATTTGGTACTAAGTCCTGGTTGCAGTTACAAAAAAAAAATCTCGATACAGGTCAACGTTTTATACAGTTAAAATTAAATTAAATATCCCTCTTAACCATAGAATCTTTTTATACCCTCCACCATAGTATGGAGGGTATATTAAGTTTGTCATTCCGTTTGTAACACATCATTTGCGACCCTATAAAGTATATATATTCTTGATCAGGATAAAATTCTAAGACGATCTAGCCACGTCCGTCTGTTGTAATCACTCTAGCGTCCGCAATAATTGAGATAGAGTGCTGAAATTTTGCACCCGAGGGTCTTTTTTTCATAGTCAGGTCAAGTTCGAAGATGGGCTATATCGGTCCCATCTTTGGTATAGCCCCCATATAACGGTACCTCCGGATTTGAGGTATTTTGACGATCTTCGCCACATTGGCATGCCGAATTAGCTATAATTTGGCACTTAGGGTTCCTAGTGATCAGCAAACTTATATCTTAAAGGATATGGGCATAGGTCCATGTTTTGGTATAGTCCCCATATAACGGCATTTGAGGTTCCCAATGGTCATAAAACATCTCCACGAAACATCGTCAACATAGGTCCATGTTTTGGTATAGCCCCCATATATCGGTACCTCCCGATTTTCGGTATTTTGAGAATTTTAGCTACAATTTTTAACCGAACTAGCTGTAATTTGCCATTTGAGGTTCTCAGTGGTCATGAAATATCTCCACTAAACATCGTCAACATAGGTCCATGTTTTGATATAGCCCCCATATAACGGTACCTCCCGATTTTCGGTATTTTGAGAATTTTAGCCACAATTTGTAACCGAACTATCTGCAATTTGACATTTGAGGTTCTCAGTGGTCATGAAATATCTCCACCAAACATCGTCAACATAGGTCCATGTTTTGGTATGGTCCCCTTATAACCGTACCTCCCGATATTCGGTATTTTGAGCATTTTAGTTACAATATTTAACCGAACTAGCTGTAATTTGCCGTTTGAGGTTCTCAGTGGTCATGAAACATCTCCACCAAACATCGTCAACATAGGTCCATGTTTTGGTATAGCCCCCATATAACGGTACCTCCCAATTTTCGGTATTTTGAGAATTTTAGCTACAGTTTTTAACCGAAATAGCTGTAATTTGACATTTGAAGTTCTCAGTGGTCATAAAACATCTCCAACGAAACATCTCCCGATTTTCGGGAATTTTCAGTGGTCACGAAATTTCTTCACTAAAATTCGTCAACATGGGTCCATTTTTGAGGGTCTACATTGTTTTGATGAAACTACCCTCAATTTGACTCTTGAAGCTCCCTGCAGCTATAAAACTTTTCCGCTTAAAAATTTTAAGTAGTATTCTATCCATTGTCGAAAAGTTGTTCCATCTACAATTGTGAAAGGACCCTAATTATTCCATTTTAATTAAGACTATTTTATGGTGGAGGGTATAAAAAGTTCGGCCCGGCCGAACTTAACGACTTTTTACTTGTTATATTTTCTGGAAACTTTTCACATTTCCGAACACTGTTCGATTTCGCATGGTAAGAAGCAACATTGCTATGCCGTTTAGATTGCGTGCAGCAAACACTGTTTTGGCGCATTGAAAAATTGATGTGTGGAGGTGGCGGTGGTGTTCGTTGGTTGGTTCTGGTTGTTAATGTCGTTGTTGACTGTTGAAACCAGCGTCCTGCGTCCTATAAAAACCGAAGAGCATCATTGTGGCCATCGTTAAAAGCATCAAAAATTTCACGTTGCTCGTTTGTCCGGGTTTTTATTGAAAAATTCGGTTTATGAGCGGCTATAACAAAAGTGAAACGGAAACGAACGCTAAAGCAGCGGATAACGGAAATAACACATTGCAGTAGACGGACGAAGCACTACCATTTGTTTGACGGCTACTAAAAATCAAAGTGGGAAATCAGAGTGAGAAATTTATGCGTCAATTTGTTTTTGGTGGTGTTAGCTTCAAAACAATCTATTGACGGACAAAATGTCATTGCCGGCAACAAAAACACCAATATCGTCGACACCATTGCCATCATCTTCGACGTCGCCTTCTAATAAAATTCACACATGGCAAGCATTTCGCTATCACTGGATTTTATGGAAATGTTGTGGCTTACAACCGCCAAAACGTGACTCCAAATGGTTTAAGCCATACCTGATTTATGCCATCGTCCTAAATGTCACCGTCACTCTAATGTTTCCCATCACCCTCATCATTGATTTAATACTTTCGCAAAGTCTTACGGAATTATGCGAGAATCTCTATGTGACAATAACCGACGTGACCTGCAACTTGAAGTTTATCAATGTGTTTACGGTGCGTCACAAACTGTGGGAGGTGCGTCGAATATTGGAACATTTGGATGAGCGTGCAAATTCACCTGAACAACGGCGAGAGTTGCGAGTTGGCATTCAAACGTCCCACAAATGGTTTATGGCATTTTTACGTTTCTATACGTGTGCCGTCATAACCAGTCAACTGGTCGTCTATCTCTCCAAAGAACGGGTACTAATGTATTCATCATGGTTTCCATGGGATTGGAAGGCATCGAAACGCAATTTCTTATTTGCTCATTGCTATCAGGTCTATACGGTGACGGTGCAGACTGTGCAAAATCTTGGCAGTGACACATATCCGCAGGCCTATATCGTTATATTGATTGCTCATATTCGGGCATTGGGTTTACGTATCAAAGCGTTGGGTTCTTCGCTTTCTTCATCGTCTGCAACAGCAGGGACTTCAAGACAATTTACCGATGATGAATTGTATGGGGAATTGGTTGACTGTGTTAAGGATCATAAAATTATCCATGAGTAAGTCACATGAATTGTAAGAGCTATTAGAGCAAGGGGTGGTAGCAAAATAACAACTAGGTTTAAATCTGTTAAAAATTTAATTTTAAGGAAATAAATCGAAAGGAAAAACGTGCCATATAGCTATAGCGGGTGTATAATAGGGGACCTAAAAAATGTTTTTTTTTTGTTTTTGGAACCCCTATCCCTTATCGTGGCCCGAATTTATACGCCTTTTTAGCGGGTTCATCATCGCTCATTCTTATTATATGGCCTAGCCAACGCAATCGCTGCATCTCGATACGTTTATCTATTCTGATGTCGTTGTATAGCTGATACAGCTCGTGGTTCATGCGACGTCGATATTTACCGTTAACGCAGATTGGTCCGTAGATCTTTCAAAGAATTTTTCTCTCAAACACGCACTGCCTTATCTGCTTGCGCAAGTACCCAGGCTTCGGAACCATACATCAGCACGTTATTTTTGTTTGACGAGTTGTTGCTTTGTTTTTAAAGTGCTTACGTAAGCCAAAGTAGCATTTGTTGGCCAATACAATTCTTCTTTTTATTTCACAACTGATGTGGTTTGTTGTGTTTACAGCGGTGCCAAGGTATACGAAGTTTTTTACTACGTCAAAATTATAGGAACCAACTTCGACAGTTGGGTAAAGCTCAATGGACGCATCGATGCGCGTCGACACCATCAACTTAGTCTTCTCGCCGTTTACCGCCAGACCCACTTTAGCAGATTCTCCTTCGACCTTCATAAAGGTATCGGTTACTTCTTTTACTGATCGTCCCATGATGTATATATCATCAGCATAACCAAATAACATGTGGTTTTTGGTGTAGATTGTGCCACTGTTTTTTGACGTTTACCTCTCGTATAACCTTTTCTAGCAGGATGTTGAAAATATCACACGAAAGGCTGTCTTCTTGCCTGAAACCTCTTTTGACACAAAACTCTTCGGAGAGGTTCTTTCCTATTTGAACTGAAGATCTTGTGTCAGTTAGAGTCATTTTACAAAGCCGAATGAGCTTTGGGGGTATCAAATTCAGACATGGCTTGGAATACCTGTGAACGTAGCGGGCTGTTGAAGGCTGCTTTATAATCGACAAAAAGGTGGTAGATGTCGATCTGCATCTCTTGGGTCTTCTCCAGGACTTGTCGCTGGGTAAATATCTGGTCAATTGTGGATTTGGCAGGTCTAAAGCCGCATTGGTATGGCCCAATTATTTCATTGACCATAGGCTTTAGTCGTTTGCACATTCTCCCTGACACTATCTTGTAGGCAATAGGGAGAAGACTTATGCCCTATAGTTGGAGCATAAAGTCTTATCTCCTTTCTTATGGATGGGGCACAATATGCTCAGGTTCCAATCATCGGATACACGTTCCTCCTGCCAGATGGAGCTAACTAGCTGATGCATACACCTTATCAGCGTGTCGCCTCCGGTCTTAAACAGCTCGGCTGGTAGGCCATCAGCTCCTGCTGCCTTATTATTCGTCAGCCGGTTTATTGCTGTCTTTACCTCAACTTGGCCGGGTGGTATACATTCAATACCATCTTCTGTGATTGGATCTGTGGTATCTTCGTCGACTTCGCTACTATTGGATACCAACAGTTTGGAAAAATGCTCTTTCCATATCCTTAGCACACTACCTATATCCGTTACCAGATTACCTTGCTGGTCTCTACAGGAGTATGTGCCAATGCTAAAGCCCTCAGTTTGATGTTTCACTCTTTGGTAGAATTTTCGGACTTCATTCTGTCTCCTGTACATCTCGATTTGTTCACACTCCCGCTTTTCCATCTCTCTCTTTTTCCTGCAGAAAAGACGTTTCTCCTCTCTCCTTTTCTCCCGATACCTCTCTTATGCGCTACGTTGCTACTGATTGTAATGTATGTAGCCCCATATGCCGCATTTTTCTCTTTGGTAGCAGCACGACACTCCTGATCATACCATGGATTCCTTGGTGGTGGTCTCTGGTATCCAAGTACTGATTTTGCGGCTGTTTGCATGGAGTGGGCAATGTTTTGCCATTGTCCTGATAGTTTATCGGGACGAGGAGTGCTCGGATTAAGCATTTTGGCCAGTTGAGTGGAATATGCTGTGGCTATCTGTTGTGATTGCAGCTTACCGATATCCAATTTCCGTGTTGTGTCTGTTCGCACTTTGTTTGCTACGTTTAATCTGGTACGTACCTTTGGTGCAACAAGGTAGTGGTCCGAGTCTATGTTTGCACCTCGGAACGATCGTACATCCAACACGCTTGATGCATGTCTTCCATCTATCACAACGTGATCAATTTGATTACTTGTTTTTTTTTATCTGGAGACAGCTAGGTGCCCTTATGAATATCGAGATGCTTAATTCTGGTACTGCTAACTACCATGTTTCTTGCAGCTGCAAAGTCTATCAGCCTCATACCATTGTTAGATGTTTCACTGTGGAGACAGAATTTCCCGACTTTTGGGCCAAAAATATTCTCCTTTCCAATTTTGGCATCCAAATCTTCTAAGCGCTCGTAAAATATATCTTTGGTCTGTTCGTTCTTGTCTTCAGTGGGAGCAGGAGCGCAAATAATGCTGATGTTGAAGAATTTTGCTTTTAAACGAATTGCAGCGAGTCTTTCATTCACTGGGGTGAAGCTGGAGACCAGATGTTTTAACCTCCGACCAACTACAAATCCGCAACCAAACTCATGCTTTGTGTCATGGCAGCTATAATACAGTGAGGTATCGCACTAGGTGTTGCTGTGACGCCTTTCCCGTTCCATCGTATTTCCTGTATGGCAGTAATGTCGGCCTTGTACTTTTCAAGTACATCTGCCAATGCGTACACTGCACCTTCTCTATAAAGAGTGGGAACATTCCAGGTGCAGATTCGCAGATCATAGTCCTTAAAACGTTCGCGGGGTTTGTCAACTTTAGAGGGATTTGTTTTTCTTTTCTTTCGTTTTTTTATAGTAGGCTGCTTTTTTCTACGGGAGGGTTACTAACCCGGCGCACAAACCCAAGTTTTTAACGTTCTTATGGGAGACGCGCGGCACATTTCGGCTCACTACCTTTAACGGGTGTTAAAGGCAGCTACCCCAGGTGACACCACGGGGAGGTCAGTGTCCACTTGAGATTAGAAAGGGACCAAGATAAATCCTGGTCTTTGCCACGTTAAAGCATTTCCAAAGGATCTTCGAACAGACCCTAAACTGCACTTAGACACAAATGTTGAACTTTTGTGGGGACGTAAGTTAAACTTAATTTGGACAAAATATTAGGAGATCCAAAGTTTTGGCCTAATTGTTTAAATATTGAGAGGAAGTACCAAAAGTTGTGGACTGTTATTGTCCATCTTCGAACTGAAACGAAATGTGGAAAAAATACGGGATGTCCATATTTTATTGTGATCTCCAGCCACTACATATAGTGTAATAGGGGTTTTTTTACCCCGTTCGATCTTTTACTGTCGTAATTGAGGCAGCGAATGCAAGTTGCTTCAACAAAAATCAAAGTGATTCGAGAGCCGGTCTTAAAGAAAACTTATTCGAAATTTTGTATGGGAGGTACCCGAAGGAGTGGACAAATATAGTCGATATTCGAACCTGATCTATATCTGGTAGATATATTAGGATGTGTAAAGTATGGTCCAAATCGGTCACTCCCATCAAAAGTCGCTCCCATCAATTTTCCGAACATTTTTGAACTTTTGTGGGGGAGGTACCTGAAGGAGTGTACCGATATGACTCATATTTGTACTTAAACTAAGTTTGGACTAAATATTACGAAAGCCAAATGTTCGAGAGTTTTCGTGCGCACCAACCAGCCATGCATGACAAAATCAACTCCAAATTGTCTGAAATGGATTTCGTCCAAACATTTTTCTTACACTTCCGTATGAAAGTGTATGTAACCTCGTTAGCATAAATGCTGAGGGTACAATAATGTGGCTACAACCAACAAAATCCCTAAAATCGTGAGCTACATTCTATGGGATTACATCAAAATGTAGACCTATACCGACAATTTCTGACAGGAATACGTGTATGTCCCCAACGAATACTATTTACCTAATTTTCCCAATTTCTGTAGGATAATGCGACAAAATCCTTGAAAATACCGCAAATCGGGAGGTACCTATTACAAGTGCCATATCAAAACGTGGACCTTCTTTAATTCTTAGCAGGAAGGCAACATGGAGCAAATTGATTATTCGAACAACTGACAGAAAAATCTCAAATGTTACCATACAATATATCTCTAAATAGCCGGCCTTCGGTCGGGGATTTAAGACTTTCTCTTATGGACAGGGAACAAAATTTTCTTTTAAATTGTAATTTTTTCCAAGTAACCGGCCTTCGGCCGGGTTTTAACTTTTCTCCAATGTATAGGAGCAAATCTCGGGAACAGGAACAAAATTTTCTACCCATGGTAATTTTTTTCTGCCATCTGTCCGTATAATTAATTTATGCCGCAAAACATACTGAATTGTTCATATTCCAGTAGGATAATGCAGCTAAAGCCTTTAAAATACCTAAAATCTGGAGCTACACTTCTGTGGGGGCTATATCCATACGTGGACCTATACTAATAAAGTTTCGGGTGGAAAGTTTGTTTAGCCCCAAAGAAGGCTAAATACCAAAGTCAACCATTTCGGTGAGAAAATGTGGTTACAACCTTCAAAACACCGAAAGTCCTATAGGGGCTATATGAAGGTGTGAACCTATACCGACGAATTTCAGATAGAAAGTTTTATACCCCCAACGAAGAATTAAATACTAACTTTCAGCCATTGCGGTGTGAATATGAGTCTAAAATACCGAAAATCGGGAACTACCGTTCTAGGGGGCTATATAAAAACGTTCAATAGTACAAGGAGGAAAAAACGGTCTCTCTAACATATGGGTGACGTAGGGTATGGAAGATACCAAGGAACGGTCCTGACCGGCTTTAACATGGCAAGTGGACACTAACCTCCCCGTGGTGTCACCTGGGGAACTGCCTTTAACACCCGTTAAAGGTAGTGAGCTAACATGTACCGCGCGTTCACCCATAAGAACGTTAAAAACTTGGGTTTGGGCGTCGGGTTAGTAACCCTCCCCTAAAAAAACAGCCTACTATGAAAAAACGAAAGAAAAGAAAAACAAATCCCTCAAAGGTTGACGACCCCCGCAAACGTTTTAAGGACCATGATCTGCGAATCTGCACCTGGAATGTTCGCACTCTTTATAGAGAAGGTGCAGTGTACGCATTGGCAGATGTACTTGAAAAGTACAAGGCCGACTTTACTGCCATACAGGAAATACGATGGAACGGGAAATTTGTCACAGCAACACCGAAAGGTGACGCACTGTATTATAGCTTCCATGACAGAAGGCATGAGTTTGGTTGCGGATTTGTAGTTGGTCGGAGGTTAAAACATCTGGTCTCCAGCTTCACCCCAGTGAATGAAAGACTCGCTGCAATTCGATTAAAAGCAAAATTCTTCAACATTAGCATTATTTGCGCTCATGCTCCCACTGAAGACAAGGATGAACAGACCAAAGATATATTTTACGAGCGCTTAGAAGAAACTTATGACTGTTGCCCTGCCCATGACAGTAAAATTATACTAGGCGAATTTAATGGGAAATTCAGTCTACACAGTGAAACATCTGACAATGGTATGAGGCTGATAGACTTTGCAGCTGCAAGAAACATGGTAGTTAGCAGTACCAGATTTAAGCATCTCAATATTCATAAGGGCACCTGGCTGTCGCCAGATCAAAGAACAAGAAATCAAATTGATCACGTTGTGATAGATGGAAGACATGCATCAAGCGTGTTGAATGTACGATCGTTCCAAAAATAGACTCGGACCACTACCTTGTTGCAGCAAAGGTACGTACCAGATTAAACATAGCAAACAAAGTGCGAACAGACACAACACGGAAATTGGATATCGGTAAGCTGCAATCACAAGAGATAGCCACAGCATATTCCACTCAACTGGCCCAAATGCTTAATCCGAGCACTCCTCGTACCGATAAAATATCAGGACAATGGCAAAACATTGCCCACTCCATGCAAACAGCCGCAAAATCAGTACATGGATACC
Organism: Musca autumnalis; assembly: GCF_047663935.1. Lineage (NCBI taxonomy): Eukaryota > Metazoa > Arthropoda > Insecta > Diptera > Muscidae > Musca > Musca autumnalis. The sequence continues at coordinate 157,932,424 of NW_027411866.1, read as the reverse complement.
AGAGACCTCCACCAAGGAATCCATGGTATGACCAGGAGTGTCGTGCTGCTACCGAAGAGAAAAATGCGGCATATAGCGCTACTTTACAATCAGTATCAACGCGTAGCGCACGAGTGAGGTATCAGGAGAAAAGGTGAAAGGAGAAACGCCTTTTCCGCAGAAAAAAGAGAGAGATGTTTCCATCTGTGAAAGGGAGTGTGAAAAAATCGAGATGTACAGGAGCCAGAATGAAGTCCGAAAATTCTACCAAAGAGTGAAACGATGGGTTTTGGTACAGGCACATCCTCCTGTAGAGACCAGCAAGGTAATCTGGCAACAGATACAGATAGCGTGCTCAAGATATGGAAGGAACATTTTTCCAATCTGCTGGTGTTGAATGTATACTGCCTAGCCAAGATGAGGTAAAGACAGCAATTAGGTAGCAGGAGCCGATGGCTTACCAGCCGAGCTGTTCAAAACCGGAGGCTACACGCTGATAAGGTGTATTCATCAGCTAGTTAGCACCATCTGGCAGGAAGTACGAGGACCCGACGATTGGAACCTGAGCATCCTGTGTCCCGTCCATAAGAAAGGAGATAAGACTTTATGCTCTAACTATAGGGGCATAAGTCTTCTTCCTATCGCCTACAAGATAGTGTCAGGGATATTGTGCGAACGACTAAAGCCCATGGTCAACGAAATAATTGGACCATACCAACGCGGCTTTAGACCTGGCAAGTCCACCATTGACCAGATATTTACCCTGCGGCAAATCCTGGAGAAGACCCAAGAGATGTCTGAATTTGGTATTCGATCGACACCTACCACATTTTTGTCGATTATAAAGTAGCCTTTGACAGCCCACTACGTTCAAAGGTATTCCAAGCCATGTCTGAATTTGGTATCCCCGCAAAGCTCATTCGGCTTTGTAAAATGACTCTAACTGACACAAGATCTTCAGTTAAAATAGGAAAGAACCTCTCCGAAGAGTTTTGTGCCAAAAGAGGTTTCAGGCAAGGAGACAGCCTTTCGTGTGATCCTTTCAACATCTTGTTGGAAAAGGTTATACGAGAGGCAAACCTCAAAAGAAGTGGCACAATCTACACCAATAGCCACATGTTACTTGCTTACGCTGATGATATATACATCATGGGACGATCAGTAAAAGAAGTAACTGATACCTTTATGAAGGTCGAAGGAGAATCTGCTGAAGTGGGTCTGGCGGGTAACGGCGAGAAGACCAATTTGATGGTGTCGATGCGTAATGCGTCCATTGAGATCGGACCAACTGTTGAAGTTGGTTCCTATAATTTTGAGGTAGTAAAAGGCTTCGTATACCTCGGCACCGCCATAAACACAACAAACAACATCAGTTGTGAAATAAGAAGAATTGTATTAGCCAACAGATGCTACTATGGTTTAAGTAAGCAATTTAAAAACAAAGCCACATCTCGTCAAACCAAAATAACACTATAAAAATGCTGATACTAACCGTGCTAATGTATGGCTCCGAAGCATGGGTACTTGCGCAAGCAGATAAGGCAGTGCTTGGTGTGTTTGAGAGGAAAATTCTTCGAAAGATCTACGGGCCGATTTGCGTTGACGGTGAATATCGACGTCGTATGAACCCCGAGCTGTATCAGCTATACAAAGACATGAATATAGTAAAACGTATCAAGATGCAACGATTAGGTTAGGCCATATCATAAGAATGAGCGATGATGAAGCCGCTAAAAAGGCGTATGAATACATGCCACATGGCGGTGCACGCAGAATCGGCAGGCTTAAGCTTCGGTGGAGCATACAAGTGGATGAAGAAATAAAAAGGCGCGGTATTCCAAAAAGCGAAGCACGAAACAGGGAGAATTGGAGATCTTTTCTTAGTTCGGTCTATGGAATAAATGTTCTGTAATGGACCAGTTAAGTAAGTTGTTGGTGTGTATGGGTGAGATAAGCTTGGGTTTTTGGAAATTCGTACGAAGAGTACTAAAAGGTACTAGGCAAACGGGAAGAGCTAGAATTCTGAAATTTGGAATGAGGGTCACTAATGGAGAGATAGAAAGATGATGTACCAAAGGGTTTTTGAAAATTCGAACTACAAGTGTACTACGAAAAGTACAAAAAGTTACTAAATCTGGTACCAATTGAACATTTGGAACGGATATAGCTAGAACCTTGGAATTTGGTATGGGAATAAAGGTTGAGAAGTGGTGTTGATATAAGGATATGGTTTTGGAAATTTTTATCTGTGTGTACAAAAAGTACTAAACGGTACTAAATTTAGTACAATTAAGATTTAGGTGAACGCATAGAGGTGGAAACCTGAAATGTGGAATTAAGATTACTTTTGAAGTGTAGGATTTAGATATGGAGATAGTTTTGGAAATTCGTACTTTATGTGTACGAAAAGTACTAAATTGGACTAAATTTAGTACAACTTTGATTTGGATGACCTGATAGAACTAGAATCCTGAAATATGAAACTAAGATTAATTTTGGAGTATAGAATTGAGGTAGTTTTGGAAATTCATAGTTATGGGTACGGAAAGTACTAAATGGTACTAAATTTGGTACAATTTGGATATGTGTGAACGGATAGAGCTCGAATCCTGAAATTTGGTATTAAGATTACTGTGAGCGTGTAGGAGAAATCAGTTTCAGACAATTTAGAGTTGATTTAGTCCTGTCCGTCCGTCTGTCTGTTTGTCTGTTTGGCTGGAGCGCAAGATAACTCTAGATTCTAGAGTCTAGAACGGATCAACCGATTCGGTCCAAAATGTGACTTTCGTAATGTTTTGTCCAAGCTTAGTTAAGGTTATATCGGTCCTCCCCCACAAAAGTTTGAAAATGTTCGGAAAATTTGTGCGTACGATAACTCTTGAAGCGAGTAACCGATTTGGTCCATACTTTGCACATCGTGAAATTTCTACCAGACTTAGATGAGGTTCTAATATGGACTTAATCGGTCCACTCCTTCGGGTACATCCCACACAAAATTTCGGAAAAGTTCAGTTCAGGACCTCCTCAAGAAACGCTTTGATTTTTGTTGTAACGACTTGTATTCACTGTCCCCTATACGATGGTGCGAGTCCATACTTCCTGAGCAAATAGTCTGAAAGGTGCTAAAAAACCCCGAAAGATTTAAAAAAGCCTATCATCCGAATTTTGTCCAAACTTAGTTTCAGTTCGAATATGGGTAATACCGGTCCACAACTTTCGTTACTTCCCCCTAATATTTAAAAAATGTCACCACCAACAATCACTTTTTGAAAAAGTGTCTGATCTCTCAGAATCCTCCATATATTCTTGGTCAGGACTAAATTCTGAGTCGATCTAGACATGTCCGTCTGTTGTAATTACTCTTTCGTCCAGAAAAATTGAGCTAGAGATCTATACTTTTGCACACGAGTATACTTTTGACATAGGCAGTTCAACTTCGAAGATGGCCCATGTTTTTGGTAAAACCACTATATAATGGTTCCTCCGGATTTTCGGTATTTTGAGGATTTAAGCTAAAATTTTTAACCGAACCAACTTTAAGTTGCCATTTAAAATTCGAAGGGGCCACAACACTTCTTCATAAAAAATTGTCAACATAGGTCCACGTTTAGGTATAGCCCCTATATAAAGGTACCTCCCGATTTTTGGTATTTTGAGGATCTTAGCTAGAATTTTTAACCCAGCTAGATATAATTTGTCATTTAAAGTTCTTAGGGGTCACAACATTTCTTCACCAAAAATTGTAAACATAGGTCCATGTTTAGATATTGACCTCATATAATGGTACCTCCCGATTTTCGGCATTTTGAGGGGTTTAGCTACAGTTTTTGACTGAACTACCCGTAACCTGACATTTGCGATTCCCCGTAGTCACGGAACTTCTCCTATCCTATCCTAATTTGTTTTCAGACTTTTTCTAACCATTCAGGAGTGCATATCGAAAACATGCCTGGCACAATTTGTGGCCACGGGTTTGGCTCAGTGCACCATTGGTATTTACATTCTCTATGTGGGAGATGATTTTTCACGTCTCCTCAATAGCTTCATGTTCCTGGGTGCCATAACAATTGAAATATTAATTTTATGTTATTTTGGAGATTTGTATTGTCGTGCCAATGAATTTCTAATCGATGCCATTTACGATTGCAATTGGATTGAACGGGATGAACGTTTTAAAAAGGCTCTGCTGCTGCTGTTGCAACGTTCACAACAGGCGACATGTTTAATGGCTGGCAGTTTGATACCGGTTCGATTGCCAACATTTGTAAAGGTGAGTGAGTGTTGTAGTATGGTGTATGGAAATATAATTATTATAAATGCATATGCAACTTGTATCTGTAAAATGTTGTTGTTGTAAATGTAATTACCAATACATTGTCCACTTGTATCTGTAGAATGTGGTCATTATAATATTCATAGTAAATATTGTTGTTGTTATTGTTATTTAAGTAAAACTAATTAATAGATATTTTATCGGATTATGTCAATACTTTGTCCCCAAAGAATGCATACATATCGATGATTTTTGTTCACACACTCCCATACTCTTTCACACTCACCCTCAATTAATAAATATTAATAAGCTACTTTGCTGTTTATTCCATTACAGATTATGAAAACTGCTTATTCAGCTTTTACGGTATTAAACGAAGTTAATTAAATGACCATAACAATCTATGTAACCACAATGTGAACGTTGGAAGGATGTGCAACAATTTGCAGCATAAATGAATCGATTGATACTCACATATACATACATAATTACAATTTTTGTCAGTTATTGTTTGTGTCATTATTACAAAATGAATTCAAATTTCATAAAATAAAATTATCAATAAGTCCAAAATTACATTAGAAAATTTATTTACCTTTCAGCAATTGCCGGTTTGTCGACGAGAGAGGTTTTTGGGGTTTGTAAAGGGTTTCCATTGGAATAAAGACTTTTCAACTTTTTTATACCCTCAGTCTTTAGCGCTAAAGAGGGTTTATACACTTTGATCCGACCAATATTGTGCCTCATCGAAATAATGGTTTTAGACCCCAAGTATGTTTGGACGCAAGCCGTTTCAGACAATTTGGAGTTGATATAGTCATGTCCGTGCCTCTTTTTGCCTAGTTGTCTAGTGCGCACCACAACTCACGATCGACTAATTTGGTCACTAATTTGCCACTACTAATGTTTTGTCCAAACTTAGACCAAGTGCGAAGACGGGCCATATCGATCCACTCCTTCCGGTACATCCCCCATACTTACTTACTTAGCTGGCCTTTTACAGAACATTTGTTTCATAAGCCGAACTAAGAAAAAAATCTCAAATCCTCTCTGTTTGCTGCTGTATTTCCCCAATCTGGGATATGTACCTTTCTGATATCTCGTTTCACTTTTTCGCTCCAACGAAGCTTTGGCCTTCCAGATCTGCGAGAATCTCCATGCTGCCCGTATTTATACGCCTTTTTAGCGGGTTCATCATCACTCATTCTTATAACATGGCCTAGCCATCGCAATCGTTGTATCTCGATTCGTTCAACTACATTGATGTCATTGCATAGTTGATACAGCTCGTTGTTCATACGACGCCGATATTCGCCGTCAACACAGATTGGCCTGTAGATCTTTCGAAGAATTTTTCTCTCGAACACACCAAGCACTGCCTTATCTGCTTGAGCAAGTACCCATGCTTCGGAACCATACATTAGCACGGGTAGTATCAGTGTTTTGTAAAGTGTTTTTTTGTTTGACGAGATGTGGCTTTATTCCTAAACTGCTTACTCAGCCCAAAGTAGCATATGTTAGCCAACACTATTCTTCTTCGTATTTCACAACTGATGTTATTTGTTGTGTTTATGGCGGTGTCGAGGTAGACGAAGTCCTTTACTATCTCAAGATTGTAGGTACCAACATTCACAGATGGTGCGGGGTTTGTGGACATATTACGCGTCGATACCATCAACTTGGTTTTTTCGCCGTTTACTACCAGACCAACTTTAACAGATTCTCTTTCGACTTTTGCAAAGGTGTCAGTTACTTCCTTTACCGATCGAACCATGATGTCAATGTCGTCGGCATAAGCCAGTAACATATGGCTGTTCGTGTATATCGTTCCATTTCTTTTGACCTTCGCGTCTCGTATGACCTTTTCCAGCAGGATGTTGAATAGATCACACGACAGGCCGTCTCCTTGTCTAAAATTTCTTTTGGTAATAAACTCTTCGGAGAGGTTCTTTCCTATTTTAACTGAGGATCTCGTCTCAGTCGAATGAGCTTTGCAGGAATACCAAAATCAGACATGGCTTGGAACACATTTGGACGTATAGGGCTGTCGAATGCTGCTTTATAATCGACGAAAAGATGGAACTTGTCGATCTGCATTTCTTGGGTCTTTTCCAGGATTTGTCTCAAGGTAAATATCTGGTCAATGGTGGATTTGCCAGGTCTAAAGCCGCACTGATAGGGACCAATAATTTCATTGACCAAAGGCTTTAGTCTCTCACACAATATGCCAGATACTATCTTATATGCAATAGGGAGCAGACTTATGCCCCTGTAATTGGAGCACACAGCCTTATCACCCTTCTTGTAGACTGGACATAGGATGCTCGCGTTCCAATCGTCGGGTACGCGTTCATCCTGCCAGATGGTGCTAACTAGCTGATGCATACACCTTATCAGCGTGTCGCCTCCGGTTTTGAACAGCTCGGCTGGTAGGCCATCTGCTCCTGCCGCCTTATTATTCTTCAGCCGGTTTATTGCTATCCTTACCTCATCTTGGCTGGGCGGTATACATTCAATACCATCTTCTGGGATTGGATCTGTGGTATCTTCGCCGTCTTCACTGCTATCGGATACCAACAGTTTTAAAAAATGTTCTTTCCATATCCTGAGCACACTATCTGTATAAGTTACCAAATTACCTTGCTGGTCTCTACAGGAGGATGTGCCTGTACCAAAGCCATCTGTTTGATGTTTCACTCTTTGGTAGAATTTTCGGACTTCATTCTGGCTCCTCTCGATTTTTCACACTCCCGCTTTTCCACTTCTCTCTTTTTCTTGCGGAAAAGACGTTTCTCTTCTCTCCTTTTCTCCCGATATCTCTCTCGTGCGCTACGCGTTGCTACTGATTGTAAAGTAGCTCTATATGCCGCATTTTTCTCTTTGGTAGCAGCACGGCACTCCTGGTCATACCATGAATTCCTTTGTGGAGGTCTCTGGAATCCAAGTATGGATTTTGCGGCTGTTTGCATGGAGTGGGCAATATGTTGCCATTGTGTTGTTATGTTATCGGGACAAGGAGTGCTCGTGTTAAGCAATTGGGCTAGTGGCTATCTGTTGTGTTTGCAGCCTATCGATGTCCAACTTCCGCGTTGTGTCTGTTCGTGCTTTATTTGCAACGTTTAGACGGGTACGTACCTTTGCTGCAACAAGGTAGTGGTCCTAATCAATGTTTGCGCCTCGGAACGATCGTATATCCAACACGCTGGATGAATGTCTTCCATCTATTACAACATGATCAATTTGATTACTTGTTCTTTGATCTGAAGACAGCCAAGTGCACTTATGAATATCGAGATGCTTACATCTGGTACTGCTAACTACCATGTTTTTTGCCGCTGCGAAGTCTATTAGCCTCATTCCATTGTCTGATGTTTCACTATATAGACTGAATTTCCCGACTGTTTGTCCAAAGATATTCTCCTTTCCAATTTTGGCATTAAAATCGCCTAGAACAATTTTAATGTCATGGGCAGGACAACGGTCATATGTTTCTTCTAAGCGCTCGTAGAATATATCTTTGGTCTGTTCGTCCTTGTCTTCGGTTGGAGCATGAGCGCAGATAAAGCTGATGTTGAAGAATTTTGCTTTTAGTCGAATTGCAGCAAGTCTTTCATTCACTGGGGTGAAGCTGGAGACCAGATGTTTTAACCTCCGACCAACTACAAATCCGCAACCAAACTCATGCTTTGTGTCATGGCAGCTATAATACAGTGCGACACTTTTAGGTGTTGTTTTGACATCTTTCCCAGTCCATCGTATTTCCTGTATGGCAGTAATGTCGGCCTTGTACTTTTCAAGTACATCTGCCAGCGCGTAAACTGCACCTTCTCTATAAAGAGTGCGAACATTGCAGGTGTAGGTTCGCAGATCATGGTCCTTAAAACGTTTGCGGGGTTCGTCACCTTTAGAGGGGTTTGTTTTTCTTTTCTTTCGTTTTTTCATAGTATGCTGTTTTTTCTAGGGGAGTGTTACTAGCTCGACGCCCAAACCCAAGTTTCTAACGTTCTTATGGGTGAACGCGCGGCACATGTTAGCTCACTACCTTTAACGGGTGTTAAAGGCAACTCCCCAGGTGACACCACGGGGAGGTCAGTGTCCACTTCAGATGAGAGAGGGACCAAAATAAATCCTGGACTTTACCATGGTAAAGCCGGTCAGGAGCGTTCCTTGGTATTTTTCATCCCCTACATCCCCCATAAAAGTAAAAAAATTCGCTGAAATGGTGCGCACGATAACCCTCGAAGGGAGTCACCAAATTGGTCATAACTTTACATGTTGTAACATTACAGTCAGGCATAGATCAGGTTTGAATGTGGACCAAATCGGCGTACTCCGCATTTGAAAAAAAAATACAGTGTAACAGCTCGTTTCTGAGCAATCTAGCAGCGTCCTATAGAAGCCTTTTGTGGAGGTCTTTCTATTCCATAGAAGCCTCCTATAGAGGCTCTCTTTTCTTTAGAATACTCCTATGGGGGCTTTCTATTTAACAGAAGACTCTATTCTATAGAAGCCTACTATGGAGGATGTCTAATCTATAGAAGCTTTCTAAATCTTCAGAGCGTTCAATATCCGACCGTGGTCAAACAATCGCAGGAGGATTTCAAATTTTTGTTAGATGAGTTTAACCTGTAGGATCAATGGTGATCGTTGTTGTCGATACAACAAGGGAGGGTTCTATGGATAGAAGACCTCCATAGGAGGCTTCTATAGAGTAGAAAGCCTCCATTGAAAGTTTCTATAGAAGATAAAGCATCCATAGGAGGCTTCTATAGAATAGAAAGCCTCCATAGGATGCTCCTCTAGAATAGAAAGTATCCATAGGAGACTTCTATAGAATAGGAAGCCCCAGCATGAGGCTTCTATAGAAGAGAAAACCTCCACAGGAGGCTTCTATAGAATAGAAAGTCTCCACAGGAGGCTTCTTTAAAATAGAAAGCCTCCACTGAAGGCTTCTACAGAATAGAAAGCATAAGGCTTCTATAAAATAGAGAGCGTCCATAGGAGGTTTCTATAGAATAGAAAGCCTGCATAGAGACTTGCTCCATAGTAGGCTTTTATAGACTAGAAATCTTCCATATGAGGCTTCTATGGAATAGAAATCCTCCATATGAGGCTTCTATAGTAGAAAGCCTCTATAAGAAAGCCTCTATAAGAGGCCTCTATAGGAGGCTTCTATAGTAGAGAGCCTCTATAAGAGGCTTATATAGGAGACTTTTATAGGAGGCTTCTATAGAATAGATATCCTCCATAGGTGGCTTCTGTAGAATAGAAAAGCACCATAGGAGGCTTCTATATAAGAAAAAGTCTCCATAGGAGGCTTCTGGATAATAGAAAATCTCCATAGGAGGACTCTATAGAATAAAAAGCCTTCATATGAAGCTTCTATAGAATAGAAAGCCTCCATTGGTGGCTTCTATAGAATAGAAAGCCTCCATTGGAAGCTTCTATGAATAGAAAGCCTTCATTGGATACTTCTATAGAATAGAAAGCCTCTATAGGAGGCTTCCATAGGAAACTTTTATAGGAAGCTTCAGTAGAATAGAGAGCCTCCATAGGTTGCTTCTAAAGAATAGAAAACCTCCATAAGAGGCTTCTAGAGAATTAAAAGCCTCCATGGGAGGATTCTTTAGAATAAAAAACCTTCATATGAAGCTTCAATAGAATAGAAAGCCTCTATAGGAGGATTCCGTAGCAGACTTTTATAGGAGGATTCTTTAGAATAGAAAGCTTCTATAGGAGGCTTCTATAGAATAGAAAGCCTTCGTTGGAAGCTTTTATAGGATAGAAAGCCTCCATATGAGGCTTTTGTGGAATAGAAAGCCTCCATATGAGGCTTCTGTTGTTGCTGTTGGAGAGACGAAATTGAAGATACTCTGATAGATGTTCCGGTTCAGCAAGTAGCAACATAACTCCAATCGCAGTATTTCTAGAGTCCTGAGCAATATATCGGGAACGCAAACACACTTATTGTATTCACATCCAACATTTTGTATTTTTCATTCTGTTTTGACTTTGTTTACTATGAATTATTTAAATGTAATTGTGCATAATGTACACGGTGCGCCTTAACTAATTTAAAATGGAAGGTGCTTACACCTGGGAAGTTTTTGCAGTTTCTGAAACTACAATGCTCATAGATGAGAAATATCAAGAAACAAAAAAAAAAAAAAATCGCCGGAGGGATTTTCAAATAAATCGCGATTTAAGTTCACATTATTAGGGGTTCTTTAGATTTTCACGATTTTGTTTGGAAACCGCGAGTCCAATGTAATTGGACCCAAAGATAATGTTGTACCTGCGAAAATTCTCCACAAGATTCTCTTTTATGATATTTTCGTAGATTTTACTGTTTTTGAGATATAGAAGTTCAAATTGAGACAATGTACTGACTGTTTCGCCTCCTTGTAAAACAATATCATGCTCAGTGCGCACTGCGCATTTACTAACTTTTGACGAAAACCGCTTACGCATGGAAATATTTCGTGGATTCTGAAACAGCAATGTTCATAGATAAAAAAAATAAAAAAAGAGAAAAAATCGCCGGAGGGATTTTTAAATAAATCGCGATCAAAATTCACAATTTTAGGGGTTTTTTAGGTTTTCACGATTTTGCCTTGTAAACCGCAAGCCGTATCGAAATGAGTCTAACGAAAATGTTGTAGCTGTGGAAATTCTCTACAAGACTGATCTTTAGGTTATTTCGTAGGTTTTACCATTTTTGAGATATAGAGGTTCAGTTCATATTTTTAGGGTTTTATCTTAAGTCTTCAAGATTTTGCTTGGAAACCGCAAGTCATATCAAAGTGGGACTAAAGAAAATGTTGAAGCTGGGAAAATTCTCTAAAAGATTGGATGATTTATTTTTTCCTAGGTTGTACCATTTTCAAGATACATAAGTTTAATTTGGGAAATTGCAGTAATGAAATTGTTTTATAAGGAGGGGATACAGTTAGTGCACTGTCTCAATTTGAACTTCTATATCTCAAAAACGGTAAAACCTACAAAAATATCATAAAGGCCAATCTTGTGGAGAATTTTCGCAGCTACAACATTTTCTTCAGGCTCATTTACATAGGACTCGCGGTTTCCAAGCAAAATCGTGAAAACTTAAAGAACCCCTAAAAATGTAAACTTAAATCGCGATTTATTTGAAAATCCCTCCGGCGATTTTTTTTGTTTCTTGATATTTCTCATCTATGAGCATTGTAGTTTCAGAATCTGCAAAAACTTCCCAGGTGCAAGCACCTTCCATTTAAATTTGGTTAAGGCACACCGTGTGTAAACATTCTTTCTTTAACATGTTCTCATCATAATTTTCTATATTTACTTCCAATTAATAATATTAATATACAACTGTTGTCGTTCAATCAATTGCAGATTATTGAAACTGCTTATTCAGTTTATACTGTTTTTAATAAAGTTAATTTAATTCAGATATAAGCAATAATAACATTGTGGCCAAAGGATATGTGTGCGCGTGTATGTGTGAACGACAACCGTTTAATTAAATAAAATACATCTACAACAACATTTAATTTGTTCTACAATTACAAGAATAATACGGCAAATTATGAAAGAGGAGTGAAAAATATGAGACGCGTGTATCAATGTCTTAAAAATTTAAGTTGGGAGGTAATCTCAGAATCGATTTAGACGATTTTTGGAAATATACGACTTAAAATTCCTTGTAATCCTTGCATTTTAGGTATACAGTGTCATCGGCAATGTTATACAACCCAACCCAAAAATACATTAAACGTTTGTTGCCTTTAGAAATCCATTCAAAAATCCTCGAATATTGTCTTTAAAAAGCCTTTAAAAATCCACGTTATTTATCAGCAAAAATCATTTAAAAATCCTCGTTTATTGTCTGCAAAAATCTTTTAAAAATCCTCGTTTATTGTTTTTAAAAATCCAAGTTTACTGTCTTTAAAATCCTTTAAAAATCCTCGTTTATTGTTTTTAAAAATCCTCGTTTATTGTTTTTAAAAATCCAAGTTTACTGTCTTTAAAATCCTTTAAAAAATCCACTTTTATTGTTTTTAAGTATCCTTTAAAACATCCATTTTTATTGTTTTTAAGAATCCTTTAAAAAATTCACGTTTATTGTCTTTAAAAATACTTTGAAAAATCCAAGTTTATTGTCATTAAAAAGTCTTTTAAAAAATCCACGTTTATTGTCATTAAAAAGTCTTTTAAAAAATCCACGTTTATTGTCTTTAAAAATCCTTAAAAAAAATCCACGTTTATTGTCTTTAAAAATCCTTTAAAAAATCCACGTTTATTGTCTTTAAAAATCCTTAAAAAATCCACGTTTATTGTCTTTAAAAATCATTTAAAAAATCCACGTTTATTGTTTTTAAAAATCATTTAAAAAGCCACGCTTATTGTCTTTAAAATCCTTTAAAAAATCCACGTTTGTTGTCTTAAAAAATCCATGTTTATTGTTTTTAAAAATCCTTTAAAAATCCACGTTTATTGTCTTTAAAAATCCGCCAATAGTCGTCTTCTGTTGCACCTAAGGTCTCGCTTCGTTGCAACGAACGCGTTGTATTAAAAAATAACCTTTGTTATCGATGGTTTCTTCCAGAAACCTTTTTTTTCAAGTTTTCGAAATCGCATAAAAACAACCAATTAAAAGATTGTGCCAAACGTCGTCAATGTGCGACTATATGAAAGAAAAAAAAAAAACGTAAACAAATCCTACACTTCTTTCTAATTTGTTTTTGTTTTTGTGATATCGAAATGCACCACCCCATATTTGATATCAGGAACTACAATTATGTAGTGAAATTTCTTCTTCTTGTTTTATTGTATTTTTGTGAAGCGTAGTACTAACTAAAAACAAACACATTAATAATTAGCATTGTTTTTGTTTTGTAATAAAGAAAAGAATTTGATAAATTTTGACATTGAACTGATAAGAAATAATGAAAATGGAATGAAACCACCAACGCCAAGAGGAAACAAAGCTCGATTTAATTGTGGATAGAATTCTAGAAGAACAAATTAAAAATTTAGTTTTCAAACTAATAGCGCAACGTACACAACCAACGGGCATTGAGATCAAAGAAAGAAAAGGAGACCTGAAATTTTAAAACAATGAAACTATTCAAAATCTGTTTGATTTTGGTGACACTGTTTGCTATCTATGGAGAAGCATCGCACATAAATCGTCGCCTCATGGCCATCGATGCTGATGGAGATGGTGTGGAAGATGCCGATTCCGATGATGTAGCTGGCATTGAAATTTCCGAGGAGGCACTTGGAGTTGACAATGGCGATGATGAAATGAAAGATTTAAAAACGGTGGCAATCAAATCACGTGTCATAACTTTGGATCGTGAATTGTGTCGTGAACAGTCACGTTACCATCCTCATTATCCCAAGTGCCAGGAGTATTGTGAAAATCTTAAACACTGGATGGGAATGTGTCGTCGTGATACATGTCATTGTTATTCGTAGACAATGCAATCTGCTGCAACCTGAAGATGATAGCAAAGGGATGAATGAAAAGCATTAACAAAAAGAAATATCATCAACTTCATTGGCTCCTCCGTAACAGAATGATGACAAATTTAGTATTGTGCAACAGAAATGGTTGTTTATTTTTAATTAAAATTATGCTACAAATTGCGTTTGAATTACTCGTAACATCCTTAAAAAGGATTATCTTTAAATTGTACAGTGGCCTGAATAAATTCTAATATTGTAGATAACAGTGATGTGCAGTTATTAATTCGAATAATGAAAAAATACTTAATTGGAACTACGGAATGTGATTTAGTTTCCGGTCGGAAACTAAAAAGATATGAATTTGAAACATGTAAAAATATTCGTCAGACTATGACTGCAAAAAATAATAAATATAAACGTTCTTAACTCCAACCCGGGAGAATAAAAATCGCAGTTTAACACAGGAAAATTGGGCTAAAAAAAGTTTGTCGAGATTCCAAAACATGGACTTATGTTGAAAACCATTAGAAAACATGGATCCTTTGCAAAACATGGATCTGCCCAAGTGCAGTTTTTAAATCTCTGTTTCCGCAAAAACGAAGATGCTGCAATATGTATTTTAAAAAACAATTTTAGGTGATTTTCCTACCTTGGAATTTCTTGTATCTCACGCTTTAGTAGATGGATTTTCACGAGTAATGATTTGTTAGATTTATTAGCAACGTAAAAATCGAATGTCAGTAAATCGAATGTCAATTGTAGAAATTAGACCCGAAAAATATGATTTTTAGAAAATTGTTCACACAAAATTTTCGTATTTGGATACAGATTTATGTGAAGCTGTGTAGGCTACATTCACGACACATGTGTATAATAAATATCGTCCGCTACGCATGAAAAGGTCGTAAGTCCACTTTTTTGGAAATCACGTTTTAGTTACAGAATGATAGTATAAGCCAAAACACGTCGTATGAAACAAAGAAAATTGTAGAGTGTCGCGTTTTTCTATAGGTTTTGTCCTTGTCGGAAAAGGTCGTAAGTCCACAAAACGAGTACGAAATGGTTGTAAGTCCAAAGGAAAACGTATATTTTAAAAAAAATTACAGCTAATGTAGTTCAAATACAATGTTTAACGTTATCCATGGTTGGGGTACAATGCAAACAACTAGCCTACACCTTTGGATGATAATCGGGTGATATTTGGCGGATAATAATCGGGTGATATAATCTGATAATTTCTATATTGCAACGAAAATTTACATTTGAAATCTATTTTCCTTTATAAGCGAACTGATTATGACAGATGAACTTCTGACCTTTTCATTGATACTAATTGGGATGCTGTATGTGTTCAAATACCTCACATATTAAAACATTTGTAAAAAAGTCATAAGTTTTACTGTTTTTTCTGTCTGTTAAGATTACTATTACACTGTGCAACATTTTTGAGCCAATCGCTTGCAAACAACTTCTGTCCAGAATTTTATGAAAGTAGAGGACCAATAGGTAAAAACCATATTTGGGTTTTGTTTTCTTAGATCGGGTTCGGTTTTTATGGCCTCATCTAAACATGGGTAAAGATAGAATTTTTCAAACAAATCGGGGCTGTATCTCTGAAACCAATACGCATATTGTGTTGACATCTGCAGCAAACTTGTAGATAAGAGCAAGAAGAGGAAGGAATAGTGAACTCGAAAAACTGCATTTATTGCCTCAAATTTTATAATATATCTAAAAATTCTATAATTTCTGTATATTTCGCAGCGTATCTCCCAAAATGATGAATTCTTCTTAATGTTACCTTATGGGAAAATATACTGACCAGAATTTCAGAAATTATGTAAACTTTTCTATATTTTAACGAGTTTGATGCGCTAGATGCAGTTTTTCCTAGTTCATCTGTTTATTTAGATCATCTGTCGGTTTAGATGAGGCCATAAAATCTAAACCCGATCTAAGAACACAAAACCCAATTAAGGTTTTATTAGTCTCAATATGTACTTTCAGAAAATGTTCATTAGAAGTTGTTTGCATTTCCAGTGTTGCACAGTGTTATTAAAGTAATAAATATATAGTAATTGTAATAAACATGTTTTATATTAAACTAGCAGATCCCGGTCCGCGTTGCTGGCCCGTCGTAATGAGTTTTAATTCAAAAGTAGGTATTTTCTACCTCACTTCTTCGGTCCATTGTCAAACCGAGAAGGATTTTAAATTTATCAACAGATTTTGTCTGTAACCTTTCTTTTCTCTTACGGACTTTGTCGGATTTTTCGCCAATTTGTGCCTTTTAGGATTTATTATCGTCCATGTCAAGTTAAAAAAATTATTAAATCGAATTCCCCCGCTTATTTAGACCTACATATATGTTTTAGCTTTTCATGGCTGATGGACCGTTGAACCTCACCATTTAAGTACATTTGTAAATATATAGTTTTTCTTGATCGGGGGACAACCACCGTTGTCTCGAAAACTAATTTGCAACCTTATGCACTCATAAGTTTAACAAATACAGCGATTATAAAATAATAGGCCCCGAAATTCGTCTACAAATATATAGCATTTTGGACCACGGGACATTCCTGAATATTTTCTGAAAATTAGGTTCAGTAGTTTTGGAAAAATAATGTTTTGAAAAGAGTGGGCGTGGTCATCAGTTTTCAAGATATAACATATTTAAAAAAGTGGGCCTGGTCCGGTCCTAGGGTTCACACAACTTCATTGCCTACCAAAATGTATGCTGAAACCGATATAATCATAAGTTTGGCTTATACATATAGCGTTTAACAGAAAGGCATGGGGAAGGTACCCCACATAACAACGGCAAACATTGAGCTTTTGCTGCAAATTTTATGGAAATCCCTTCAGTAGTATTGGAGTTATGACATACTAAAAAAACAGGTTTGGTCGGGCCTATAGGCCCCAAAGAAGTACCTAGATTGTAGATTAATCCGTAAATTTTTATTCCGATACATACATAATTTTTGCAAATATAACGTTTTTTTTTAAATATCGCATAGGGGAGGTACCCCGCCCCCTCTGGAATTCAATAAAATATGTAACCTGTTTTCGGGGGCGTGGTAAACTTTTCTTTCCAAAAAACCTAAGTTGGGTTATGACAGCATATTATTTTTATTCATAAAGGTAAGGATTTTTTTTAAATATGCCCTCTTCAAATTTCGAGAAAATATGCCTTTACATTCCCTGACATTTTCACGAATATCGGTCCAGTAGTTTTGTAGATGTAACATATTTTAAAAAGTGGGTATGGTCAAGTCTTTGGTTCCTAAAAAAGTAGGTAAGGTCGGAGACACAACCACAATTGTCTCCCAAATTAACTTCCAAATAGATACATTCGTAATTATTGTAAATATAACATTTTTAAAAAAGTAGGGTATAGGGGAAGTTTCCCGCCCTTTCCGAAATTCAACTGAATTTGTAGCCTATTTTATGCGGGGACCATCTCTGTACATTCCCTGGCAATTTCAGGAAAATTGGTTCAGTAGTTTTTGTAGATATGATAAAAAAAGAAAATTGAAAAAAGTGGGCGTAAAAGTGGGCATGGTCAAATTTTCTTTGCATAAAAACCCAAGTCGAAAATCGGTCCAGCCGTTCTCAACTGATGCCATTACCAACGAACGATATTTGATTTTTATTTATAAAGATTTAAAAGTTTAGACAAATCGCGATTTTCTTGAAAATCCCCTTTAGATATAACCTAATTAGAAAGTGAGCGTGGTCGGATCTTAAGTCACAAAATAAGTACGTAAGGTTGGAGACACAATCGCCATTGACTCGCAAATAAATTCCCAAACCGATACATTCGTATTTGTTGCAAATATTGAATTTTTACAAAAATAGGGCCCCTATGCCCTACCCGTCCGATCCGAAGGTCAAAAAATATGTAGCCTATTTTTATCGGGGTCCAACCCTGTACATTCGCAGAAAGTTTCAGGAAAATCGATTTAGTAGTTTCGTAGATATAACATATTTAAAACAGTGGGCGTTGTCCAGTCTTAATGCCCCAAATAAGCACGTAAGATCGGAGACACAATCGCCATTGACTCGGAAATTAATTTTCAAGGCGATACATTTGTAATTGTTGCAAATATTGCATTTTTACAAAAATAGGGCATAGGGGAGGTACCCCGCCCGATCCGAAATTCAACCAAATATGTAGCCTATTTCAACCGGGGGCCATCACTCTACGTTCCCTGCAAATTTCAGGAAAATCTATTGAGTAGTTCCGTAGATATAACATATTTACAAAAGTGGGCGGAAAAGTGGGCGTGGCCAATTTTTCTTTGCATAAAAACCTAAACTGGACTATGACTAACATTTCCACAAAAAATTATCCAAATCGCTCTAGCCGTTTTCAACTGATTCAATTACCAACAAACGACAATTGAGTTTTATATATAAAGATATTTCACCCAAAAGTATTGGTCCATTAAACCCGCTAATTATTATCTGATCATCATGTTAAGTTTCAAGCTTCTTCTTTATCTTAAACTGTAATTATTCTTTCAATTTCGCTCCGATTGGATTATTACACAGACTGGCAACAATGCGGGGTATCTTTTTACGAAAAAAATTAACCCTCATGCGTGTCACTAAACGGGCCCTTTTGGTACCTTTTTTAAAAAATTTTAAAAACTCCTTTAAAACTGGATCATATCAGATCAAAATATTCTACAAAATTATTTTTCATAAAATTTTACTATAGGTCCGTTGTTGAGTCTGCGCTCCAAACCAATGGGATCAGCAAGTGTTGATGCTTCCGAGTTCACGTGGACCCGTAATCGGGTGGTGTGTTTTGTGGCAATATCTTCTACCTCCTGAGTGATTGTTTTAACACCGAGATCACGATGTAAATCGGTTTTACGTACCCAGCGAAAATACTCATTACAAATTGACCTACTTTCTGATTATTTTAAAAAAGGGCATGTCATAGGAAATCAGTACTTATTTTCTGGCCAATAAAAAGTAGATAGATAGTAGAGACTATGTGTTTTCATCAAGCGAACGATTAAGAGCCCGTGAACGGTTCTGATCCGAATGATTGAGCTATGAACTAGATTACTGAACTAGTTCAGTTAAAAGAACTGAGCTATTGAACTAGATCTTTCAAATGAACTAGATTGTACAACTCTAATGACATGTCCTTGCTAAAATAATCAGAAAGTAGGTGAATTTGTAATGAGTATTTTTGCTGGGTATGTACCATGGTTAACTATGCACCTGAGTGCTTCGTTTTGAAAGCGTTGTATAACATTTATATTTTTATTGCTTGTGCATCCCCACAATTGTGCACCATAAGTCCATATAGGTTTTAGCATTTGATTGTATATTGTAAGTTTATTTTCAACCGACAATTTCGATTTTCGTCCAATTAACCAATTTAGCTTTCTCCACTTTAGTGTTAATTGTGCAGCGTTAATTTTAACATGTTCGTTCCATCGAAGCTTTTGCATCTAGAGCCATACCGAGATACTTAGCTGTTTTAGCATAAGATATCTGTCTGCAATCGATATATAAAGAGCTACACGTCACCTTTTTATTGCTGAAATCTACATGAGTTGATTTCGACCTATTTACACTAATTCTCCACTTCTTGGTCCAGTCAACTACAGAGTTTAATGCTGTTTGTAGCTTCTGTTTTGCTTCACTCTCCGTTCTAGCACTGACAAAATAGCTGTTTCATCAGCGAATGTGGCTATAGTCGTTTCAGCAGTTTCTGGGATATCGCTGGTATATATTAAAAACAGAACGGGTTCCAGTATGCTTCTTTGGTGAGATCCCCTTTTATTTTTTTAATTGGGAATATTCATCTTCAAGTTTAACTCGGAAATATCTATCTTCCAAATATGATTTCAGCAGCATGCAGTATGATTTTGGAAAGTGTGTACTGAGTTTTTACAAAAGGCCCGTGTGGAAAACCTTGCTTATCAAAGGCTTGTGACACATCCAAGAAGACGGTACAGCAAACAATTTTTTCTTCTTTGAACAAAAACAGGGTAAATGCACAAAACGCCCAC
The DNA here is from genome assembly GCF_047663935.1 of Musca autumnalis. Lineage (NCBI taxonomy): Eukaryota > Metazoa > Arthropoda > Insecta > Diptera > Muscidae > Musca > Musca autumnalis. The sequence continues at coordinate 157,912,678 of NW_027411866.1, read as the reverse complement.
GAAAACGCGACAAAATCGATTAGCTGTCAATGAGAACCGTACCTAAAATTTTCTGAGCGACATTTTTGCAGAACATTTCGAAGCTGAAAAACGTCATCTTTTGGTACTTTTATAGCGGCTCTTAAAATAAAGGACGAAAAGGACATTGAAGGAAGCGAGTTAGAAGGTCGAAGTGTTGTACGAAAATAATCCTCATTCGATTTGACTGAAGACATGTCATCTCAAAAATAAGCTAAAGCAACAGTGAACAAAGGTATAACGCTAATTCCTGATTGCTTACAGGGTCTCTAGCAAAACTTCATCACGCCATAACGCGGAAGTTCGACTCACGGCGGATCTGTCCTTCGGGGTTCTTAATATACTCACCAAGGGCTTTCATCTCCAAAAGAAATTATCTCTGCCCCAAAATTTGTGTTCACAGTGTTTTTAGAAAATACCTCAGCAAGATGACAAGAGAATAAATCAGCCTTTTCAGAGTTTGTTTTTGCCCAGCTTCCAGTTGACGATTGTACCGGAGATATTTGAGTAATGGGCCTTTTTATGTTTTTAGCAAGTTTTCCACAATGAGTAGTCTGTTGATTTTTCGCTACCCTTGCAAATGTTGGGTTAAGTTTTTGTTTTTAAATTTCTGTATTTCAATACTTAATTGCTGTGTCACTTTATTAAGTAAAGTCTTATCGGCTGGAAATCTAGATCGCTGCCATTTTTTTCTTAACCGGCGTTTATAATATATCAATTGTTTTATAAATATAAGGTGGATATGAAGTGACATATTGCTTGATGGGAACATCTGGAGTACTTTCCCATGCTGTGGGTTATATCAAATTTGTGACATTTTCTACATCTTCTTCAATTTCTTCCATTGTTTCAGGTTCCACAGTATTTACGTATGCACTTTCTAACACACACTGGAAATATTGCCAATCTGTGAATCTGTTTAATAAGTATGGCGGATTTGTTCTATTCGTGAATTGTCATACATATTGGTGAATGGTCAGAATTAAGATCAAATCCACTTTCCAATTTAAAGCAAGCTTTTGATATTTTATTAATTGTGAAAAATTAAATAAGCGGTACGAGTATGTCCATCATATACATAGTAAAATCTATGTGTTGGTACCGTTTATACAATTAGATTTCCTGCGGGACTTTTCTCAACCGGTTGAAAAAATAGTTGGTTAAAAACTAAAAAAATTTACAACTGACAATCTCTGCACTGCTTTCAACTAGTTATCAACCAGTTTGAAAATAGTCAGTTAAAAAGCAATTATTCTACAACCAACAATAAATTTGTTGAAAAGTCATCAACCAGTTGAAAACGTTGAATGTTCAATAGTGTGTTTTCGATGCAAATAATTCACATATACACTTTCGTAAATGTTTTGATATAAATGCAACATACAATTATACAAGCTAGTTTTGATAGACTCGACATGCCAAAAGAGGAACAGCAAGGGAACATAACTGAGAAATAACTGGTGTCGAAATAAAAAGTCAAAGATAAAAGCAAAAGAGAAAATTAAAAGGAAATAAAAAAATAAACAAATTTTTTGTTTTACTCTCTTTAAGAGTAAACTGACTATAAAAAGTCAAAATTAGTTGGTTTATAACTAGTTAAAAGTAATGCAGAGATGGACAATTGTCCACTGCCTAGCTCATCCCCATGTTAAAATAGTTAGTTGGCGTAATGGAAAATAATCAAAACAATAACCAGTTGTGGTTATTTTTAAACTAGTTATAAATTACTTTTAAACTACAGTCGAAACCGCTTATAACGTCGTCGTTTACAACGTCATATCGCTTATAGCGACGAAATCCAAAAGTTCCGAATTTCTGCCCTTTATATTCCACACAAATAAATATCGCTTATAACGTCATCGCTTATAGCGTCATATCGGTTGTAACGTCGGTTTTTTGTGAAATATTTGAATTTTGCTATCGGTTATAACGTCAAATCATACGAAGAACGAAATTATCTCTTAATAATTTGTTGTACTATGTATATTTTTACAAACTCAAACAACAACAAAATATAAAACTTATGCACAACATGTTCGAAGACGGCGGTCTCAATTCATGAATTATTTGCCATCGATGACAAAGTTTTCACATCTGCCTTATATAATGACGAATACATAATTGGAAGTTTTAGATGGAGGCAATTCTAATGAACAGAGTTTCAAATGCTGTAAGTGTCAGAGGCGTGTCTAGCTGTAGAAACTCTTCCAAAAATTATTTACTCAGAAGACGTTACAAACAAAAATGTGTTTTGGAAACCCTTTCAAAACTCAGATCTGAGTTAAATTTAAAACTTATGTCGGAATTCAAAAGCACAAACTAAAATAACAGATTCTTAGAAATAGAACCATATCCTATTTAAAGGTGATATTTTGAAGGCGATCTCCTGAAGAATAAATTTAATATCGTTATTTTTTATTATTTTGTAATTTATAGAATGAAAAAGTAAAAAATTGAATTGATTTTATTTATTTACTTAATAAAACAGGGTTTCGGGGTCGAGGTATTTTTGGCTCGACTCCGACTCCGACTCCAGGCGAGTTATTTTTCCCGACTCCGGCTACGACTCCGACTCCGGGTCGACTCCGAGAGTGAATTCCTATACCACTAAAAATGAATAAAATATGCACAAAATTTTAACTTTTTCGTATATTTTGGCCTATATCGGCTTATGTGTTAGTTTATCCTTACATATTCATTAGAAAAGGCATTCGTTGGAATACATTCGAGCATATCAATATTGTTTCTGCCGAATCTTACATTGAAAAACAGCAAAGTTAAAAAGTTTTAGTCGGTTTTCCTTTTTTGCACAGATATTCTGGACTTTCAAAATATGTGAAAATGAAGGGGCAATACAAATCATAAGGACTACATGCAATAAAAATTATAAGCAAATCATGACCAAGTTTCAAACTGTATGTGAGCCAACATTTTAGGGTGCTTAGCCTCAAAAGGAGAACTCCTGTTGTAAAGCTCAATAAAAAGCATTTATCATGATTTTTTCGAGAAAACTACGGAGCTTTTTGGCAGATTTTTTTCTTCATCTGACAGAGAAAAATATTCGGAAGTTTTGAGGCCATCTACTAAATCCTGTTTTTATAAAAGCATTGTGCGGTGCCAACTCTAGCTCGAAAAGTAATAAATCAATTGTCATATATTTATGTGGCCGATTTCGAGAAAAACACAGATTATATGTGGCATACAAAATAAAATAAATTGTTCCCATCCAACGCTCATACTAAGGCAATATTGTTCCGATCAACTTAAAAACTTGACCACGTATTCTATGAAATTTATACTTTCTATTTTTTTCTGAAATTTATAAGTAGGGATCAACTACAATCCAGAGCTCAAAATTTGGACTTTGGTGTGGAGTGAATAATTTTATTGAAATATTTGAGATATATTGTGTATACTACCCAACACGTAGGCAGATGGATGTTTTCAGCAACTGAAAAATTAGCAGACGATGAGATTTCGTGCATGAAAATATTCTACAAAAATGTTGCTAAACAATGTTATGTAGGGTCGGTCCATTAGGACAAGAAATCTATATTGTCATGTTTTCAATGTCCTTTATCACTTTTACCCGATCCTTTCTCATGAAAACTCTATGATTATATATTTCATTGAATTTCGTGTATGATATTGATTGTGTAGAAAACTCGGATACACATGAACTATCTCTGTTCCTGGCAGACAGATCCTGTTATTTGAATGTCTACATCTAAATGAATCCTCGAGGAAAGATTCGCCGTTTGTCAGACTTCTGAGTTCTGGCGGAATGAATCTGTCGTTGACCAACGACGAATATGATGCCCTAATTCAGTAGCGTAACCATCCGAATTTCATATATAGTTAATAGATTATGCGAAATTTACCGAAATACATAAACATACGGTTTTTGAGAAAGTAACAATGAATGAGAAAGGACAATGAAAACGTGACAATATCGATTTGTTTTACTTTTTGAGTTCAAGAACAAAAAGGACATGGAAGGAATTGAGCTAGAAGGACAGCATGTTCGACAGAAAGGCTCTTCACTCTATTTAACTGACAACATGTAATCTAAAAATTATGAAACAATATCTCCAAACAGAGATATAAAGCTATTTTCTCAATGATTGATTGATCATTTTGTCATAACTCAGAAATTTCAGCTATGGGATCCTTTGGGGGTTCTCCATTGGGGCTTTCATTCCGAACAAGAATTGTTCCACCCCTAGATATTGACTTCCATTTTGTGTCGCAGGGTATTCAGTAAGATTTCCCATAGAGAACACAATGTCTTTAATAGAAGACAAGGATGACTTCTCATAAAAACAATACGAGAATACTAATAGACCTTAGTGAGAAGACCAGTAAGATTTCTTAACTTTACTTTACTTTAAAAAACTTTACTTTTGTTTGCAAAAATGTAAAGAAATTGGATCAACAAAATAGGGATGAATAGTTTACACTTCAGAGGATAGTAAATATCCTGTAAATTGTCCCTTAACTTAGTATAATATACGGTTTGCATATATGTTTTCTTATACCTTTCTTTTAATATAGATAATGATTTTTAAAAAAATGTTCTTGTTCAAAATTGAATGTTATATTTCTATAACGTGCAACAAAATTTTGCCCGGAGTCGGAGTCGTGTTTTTTTTTTTTTTGACTCAGACTCCGACTCCAGCAAAATTGCTCGACTCCGACGCGTAGACTCCGACTCCGACACCCTGATTTATACCCAAATGTCACTATACATAATATTATATTACCTCTTTTATAAATATCGTTTATAACGACTATCGCTTATAGCGTCCGATTTTGGCCGGTCCCTTGACCGACGTTATAAGCGATTTCGACTGTAATTTATTTCCCCGCAGAGTAGGTATGGGAGGTCAAAACAGGAAACATCTAATTAAATTTAAAAAGTTGAAGCGTTTGGAAATCCATTGCTCATAGAACGACTGGAACAATCATACGACAAAGATTTATACTCTACGAGTTAAATAAAACTCTTCTAAGACATATCCCTGAAGTCATTGAATCCTTATGTAATTAATATTAATGTCTCAAAACTTCAACAGTTTATTATTCAATTGTTACCGTTCCTTATTGTTATGTTTAAAGGTATGTATGTACGTGTTTGTTGACTTAATATTTTAATTTCATAATTAATATATGTAAATATGATATTCTTCGAAATTACCTGGTTTTGCTTAAAACGAATTATAAAGTCTAGCATGTCCATAAGAAGCAAACTAGTAGTTATGCTTGTGGCCTTGTAGTTACATGCCTACAAACATACACACATAAATGTGAATAAGTGTTATGTCTGGCGTGGCATTCATGTCATTGTTCAATGTAATTTAGATAGGATCCCTTGAGGCTGTATGTGATATATTCTAATGCTTTAGTTGTTGTTGTTGTAAGTTGCTGTTATTCAAATGAGAGATTTCCCTCTGCTCAATGTCATCATTCAACTGTGGCAACAGAAGCAGCAGCAGCAGCACAGTGACACAAGGACCTTATGTTTCAAACAGACGGACACACGTCGTATGGATGTATCAGTGCGAGATTGAGCCAACCAACAACTCTTCTTTAGACCTTTTCCCTCGTTTGTCCCATGAGTTCAATTAGTGTAAAGTTATAATTTAATAAATCTTAATAAGGCTGTAATTTATATATGTGGCACAAATTTTAATATGTTTTGTACTATAAATCTTGGCAACAGCAGATGAAGATGATCCTAATAAAATACATATGTGATGGAAACTTAATTGTCTTTTAGCTATTTTTGACAGCATATGCCTTAAATGTTGTTATTGATGGTTACACACATACATACATATTAACTATGTTGTGTATAGTTTTTGAACGAATTAATGCAGTCAGAAATGTGTAATTTAGAAAAAGAAAAAACTAAACTAAATGATCGGGAGAAGTGGGACGTGAAAGATAACAAGTAAAAAGTCGTTAAGTTCGGCCGGGCCGAACTTTATATACCTTCCTCAATAAAATATTCTTAACTAAAATGGAATAACTAGTTTCCTTTCCTGTATACAACACAGTAGAATCGCGATAATTCGTACCTCGATAATATGTAATCTTCAATAATTCGTAACAATCTACCGGTCTCCTGAAAAACGCGATATTTCGTAAAAATTATACGCATTTTGGTCCCCTCTATAATTCGTAAAGGTTTTCATCTCAAAACATTTTCTAATTTCATAAAAATTGAACAATTTTGTTGTTAAAATCTTTTTGTCAGACATTTCTACATACCAAAAGCATAGCATCAATAAATCTTGCGAAATTACACAATCCCTCAGCATGTGTGAATTGAAACTTTAATCTATAGATATATTGAATACCGGCTACTCAACAAAAATCATTTTCGTCAAAAATTTTGTAGTTAGGGGGTTTCCAGAATTTTGTGGTCCTTTTTGGAGGCTGGAATATGGATTTGGATTAAAGCTCAAAATGTTGCGGAGGAATGTACCGACGTAGTCCATTTTGAAAGTGGATCTTATTTTGGGAGACATTCCTGTCTATAGTTACCGTTCCTCCCAGTCATTTCAGTTGTTCACCGAATAATTTAGATCTTTTCTGCCATTATATCAGGAAGCAAGGACTTGCTCACGAAAAACAAAATATCACTCTAAACAGTACAAGGAGTATCTTCGGTAAAAATTTCCAAAGAATACTCAAGCAGACTTTGAACTGCACATAAGAAAAATTGTGAACTTTTGTGAGGGTGGTACCCTAAGAAGCAGACCGATATAGCCTATATTATGAGAACCAAAGTTCGGACCAAATCGGTTGATCGAAAGTAGTGGACCGATAATAAGTATTTCCAAACTTTATGCAAAAATATTACGATATCAAATTTGGAGCAACGCAGTATCCTGTCCGAATGTTGTTCTGCGCACCAGGGGTTTTTACAGCGTTCGTTCCATTTTCTCGGGAAGTATGGACTTGTTCCTGAAAAATCTTAAACTTCGGTAAACTGGAGCCATGAACAAACTGTTGCCCAAAAAAAAAAAAAAAAACAGAACAATTCGTGAACAGGTCTTAAACTGCACTTTTCCGAAATTTTGAACCAAATCGTTTGATCCGTTCGAGAGTTAACGTGCGGTGTGCTGGTGCAGCCAGCCAAACAGACATGGTACAACCGTCTCCAAATTGTCTGAAACAGATTTCGTACAAACACGCATGGGGTGTAAAAGCATTATATACCCTCGTTAGCCTAAAGGATGAGGGCATAAAAAAGAGAATTCATTTAACAATCTTTGACTAGTAGCAAAGCAAAGCGTCAAAAATTACCTGAATATCCCTAGAACATAAAACCGGTTTCTAAATATGTATTAGAGTTTTTTCAATGGGTAAATAAAATAACCTCTATAATTCGTATTTCTTTATTTTAACCTCGTTAATTCGTAATCCTCGTAAAAATCTTCGTAAAAATTGGCTGGTCCCTTTAATTACGTATTATCCCGACTCTACAGTATTAGGTGCAAACATTTTTCGACCATGGGTATCCCAAATGTCTAAAATATCTTATCCAATTTAAAAAAAAATGTGTTCGACCAGGTGGTAACTTGATATGGGGGCTATATCAACGTGTGGACCAATCTTGACAAGTTGTGGGAAAGTTTTGTGACTGCAGGGAACCTCAAATGTCAAATTACGGGTAGTTCCATCATACAATGTAGATAAGATCCTCAAAATACCGGAAAGGTCGAGGTACCGTTAAATGGGGGCTATACCAAAACATGGACATACGTTGACGATTTTTAGTGGAGAAGTTTCGTGATCATAAAGAACATCAAATGTCAAATTACAGCTGGTTCGCTTAAAAATTTTTGCTAAAATCTTCAAAATACCGAAAATTGGGAAGGTATAGTTTAATGGGGGCCTTATCAAAACATGGACCTATGTTGACGATTTTTAGTGGAGAAGTTTCATGACAGTTTGTTTGGTTAACAATTATAGCTAAAATTCTCCAAATACCGGAATTCCGAAAGTACGGTTATATTGGGGCTATACCTATAAATTCTAAAAATACCGAAAATCGGGAGGTACTGTTAAATGGGGTCTATACCAAAACATATACCTATGTTGACGATTCTTAGTGAAGAAGTTTCGTGACTACTGAGAACCTCAAATGCCAAATTAAACAAAGTTTGGTTAAAAATTGTAGATAAAAACCTCAAAATACCGAAAATAGGGAGGTATCGTTATATGGGGACTATACCTAAACATGGATCTACATTGACAATTTGTGTTTGATTAGTGTTTAGACCAATGGGAACCTCAAATATAAAATAACAGCTAGTTCGGTTAACAATTGTTGCTAAAAACTCTCTAAACACCGAAAATCGGGAGGTACCGTTATATGGAGGCTTTCGTGACCACTGAAAACTTCAAATGCCAAATTACAGCTGGTTCGCTAAAAAATTTTAGCAAAAATCTTCAAAATACCAAAAATCGGGAAGGTATCGTTATATGAGGGCCTTATCATGTTGAAAATTTTTAGTGGAGAAGTTTTATGACCGTAGAGAACCTCACATGCTAAATTAAAGCTTGTATGGTTAAAAATTGTTGATAAAATTCTAAAAATACCGATAATCGGTAGGTATTGTTAAAAGGGGTCTGAGAGCCTCAAATGCCAAATTTAAGCTAGTTCGGTTAAAAATTGTAGCTAAAAACCTCAAAATAACGAAAATCTGGAGGTATCGTTATATGGGGACTATACCCAAACATGGTCCCCTGTTGACAAGTTGTGGTGAAGAATTGTAGTGACCCCTAAGAAATTTAAATGTAAAATTACAGCTAGTTCGGTTAAGTTAGCTAAAATCCTCAAATACCGGAATTCCGGAAGTATGCTTATATGGAGGCTTTATCGAAACATGGACCTATGTTGACGATTTTTTGTGAAGAAGTTTCGTGACCACTAAAGACTTCAAATTACAGCTAGTTCCGTTAAAAATTTTAGGTAAAATTCTCAAAATACCGAACATCTTGAGGCACCGTTATATGGTAGATATACCAATACCATTCCCAATGGTACTGAAACTTCTCCACCAAAAGTTGTCAATGTTGGCTCATGTTATGGTATAGCCCCCAACGGTACCTCACGATTTTCGGTACTTTTTAGGGTTTAAGATGTATGGCCGTACGGCTAAGAAATGTCGCAGTCATATAAAATAAATTCCGTGGAAAACTAGCACCCAGGGTTAGCGGTGTCGGGAATGACATGGTTGGCTCCGTCCGTCTATAGCCCGCTCTTACTTGTTTTTGCTAAGACAATGATGATTTGTAAATAGTTTGGCTACACTGTACAACACCAAAAATAATTACAAAACAATTCGACCAGATTATGAAAGAGGACCCAAAAAAAGAAGACACGTGTGTCGGCGTTTTGAAAGTTTACGTCGGAAAGTAACCTAAATAGGCGTGGCAAGTCCCGCCCATTTTGAAATATTCGACATCAGATTCCTTGGAAACCTTGTATTTTAGGTATAAAGTGTCTTTGGCAATATTACAGACAATAATGCGGGGTATCTTTTTATGAAAAAAAATTAACCCTCATGCCAGTCACTAAACGGGTCTTTTTGGTCTCTTTTTTCAAAAACGTTGAAAAACTCATTAAAAAGTGATCGTATCAGATGAAAATATTCTACAAAATTATTTCTCATAAAATTTTACTATAGGTCCCCGAATACACCAAAACTCAAAATCGTACCTAAACGCCAGGAATCTGCCAGAAGTAAAATCACGTTTTAGGGTTAATGTTGTACTTTATCTGAGTTTATTATGTTTTGTGCCGCAAATCTTCATTCTAGATAGAAGACGTCAAAGACAAAAATATTCTCCATCGAATTTCAATATAAGTCGCCGAATAAAAGAAATATGTATTTACAATATATATTAAGAAAATATATACATCAAGTTTGATTCATGAAAGTATCATGAAATTTAGTTTTAGACGAAAGGTGTTAAAAGAAATTTCACTATAAGTTCCAGAACAAACTAGATATCTGAGTAAAATGCTTTGTTAAGAAAATGACGTTACAAAATTAGATATTATAGGTAGAAATTATTTGTTAAACTTTTAGACTCTTATTTAAAATGTATTCCATACACACATTGTTCCACAACATCCCATACGGGACAAGGGAGACTTCTCTCATATCAATGAGTGCACCCCGATTCATATTAGCTCAATGATATGGGACCTACTGTTTATCGCCGAGTCCGAACGGCGTGTCTAAAGACACCACTTGTAGAGAAGTTTTACAAGGCTGAAATACTCAGGAAATGTCGCCACCATTACTGAGGGGTATTTTGCCACCGTTGAAAAATGTTTGATGTTGCCTGGCCGGGGAATCGAACCACCGACCTTCTGTGTGCAAGGCGGGCGTGCATACCATTGCACCACGGTGGCACCCAAATGTAAAATGTATTCCATACTGAGCTAAAATGTCCTAAAATACTTCACTTTTTGGGGATTGTGTCAAAGGAAGAAATGTTCCAAATCAAATTTCGTTATGAGTCTCTGATCAAAAGAAATTTGTAGCTATAATATTTAACATCTCCAGAAGCGTTCGCTTTTTTATTCACATTTTCGTTATCTGCGGTCACAAAATATATTTTATTGATCAAAAAATACGATATAAAACAGTTAGTTGGTAATGAGAAAATTTGCTGGGAACTATCACCCCACTCCTACCCATGTACGGTTGGAAATATGTACCTACATACATATGTATGTATTTGTTTGCGACAGAAAACCTTCCCATTCCAATACAATTTCATTAATTTAATTTGTCTTTTACAAATTCAATCATAAACTAATTTAATTGTTTATAACTTTGCAAATCCTCCTGAAATTAAAATAAATATTTTTTCTTCTAATTTCAATTCGCTTTATGGTCTTCATCATAACACAGTTAGTTGAGGTCATACTAAACCGACCCAAAAACTTTATGTTAAATTTTTTTTTAGCCAAATAATTCGAAAGTATTTTGAGAGACTTGGAAAAGTGCCAAAAAGTAGCTTTCAACAAATAAAACAACGTCGCAGAACATTTTATACGCGAGATTTACTAAACAACCACAGGCTGTTTGTGGGAACTTGATTGTGAAAAAAGAAAACACAAACAATTGCTCCTTCATTGTAAACGCTTAAGTCCGCAACCGCACCGGTTGATGACTGACAACTGCCAGCTAGCTAGTCATGATAACATCTCAACACCAAACAAAACTGCCTGCCACAACTCAGAATAATTGACTTCCTCTGACGAACTTGTATTTGCATCAGAGTTTTTCTTTCTTGCAGCGTTTTTCAGTTCTTTTTTGGCAAAAAATTGGCCTCTTAACCATAAAGAGTAGATGACGAGGATTTGGCATGGACTTAAATAGGCGGACAACGACACTGGCAGATAGACTAATTTTGAAGTCATTGAGATTAAAAAGTTTCTTAGCCTGAGATAAGTTTGACTAGAAAAGGAAATTATTGTTGATTTTATTACGGCAACAACAAAGCTTTGACTTGCCGGTGTGGTGTAGTATGTGGTATGAAAAGAGCAACAGGACCTCGGAGCTGCGAAGGGTTTAATGTTGTGTAAACATTGCCATGTAAAGAAGCATATTATGGTTGTTGGTTCCTCAACGTCATCAGCTGGGCCGAAAACCATAAACTGTTTTGAACTACAATGAAATAATTAGTTTTCTTTCGTGTCCGCAACTTTAGACTGAAAGGCGTTAGGTTCGGCCTTACCGAACTTTTTATAACCTCCACCACTAGTTATATTGAAGTAAAATGGAACAGTTTTCTTTCTTTTAAACAAAAACCTGGAGGTACCTTCATATTGAGGCTTTTGTACACGCAGAAAAATATATTTTAGAAATATGTTTGGATCCAAACAAATATATGTTTGCAACAGTTTCTAACATATCTCAACTTTATTTGTTTGTGTACCAACATATTTTTTATGTTAGAACATATTTTTTATGGGTGGAGAGAGAGGATTTTTGTCAAAGAGCGTAACAACAGGGCTCTCGCTATTTCATAATAATAATCCAGTGGGAAAATGGAAGCAATGATAAATGAGAAGGTAAAGCAGAAACACTATGGTTTATTGCTTCCAGAATACATTATTGTTAACACGGACCATGTCCTAGGAAAATAACACATTATTTTCTTGTGTCCAGAAGAAATGAATGTATGTAATCTACGAATTGTCTGTGTACTAATTCCATTACCTTTGGATTTGGGAATATAGTGGGTAATCAATGTGCAATTTTTTGATCATTTGCATTCCTTTCTCGATTACAAAGGTAATACATTCCCCATTTTGCCACTGGGAAAAAGCTGTGTGTATTGTGCAATAGAAGACATAGAAGCGACGACAGGAGGATGAAAAATATTGTTTTTGCTTTGGTGGTGTGTATGCAAGGATGGTGTGTATAGAAGGAAGAAAACGCATTTATAATTGGTAATTTTTCATTTACATGCATATATTTGAAATATGGATTACCAATTTATTACATTACTAGCAGACCCCGGCCCGCGTTGCTGGCCCGTCGTAATTAGTTTTATTGACAATTTTTTTATGGAATTTATACTTGACAATTCAAAAATAGATATTTTTTACATCACTTCTTTGGTCCATTGTCAAACCGAAGAGGATTTTGAATTTATCAACAGATTTTGTCTCGAACCTTTCTTCTCTCTTATGGACTTTGTCGAATTTTGTGCCCATTGGTGCTGCTTAGGATTTATTATCGTCCACGTTCCATGTCTTTACAATAAATCAGTCTAATTGTAAAAGTTTAAAAAAATGTAAGTCTAATTCTCCCGCTTATTGAGACTTATGTATATGTTTTAGTTTTTCATGTCTGATGGACAGTTGAACCTCACCATTTAAGGAAATTTGTAAATATATCGTTATTCTTGATCGAGGGCGCAACCATCGCAATTTTCATGCCGATGCACTCATAAGTTTAGCAAATATAGCGATTAAAAAACAATAGGCCCCCGAAATTCGTTTATAAATATACATATAGCATTTTGAACCACGGGACATTGCTGAAATTTTTTTAAAAATTTCATAAAATTAGGTTCAGTAGTTTTGGAAAAATATGTATTGAAAAGGGTGGAAGTGGTATTCAGTTTTCTAGATATAACATATTTATTTTGGCTCCAAATCATACGTTTGGTTTATACATATTGCGTTTTAAAAAAAGGCATGGGAAAGGTACCCAACCTCAACATTCATAATTTTTGCAAACATGACATTTTGCAAATGTCGTGATTTTTATTTATGTAGATATAGCATTTTTAAAGAAATAGGGTATAGGGGAATTCAACTAAATTTGTAGCCTATTTTAACAGGGGGACATCCTTGCACATTCTGTGGCAATTTCAGGAAAATCGGTTCAATAGTTTTTATAGAAAATATTAAAATTGAAAAAAGTGGGGGTAAACGCGGGCGTGGTCAAAATTGTTTTACATAAAAACCTAGGTTGGGTTTTGGCGAACATTTCACCGAAAGAATTATCGAAATCGGTCCAGCCGTTCTCAACTGATGCCATTACTAACGAACGACATTTGATTTTTATTTATATAGATATAGCATTTTTAAAGAAATAGGGTACAGGGAAATTACCCCGCCCCTTTCGAAATTCAACTAATATTGTAGCCTATTTTAACCGGGGGTCATCCCTGTACATTCCCTGGCAATTTCAGGAAAATCGGTTCAGTAGTTTTTGTAGAAATGATCAAACCTGAAAATTTAAAAAGTGGGCGTAAAAGTGATCATGGTCAAATTTTCTTTGCATAGAGGAAACCCAAGTCGAGTTATGACACCTTCGTAATATTTTGTATAAACTTAGTTTAGGTTCGAAGATGGGCCATATCGGTCCACTTCTTCCGATACCTCCCCCACAAATGTTCGAAACTGTTCGGAAAATTTGTGCGCACGATAACTCTTGAAGGGAGTAATCGATTTGGCCTATACTTTGCGCATCGTAAAATTTCTAGCAGACTTAGATGAGGTTCCAATATGGACTCAATCTGTCCACTCCTTCGGGTACCTCCCACACACAATTTCAGAAAAGTTCAGTTTAGGCCCTGCTCTCGAATCGCTTTGATTGTTGTTGTAGCAACATGTATTCACTGCCCTTCATACGACGGTATAAGTTTCATCAGAGGCAAGTCCATACTTCTTCAGAAAATAACCTGAAAGTTGCAAAAACCCTATGATACCGGGTGTATTGGTTGGAGCGCAAGATAACTCTCGAACGGATGAATCGGTATGATCCAAAATTTGGCCTTCGTAATATTTTGTCCAAGTTATTTTAAGTTCGAAGATGGGCCATATCGGTCCACTCCTTCCGGTACTTCCCCCACAAAAGTTCGAAACTGTTCGGAAAATTTGTGCGCACGATAACTCTTGACGGGAGTAATCGATTTGGTCCATACTTTACATATTCTTATATTTCTACCAGATATAGATCAGGTTTGAATATAGACTATATTTGTCAACTCCCTCAGGTAACTCCCATACAAAATTTTGGATAAGTTCACTTTGAGACTTGCTCTCGAATAACTTTGATTTTTGTTGAAGCAACTTGCCTTCGCTGCTTCAGATACGACGGTAAAAGTTTTTTTGCATACTTTTTGAGAAAACAGCACGAAAGGCGTAGAAACCCCTTATGTCACCATATGTAGTGGCTGAATAGCACGAAAACTCTCGAACCGATCAACCGATTTGGTCCAAAATTTGGCCTTCGTCATATTTTGTCAAAATTTATTTTTAGGTTCGAGGATGGGCAATACCGGTTCCCAACTTCCGGTACTTCCCCCAATATTTTGAAAAAGTCATTAAAATGGTATGCACGATATCTCTTGAACGGGACAACCATTTCGGACTAAACGTTGGATCTGCTAATATTTTGTTAAAATTTAGTTTAATTTCTAAAATGGCCCATATCGGTCCTCTCCTTAGGGTACTTCCCCCACAAAAGTTCAACATTTGTGTCTGTCTAAGTGCAGTTTAGGGTCTGTTCGAAGATCCTTTGGAAATGTATACCGATGCCGTTCGTTGTGGTCCTGTTTACAGCGATATTATGTTTTCCGTGGACAAGTCCATGCTTCCTGGCATACTGGTCCAAACTGAAATGACTAGTGGGCTCGATATCTATCGCAAAGATATGACTCCCAAAATAAGATCCACTTCCATAATGGACTATGTCGGTCCATTTCTTTAAATGCCTCCTTGGCAACACTTTTGAACTTTAACCCTAATCCACATTTTTGTCGGATCATACGCCCATAATTTTGAAAACCCCCTAATGACATACTTTTTTTTTGGGAAAAAAGTGTTTCAATTTGCACAGGCTGAGGGTATATCTCTGTCGGCAAAGCCGACTGATACTTTTTTACTTGTCTTTTATTAAAGTCTGTTATGTATTTCTTTGGAATTTTTATGTACCTATGTGTCTGTTGTTGCTTTTGTATTTGGTATTTCTATGCCTTTGAATAAACCACATAGCCAGTGAGCGCTTACTGAGAGCATGTGAGCATACATTTCAAAGTATTTTACATTGAAATTTACGCTCTCTTGCTCTCAGTAAGCGACCACTGGTGCATGTGTTTTTTGGCTTTTGGGTCTGTATTTATATTATATCTAAACAAATATTTGTTTGCACACAAACATAAATTTGTTTGCAGGACCCAAACATATGTTATGCTTGGGACTGAATGCAAACAAATATATGGTTGCTGCAAAATATATTTGAAAAATATGTTAGAGAGGCCTTGTTTTTCTCCCTGTAGAAGCTGAGATATTCTCTTTGGAAAAAAACGTTGACTTTTTCTCCAAATAACTTTTTTGCCCATTCCGATCACTAAATATTATACGACCATCAATAGGCTTCTTCCCCCTCGGAACCCCCATCAACACACAAAATTTGGCGACGATCCGATCAAAATTGCGACCTGTAGCGTGATTACAAAGTTTAGATGGACAGACGGACGGACGGACACACGTAGCCAGATCGACTCAGCTCGTCGTGACATTTATTTTGGTATTATTTCGATGCGATACAAACTTTTTGGCCAAAACCAACTTATAATACCGTCCCCATATAGTGGTATAGGGCATGGTAGAACAAAGAAGGTAGAGTAAATACTACAACAAATACAACAACCACATAGCAATTTGTTTTTGTTTGTAATGTTAGTGTCACCGGTACATGTAGACAAAACAAGAAGATGTCTATACATTATTGAAATTTATAAAACTAATATCTTTTCACATTTGATTGAATATTTTGGGAAACATGAAACATTTTCAATTTGAAAGTATCCACATCATTCCACTAAATGGATAATTTCTCACAGAAAGTATAATTTTTCCAAAAATGTTTGGTGTCGCTAAAAATTCATTGAAAAAGGAGAAGTTGTTTCAAAATTTTGTTTTTGAAATCAAAGAAGCACATGTTTATTAGGCCTTAAATTTATCAAAATACCTCAACAACAAATGTTGTACGGCCTCTATAAACGGTATTTTATTATGCGGCTCGTCGTTCGAACTTTTAGGAGGTTTCATATCATTGATATGAAGAAGTCTTTACGGGAAATAGTTTTTTTTCTGAATAATATATTGTTTCCACAAAAAATATATGTCCCTAATATACATCGAAAATAGAAATAAAAATATAAAATGTCGTAAGGAATTTGACACTAACTGCTAAACCTAAATAACGACGGGACGTACACAAATATTTCACCTTTCTACCACAACAACGCTCTCTGAGCGTCCGTATTACCCAAATACGTTGAGTACAAAATCACATTTAAAACACCAAATCCGCGACCAAAACTTATTTAAATGTTTTCATTAGTAAAATTCTCCCAACTTAATATCACTACACTGTGATCACACACATTTTATTTGTTATCAAGATGATATTCACAACACAAATTTTGTAGTTGAAGTGGAAATTCTAACTCTGGATTGTCTCAAATTTCTTCAAACCATCGCCTTCTCAATGTTCATAATGAGGTAATCTACTTTTCCACACGGCTGGTTTCTGCAAAAGACCATAATATATTATTTCTTCACTTTGATACAGTTCGTTTCCTATACCTTTGTACATAAAGATTCACGCCACAAAAGCTACCTGCATTTTGTCTTCTATCGAAGCCCCTCCTCATTGAGACGGCACTGGAAAAATTCGATATTGAATGTACATATAAAAAGCCAAAATAATTAAAACTCACAAAACTGATGAACTGCAAAATATTTTTTCCTCTTTTTTCAATACCTTTTCTGCTCGACTTTATCTTATTTGCTTGTTTGTTTTGATCACTATAGAATACCTATATTTGGCAGTTCTCTTTTGAAGCTACAAAAACCATAAGATTGATGTGTACGGTACACTTAGTCCAGACACACCCGTCATGCATTACAAGTCATCATGCATTTGATTCTTGTGTTCTCAGAAGTAATTCTTCATTAGTTCTAAAAACTTAAAAAAACGGGTTCCAAAGTAATTTTAATAAAAAAAAATCATTAAATTTCATTTCAAATTCCAATATTACAACTTTGATCAAAAAATATATAAATCTTAAAAAAAAGTAGTACCAATTCGATTTACGAGGTTCGATATCGCTGCTAATTATCGTTCTTGCAAATTTGAAATTTCGCTTTGTCCCGTTAACTCGTGGTTGAAAACCAAGTACTGATCTTGCCAAAAGAAATTTTGAAACTTCCTTCTTAATCCAGCCAGCAAAGTGATAAGACAACCAAAAATCTTAGAAAAATTATTCCAACTTTTCTAAAACCATCGAATAATTATTTTGCACAAATTTCGGAAAGTCAATATTTTCAACACATATTCTACGGGAATCTACAAATATTTACTAAAATTTTCAACTGCAGATCGACATAAATACGACTGAAATTATTACACTTTCAAGTTTCACCAAACTCAACGAATTTACCACCGTATTACTTGGAACTTAAAGAGTATTGTTCGCCAGTGGGTATACAACAAGGTCCCATTTCAATTGGATCTTCACACTGGTGATATTTTCCACCAAAGCTCAGCAGAAGTGAATTTTCTCCAATGAAATTTAAAGACCGATTGTGACCGGAGATTGAAACGCAGGAGTACAGCGCCCCATACACCCCAGTTTCCGGCCAAGAACTTTTCGCCCTTAGTGTTAAACAACAGCCCAAATTCACAACCATTCTGTCAATAAGAGTCTTGGGGAAAAATTCCAGTATCAAGCCCCAGAGTGGATATCTTCAACAAATTGTGTCTGAATGTCATCCTCTCCAGTAATTCCATCGAATAGCCAATTGAATCAATCATATATGCATTGCTTCATAAATACTACAGAAATTAATCCTAGCATTACATCATCGCTAAGCGTATGAAACCCAGTGAAGTGTATACTGTGAAATTTTGGAGTGAATGGATATATTTTTGTGTACTCAGTAATTCAATTTAAAGCTTTTTTTAAAGAGAAAAATTATAAAGCTAAAGTCTAATTACGACCAATAGTGAATACGTATGGCCCTAGAAAGTTTAATGTTTTAAAGTTAAAAGTATTATTCGTTTAATATTTGCATATATGTATATCCCGGTATAATTAAAGCCTTATTCTTTGAAATCAATAATTTAGAATCTTATTCGGAATTCAATATTTTCATTAATATTCAATATTTTATGATATTAGAAAAAAATAATAAAATTCAAAGCCTCTATAAATGTCTTAAATAGGGGTTACGTCCCTCTCACGTATTTGTCAGTACAATAATTTTTTATGCGTAAAAATCATTGTCTCACTCCAAATAGTAAAAGAAACGTAAGAAAGAGTATTTCATTGACAAAAATTATTTCATTGATAAACAGAAAAAAGAAAACAAAATCAATAATTTTGTTTTTCAAAATAGTCAGGCTTAATCCCATAGTCGTTGTTTTAATATTTTATTAAAACAATTTTAATTTATTAGTGGGAAAAAATTGGCGATGTTTACCAAGGGGTAAGGCAGGGAATACTATAGTTTCAGATCTCGCCACAGATCTTCATCAGTTCCCTTATTTCTTGTTTTTCAACAAGAAACTTTTTATACCCAAGTGTCAATTGCTAGCTCAAATAGATACGTGCGCAAAGAAACACTCTGATCGAGAATTTCTTTGGCACTACCTAAACTCTATGGGATTAAGCCTGACTATTTTGAAGAACAAAATAGAAGTCGTCATCCCAAACAAAAAACTCCAACCCTCCTAATTGTGAGACCGGGCACCGTTAAAATGTTGTTTATTGCTGTAGTATGCAATACCAACAAATTAGTTATGTGTTTTTTCGTCGAGAATTGACGAACGCATAGCAGTGGGAAAGATTTGGTTTTGTTTGCAAGTGAAGTTGCTAGAGTGTAGGTAGTGTCAAAGAAATTCTCGATCAGAGTGTTTCTTTGCGCATGTATCTATTTGAGCTAGCAATTGACATAAAAAGTTTCTTGTTGAAAAACAAGAAATAATAAGATCTGTGGCGAGATCTGAAACTATAGTATTCCCTGCCTTACCCCTTGGTAAACATCGCCAATTTTTTCCCACTAATAAATTAAAGTTCTTTTAATAAAATATTAAAACAACGACTATGGGATTAAGCCTGACTATTTTGAAAAACAAAATAGAAGTCGTCATCCCAAACAAAAAACGCCAACCCTCCAAAATCAATAATTTAAATTCTCATCTAGCTCTTTAATTTCTCCTGAGTAATTATAAACAACACCTGCATCCAGTCCAGCGGAGGCCTTCAGCAGACCGGAGGAAAGGGTATAAGCCAGAAACCACAAAAAACTCATTACAAACTTACTTATTGATTTTGTTTTGATACGTCGATCATTGTGGGTGAGATTTCATAATGTAAAGCAATCACAAAACAGAAGAGAAGAGTAATTATTTGTTATTTCATATTACCTCTTTTGCATTTGTAATATTCTCTGCTGTTAACATTGAGTGTGATTGCTACAAACATTATGATTTCTCACAAATAATTCTGTTTCTTTACTTTTTGTCATTGCTTATTATTATTTTTTTTTGTTCAAACCGTTCATACATAATGATAAATATTAACCCTTTGAGAGTCATAGCAATTTCGTAAGGCATTCCAAATTCTAAATGTGATGAAACTAATCCTTCTTATTTTTTCAGTTTGTTTTCTGAGATATAGATATACATACATATAAATAATACAATAGTTCAAATAGCCAAATTTTGCAATCTCGTTGCGTATATCTATTGACGGTAATACGGAGTGATACTAAATTTGTTCATACTTCCCTTATTAGTTTAAGTATTGTAATGAATAAACCCATTTTGGGAGAAACATTTTCATTAATATCTTTGATATTGTACGATTTCTTATAAAGCAAAGTATGTAGAATAAGTTACCTATACTTTCTTCCCAAAAAAAAATTGTATTGAATTATCCTCAAAACTTAAGTCGTGAATTGCTAAAAGAAAAAATACGACGTTTTCTTGTTTAAATGGGTTAATTGATTTGTAGTCATGTCGATAGGGATTCTACATATAATATTTACAGCCAGTAGGATTACGGAAGGTGAGGGTTCTGAGGCTTATACTCTCAATGTTACCAGAGGGTATACCAACATGACAGGCACCGACAAATATCAGCAATTTTCTAGTAAAATCATGTTTTTTTTGGTGGGGATTTTTTTTACATAGAGTAATATATTGGTCCATTTTGTTTTAACTCTAAATACACTAAGGAGTCTTTAATAATTAATGTTATGTGAACATGGGTTGGGCTGAGAGGGACAAGAACCCCCCAAATTCGGCTGAAGCTAGGGAATAAAGGCTCCTCCCCGTTCTTCCTTATCCCAACTACCAGAATGCTTCGATGCTACAAAAATATGCATTCACACGACATACTCGTGACCATTACAGGTTTCAAAATACAAAACACACATATACATACATATGTACATGCATACAAAACGTTCTGTCATACTTGAATTTGTTCAACTTACAAAAAGTATACGCTCGACGTATTTCGGTAGTTCTCATAAGAATACATGTGTTCTACTTTTTTCACCACATACGTTTTGGGAATACGGACGTATTTTTTTTCTTTTTTTTTCTTTTCGAACGTTCCCACGCCTCACTTTCCCACCCCTGCCGACCGAGGGGGCGACCTCCCTTTTACGTAGGGATCGCGTACACACCATGATCCGCATCATGATGGGGTATGAGAGGGAAATTGAAAACCAGCTACAGAATTTACTTCATCAGCTAGTTAGTTACTTACTAATACATTTTTATATACTATTCATTTAAAAATAAAATTATGTTAGATTTTATAAGGTCAAGGCTCATGCCAAAGTCTACATTACAATACATGGAATTAAAATCTACACACATTTTGTTAATAGGATCTCCCATAGAGTAATTCGTGCGGTGGAAATCTCTAAATAAGGGTTGATAGTTTCTAATTGTTCTACAAGGAACATTTATTCTAATAGATGATATTAAGAAATCCGAGGGAATATTACCTATTAAAATTTTATGCACCATCATAGTGTTTAACATTGTGCGTCTACTTTTTAATGTAGGTAATCGAATTAATTTTAACCTGCTTGTATATGAAGGCAAGACAGGCAAGAAATCGCTATTCCAATGTAAACCTCTCAGTGCGAAAAGCAAAAATTGTTTCTGCACTGATTCAATTTTATCAGAATACATTGCGTATTGAGGGTCCCATACAACAGAACCATATTCTAATATAGGTCTTACAAGTGACGTAAATAGTTGTTTTGTTATATAGGGATCTGAAAATTCTTTGGCCCATCTTTTTATAAATCCTAAAACTCCATGCGCTTTATTAACAATAGAAATTACATGATTATTAAATTTTAATTTTCGATCCATCAAAAGGCCAAGATCAACGAATGATGCTACAGTTAATAATTGAGAACCGTTAATATTGACTTTGTTAATTTAAAAAAAAGAAGTGCAATTGTATTGGTCATAAAATCAGCAAACAAATTAAATATAACTTCATCTGGGATCTTTGTTAACCACAAATGCGTTTTCATTTATACAAAGTATATGATCAAGTACGAGTATGTAGGAAAATTTTACATGCCATTAGTTACAATAAACACTTCGCTTGGAAGGTACATAATGTGTCAGAATTACTTTAAAAAATAAATAAATATAATTCATATTTAAAATATGTATACAATGTAAAATCTTTGGCCGAGGATAACATTTGCCATTTCAATACAATAATCGATGCCATTTGAATTTGAAACAAAACTATATAACTTTAATTTCGTGTGATTTTTAAAATGAGAGTCCATGTTTTTGACAGGTTCGTGTTTTTTGTAAAACGAGGATGAGAACAAGAAATTATAGATCGTGTTTAATAAACGTA
This sequence comes from Musca autumnalis, assembly GCF_047663935.1. NCBI lineage: Eukaryota > Metazoa > Arthropoda > Insecta > Diptera > Muscidae > Musca > Musca autumnalis. Next base: position 157,890,187 of record NW_027411866.1, on the reverse strand, counting down.
ATATTCTCCACATTTGCCATGCATATACTGCGTCCTGAGATGATTGCCCATGTGAGCGGAGTTGGTGTCAAGATTCCACATACAAATGCTTTAGATGTAAAATATGAAACTAAGGCTGAAGAAAAAGCTCCCGAATTTAAGAACCCAGGAAAACTTTTTAAAAATATTTATAAACCCTCTGGTAGTTATATACTGCTGCGTTGTCCTGTAAAAGGCCATCCTAAACCTAATATAACATGGACTTTAAATGATGCACCAATAGAGAGACACAATGGAAAAGGCGCATATAAAAAGTGGTCAATTGCAATTGAAGACGCCGTGACTCAAGATTCTGGAGATTACAAATGTAAAATATGCAATGTTCATGGCTGCATAGAGCATACGACAACAGTTGCAGTTATCGACAAATTCCCTTTAGCACCGAGAATAGATAAAAGTTTTCCCTCAAATCAAACAGTTCTGGTAAATAGTAATTTCACCTTGGAATGTCGTGTTGTGTCTGATCTATGGCCCCATATTGTGTGGATAAAATCCATTAAGGAATATTTGGCTACTGAAGAACTTGACAAATTTATAAGCGCTTATATTTCAATGGGTAATGTGAATTCAACAAATGACTTTGAAGTGCTCGAGCGTGATACGGAGAACCCAGACAGACTAAGCTTTGCGAATGTTACACACGACGATGAAGGTTGGTATACTTGTGTTGCCATGAATTCTTTGGGAAAGGATGTGGCGAGTGCCTACTTAAAAGTTGTGGATAGCATAGCGGCGGAAAATGCAAAACAGCATCCAAATGATTCAACATCACTAACAATAATTGCCTTTATTGTTGTTTTGCTTATTCTAATCGGCATGGTTCTTATTTTTTATGTGTTGCGTAACTTAAGACGTGAAAAGTTGCTTAAACAAAAAATTGAAATGGTTGAACGCTGGACAAAGAAAATCATAGTTGATAAGCCACCACCATTATCAGAGGGCGACACAGATGATTTGCAAGTGCCTGTCGTAAAAATTGTAAAACAACGTAAAGTTTTTACAAGATCAACTAGGAATGCTGATTCCAATCATGACTTCAATGAATACGAATTGCCATTAGACCCAAATTGGGAAATACCGCGCAGTCAATTGACCTTGGATTCCACACTGGGTGAGGGTGCTTTTGGTCGTGTCGTTATGGCACAAGCTCCAGGATTATTTCCCCACACAACCGTTGTGGCTGTGAAAATGGTCAAAGATGAGTACACAGATGCTGATGTAGCAAGCCTGGTTGCTGAAATGGAAGTGATGAAAATGATTGGCAAACACATCAATATCATTAACTTGTTGGGCTGCTGCACACAAAACGGACCTCTGTGGGTCGTTGTTGAATTTGCACGCCATGGAAATTTAAAAGATTTCCTCAAAAAGAATCAACCGAACTTGACAAATATGAAAAGCAACAATGGCTATATGGAGATGCAGGCAATGCTGAAAGTGGAGCAGCTGATAACATTTGCTCTTCAAATAGCACGTGGCATGGAATATCTTACTTCTCGACGTGTAAGTATCTGTTTAAATGGTCTTCATCATTAGATGGAGGGGTTGTTTTAATTGTGTCACACCGCTAGAAACTCGTCGCGAAATATTCGTCGCGTATAAATGGTTAGTCGCTTTAGCGAAGAATAGATACCAAATTTCAGTTATTCCGGTTGAATAATGTAGCTAAAACTTTCAACATACCGAAAAACGGGAGGAACCGTTCTATGGAAAGTTTGGTGGAAAGTTTTATACCTCCCACGAAGACTAAATAACAAATTAAAACCATTTTTGTGGGTTATTGAGGCCACAGACTTCATATTACAAAACAAGTAAGAAAAGCGTTAAGTTCGGCCGGGCGAACTTTTTATACCCTCCACCACGAACTGTATTGAAGTGAATATGAACAATTAGTTTTATTTCGTTTATGAAAGTAGTAGTAGTAGTAGTGAAGTAGTACATATATCTCAACTGATAATACTCCCTTTGAAACAGTTAATATGGGGCGACATTTTTGTTCTTTCCAAAACATGGACCAATATTTACAATTTTCCGAATTGAGCGAAATACATAAAATTGGGCAAAACCGACAACACCTAAAACTGGATATTCTGGATTTAGATAGTTAACAACATCGGGAGCACCGTTCTATAGAGGCTGTATAAAAAGTTAGCCTCTACTGATAAATTTCTGGAGGAAAGTTTCGTAACTCCAGCGAAGACTAAATACCAAAGTTCAGTTATTCCCATTGAATATTGTGGTTAAAACTTTCAAAATACCGAAAATTGGGAGGGATCTTTCTATGGCGGGATATATAAAAACTTGAAACAATACCGGAAATTTTCAGGTGTGAAGTTTTATACCACCAACGGAGACTAAATATTAAATTTTATCCGTTTCGATGGGATATTGATGACACAACCTTAAAATACCGAAAATCGGGAAGTACGCTGCTATGGGGGTTATTTGAAGAAAAGGGCTTATACTGATAATTCTCTTCTGCAATATTTTATACACCCATGGCAGTTTAAATACTAAATTTCAGTCATATCGGTGGTATATTGAGGCAATAATTTTCAAAATACCACAAATCGGAAGGTACAGTCCTATGGGGGTATTTTAGGACGTCGACCTATACCGGCACATTTCGGCTGGAATGTTTCATATCTCTGTTAAAAACTTAATACCAAATATCAGCTATTTTGGTGGAGAACGAGCTATATGTAGAAAATCGGAAGGTACATTTCTTTGGGGGCTATATGAAAACATGAACCTATACCTACCAGGGACGTAGCCAGGATTTCATTTCGGGGGGTCCCAACTGACCAAAATTTTGAAAGTTCGTGTTAGCGAAAATGTCTTATTTAGCAAATATGTAAACCTTATTTTGGACTTATTTTACTGATTAAATAATTTCCAATACTATTTTTTAATTCAAATGGGCCAATTTTATCTTGTTTTTAGATCTTTTTGACAGTATGTCACAGTTAATATATGGTCAAAACAATTAATATATTAATAATCCCAAATAATTCACAACTATAGTGAATGTTATGAAATTCAGTGATATCACTTCGGTAAGACCAAAAGAAAGCGAATACAATCGGAAAACCTTAGAAATGTCATAACATTTAATTTTCAAATCTCTTAACATTATAGTTTTCAAATATATGCACAAATCCGATGTCTTATCACAAAGAATTTCTGAAGGCCGAGAACTAATGCTGAGTAATAGTTAGTCTATCCATCAAGCACATAATCGCGGTCATGTCGCCAAAACATGCATCTGTCGGTAGACTAATTTTGGCGTACAATCGTCGGACTTCACTTATAGAAATTCTGGTTTCCTATCCTGGATTTTCTCATAAATTGATGAGGAACAAGGGAAACTCTGGAATCCAGTCTTAAATTATTTAAAAATGAAATTATGCGGCCCAATCCATGTATACATTCTTTTAGCAAAAATTCATAAACACAATTTTCTCAATCTACATTTTTTATACTCGCAGCCTTTAGCCAAAATGTGCATCATCAAAATAATAGCTTTAGGGCCAAAATGTGTTTGGAAGAAAGAAACACACTTCGAAGATGGGCCATATCGATCTACTTTTTCGGCAAACTTCCGCAGAGTATTTCCAAAATTTACAGCGAAGTGCACTTTTAGACCTCCCTGGATAAGCTGTGTAGGCTTAAGACCTCAATGGTCATGGCTTCACTTCCTTAATGCTTATAATTTAGTTATAAGTAAAAAAATAAATCTCTGGAAACGCTTTGCTTTTTTGCAACAAGTGTTCTCGGGGCCCCTATTACTACAGTACGAGTTTTTCAGAGGCAAGTCTATACTTCCAGAGAAAATGGCACGAAAGCTGTAAAGAACACCTAAGGCAATCATTTGTAGTGGCTGCTGCGGACGACATCTTTCGAACCGGATACTGCGTTGGTCCAAACTTTGTTTATCGCAATATTTCAGCGAGACTTATATATACAAAATTCGAAGATGGTGCTTTTCGGTCTACTTCTACTGGTATTCTCCCCCCAAATTTCAAGAATTTTAGCAAAAGTGGTATGCGGAGCAACAGATTTAATCCAAACTTTGGATTTAGTAATATTTTTTCCAAACTTAGTTTTTTCTCGAAAATGGGCCATACTGGGGTACCTTCCTCACAAACCTTCAAAATAGTTGTTTAAGTGCAGTTTAAGGTCTATTTGAGGATCTTTAGACATTTTTACTGAAGGTATTCCTTATGTTTAGAGCGGTATTATGTTTCGTGATATAAGGGTCAAAAGGTGAAAATTATACAGTGGCGAACTGAAATGACTAGTGGGCGCAATATCTTTTATAAGGAATGACTCCCAAAATAAGATCTACTCCCAAAATGAACTATGTCGGTCCGGTCCATTTCTCCATACCTCCTCCGCAACACTTGTGATGAATGTTACAAATCCATATTTTGTTTGCAAGTTCATACGTACGAAAATGGCTAAAATGTTCTGAAAATCTCCTAATACATAGTTTTTGGGTTTAAGGATTTTGGCTATGTAGCCGCTATTCGATCTGTCTATAGATGCAAGTTTCAATTCACACATGCTCAGGATATATTCCTGTCCGCAAAGTCGACTGGTACTTGTTGAGATTTTGACATAGAAGAGACGGTTTCCGATCAGTTTTTAGATTTCGTTTGTCGTCACAAAGTCCTTTACCGAAGGAGGAAAAATTAACATTTCTTGAAATGTGCATCCATTGAATGTACTTCCCAAAATACAATTGCTGTGGGTTTCTATGACGTTTTCTTCTGGTTTTATTCAAAGAGTAATCGACAGAAAAATCCCTGAAGATGAAATTCATTGTAATTTTAAAATATTGGGAATAATATGTAATTAATCAATATATATATATATAAAGTAGAAAAATGTTTGTACGTTTGTTTGTTTGTTTGAAGTTTATGGACTCAAAAACCGCTGAACTGATCTTCCTGAAATTTTCAGGGTATATCACTACATGGCCTGAAAGTAACATAGGCTATAAACATTTCTGAAATTCCGCGTTGATCCGGAGATATAGCATCAGAATCGGAGGTACCTCCAAAAAATTTAGATTTTTTATGCAAATATCTATAGAATGGTAACAGATAATGTCTCCAAACTTTGGATGTGTGCAGGAATTTCGTCTAGAAATAAATTTGCAAAATTATATTGAAATCGGTTCAGATTTGGATATAGCGCCCATATATATTTTCGGCTGATTTCATGTATTTTATACATTAAACACGCTATATATGTCCAATTTCAATGAAATTTGGAATGTGTGGCGGAATTGGGTCTAGAAATAATTTTGCCAAATTATATTGAAATCGGTTCAGATTTTGATATAGCTCCCATATATATTTTCGTCCGATTTCGTGTATTTGATGCACAAAACACGCTTTATATACCCGATTTTAATGAAAGTTGGAATGAATGACGAAAATTGGCCTACAAATAAATTTGTCAAAATATATTTTATCTTATTCGGGGTGGCGTAGCGCACCGGGTTAAGCTAGTAAAATATAAACATTGACCTCAAGCTCAATAATCTTGATTTTATTAATATTCGAAAAGTCGAACAAAACATAAAAATTCGACAGAAAAATCCTTTTGTCCAATAGACATTTACGACACTGCGGTGGAACAGAATTGCAGAATTTATTGCAAATTTCAAACATAATAAAGAATTTGTAATTGTTATGAATTTCAAAATATGTAGGTCATTATAAAAACGTGTTAGAGAAAATATACAAACACTTAAAACCACAAAGATTAAGCAACGGTTTTATCTTTTATTGTTGAATTGCTCTTATAAAAAAATTTCAAAAACAAAATATCGGAAAAATGCTTTTTCTGGATGTTGTTTATAAGCCAAAGTTATAGACGTAATATGTTACAAACGTTCAATAAATACAAATAAACGTTTTGTTCTGAACTCAGTAACACTTACATTCCGATTGAACGCTTAAACAACACCTTAAATTTTAACAAGAACTATGCATAAAATTGCTCAAAAAGCCTAACTTATTCATTATTTTTATATTTTCAAATATGTTGGACAATAAGTATACCAATGTAGTTAAATAATTATCTGTAATGCTTTTAACAACTTTACATATTTCTTGAACAATTTAAAACAGTTTAAAATTTTACTCAAAAATTAAAAAATGTGTATCATAAGCTAATATCCTATGGGAACTAAAATGATTACGGGGGGCCCGCCCCCCCCCCTGACTACGTCGGTGATACGTACACATTTCAGGCGGAAAGTTTTATACCCTCCGCTAAGACTAAGTACCATCTTACAGCCACTTTCGTGTTATAATGAGGCTAAAACCTTCAATATACCGAAAATTGGGATATACAGTTCTATGGGGGTACCCTCCAAAATCTGCACGTATAGCCCAAAAAAAAAAAGACTAAATACCAAATTACAGCTACTTCAGAGAAATAATGAGACTACAAAATTCAAAATACCGATAATCGGGAGGTACCGTTCTTTCAAAACGTACCGACAAATTTCTGAGACAAATTTTTGTAGCCTGGAAAAAGACTAAATACCAAATTTCAGCCACTTCGGTGGAATAATGAGGATAAAACCTTCAAAATACCGAAAATCGGGCGGTGCCGTTCTATGGGAGCTATATGAAGACGTTGACCTATACCGACTAATTTCAGGTGGAAATTTTTATACCCACAACGAAGACTATGTACCAAATTTTAGCCATTTCGGTTTTATAATGAGGCTAAACACTTCAAAACACCGAAAATTGGGATGTATCGTTCCATGGGGTGTACATCAAGGCGTGGACCGACACAGATACATTTCTGGGAGAAAGTTTTGCATCCCAAAAGAGGACGAAATTTCAAATTTCAGCCATTTTGGTAGTATAGCTATAACCTTAAAAAATGCTGAAAATTGGGAGATATTGTCCTATGGGGACTATATGAGGGTGTGGAACAAATTTCAAATGGAATGTTTTATTCCCCAAATGAAGACTAACCACCAAATTTCAGCTATTTCGGTGGAATATTAAGGCCACTACCTTCAAAATACTGAAAATCAGGAGATATCGTCCTATGGGGTCTATATGAAGGCGAGGACCTATACCTATAAATTTCCGGGAAAGTTTTATTCCCCAACGAAGACAAAATACCATATTTATAGCAGCCATTTCGCTGCTATAAATAGGCTAAAAGCTTCAAAATACCTAAAATCGGTAGATATCGTCCTATGGGGTCTATATCAAAACCTGGACCTATATAAACATTTTATGGTAGAAATATTTCTTAGCCTCTGGGAACAGAAAATACAAACTTACAACCGATTCTGTGGTCGAATGGGACTAATAAATTCATGGGGCGTTATACGGGGGCTATACCAAAACGTGGACCTATATAAACAAACTTTTGTATAAATGTTTTTTAAAATTACGCGTACTATATATGGGGCCTTATATTAAGGCTATACCAAAACGTGGACCTATATAAACAAAATTTGGTAGAAAAATTTTTTAGCCTCTGGAGACACCAAATAACAAATTACAACCAATTCGGTGGTCAAATGGGACAAATATCTTAAAATTTCTTTAAGACGACGATGGGTCACGCTTCACTTTGTATGGGGGCTATACGAAAACGTGGACCTACATAGCCCACTTTCAATACCAAAAGTCCTACATCTATCTATATATCAAGCTTTTTGTAGAAAATTAACTTATGTTGAAACTGAGGTATGGGGTATTGTAACTCGCGATCAGTTTTACTATACCATAACTTTTGACCACATTTCGGTAAAATAAACTGTTTTAGCCCGATTCACGGGGGGGTTTCTTAAAATAATAATTTGAGCGGAAGCTGTGGTCGTACTAATGTAAAAAAATCGGAAAAAATCGTTGAATTAAACGAGTTTCATTATGTTATTTTCCAATTAGTGGTTTTACAACACAATGTAGAGCTTAATGCTCAACGGAGAAGTTAAAGAGTACACTTCAGAGTTGAAGTTTCTAATGTATGATTTTTTAATATAACCACTGTATCTACCTCAAACGGATGCTGACATTTTGCAACCTGAAAAATGGGGTTTTTTGAATTTTTGCTCTAACCGGGACGCGCAGCTGGATTTCCTTAAAAGCTTATTATTTGGTTGTAGTACTCGCGATTTCGCATTTTTTAATGTATAACATGAGGGTGTAGCCCTCACAGGATCATAGTAATCTGCGCCCCAACACGAAATTTTTGTGCGTAAATTTTTCTCAAAAACCTATTTTGTTGGTTTAAAATTTACAAACGTCATTCGATTTCCGTGGAAACTCGCGTAAATTTAGTTTTTTTACGTTCTGAATCTAACAAGCCACGACGCGTAAAAATCCACCCACTAGATCGGCGGATATGATACCCCTCAAATTTCGAAAATTTGCAAAAAATTATTTTGAAAATATCGCATATTAAAACGCGTTTTGGATGTGTCAGTTCTACTTAAATAAATAGATCGATACGCGTGTTTAAACTGCGCGAAAACAGATATTTAAAAACTCTCGTAAATCCAGAGATAAAATAGATTTTTTTCTAAAAATTGAGTGCGATGCTACATCCACGGTTCTTGATGGATCGCGTTGAAACGGCATAGAATGATGTATTTTTAATGGTGATTATTGAAATCGGATGCGCATAAAATGTAAATGAACTTCGCCGAAATTATGACCATTTTACTGTATTTTGTACCCTAGTATGCAGCAGATGCTACATCGTGGCCGCCAAATAGAATTTGACAAACTGTACATCAAATAAAAGGGATTGATTAGCTGTGTTGGAAAATCGGATGCGCATCATGTCATTTTCATAATTACGCGGTTTATATGCGTCTCAAATGTTGTAATATTCAATATAACATTATTTTAACGTTATGCCACAATTGGAATTCCTTGTGATTTAATAATATTATCCAATAGGAAAACTATTAGCCAAAAATTTGTTACAACGGAATATCATCATTATTGCGTGAAATTTTCACGAAAATGCCGAAGAACTCAAAAATTTTTTCTCCAACTTTTCCTATAAAACCATAAAAAAAAATAAAATTAGAATAATATGATTTTAATTTTTTTCTAATATTTTCTTCGTATTTTTGCAAATAACATGAATACTATAGCTCCAACCTTCACAACTTAGGTTTCATTTTATTCCTCAAAATGTCTGGATGCTGTTATAATTTTTTTTATATATTTTTCGTAAGTATGAGCGCTATTGTTTCAAAAATATCCCAGCAAAATTTGACGGAAGGGGTTCTTTGCGATGACGTGATTTCATGTCATCTTTTGCATTGGTTCAAAGGAAGTCGTGAAAGATCCGATCTTTTCATTAGGATTTGAACCAATGCCAAGGAAGTCGTGAAAGATCCGATCTTTTCATCAGCATTTGTACCCATTCCATCGATCCAATAGAGATGATGTTTGTGTTTTTATTTACACACCTGTTTATTTTCATTTTGGTATGTTCCAGTACTGCAAAAATCTACTAATTTTTACTATTTTTTTTTCGATAACATAAAGGAAAAATTGTTATCGTAGTAAAAATAAGTAGATTCTTGCAGTTTCTGGAACAGACCAAAGTTGTAAGAACTGTCGTCGTGATGTTGTCTTACATTTCCTGCATATCAAACAACTAAAATTTCTAAACAATTGGTATTATATGAAGTCCCAACCATCGAGCTAAAAATAGTATCGGACTGCACACATTGCTATTTTAAAAGTTCCCTTGTCTGTTCTAAATCTGACATAGAATGAAATCAATAAAATCTCGCTTCTTGGAATTTGAAAAAAAAGTCCGAAACGAAAAGGAACAAGAATCTGAAAATAAAGAAGAAACTACTTTTGGAAAGAAACAAATAAAAATAAATTAATTAAGCATAAATGGTATTTTCCATAAAAAGTCTCTCCTCCCCGTTCGTTACATTTTGTTCTTAGAGATCCCTAAAGCAAGCCGGGTTGTAGATCCCTACATATTTCCGTCACTAAACAAAAGAGTATAAATTACCAAAATGTTGTTATAAAATAACAAAATTATAAAATAAAAGTAATTTACGAAATAAAAATACCTAAAGGAGTGCATTTGGAGTCCATGTTGAAATCTGAACTGGTGATGGGAAGATACTTGAAAAAACCTTTTGTAAGATGAAAGAATATCAGTTGCGGAGAACGGAGGAAGTAATCTTTTGCGTTGCAGCGGTGGTGATTACATTGCAATTTTGGATGTAAACTTTTGAAAAACTAAACTAATAAATTAATTGTAGCTATTTCATGAATTCGTTTGAATTAATAAAGAGTTTTGTTTTTCATGAAAACCATATTTCAATGCAGCATTTCCATTTTCCAAACAAGACATGAAAATTTCATGCCAAGGGGTTGGTGAAAATGACATGCCAAAGCATTGGTTAAAATGACATGTCAAAGCATGGGTGGAAATGACATGCCAAAGCATTGGTGGAAGTGACATGTCAACGCATTGGTTAAAATGACATGCTTAGGATCCAGAAAAGAACGTCATCTTTTGGGGTCCACGCTCATATTAAATTCATCGATGAAGATGCTAAAAAGATGACATGCTAGATCACTTGCACCCATGATTGAATGTCATCTTTGGCATCGAACATTTTGCTGGGTATGTTTGTAAATACGTGAAATTATTTAACAAATTTGATTTTTCGCGAATCCATTTAGACTTTGCGATTATTTTTTGCATCATCGCAAAGGTTACGAATTCAGTTAACGATAATAGGATATAACAGCCAACTATATTAAGCCGCGATTTTTTTTAGAATTTTTTCTAATTATCATAATTAAAACGGTCATATCTTTTGCGCGCAACGATCAACGTTAGTAACGAAAACAGATTTGGAATGCAGATTTTTTTCTTAATCTATGTACCAAAAATCATTGATGTAGTATCAAATTTTTTTGAAATGGGAAAGACAATTTTAGACATTTTTCCTGATATATAAAATTGAAATTTGTTTGTCTGTTTGTTGGTTTGTTTGTTTGTTTGTGCCTTATAGAGTCGAAAATCGCTGAACAGGTCTTACTGAAATGTTTAGGGTACATTGCTACATCGCCTGGAATGAAAATAGGCTATATTATTTTTTGAAATTTCGCGTTGATCTAGGGATATAGCATCAAAACCGGAGGTACCTTAAAAAAATTTAGATTTTGTATGCAAATATCTTTAGAACTGTTACAGATACAATCTCCAAATTTTGTATGCGTGACGGAATTTGATGTAGAAATAAATTTAGATATAGTTCCCATACACATATATTTTCGGCCAATTTCCTTATTTTATGCTCAAAACACGCTATATATGTCCAATTTCGCTGAAATTTGGAGAGTCTGACGGAATTTGTTCCAGAAATAAATGTGCTAACTTATGTAGAGATCGGTTCAGATTTGAATATAGCTCCCATATATATTTTCGGCCGATTTCCTGTAGTTTATGCACCAAGCACGCTATATATGTCCAATTTCGCTGAAATTTGGAATGTGTTACAGAACTTGGTCTTGAAATAAATGTGCCAAATTATATCGAAATCGGTTCAGATTTGGATATAGCTCCTGCATATATTTTCGGTCGATTTCTTGTATTTTATAAACCAAACTCAAAATTTATGTCCAATTTCGGAAAAATTTGGAATGCGTAACGGGATTTGGTCTAGACATAAATGTGGCAAATCATATCGAAATCGGTTCAGATATGGATATTGCTCATATCTATATTTTAGGCCGATTTTCTGTATTTGATGCTCTAAAGACGCTGTATGTGTCCAATGTCGCTGAAATTTGGGATGTCTGACGGAATTTGTTCCAAATATAAATATGACAAATTATATCGACAGCGGTTCATATAGGAATATAGCTACCCATATATATTTTCGGTCGATTTCATGTTTTTGTTACGTATGTTCAATTTCAATGAAATTTTGAAGTCTTAGCAGTCAGTAAAAGTCATCATTATTTACAGAAGTACTTATAGTCGGGAAGGAAGGCTACAGCTATTAAGTATCATGTCCAAGGCTACAGCTATTAAGTATCATGTCTTTGAGAGACTTCGTAAGATTTATGTTTTATTATTATATATATCTAAATCATTAGGAATACTTATAGGCGGAAAGGCTTTCGGAGGAGTGTTACCTCCTGAAACATACAAAAATACCATAGTAGCTCCATAACAACCCTGAATAGGTATATAACGCCTTCATATCTCCTATATTTATTTGTTAAAATATTAAAAACGTTAAAATAATTCTGACATTCCAATATATTTTATCGTAGTCGGGGCAGCAAAGCGCACCGGGTTCAGCTAGTCTAATATATAAAAGACAATGTGTGTATGTTCCGTATAGACACATAAACGGCTGAACCGATTTTCTTAAAAATGTCAAGGAATGTACAAGAAACACCGGTGGTGAAAATAGGCTATATATTTTTTTTAATTTCGGAGAGGCCGGGTAACTCCCCCATGCCCTATTTTTATAAAAACCCTATTTTATCACGCCCACTTTTTTAATACGTTACATACCCAAAACTACAGAACCGATGTTCCAGAAAATTTCAGTGAATGTACAGGGAAGACCCGTGGTTAAAATAGGCTATACATTGTGTTGAATTTAGGAGGGGTTTGGTACCTCCTCTATGTCTGATTTAATAAAACCGCTATTTTAGGAAAAATTAAGTCTTCCGAACAACCACCCTGCTGCGGACTTGCACTCTCCGAAACACCCCGCTCCGAACTTTCACCCTACGAACCACCCCGCCCCGAACTTCCACCTTCCGATCCGCCCTGCTTCGACCTTCCACCCTGCAGCGGACTTCCACCCTCCGAACCAACCCGCATTGATCCACCCTCTGATCCACCGCTGCTGCGGACTTGCACTCTCCGAACCACCCCGCTCCGAACTTCCACCCTACGAACCACCCCGCCCCGAACTTCCACCTTCCGATCCGCCCTGCTTCGACCTTCCACCCTGCTGCGGACTTCCACCCTCCGAACCAACCCGCATTGATCCACCCTCTGATCCACCTCGCTCGGAATTTCCACCTTCCGAACCACACCCTCCCATCCACCCCGCTCCGAACTTTTACATATCGAACCACTCTGCAACGAACCACCCTGCTCCGAACTTCCACCCTTCGATTGTCCGACCCTAGGTACTCATTTTGGGACCATAAGACCCGAGCACGCCCAATTTTTGAGGTTATCACCTCAAGAGGGAGAATCCAGACTTAATAAAATGTAAACTTAATTATTTTGGTACACAATTTTATATATGTAAGGGTTTTTACTATTCTCTGAGCACAATTTCAGTCTTAATTTTGCTTTCCCCACTTCGTGGTTGAATGTCAATAACAGGGATATTATGAGATAACTACCCAGCAAAATAAATTGGAAGCAGTGCAATGTAGACTACTTCTATCACGGCATGTTTTGATGCAGTTCAAACGGAGTCATGAAAAAGACACTCCATTCCTCACATTTTAACCGCTTTTGGATGCAATCCAAAGAATCACATCCATTTGCAGTTAAAATGCAGTGCCAAGGGTCAGTTAAAATGCAGTGCCAAAGGGTTAGTTAAAATGCAGTGCTATGGAGTGCATCTTTCAGTAGTCACGCTCTTGTAAAAATCATGAGTGAAAATGCATAATTGGATGCACTTCCAGATTACTTGTACATATATTTTAACTGCATCTTTGGAGGCAAACATTTTGCTGGGTATATAATAACGAATTCGTTATACTTTCTTTACCCCTTGCCGCAAATTTTTAATCAAATATTTATCAATTATTTTACAAAACCGGTTTAAACCGATTAATGTCAAAATTCAAACTTGAATTTTAAAAGAACTCATTGTCATTTCCAGTGCATTCATCGTGATTTGGCAGCAAGAAATGTTTTGGTGTCCGATAATTACATTATGAAAATAGCCGACTTTGGACTGGCTCGCAATATTCAAGATCGTGAATATTATAGAAAAAATACCGACGGAATATTACCCGTAAAGTGGATGGCACCTGAATCGCTAGAGGAAAACTTTTACAATTCTCAGTCTGATGTCTGGTCATATGGTGTTCTTTTGTGGGAAATTTTCACCTATGGCGGAGAACCATATCCACACATCAATTCAGTAGAAGAATTATATCGCTTTTTGAATAGCGGACAACGAATGGAACAACCGCAATATTGTCCACAAATTGTTTATATGCTAATGCAACAATGTTGGCAACACGACCGCAATACGAGACCAACATTTTCAGAAATAGTGGAGAATTTCAATCAAAGCTCGGCAGAGCTGTCGATCGAAGATGCTGTGTACATGCCAACGGCTGAGACTCAATTGTGATAAAGTAATATTTAAATACAAAATAGTTTTGTGGTTTTACTAATTTATTATTAAGTTATACATAAGTAGATTGTTAATTTCAATGAGAAGAACAAAATAAATTAATATACAGAGAAGTATATTAAGTAATATAGGTAGGTTCAGTGCACTGCAATAAATAATTATAATTATAGAGAAAAGTGGTGACATGCTTCTGGTTTTTAACATTTTAGTGAGGTTTCTAAGAATGGATTTTTTAAACATTTTTAGGTGGACTCTAAGGCCACAATAAGCGTGGATATTTTTAAACATTTTTAGGTGGACTCTGAGGCCACAGAAAGCGTGGATTTTTAAACATTTTTAGGTAGACTCTAAGGCCACAATAAGCGTGGATGTTTTAAACATTTGTAGGTGGACTCTAAGGCCACAATAAGCGTGGATTTTTTTAACATTTTTAGGTGGACTCTAAGGCCACAATAAGCGTGTTTTTTTTTAAAAATTGTAGGTGGACTCTAAGGCCACAATAAGCGTGGATTTTTTAAACATTTTTAGGTGGACTCTAAGGCCGCAATAAGCGTGGATTTTTTAAACATTTTTTGGTGGACTCTTAGGCCACAATAGGCGTGGATTTTTTAAACATTTTTTGGTGGACTCTAAGGCCACAATAGGCGTGGATTTTTTTAAACATTTTTTGGTAGACTCTAAGGCCACAATAAGCGTAAATTTTCAAACATTTTTTGGTGGACTCTAAGGCCACAATAGGCGTGGATTTTTTAAACATTTTTTGGTGGACTCTAAGGCCACAATAAGCGTAAATTTTCAAACATTTTTTGGTGGACTCAAAGGCCACAATAGGCGTGGATTTTTTTAAACATTTTTTGGTGGACTCTAAGGCCACAATAAGCGTAAATTTTCAAACATTTTTTGGTGGACTCTAAGGCCACAATAGGCGTGGATTTTTTAAACATTTTTTTGGTGGACTCTAAGGCCACAATAGGCGTGGATTTTTTTAAACATTTTTTTGGTGGACTCTAAGGCCGCAATAGGCGTGGATTTTTTACACATTTTTTGGTGGTCTCTAAGGCCACAATAGGCGTGGATTTTTTTAAACATTTTTTGGTGGACTCTAATGCCACAATATATAAATATAATTGTTCCACAAACTTCCCATAAGGGACAAGGGAGACTTCTCTCATATCAATGAGTGCACCCCGATTCATATTAAGCTCAATGATATGGGACCTACAGTTTATCGCCGAGTCCGAACGGCGTGTCTAAAACACCACTTTTGTAGAGAAGTTTTACATGGCTGAAATACTCAGGAAATGTCGCCAACATTACTGAGGGGTATTTTGCCACCGTTGAAAAGTGTTTTTGATGTAGCCTGGCCGGGGAATCGAACCCACGACCTTATGTGTGCAAGGCGGGTGTGCATACCATTGCACCACGGTGGACTCTGAGGCCACAGAAAGCGTGGATTTTTAAACATTTTTAGGTAGACTCTAAGGCCACAATAAGCGTGGATGTTTTAAACATTTGTAGGTGGACTCTAAGGCCACAATAAGCGTGGATTTTTTTAACATTTTTAGGTGGACTCTAAGGCCACAATAAGCGTGGTTTTTTTAAAAATTTGTAGGTGGACTCTAAGGCCACAATAAGCGTGGATTTTTTAAACATTTTTAGGTGGACTCTAAGGCCGCAATAAGCGTCGATTTTTTAAACATTTTTTGGTGGACTCTTAGGCCACAATAGGCGTGGATTTTTTTAAACATTTTTTGGTGAACTCTTAGGCCACAATAGGCGTGGATTTTTTTAAACATTTTTTGGTGGACTCTAAGGCAACAATAAGCGTGGATTTTTTTAAACATTTTTTGGTGGACTCTAAGGCCACAATAGGCGTGGATTTTTTAAACATTTTTTGGTTGACTCTAATGCCACAATAGGCGTGGATTTTTTTAAACATTTTTTGGTGGTCTCTAAGGCCACAATAAGCGTGGATTTTTTTAAACATTTTTTGGTGGACTCTAAGGCCACAATAGGCGTGGATTTTTTTAAACATTTTTTGGTGGACTCTAAGGCCACAATAAGCGTAAATTTTCAAACATTTTTTGGTGGACTCTAAGGCCACAATAGGCGTGGATTTTTTAAACATTTTTTGGTGGACTCTAAGGCCACAATAAGCGTAAATTTTCAAACATTTTTTGGTGGACTCTAAGGCCACAATAGGCGTGGATTTTTTTAAACATTTTTTGGTGGACTCTAAGGCCACAATAAGCGTAAATTTTCAAACATTTTTTGGTGGACTCTAAGGCCACAATAGGCGTGGATTTTTTAAACATTTTTTTGGTGGACTCTAAGGCCACAATAGGCGTGGATTTTTTTAAACATTTTTTTGGTGGACTCTAAGGCCACAATAGGCGTGGATTTTTTTAAACATTTTTTGGTGGACTCTAATGCCACAATAGGCGTGGATTTTTTTAAACATTTTTTGGTGGTCTCTAAGGACACAATAAGCGTGGATTTTTTTAAACATTTTTTGGTGGACTCTAAGGCCACAATAGGCGTGGATTTTTTTAAACATTGTTTGGTGGTCTCTAAGGCCACAATAGGCGTGGATTTTTTTAAACATTTTTTGGTGGTCTCTAAGGCCACAATAGGCGTGGATTTTTTTAAACATTTTTTGGTGGACTCTAAGGCCACAATAAGCGTGGATTTTTTTAAACATTTTTTGGTGGACTCTAAGGCCACAATAAGCGTGGATTTTTTTAAACATTTTTTGGTGGACTCTTAGGCCACAATAGGCGTGGATTTTTTTAAACATTTTTTGGTGGACTCTTAGGCCACAATAGGCGTGGATTTTTTTAAACATTTTTTGGTGGTCTCTAAGGCCACAATAGGCGTGGATTTTTTTAAACATTTTTTGGTGGTCTCTAAGGCCACAATAGGCGTGGATTTTTTTAAACATTTTTTGGTGGACTCTAAGGCCACAATAAGCGTGGATTTTTTTAAACATTTTTTGGTGGACTCTAAGGCCACAATAAGCGTGGATTTTTTTAAACATTTTTTGGTGGACTCTAGGGCCACAATAAGCGTGGATTTTTTTAAACATTTTTTGGTGGACTCTTAGGCCACAATAGGCGTGGATTTTTTTAAACATTTTTTGGTGGACTCTTAGGCCACAATAGGCGTGGATTTTTTTAAACATTTTTTGGTAGACTCTAAGGCCACAATAAGCGTAAATTTTCAAACATTTTTTGGTGGACTCTAAGGCCACAATAGGCGTGGATTTTTTTAAACATTTTTTGGTGGACTCTAAGGCCACAATAGGCGTGGATTTTTTTAAACATTTTTTGGTGGTCTCTAAGGCCACAATAGGCGTGGATTTTTTTAAACATTTTTTGGTGGACTCTAAGGCCACAATAAGCGTGGATTTTTTTAAACATTTTTTGGTGGACTCTAAGGCCACAATAGGCGTGGATTTTTTTAAACATTTTTTGGTAGACTCTAAGGCCACAATAAGCGTGGATTTTTTTAAACATTTTTTGGTGGACTCTTAGGCCACAATAAGCGTGGATTTTTTTAAACATTTTTTGGTGGACTCTTAGGCCACAATAGGCGTGGATTTTTTTAAACATTTTTTGGTGGACTCTTAGGCCACAATAGGCGTTGATTTTTTTAAACATTTTTTGGTAGACTCTAAGGCCACAATAAGCGTAAATTTTCAAACATTTTTTGGTGGACTCTAAGGCCACAATAGGCGTGGATTTTTTAAACATTTTTTGGTGGACTCTAAGCCACAATAGGCGTGGATTTTTTTAAACATTTTTTGGTGGACTCTAAGGCCACAATAGGCGTGGATTTTTTAAACATTTTTTGGTGGACTCTAAGGCCACAATAGGCTTGGATTTTTTTAAACATTTTTGGTGGACTCTAAGGCCACAATAGGCGTGGATTTTTTTAAACATTTTTTGGTGGACTCTAAGGCCACAATAGGCGTGGATTTTTTTAAACATTTTTTGGTGGACTCTAAGGCCACAATAGGCTTGGATTTTTTAAAACATTTTTTGGTGGACTCTAAGGCCACAATAGGCTTGGATTTTTTTAAACATTTTTTGGTGGACTCTAAGGCCACAATAGGCGTGGATTTTTTTAAACATTTTTTGGTGGACTCTAAGGCCACAATAGGCGTGGATTTTTTTAAACATTTTTTGGTGGTCTCTAAGGCCACAATAGGCGTGGATTTTTTTAAACATTTTTTGGTGGTCTCTAAGGCCACAATAGGCGTGGATTTTTTAAAACATTTTTTGGTGAACTCTAAGGCCACAATAGGCGTGGATTTTTTTAAACATTTTTTGGTGGACTCTAAGGCCACAATAGGCGTGGATTTTTTTAAACATTTTTTGGTGGACTCTAAGGCCACAATAGGCGTGGATTTTTTTAAACATTTTTTGATGGACTCTAAGGCCACAATAAGCGTGGTGTTGATGAAAATATCTTATTTTACCAACCCAAACTCTTAAACTGTGCAAACAAAAAAACAAATGGACACCAAAAATCCCGCTTCAACAAAATCATCTTCATCTAAAACATCATCTACATAGCAATCAATTTAATTATTAACATCCCTAATCATCATTATCATCCTCTTTGGCATCGTTTATATCCACAGCAACTTAATTATCATCATCTTCACCAACATAGTTGTCATCATCGGACCCGGTGGTCCAATGAATCGGGGTGCACTTATTGATATGAGAGAAGGTACTCTTCTCCCTATTGGGATGTTTGTGGAAAAATTATATTTTATACATTAATGTTAGAAATTTCTAATAAATATTACTAAATTGGAAAATTGACAATGTTTAGCCCCTTCTGCTACATATTTAAATTTTCTTTGAAAATCAGGGTTCTTTAGGCATAAGACCGACACACAGTGTTGCCGCGTGGACAAAAATCAAAGAATGTGATGTTAACTTTTACATATCGTCTGCTCCGTCGGAAAAGGTCGTAAGTCCACTTTTTTTGGAAATCGCGTTTTTGTTACAGGATGATAGTACACGTCAAAACACGTCGTATGATACAAAGAAAATGGTAGTACGTCGCGTTTTTGTACATGTTTTGCCCTTGTCGGAAAAGGTCGTAAGTCCACAAAACGTGCAAATTTGAGTACGAAAATGTCGTAAGTCTACAGGAAAATGTATACTTTAAAAGAATACTACAGCTAATGTAGTTCAGATATAATGTTTAACGTCATCCATGGTTGGGGTACAATGTAAAGAACTAGCCTACACCTTTGGATGATAATCGGATGATATTTGGCGGAGCCTTTGGATCAAACTTTTGAACAAAAATGTGATAATTTCTATATTGCAACGAAAATTTACATTTGAAATATATTTTTCCCTATAAGCGAACTGATTATGAAAGATGGACTTCTGGCCTTTTCATTGATACAAATTGGGATGCTGTATGTGTTTAAATACCTCATGTATTGAAAAAATAAAAAAACAAGATTTTTACTGTTTTACTGTCGTATATATTACTTAACTTTATTAACAAGTAATTGGTGGTTTCTCTAGGGGCATTTATTCACATAACGAGATTAGTTTGTATTCTGAATTGAATAAAGTAATACCTTCTAACGAACAGTATTCTAAAATAAAAAATTGATTGAAATGTTATTAAACCAGAAAGACATCATGCTTTTTGCTAACAAAGAGCAGTATACATTTGGAATGGAATTAGACGATGGTGTCATGGGTCTAGTTTCCTATGGTTTTCACGGTGATTCTGAAAGCTCTGATGATAAACTTCCTAAGCCCAGGAAGACATTACATGCTGAAGATTATACATGGTTTGCAGACAGAAACAAAAACAAAATACCCCAACCGAAGAATAAATACCAAATTTAAGCCATTTCTGAGGAATATTGAGGCCACACCTTCAAAATACCGGAAATCGGGAGGTACCGTTCTATGGGGGCTATATTAAGGCGTCAATACCAAACATCCTAGAAGTAATAGAAACTTCTATACCAAATCACGAAAATCTATCTTTAAAATTGCGAGCTGTATCTTAATTTCAAAAGACGGACAGATAGTCTTAGATCAAGAATAGCAATTTTAACATACCGCCAAATAATTGATGATTTGAGGCATGCCGACTGTGTCCACCATCTTAAAATGTATCTTATGTACCTGATGAAACTATAGCTACCGATATGTTGCCTTCTAATCTAAACACTTGCTCCCCAATAAGACCAAAGCTTAGTTATGCATAACATCTAGTATTTCCATTGATTTGTAGCATATTTAAGAAAGTGGGGGTGGTCGGGTCTTATTGCTAAAATATGTAGCCAAGATTGGGGAAACGGAACCGTTCGTAAGTTTTATATATGTATATAGCGCATTTAAAAAATAGGGCACAGGTGTAACCCGCTCCTCCGAAATTCAACAAAATATATAGCCTACTTACACCAAGGGACATCCCTGTGCATAACCTGAAAATTACATGGAATAAGTATTTTGGGTCGGAGATTCAACAACAGTTGCCTCGCAAATAAATTTTCTGACCGATATTTTCATAACTTTAGCAAAAAAGCGTTTTTTAAAAAATAGGGCCTGCCCCCTTCCAAATTCAAAAAAATATAGAGCCTATTTTCACTCCGGTTCTTACTTGTATATTGTCTGAAATTTTCAAAAAAATAGGTCCAGCCGTTTTTGAGTCTATACGGAACATACACTCATTGTCTTTTATATATAAGATTTCACCCAAAAGTTTTGGTCCATTAAACACGCTAATAATTATCTCATCACCATGTTAAATTGTAAGATTATTCTTTTTCTTAAACTCAAATCATTTTTAAAATTTCACTCCGATCGGCTACCGACAGCTACAAAGTCGGGTAAAAAATGTGTGTTTGGTCCATTTCACACCTTTCGATCATAACCAACATCTAGTGGGATCACTTCTGGTCGGAACACGACCTCTCCACAAAATTTCGTGACGATCGGTCCAAAATTGAGGCCTGGAGTTTTATTACAATTGTTAATGGATGGACGGACACACATAGCTAGATCGCTTTATCTCGTGAAGATATGAAAAAATGGCAAGGGGAGGGGGTATACGACAAATTCTTCGCGATATTACACGAATATTGGACAAAACGAACTTATAATACCCTTTCCACATTGTTTTGTAAAGTATAAATATTTTATTTTAAAAACGTCCGTAAATTGTAGGAAAAGGTCGTAAGTCCCAACAAAAATACAAAACTGTACAAGGAAAAGGTCGTAAGTCCAAAGACATCCAAGTATCTCCCAAACGCGACGGAACTTTATCAAACAAAGTACAGGTATTGAAGCGGAATAAATAAACGAAGAATACTGCTTTTACCACCATAATAAAATCTTTAATACAGAAAGCGCTGGAATGTTTTTTCTTCCTCCTGAAAAATTTATTGAGAGGGACTTACGACCTTTTCCGACGGAGCAGACGATATGTTTATGTTTTTTTCTTACAGTAAACACATCCGATAAAACGAATCTGAAAGAATTTTGTCGATATGTGCATCCATAATGAAGTTATAGCTCTTTAAATATGAAAAATATTTCCCAGATAATCTAAAGCGATAATCATATGAAAATTAGACGACATTTAAAATAACATTTTCTGAAAAGTTTGTTGATAATATTAAAAGTTTTGGAGGGGGATTTGAAGGATGGGCTATAAATAAAAAATTATAGTACAAACAGTTGACATCAACTGCACATGGGCAAAGTACCGTTATCAAGAACTAAAAATTTAAATTTGATAAAAAATATATAAATTCTTAATATTTCGTAGAGTAGATCTTTTGATTGCCACCTATTGCCACCTTGGCTCTTGATTTCCGTTAATTGGACATCTCTTCCGAAGCGAAATGTGTAAAAACATTCTGCCCATCCCTGCAACCCTCTGAGATATATCGATTCAGATTTTATATAGCCCCCATATATATCTTTTCCCGATTTTGCTACAGCTTGTTCAATTTTGATCGAATAGCCTTGAAATTAAATATGTGTAATTTTCTTAGGCCCCTAAATAGCTACACCGATTTTCACAAAAATCGGTTCAGATTTGGATATAGCCCCCATATATATCTTTTCCCGATTTTGCTACAGCTTGTTCAATTTTGATCGAATAGCCTTGAAATTAAATATGTGTAATTTTCTTAGGCCCCTAAATAGCTACACCGATTTTCACAAAAATCGGTTCAGATTTGGATATAGCCCTCATATATATCTTTCTCCGATTTTGCTATAACTCGGTCAATTTTGATCGAATAGCCTTCAAATGTAACATGTAATATTTTCTTAGGCCCCTGAGTAGCTCTACCGATTTTCACAAAAATCGGTTCAGATTTGGATATAGCCCCCATATATATCTGTCCCCGATTTTGCTATAACTCCGTCAATTTTAATCGAATAGCCTTCAAATTTGATATGTGATATTTTCTTAGGTCCCTTAATAGGTTCACCGATTTTCGTAAAAATCGGTTCAGATTTGGCTATTCGATCAAAATTGACCGAGTTATAGCAAAATTGGGGAAAGATATATGTATATGGGGGCTATATCCAAATCTGAACCGATTTTTGTGAAAATCGGTAGAGCCACTCAGGGGCCTAAGAAAATATTACGTATTAAATTTGAAGGCTATTCGATTAAAATTGACCGAGTTATAGCAAAATCGGGGAAAGATATATATGGGGGCTATATCCAAATCTGAACCGATATGGACCAAAGTTGAAATTTTTCGTTCCTATGCCCTTACAAGTACTTGTGCAAAAATTCATCAACCTAGGTCAACTCCTTCTATTTTTGTCCACTTTTGTATGGAAGCGGCAACACTGTGCGACATAAGATACCGAGTACATTTTGAAAAAAAAGGTGGCGGCTGTACATATGAAAATCCAATTGGACAATTAATACGCTAGGACTCCACGTAATTTGCATGATAAGGACAATTTGTAGAATGATAAGAAGATGTGGTTATCTACACAAAACCCGTTATATATTAGGCAGTAGGCCCGTTATCTAGCAGACACATTATTGCAATTTGCATCAGGGGAAAGGTCAGTAGTTCCTTTTTCATATATAGGCTACTTTGCCGGTATATGCCCTCTAGTAATTAAAATATCAACCAACATTTTTTTATATTTTTCATACAAAAATAAATAATATCAGATTATCATCCAAAATTGTAGTCATATTCTTCGACCTAAACTCTTACCTCGTGCAAAATTTAGTATCACCTTGAAAGAAATGTTTACGAGTGAAAAGCTCATGTACAGGGGCAGGGGTGTAGGGTATAACATAGTCGGCCCCGCCCGACTATAGCCTTTGCTCACTTGTGATTCCTAGCGGTTGTTTTTGACATTTCGTTTTCGATGAAAACCACATTGCCACTCTTGGACTACATAGTGGTAGAAACCCCTCATATTTCAGTTTTGAATTTCTTACACAATTTTTATCATAAAATACAAATATTTTTGTATGTCTTTCCATCCTCTATTCGTAAAAGTGATAATTATCACAAAAATATAACTACCATTCATGCCGTTTGTGGTGCACAGCAAACTTCTTGGGTGCTGTTGCATCTGTTCCTCCGTTGTCTATCAACAGTCAGTGGAAATTGTGTACAATTAAGGTTCGACATCCCCCGATAGTTGAGAGCAAACAACAATTGGCAAAATGCATTTGTTCCGCATGATTGTGGCAACAAATGATGTTGCGTGTTGTCGTCCATGCTGTTTGTGCAACGTGCAACACTAGTACTAGCCAGCCATGTTATCACTAGCGGTGAGGAGGGGAGAGTATGTCCACCAAATCAAAAGATAAATGTGGGCAACAAAACCTGTTGGCTACATAATCATAATCATCATCATCTTCTTCGGCAGTTGGAATGTTTTAGACTTAGATATGATGGCGGGGACGAGGATATTTCAGTTGTTATGGATTGTGGTCGTACGGTGCTGTGCGTGTACGCTTTTGACCATTGCAACGCTATTCTGTTGGTGTTTCCTCGTTTTCCTCGCAAATTCCTCCCAATCGTTGCAATAACTGGCGTTGAATATGTAACAAAATACGCACACATGGAATTGGATATGGGTTTTATTTTAATAATACATCGCACATTGTTTGGAATCAGAGTTTCAAATTCAATCTGAAATACATCAAAGAAGTTGAGTGGAATTTTGAGAATATTTTTTCAAAGAATTTTATAGTCAAAGCCTTGGACTTTTTAAGAAGACTTTTTTTGCGTGGATTTTTAAATATTTTTATACCCTCAGCCTTTAGGCTAAAGAGGGTATTTACACTTTGATACGGCCAAAAATGTGCCTCATCGAAATATTGGTTTTAGACCCCAAGTATGTTTGTACGATATCCGTTTCAGGCAATTTTGAGTCGATCTAGCAATGTCCGTCTGTCTGTCTGGCTGGCTGGTGTGCACGATAACTCTCGAACGGATCAATCGATTCGATTCAAATTTTGGGTGTCGAAATATTTTGTCCAGATTTGCTTTAAGTTCGAAGATGGGCCATATCGGTCCACTCCTTCAGGTACCTCCCCCACAAAAGTTCAAAAATGTTCGGAAAAATGCTCCGCACGATAACTCTTGAAGGGAGTAACCGAATTAGTCCATACTTTGCACATCGTGACATTTCTGCCGTTTGTATTCCGCCGTTTGTATTCACTACCCTCATTACGACGATATAATTTTTTTCAAGAGAAAGTCCATATATCATCAGAAATCAGCACGAAAACTGCAAACAACCCATATAATACCATGTGTCGTAGTTGGAGCGCACGATAACTCTCGAACGGATCAACATATTTGGTTCAAATTTTGGGTCTTTCTATATTTTGTCCAAACTTAGTTTAAGTTCGAAGATAGACCATATTGGTCCACTCCTTCCGGTACCTCCCCCACAAAGGTTCAAAATTTTTCGCCAAGATTGTGGGCATGATAACTCTAGGAGGAAATAACCGAATTGAGCCAAACTTTGCTATTGGTAATATTACTTTCAGGCATAGATCGAGTTCTAATATGGAATATATCGGTCCACTCATTTGAGTACCTCCCACACAAAATTTGGAAAAAGTATAGTTTAACAACTCCTCTCTGATCTTAATAATTTGTGATGCAGCAGGTTGCACTTGCGACCCCTGTTACGACGATGTAATTTTTTTTCGTGGGCAAGTCCATACTTCCTGAGATAATGACCCAAAAAGGTCCAGAAAATCCTAACGGCACCACCTAAACTGGCTAATGTGTAAAATAACCCTTTAAGATAGAAATCGATTTAGCTCAAACTTTGTAAATTGAAAAGTAAATTTGTAATATATTGAAATTCAGAAAATTAAGTACAACATATTTAATTATATAGTCTGTAAGGAAAATATCCATAGACTAATAAAGAAAAAAAAAAAGAATTCCTACAGATTTGTATTAGGTCCGAATATGTACTACATCGGATCACTCCTATGGGAAAAAATGCATTCGTCATGGATCATTCTGAATTTTGTTGCAACATGTAGTTTTTTGCGGCCCTTTCCATCCTGGAAAATTTTCCCAACAGCTAAAAAACCTACAGAAGTATTGTGTTAACTTTTTTTCTTCGGGTACGTGGCTGAGGGTATATCTCTGTCGGCTCAGCTGACTGATACTTTCTTACTTGTTTCAAGGAATTTTACCACAAAGGCGTGGATTTTTTAAATATATTTTCAAGCAATTTTACCATCAACGGCGTGGATATTTAAATATCATACCATCAAAGGGATGGATTTTTAAGAATATTTTTTTCAAGGAATACTAACATCAAAGTCGTGGATTTTTTAGGAATATTTTTTCAAGGAATTTTAGCATGAAACGCGTGAATTTTTTTAGAATATTCTAAATATTCTTAAAAAAGATTTTAACATCAAAGGCTTGGGTTTTTAAGAATATTTTTTCATGGAATTTTAACATTACAGGCGTGTTTTTTTATGAATAATTTTTCAACGAATATTTACATCAAAGCCGTTGATTTTTAAAAATAATTTTTCAAGGAATTTTAACATCAAAGGCGTGCATTTTTAAGAATAACTTTTCAACGAATTTTAACATCAAAGGCGTTGATTTTTTAAACAAGTAAAAAAGTATCAGTCGGCTTGGCCGACAGAGATATACCCTCAGCCTGTGTATATTGAAACAATTTTTTTCCAAAAACAAACGCATGTATTTAGGGAATTTTAGGCGTTTGAACTGACAAAAATGTTGATTAGGATTAGAGATCAAAAGTATTGCGGAGGAGATACTAAAAAGAATGGATCTCCAGCCACTACATATGGTACCATAGGGGTTTTTTACAACTTCAGGGATGTTTGCTCAAGAAGTATGGACTTGCCCCTGAAACAACTTTTACCATCGCAATTGAGGCAGCGAATGCAAGTTGCTTCAACAAAAATCAAAGTGATTCGAAAGCAGGTCTTAAAGTGAACATGTATCCGAAATTTTGTGTGGGAGGTACCGGATGGGGTGGACAAATATAGTCCATATTTGAACCTGATCTATATCTGGTAGATATATTAACATGTGTAAAGTATGGTCCAATTCGGCCACTCTCTTCAAGAGTTATCGTACGCACAATTTTTCCGAACATTTTTGAACTTTTGTGGGGGAGGTACCTGAAGGAGTGGACCGATATGGCTTATCTTCGAACTTAAACTATGTTTGGACAAAATATTACTAAGACCAAACTTTGGACCGAATCGGCAGACCTGTACGAGAGTTATTTTGCCCTCCAACCTCCTCACACGGTGTCATAGGGGTTTTTTGCAACTTTCAGGCTATTTTCTCAGGAAGTATGGACTTGCCCCTGATGAAACTTATACCGTCGTATGGAGGGCAGTGAATACAAGTTGCTAAAGCAAAAATCAAAGCGATTCGAGAGATGGTCCTAAACTGAACTTTTCCAAATTTTTGTGTGGGAGGTACCCGACGGAGTGGACCAATTGAGTCCATATTAAAACCTGATCTAAGTCTGGTACACGCTCCGCGATGGGCAAAGTATGGACCATATCGGTTACTCCCTTCAAGAGTTATCGTGCGCACAAATTTTCCGAAATTTTCGAATTTTTGTGGGGGAGGTACCGGAAGGAGTGGACCGATATAGCTCATCTTCGAACTTAAACTAAGTTTGGGCAAAATATTACGAAAGCCAAAATTTGAACCGAATCGGTTCATCCGTTCGAGAGTTATCGTGCGCTCCAGCCAGCCAGACAGACAGACAGACAGACGGACGGACATTGCTCAATCGACTCCAAATTGTCTGAAACACATTTCGTCCAAACATACTTGGGGTCTAAAACCATTATTTCGATGAGGCACATTTTGCCCGTATGAAAGTGTATATACCCTTCATAGCCTAAAGGCTGAGGGTATAAAAATATTTTTTCAAGAAATTTTAACATGAAAGGCGTTGTTATACCCTCAGCATTTATGCAAACGATGGTATATACATCAACGAAATAATGGTTTTAGATGTTTAGTATGTTTAGACGAAATCCGTTTCAGACAATTTGGAGTCGATCCAAAATTTGACTTTCGTAATATTTTGTCCAAACTTAGTTTATGTTCGAAGATGGGTTATATCGGTCCACTCCTTCCGGTACCTCCCCCACAAAAGATCGCAAATGTTCGGAAAAATTGTGCGCAGGATAACTCTTGAAGGGAGTAACCGATTTGGTCTATATTTTGGACATCGTAAAATTTCTACCAAACTTAGATGAGCTTCCAATATGGTCTTAATCGGTCCACTCCTTCCGCTACCTCCCACAAAAAATTTCGGAAAAGTTCAGTTTAGGACCTGCTCTCGAATCGTTTTGATTTTTGTTGTAACAACTTGTATTCACGGCCCACATAGGGCAATGCAAGTTTCATTTAGGGCTAAACCATACTTCCTAAGAAAATAGCCTGAAAGTTTCAAAAAAGCCCTATGACACCGTGTGTATTGGTTGGAGCGCAAGATAACTCTCGAACGGATCTGCCGATTCGATCCAAAATTTGCCCTTCATAATATTTTGTCCAAACTTAGTTTATGTTCGATGATACGCCATATCGGTTCACTTTTTCAAGTACCTCCCCCACAAAAGTTCGAAAATGTTCGGAAAAATTGTGCGCACGATAACTCTTGAGTGACCGACTTGGTCCATACTTTACGCATCCTAACATATCTACCAGATATAGATCAGGTTTGAATTTGGACTACATGTGTCCGTTCCCTCGGGTACCCCCACACAAAATTTCGGATAAGTTCACTTTAAGACCTGATCTTGACTAACTTTGATTTCTATTGAAGCAATTTGCAATCGCTGTCTCAATTACGACGGTAAAAGCTTTTTCAGTGGCAAGTCCATACTTCTTGGGAAAACAGCCCGAAAGTTGTAAAAAACCCCTGTGCCACCATATGTAGTAGCTGGAGAGCACAATAACTTTCGAACTTATAAACCAATTTGGTCCAAATTTGGCCTTCGTCATATTTTGTCTAAAGATAGTTTAACTTCTAAAATGGCCCATATCGGTCCTCTCCTTAGGATACCTTCCCCACAAAAGTTCAACATTTGTGTCCAAGTGCAGTTTAGGGCCTGTTCGGAGATCCTTTGGAAATTTATACCGATGAGCATCATTTGTGGTCCTGTTTAAAGCCATATTATGTTTTCCGTGGACAAGTCCATGCTTCCTGGCATACTGGTCCAACAGGTGTACGATAAACCACTGAAATGACTAGTGGGCGCGATATCTATCGGAAAGATATGACTCTCAAAATAAGATCCACTACCGTAAAGTACTATGTCGGTCCATTCTCTTCTCCGCAAAACTTTTGATCTTTAATCCTATTCCACATTTTTGACGTCAGTTTCAAATTTCCAAAAAGTGCCACAAAATTCTGAAAAAAACCCTAAATACATTCGATCTGTCCGTAGATTAAAGTTCCAATTCACATAGGCTGAGGGTATATTTCGGTCGACAAAGCCGACTGACACTTTCTTACTTGTTTAGGAATATGTTCTCAAGGAATTTTACCATCAAAGGCGCGGATTTTTTAAGAATATTTTCAAGGAATTTCAACATCAAAGGCGTTGGTTTTTTAAATATTTTTTCAAGGAATTTTTAAATCAAATGCGTGGATTTTTTAAGAATAATTTTACAATGCATTTTAATATCAAAGACGTGGATTTAAAAAAGAAAAAACAAAATTCAAGGTATTTTAACATCAATGGCGTGGATTTTTGTAAAATATTTTTTTCAAGGAATTTTAAATTTAAAATCGAGTTTTTTTAAATATTTTTTAAGGAATTTTAACATCAAAGGCGTGGATTTTTTAAGAATAATTTTTCAATGAATTTTAACGTCAAAGGCGAAAAATATTTTTCAAAGAATTTTGAGTCAAAGTCGTGGATTTTTTAAGAATAATTTTTCAATGAATTTTAACGTCAGAGGCGAAAAATATTTTTCAAAGAATTTTGAGTCAAAGGCGTGGATTTTTTAAGAATAACTTTTCAATGAATTTTAACGTCAAAGGCGGAAAATATTTTTCAAAGAATTTTGAGTCAAAGGCGTGGATTTTTTAAGAATCAGTTTTCAATGAATTTTAACGTCAAAGGCGGAAAATATTTTTCAAAGAATTTTGAATCAAAGGCGTGGATTTTTTAAGAAAAATTTTTCAATGAATTTTAACGTCAAAGGCGGAAAATATTTTTCAAAGAATTTTGAGTCAAAGGCTTGGATTTTTTAAGAAAAATTTTCAATGAATTTTAACGTCAAAGGCGGAAAATATTTTTCAAAGAATTTTGAGTCAAAGGCGTGGATTTTTTAAGAATAATTTTTCAATGAATTTTAACGTCAATGGCGGAAAATATTTTTCAAAGAATTTTGAGTCAAAGGCGTGGATTTTTTAAGATTTTTTCAAGGAATTTTAGATTCAATTGCGTGGTTTTTAGGAGTATATTTTTAAGGAGGTTTGAATCAAAGGCAAAATACAAGGAATTTTCAGGGAATTTTAGATTAAGATAAGTGGATTTTTTATTTTTTCAGAATTTTTAAGAATTTATTTAAGAATATTTTTTATGAAATTTAAGGCTCAAAAAGCCGTTTTTTAAGAATATTTTTTTTTTTCAAGAAATTTTAGCATCAAAGCACGTTGACTTCTATGCTGTTGTTGTTGGTGGCATTACTTGGTTTACACTCTAGCTATTATTGCCACAGTTGTTGATTATCCGGTATTGAATGTTGATCTGGAATGTATTTCTGTTTTCTATTTCAATCGGCAAGTTTTCTAATTT
The DNA here is from genome assembly GCF_047663935.1 of Musca autumnalis. NCBI lineage: Eukaryota > Metazoa > Arthropoda > Insecta > Diptera > Muscidae > Musca > Musca autumnalis. The sequence goes on along the minus strand of NW_027411866.1, from coordinate 157,859,412 downwards.
AGGTTTTGATTTGAAATTACATCGTTTGTTCGTTTGTTATGCAACAAAAATATCCAGTTTAACTAACCATCCGCCCTGTTTGGTTAGATGTCCATATTCATGTTTGTTGGTTTTTCTGTGTTTCCATCCATCTGTCCATCCTTTCATCCACCGAACCGTACATAGCGGGCCAAAGCAAACCAAGCCAAATCAATGTTAGCGAAATTTTAATGCCCAACTCTTTGAACTGGTTTAAAATTATTTTCGCTGCTATTGTTTCTGTAGCAGTCAGTGAGTGGTGTTGTTGTCAAAATGGTTTATGGAAATGAGTTCATTTCCTGACTGGTCGTCTGTCCTCGTACATGACCCAAACATTTGTTGTATTTTTTGTGTGTGCGTGTGATTTGAATTGGCTGGCTATGAAAAGTCTGCTGACTGTTGGACCCGTTGGCTATTCGGGGGCAAAAATACATTTGTATGGAAATTTGGGAGCGACAAGTATTTTATCTCTGATATTGGCATTGACTAAAGAACTATTAGTAGTGATTTGCACATAATGAATGTGTATGGGAATGCATACAGACATACATACAGAGATTATATGTGTGCGAATATGTGGTATGTGAAATTTTGGCTAAATATTAGAAATTAGAAAGAAAGAGAATTTTAAAACAAGACTTGTAGCCAACATTGCCAAATAATAGGATTTGTATATTGTCGAAGGCTTAAAGAGCACATGGCCCCTGCCCTGACCATGAATGTAAACGTTATCAATTCTAAAATTGGAAAGCCGAATATACTGAACCCAACTGTCCATAATGAATCGACCGACGGAGGCCTGATTCTTTCTGAGATCGTCGTTCATTGTAACCCCTTCTACTCTCTCTTATTTGTTACCTCTGTCCCATTTGTTGTTTACATTTATCCGTCTGTTTGTATGTGAATTTGCGACCCCTGTCCTGACCATGAAGTTAGAATATTGTAAACGTTTTCAATTCCAAAATTGGAAACGAGAATATACTTAACCCAACTGTCCGTAATGAATCAACCGACAGGGGACTGAAGCTTTTTTGTTTCCTCCAATAAACCGTCCCTTTTTTTATAGTATTTGTTTTAATTCACTTCAGAGGTTTTAATTGGCGTCATGTAGGGTGACAGACTAGGCCAGTTTATAGGTGATACATGATACGCTTTGATTATGTTCCCGTTGTGATGAACGGAGAGTTCGGCATCCTCGTACATCGCTCTTATTATTCGGAATATTTTCTGGGTTACACCCTTTTTTATAGAGTGTTCTAATATGAATCGTAGGGTGTTGGCCTGGTCTACACAGCTTCTATTTGGTCCGATGCCAGCTTGTTCATCTCTTAGAATGTTTTCTACTTGCCTTTGAATTATTTTTCTAATTATGGCTTCTAGTAAATAGAGTAGTTGTGTTTTTTGCCAAAACATAATAGGAGTTTTTGGCAAACTTAAAAAGTAACAAGTAAAAACGTATCAGTCGGCTTTGCCGACAGAGATATACCCTCAGCCTGTGTGAAGGATCTTCGAACAGATCCTAAACTGTCCTTCAAAAAATTTCGAACTTTTGTGGATGAAGACCGATACGGACCATACCGGAAGTTGCGCATCGATAGTGCCCATATTCGAAATTAAACAAAGCTTGGAAAAATATTACGGAAGCCAAATTTTGGAACGAATCGGCTTATCCGTTCGAGAGTTTCGTGCGATTCATTCAGCCACTTTACATGGTTCCATAGGGATTTTTATAACTTAAGGGCTATTTTCTCAGGACGAATGGATTTGCGCCCTAAAAAACTTGTACCGTCGTAATGGCGGCAGCGAATGCAACTCATTACAACAAAGATCAAAGTGATTCGAGAGAAGGCCGTAAACTTCATTTTTTTTAAATGTTGTGCGGGATGTACCCGAAGGAGTTGACATATGCAGTCCATATTCGAAGCTGATTTATGTCTTGTAGGAATATTACGATGTTCAAAGTACGGACCAAATCGGATACTCTCCTCCAGAGTTATCATGCGCACAAATTTTCCGAACAAATTTGAACTTTTGTGCGGGAGGTACCGTAAGGAGTGGACCGATATATCTTATCTTCGAACCTAAACTCAGTTTGGTCAAAATATTACAAAGGCCAAATTTTGGACCGAATCGACAAATCCGTTCGAGAGTTATCATTCGCTCCAACCATTACACACCATGTCAAAGGGATTTTTGCAACTTTCAGGTTATTTTCTCAGGAAGTATGGACTTGCCCCTGATGAAACTTGTACCGTCATATGGGGGACAGTGAATACAAGTTGCTACAACAAAAATCAAAGCGATTCGAGGGCAGGCCCTAAACTGAACTTATCCGAATTTTTGTGTGGGAGGTACCAGAAGGAGTGGACCGATTGAGTCCATATTGAAGCCTTATCTAAGTCTGGTAGACATTTCACGATTTGCAAAGTATGGACCAAATCGGTTACTCCCTTCGAGAGTTATCGTACGCACAAATTTTCCGAACATTTTCGAACTTTTGTGGGGGAGCTACCGGAAGGATTGGACCGATATAACCTATCTTCGAACTTAACCAAATTTTGGACCAAATCGGCTCATCCGTTCGAGAGTTATCGTGCGCACCAGACAGCCAGACAGACAGACGGACGGACATTGCTAAATCGACTCCAAATTGTCTGAAACACATTTCGTCCAAACATACTTGGGGTCTAAAACCATTATTTCGATGAGGCACATTTTGCCCGTATGAAAGTGTATATACCCTAGTTAGCATAAATGCTGAGGGTATAAAAAGTATTAGTCGGCTTTGCCGACAGAGATATACCCTCAGCTTGTGCGAGTTCAAACCTTCGTCTATGGATTCTATGGAATCGAATAACGCAACCGAAATACTTCTCCCCAGTAATTATGTATTTGGGTGGTTTCAGATATTGTGGCCCTTTTGGGCGTATGAACTGAAGCTCGCAAGTCATGCGGAGGACGTACATGAAGGAATGGATCGACATACTACATTTTTGAAGTGGATCTTATTTTAGAAGTAATTTCAGTTGGTCACCATATAACTTAGAGATTTTCGACCAGAATGTCAGGAAGCATGGATTTGCTCACGAAAAATATAATTTCGCTGTAAACAGAACCACAAGGAGTGGCATCGGTATAATTATCGAACAGATTCTAAACTGCACTTTAATAAAAATGTTGAACTTTTGAGGTGGAGGTACCCTAAGGAGAAGACCTATATGAACCATTTTCGAAGATAAAATTCAATTGGACAAAATATTACGAAGGACCGAATTGTCTGATCGTTCGCTCCAGTCACTACACATTGCACCATAGGGGGTTTCTAACAGCTTTCGGGCCATTTTCTCAGGAAGTATGGACTAGCCCCTGAAAAAAACTTGTACCGTCTTGAAGGGGGTTGCGAATACAATTTGCTGCAATAGAAATCAACCCGATTTTTGAGCAGCTCTTAAACTGCACTTTTATGAAATTTTGTGTGGGAGGTACCCGAAGTAGTGGACCAATATTGTCCATATTTGATCCCAATCTATGTCTCGCAGAAATATTACGATGTGCAAACCATGGACCAAACCAGTCACTGCCTTCGAGAGTTATCGTGCACACGATTTTAGCGAAAACTTTTAAACTTTTGTGAGGGAGGTAGCCGAAGGAGAGGGCCGATATGACCCATCTAAGAACTTTAATTAAGTTTGGTCTAAATATAACGAAGGGCAAATTTTGGACCTAATCGGTGTCACGTTAGCTTACAGCCAGTGTATGACTTGTGGTCTTAGTCCCAACCTTTTCCAATAGAGCTGTAGCAGGAGTAGAGTGCAATATAATTCGGATTAGCTCACTCCTCGGTATTCCTTTTCCATGTTTAGCGATGGTCCAATATTGCATTTCGGGTTGACTAGAAGACCATTGCCATGGATCCATGTACCAGAGCCTTATGTAATGTGTAAATTAAAAATTTTACCAGTTCGTTTCTGTGGCCGGTAATATTATGATATTGCTCCCATGGAATATTTGGTCAATTGGGGCCTTATACTCGTATAGCCTTATATTAAATCCAGCCAATTATCACAATTGTTTGTAGGATTACTTTTTTCATCGATTGGACTATAAATATGGCTTTTAGAGCAATTTCGTCAAAATTCACCTTTGGCCCCATAAAAATTACTATGGAAACTTTGAGGCTCAAGTGGCAATCTTAAAATATAACAAAACTAAGCACTAAAGAGGTGTGCCGCATAAAAAATTCTACATCGATTTTTTCCCTATGAGTTAGAAGCAGTCTAATGTACGCCTCAAAGCTGTTAATCGCGCATTGAAGCCTTGGGCGACTAGTTTATCTGTCTATCAGCTGTTCATTCCCGTTATTTCTGGTTTTATTCTGACTTGCTGTTGGCAGGATATTATCAAAGTCCGCACAACCTTTGAGGTGAACACCTGATAGCAAATCGCGAGTCTCTAGACCAGAGTTAGTACAAGAAAGGTAGCTCCGCTAAATACTACCTATCTTGCGATACCTGATCGCTTCATTCCCTTTATAGACACACTAAAACTGAGCCAAGACATTCGCTTAGCTTCCTTGATTTCCATCTTTCACTTACTGAAATTAACCTTGTAGCCATTCCATTCAGTACTGCGTTTCGTTTAACTGACTTTATTACAGAATCGTCTAGCTGCTTTACGAAGATTAGGTAAGTGTTTATTCTAACAAACCGGTTGAGATTTCTTCCATGGATAGGTGATTGGACAGGAAGCCTCATAACAAGTCAAGAGAGCATTGGTTAGGAATCCATAGCTCCCTCGACTTCCCCAACGGTGTAAAAATATTGTTTTCGCACAATTTGGAAGACGTCAGGACTCTGAATTTACCCAATCCGTTCTCCTCTGATTTCTTTGGGGACTCTGTTTAACTCTAAGTATAGAGATTTTGAAGAGCATCATCCTGTGATCCGAGAAGGAACAGTTTTTCGACGCCCTTCAATTCTTTATATCGGATATGTCCATGTTGGTGAGAGTTCTATCAATCATCCCCCCTTAATTTATTTTGAAAAGTTAGTTTTGAGAAATGAAATTGAATATGGGCTTATCTTTAACATCTCTGTTACTTCTCCCCAGCGGAAATGATGAGAATTAGCGTCGCACCCAATAATTACCAAGCCTATGCTCCTTTCGTTTAAAAGTGTCTGTGTGATCTTCCTAGGTGGATCGTGGTTCTCGTACGGCGTGTATATTGAGTACCAAATGACCGCTACGTTCTGTCTCCATCCGTACTGATGTGACGTTACTGTTATTAGTCAGAAGTATTAAGCTAAGGTGACTTGTAAGGCCCATCTCTTTGCCACCTTTGCTTCAAAATATCCCACCAAAATGTTTTAGTCATGGGTGAAAGTACAGATCACATGTTATTATGTAATTCGCCTATAACCCCTAAAAGGTTATGTTCATTTTCGTATCAGAAGCATGTCATTGTCTCCAACCCATTGCCATAATTTTAAAACCAATTTCGTGATTTGGAGAATCCGACAAGTAGAATTTTTGATTTTTACGAAAAAATTGTCAATTTACTTGCCAAAAATTCAAAATAAGACAATAAAAATGAATAAAAAATCGTTCAGTTCGGCACGGCCTACGTTTTTATACCATCCACCATAAAATATTCTGAACTAAAATGGAATATTTAGTTTCATTTCCAGTCCACAATTTAAGGTGTAATAATATTTCGACCAAAATCTAGAGGTACCGTTATATGCGGCCTATAGAAAACATGCTACCAATTTATCGTGCAGATTTTTGTGAGCACTACGGTTATATGGGGGCTAAATATGGACCTATGTGATCACTGGGAATCTCAAATGTCAAATTGCAGTTAGTTTGGACACAAAATGTAGTTAAAATTCTTAAATACTGAATATCGAAAGGTACCGTTATGTGGGACCTATACCAAAACATGGACCTTTGTCCATGTAGTTAGAATTCTTAAAATACTGAAAATCGAGAAGTACCCTTATGTGGGGCCTATAACAAAACATGGACCTATGTTGACAATTTTTTGTCAAGAAGTCTCGTGGCTACTGATATTCTGAAATGTCAAATTACACGTGTTCGGTGAAAAAAATTTAGCTAAAATTCGGAAAGTATGGAAAATCGGGAAGTCCCTTTATGGGGCCTATACCAAAACATGGACTTATGTTCACAATTTTTGTGGAGAAGTTTTGTGATCCCTGGGAATCAAAATCAAAATGTCAAATTGCAGGCATTTCGGACGCAAAATGTTGTTAAAATTCTCAATTAAAAATTGCAATCACGGACCAATTGTAATTATGGACCAATCATCACAAAATTTTGTATGGAGGTCGGGTTCAGACTCCTATAGTTTTTTGTGATGATGGCAAAATATTAACACTTTGTGGCCCGATGTTGCTTGTGGACAATTTTACATGTTTGTATTTGCGTATTTCCCTCACCGTTTGAGATATTTATATATACTAAGTGGTTGTCGGTAGCCTGGTTTCAGAAAAATAATAAAATGGAAATTACTTTAAAATAAATAGGTAGATTGGCGAAGTTATATTTGTTTAAGTATAAGTAGTCGAGTAAACATTATTTATTTATTTCTATGTTCGATGTATATTAGGGATATATATTTTTGAGGAACAAATTTATTCATCAGAAAAGAAGTATTTCCCATAAAGACTTCTTCATATCTTTGACATGTAACCTCCTGCAGGTCCGAGCGACGTGCCGCACACTAAAACACCGCTTACAGAGGCGGTACAATATTTGTTAATATGTGTGCTATTTTGTAAAACTTTAAAAGAATAAAGCCCTAATAAACGTGTGCTATTTTGATTTCAAAAACAAAAGATTGAAGCAGCTTCTCCTTTTTCGATGAATTACCAGCGACCCCAAACATTTTTGCAAGAATTCTACTTTCTGCGAGAAATTATGCACTTAGTGGAATGATATGGAAAAATTCAAATTCAAAATTCAAAATCTAACGAGTTTTCATTCATGTTTTCCAAAATATTCATTCAAATGTGAAAAAATATTAGTTTTTTAAATTCCAATAATTATAGATGGGATTCTACCCGGTATTTACCCAAGTTTATAAAATAAATATTTTTTTGGGTGTTATTTGGGTAAATAAAATTTTATTTTGAAATCAAAATTTTGTTTTTTCTGTCAAACAGAAAATCAAAAAGAATACCAGAAAAGCGGTAAAACCACGCGAACTAAACTTTTTATACGTCAAATCGGACGTTTGAATTGCTTGTGCGAAACAGTTAGCGAAGAATGCAAAAATTATAGCTTTTTCGAGGAAGACGCAAATCTCAAGATTATCCACTGCAATCGTGGGCTTATCCATCTCATAATCATAAAGTTTGGATTTCGATCCAGCATTTATGATTTTCTGCAAGAAGATATACAACAAACTGCTCTAAAAGTTGTCAAATACCGAAAATATGATGTCACAATATATGAGAGATTTACCAAAATATGGACCAACATTAATCATATTTTAACTAGCCCCGTATCCAAAAACGGTCATTTTATTCATAGTCATTTAAAATTTGGTAAAACACAGAGTTTTCGCATCTTATTTCATGATTTTAGTTTCTGTAGTTTATACCCACAATTTGGGTAAATACCTGGGTATGTACCCATTTCTACCCAATTTACCCATTTTAATGGGTATTTACCATTTAGGTATTTACCCATTTCCCATCTCTACCAATAATTTATAGACATTTCCTTATTTTGTTTACATTTACCGTTGACACTAACATTACAAACAAAAACAAATTTCTATGTGGTTGTTTTTTAGTTGTATTTGTTTTAGTATTTACTTTACCTGGTTTGTTCTACCATGAATCAGTAGTTATAATTTTTTGAAATTTAAATGTTGCCTGTGGACAACATTTTGCCATTGCCCAATTTTACGAAAACTGTGGCCCAAACTCTAAAAATGAATGGATTTAGATCTAACCTTGAGTTCCTATGTTTCTCGTGTCACTTGTTTCGTTTTCAATTTTTTAACCCTCAGAGGTCATTGAATTGGGTCATTTTTGGTCCCTTCTTCTATAAAATGTGGTCGTATCAGATCAAAATATTCTAAAAACAAGTAAGAACAGACTATAGTCGGACGGGGCCGACCATGTGATACCCTATACCACTATCCCTGTGCACTAGCTTTCCGGGCTAGCTGTTATAAGATGTGCATTAGAAATTTTACCAATTTTCACACAAAAGTTTTGATCAATTTAACCCGCTAAATATTATCCGATCATACCGTTGACTTGCACGCTACTTCTTCATCTCAAACCAAAACTACGTTTAAAATTTCGCGCTGATCGGACTATTATTGCGACCTACAGAGCGGCTACAAAATCGAGCAAAAATTTTGTTTTTGGTCCATTTCATCCCTTTAACATTTCACGATCATCGCCAAAAACTAATCAGTTCTATTCTGGTCCAAACCCGACCTCCATACTAAATTTCGTGACAATCGGTCCATAATTGCGGCCTCTAGCTTGATTACAATTTTTAATGGACGGACAGACGGACGGACGGACGGACGGACACACATCGCTAAATCGCTTTATCTCGTCGAGATATGAAGTTTGGTATACCACATGAGGGGTCTACGACGAATATTTCGCGGCGTTACATGAATTTTTGGGAAAACAAACTTATTATACCCTTTTCCACATTGTGGTATAGGGTATAATTAGTTGGCCATCGATTTTTACTGTAGGCCCTAGAATACTCCAAAAGGCTGTATTTTACCTAACCTCCGGAAATATGCAAAATTAAAAACCCATTTTAAGGTTAAGGTCGTTCTTCATGTAAGTGTTGGTAAAATTGTCATACAAAACATCATTTTAGAAGAGTGGCGTCAAAGAAAAAAGTTTTCCCCGCTAATACTACTATAAGTCTCAAAAAAAAAAAAATGAAATCCCTAAAAAAAAACTAAAATAGGGGTGCAAGCTTCTACCATTTCCACAGTTTTGGAAATATTTGAGTTAAGATTACTTGGAATCCTTACACTTTAGGTACATATATGATGTATTTTGCAACCTTACTAACAAGAATGCGAAGAATATTAAAAAAAAAATCTTACCCTTTTACGAGCCATAAAAGGTGTCTTTTTGGTCCCTAAATACGATTTTAAAGATATTAGCCTGGCCAGCTAATTAGGGACATTAGTAGTAGAATTAACTTTAAGGTTAATTGATGCAAATTTTTTTTATACAATAATTGCTCGTATTAGTTAGTTTATAGTGTATTCAACTGATTTCATGCTTTACCCCGGCCGAAAGTCCTTACATACACAAATTTTATTCCGTGCCGAAAAGCCCCAGTTGTTAAAATAAGTGCACAATGTTTTTAACACCTTATGTCAGCATGCTGATGACGAGATTACCATATTTTGTTGACGTAAAAATGCCTCATAACACATCCTTCAATAGGATTTTCACCCTAATTACTCATCCAATCTGGTTAATAAGTAATTTAAGGATAAATATACACCTAGTATGGAGCGGTACTTGTAGTGTATGGTTCGGAATGATGTCTGGGGTTACTAAAAATATAGTTTTTGTTATAAAATATGCATGATTTGGGTGCATTAACGGAAAATAAGGCCTAAAGCACATTATTAGGGATTATAGTAATACTTCGGATCTTAAAAGACTTTCGGCGGGGGTAAAGCATGAAATCAGTTGAATACACTATAAACTAACTAATGCGAGCAGTTATTGTATAAAAATATGCATCAATTAACCTTAATGTTAATTTTACTACTAATGTCCCTAATTAGGCTGGCTAGGCTAATATGGACCATTTTTTTGAAAAGTGGGTTGTACTTCCACCACATATGGGGAATCTCAGAACGTTTTGACATTAATCGATAGTGCTTATACCAATACCTTTTATCCAAAATTTATTTCATCAAAATCTAAACATTTTTAAATGAAATGGAATAATCTATTAAACTGAATTTATTATCCCTAATTAGCTGGCCGCCACTGTATAAAAAGAACAATTTTCCATAACTACACGAAGTAGCATCCTATAAACAATATTTGAGACTATTGGTCAGTTTTTCGGAAATTTGGCCACTGTGCATTATGGTAATAAAGTGGTTACATTAGTGGAAGTCGAAAATTCTGGTTAGTGGTGTTCAATGAAATACAAAGGGTCATTGGGACATTCGGGCTTGTGAAAAATATTGTATTTATTTTATTATTCAAAGATTGGACTTGAATTAAGAGGAGATTGACACATTTTTTGTTGAACATACATATTAGGAATTTGTAAGATATCAAGCGAATATCTGTTCAAATATCGACGATGATATTTTATGTGTTGGATGAAGGTCACTATTATACGGTTTAGAGCCTGCATACAAAATAGATAATATTATTCAAACCCTTCTACTCTGAAAAATGTCAATATGAGCATTTCATATTATATGAACAACATCATATACGTCAAAATTGGCTAATTCGTGAACTAGGTATATATGATAAATATAGACCAATTATATATATATATATATATACATCATTAATAATAAAAAATATAACGATAATAAAAATACTTAAGAAACAAACTTTGTTTGTCAAAGGGTTAAGGGGATGAAATGGACCGTAAACAAAATTTTTATCCGATTTTGTAGCGGCTCTGTGGGTTGCAATAATAGTCTGATCGGCGTAACATTTTAATATTTAGCAGATTAAATGGACCAACACTTTTGTATGAAATTTGGTAAATTTGTTAATATAATGACTATATCTTTATTCATGGAAGGCACATTTTACCCACGTAAGTTATATTTGGTGTCCATCATGTTTATGTACATTGTAAGATAACAAAGCTACAGGCTTTAGTTCAATACAAAGAATAGTTTGCACGAGATAAGAGTTTTGTTCAAGAATTAAGATTCCTATATATTATAATGGAATATGGATTGTCTTGATGTTTTTACGGTGATGTCATCTATTGAATAAATGCCATAATTTGTTTGTCCTGGTCCATATTTGCATTAGCGGATATCCACATATGAACATCAGCCACAAAGAAACACCTGCAGACAACTTGTCTAACATGAAATTGTTTTTAAAAATATCTGCTGACCAGAAAAAAGAGGGGCAACATTTGTCAGAGACCATTAAAAATGATTGTTTAAAAATTTCGTACATACGATGTACGTATGTCTGTTTGTAACAAGCAAGTGACAACTAACAAAAAGGAGGCAATCAACTCCTCTAAACAATAGGCGAAACAGAATGACAAAAAACAAGCAACAAAGATCAGGTTTTTGTTGTTGATAAGTGTTTTTGCGAATTCCCCAAATGTTGTAAAAGAAAATAGACAAGAAACAGTGTTGTTTTTATTCAGAGAGTTTTTCTGCCTTGACGTCTGAGCGATAAGACAGTGTATATATGAAAATAGGGCCAAGTTAACAGTAGGCCTTTTTGACGAACGAGAAGGAAAACAAGTAAAAAAGTATCAGTCGGCTTTGCCGACAGAGATATACCCTCAGCCTGTGTATATTGAAATAATTTTTTTCCAAAAAAAAACGCATTTAGGGAGTTTTAAGAATTTTGGGCGTTTGAACTGACAAAAATGTTGATTAGGATTAATACCAAAAGTTTTGCGGAGGAGATACTAAAAAGAATGGATCTCCAGCCACTACATATGGTACCATAGCGGTTTTTTAGAACTTCAGGGATGTTTGCTCAAGAATTATGAACTTGCCCCTGAAACAACTTTTACCATCGCAATCGAGGCAGCAATGCAAGTTGCTTCAACAAAAATCAAAGTGATTCGAAAGCAGGTCTTAAAGTGAACATGTATCCGAAATTTTGAGTGGGAGGTACCGGATGGAGTGGACAAATATAGTCCATATTTGAACCTGATCTATATCTGGTAGATATATTAGGATGTGTAAAGTATGGACCAATTCGGCCACTCTCTTCAAGAGTTATCGTACGCACAATTTTTCCGCACATTTTTGAACTTTTGTGGGGGAGGTACCTGAAGGAGTGGACCGATATGGCTTATCTTCGAACTTAAACTATGTTTGGACAAAATATTACTAAGGCCAAACTTTATACCGAATCGGCAGACCTGTTCGAGAGTTATTTTGCCCTCCAACCTCCTCACACGGTGTCATAGGGGTTTTTTGCAACTTTCAGGCTATTTTCTCAGGAAGTATGGACTTGCCCCTGATGAAACTTATACCGTCGTATGGAATGCAGTGAATACAAGTTGCTAAAGCAAAAATCAAAGCGATTCGAGAGATGTTCCTAAACTGAACTTTTCCAAAATTTTGTGTGGGAGGTACCCGACGGAGTGGACCGATTGAGTCCATATTAAAACCTGATCTAAGTCTGGTACACGCTCCACGATGGGCACAGTATGGACCAAATCGGTTACACCCTTCAAGAGTTATCGTGCATACAAATTTTCCGAACATTTTCGAACTTTTGTGGGGGAGGTACCGGAAGGAGTGGACCGATATAGCTCATCTTCGAACTTAAACTAAGTTTGGACAAAATATTACGAAAGCCAAAATTTGAACCGAATCGGTTCATCCCTTCGAGAGTTATCGTGCGCTCCAGCCAGCCAGACAGACAGACAGACGGACGGACATTGCTCAATCGACTCCAAATTGTCTGAAACACATTTCGTCCAAACATACTTGGGGTCTAAAACCATTATTTCGATGAGGCACATTTTGCCCGTATGAAAGTGTATATGAAGAAAAGACAAAATTTTTTGGTTTTCCATAAAAAAAAAAATTAAACATTTTTTTTTAGCTACATGAATGATTTTTGGTACATAGATTGGGAAAAAAATCCCATTCTTAAATCTGCTCGAGATACTAATTTTGGTTGTTGCGCGCAAAAGTTATGGCGGTTTCAATTCTGATAAAAAGAAAAAAATCTTTAAAAGACTCTAATCATTATATTGAGAAACTCTCTTAATTAGGGGCTCCCTACATACTATATGTTTACTGAGGTCCCATAACTTTAGTGAAAATGTTGCAAATTTTCGCGAAAATTAGGAAACATTCAAAACAATTGGTAGTTTACAACTTGTTCTAATAAAATTCAAGCTGTTTATGCATCTGAAAAATATATAAAAAATATGTACGTAATCTAAACATCGCGAAGATTCAAATGAAACCAAAACTATACAAATCCGTTTAGCGGTTTGCATATTATAGCAAAAAACAAAAAATATATTGAGGAAATTTATAAAATTTTTGTAAGAGAAAATATTTGTTAAAATTTATTTTGTGAGTTAGTTGAACAAAATGTAAGAAAAATAGGTCGGAGTTTTTCTTCTATTTTAGTTAAATTTCACGCAATAAATCACATTTTTATTCTAATCACTTCTCGAAAACACGCTAACATCTAGCAGACGATATGGATATCTTTCAAATAAATGTTGGGTTCCTTTAAATGGGGTATAATCTTGAAATAAAATTGTATCGGGTAATGTTCATTTTGAAATGCGTGTAAATCGCGAAATCCTCAAAATCACTTGATGCGCATGCGGTTTACCAATACGGCGAATTCTTCTCTTGTAATTTGTACACATTTGCCAGGATTTACTTTGGCCGCTAAGATGTAGCATCGTCTGCAGTTTAGTGTGCAACAAACTGTATAACGCTTATATTTTGCACAAAGTGCATACACTTTTTATGCGCATCCGATTTCACTATCAACCGTGAAAAAATACATCGATCTAAACATATTTCAATAAAATCCATCAAGAACCGTGGATGTAGCATCACACAGTATTTTTTGGATAAATCGGATACAGCTCCCATGCCACTAAATTTTTCAAACCGCTGTTTTCGCACAAACGCGAGTGATGATTCACTTTCTTCATTGAAATGGAAACGATCCACATAAAACGCGAATTAGTCAGCGATATTTTGAAAAACATTTTTCGCAAATTTTTCAATTTTTGCAGTAGCCATTTCCGCCGTTCTAGTAGATGGATTTTTACGATCTGTGATTCATATGATCCGGATCGTCGAAAAACTAAAATATCGCGGGGTACCAGCACACTCAAAACGATATTGTAAATACTGTACCCAAAAAATAGGTTTTTTGGAAAAAATATCGCACTAAATTTTGGCCTTTGGCAGTAGATTACTCTGCTGCTGTGTGGGCTACATACTTAATATACATATCAGATTATGCGAAATCGCGAGTTCTTTAGTCCTATAATTGGTTTTTCGAAATATCCGAATGCGCGTCCCAGTTACATAAAAAATACAAAAAACACCTGAAATCCGGCTTCAAAATGTCAGCATCCATAAAAGGTGGATGCAGTGGAAATTTTGGAAAGTGATACATTAGAAGTGTAATCTTCATTTTGTATTCTCCAACTTTTACTTTGGACAGATGTCCGTCATTTGAATGGTTTAATCAGAAATCGAATAGCAATGTAAAAAACCTGTTTAGATTCAACATGTTTTTACCTATGGGTTTTCCTTAACGCGGTCGTAACTACCACGTAAATTAAATTTTTTTGCTAAATTTTTGAGCTTTGTACAAAAACATCTAAATTAATCCAGCAATAGTCATAGTTACTGGCAAACTACAATAGTTCGCGTATTATAATAGTGCAAACCTTGGCTTCATGGAAACTAAAAAATTTTGTCTTTTCCTCATATATACCCTTCATAGCCTAAAGGCTGAGGGTATAAAAATTTATAATTTGAACTAAATATTCTTAAAAACTCCACACATTTGAATCTAAATTTCCTTGAAAAAATATTCTTAAAAAATCCACGCCTATGATGTTAAAACTCTTTAAAGAATGTTCTTAAAAAACGCCTTTGTTGTTAAAATTTCTTAAGAAAATATTCTTAAAAACCACGCCTTTGATGTTGAAACTCCTTAAAAATCTTTTTTACAAGAAAAAAAGTATCAGTCGGTTTTACCGACTGAGATATACCCTCAGCCTATGTGAATTGAAACCTTCATCTACGGACAGATCGAATGTATTTTGGGTCTTTCAGATTTTTGTGGCCCTTTTTGACATTTGAACTTGCCGACAAGACTGTGGATTAAAGTTCAAAAGTGTTGCGGAGGAGGTACTTGAAGGAATCGACCGACATAGTCCATTATGGAAGTGGATCTTATTTCGAGAGTAATATCTTTTCGACAGATATCGCACCTGTTGGCGTATAACTGTTGGACCAGTATGCCATTGGCTTGTCCACGGAAAACATAATGTGGCTGTAAACAGGACCACAACGAACAGCATCGGTATACATTTCCAAAGGATCTTCGAAATTACCCTAAATTACACGTTAACGCAGCACTTGAGATTTGTGGGGAGGTTCCCTAAGGAGAGGACCGATATGGATCATTTTCGAAGTTAAACTAAATATGGACAAAATATTAGGAGATCCAAATTTTGATCAAATTGGTTGCCCCGTTCAAGATATATCGTGTATACCATTTTAGTGACATTTTTAAATATTGGTGGAAGTACCGGAAGTTGTGGACCGGTATTGCCCATCTTCGAACTGAAACTAAGTTTGAACAAAATATGACGAAAGTCAAATGTTGATCCAAATCGGTTGATCAGTTCGAGAGTTATCGTGCTCTCCAGCCACTATATATGGTGCCATAGGGGGTTTTTACACATTTCGTGCTGTTTTCTCAAGAAGTATGGACTTGCCCCTGAAAAAAACTTTTACCGTCATAATTGAAGCAGCGGATGCAAGTTGTTTTAACAGAAATCAAAGTGAATCGAGAGCAGGTCTTAAAGTGAACTTATCTAAAATTTTGTATGGGAGGTAGCCGAAGCAGTGGACAAATATAGTCCGTATTCGAAGCTGATATATATCTGGTAGATAAATTAGGTTGTGTGATTTATGGACCAAATCGGTCACTCCATTCAAGAGTTATCGTGCGCACAACTTTTCCGAACATTTTTGAACTTTTGTGGGGGAGGTACCTAAAGGTGTGGACCGATATGGCTTATCTTCGAACTAGGGATAGGTATTGGAAAGCAATAATCGATTTTTCGACTTTTCGATTTTGGTCTAAAACTTCAGTTGTCTTAAAACTCGACTTTCGACTTTTTCATAACCGCAGAAAATCGATTATAATCGACTATTCGTCGATTTTCGAGTTTTCTTTTGAAACTGTAAACCCGCCAAAAGTGATAAACCGCCAAGTCCACAATCTATTGGCAAACTCGAAAATCGATCACAAGATAATCGATTATGCGATTTTACCTCCAGACAAAAGTCGACTACGATTTTGAGATTTTTGACTGCTAAAAGTCGATTAATCGATGAACCGAAAGTCGACTTACCTATCCCTACTTTGAACTTAAAATAAGTTTGGACAAAATATTACGAAGAACAAATTTTGGACCGAATCGGCAAAACCGTTCGAGATTTATCTTGCACTCCAACCACTACACACGGTGTCATTGGGGTTTTTGCACATTTCAGGCTATTTTCTCGTATGGGGGGCAGTGAATAAAAGTTGTTACAACAAAAATCAAAGCGATTCCAAAGCTGGTCCTAAGCTGAACTTTATCGAAATTTTGTGTGGGAGGTACCAGAAGGAGTGGACCGATTGAGTCCATATTGGAACCTCATCTGGTAGTCTGGTAGTCTGGTAGAAATTTCACGATGTGCAAATTATGGAGCAAATCGGTTGCTAGCTTCAAGACTTATCGTGCGCACTAATTTTCCGAACATTTTCGAACTTTAGTGGGGGATATGGATAAGCGATATGGCTTATCTTCTTATCGTGCGCTCCAGCCAGATATACAGACAACTCCAAATTGTCTGAAACGGATTTCGTTCCAACTTACTTGGGATCTAAAACCATTATTTCGATAGGGCACATTTTGCCCGTATGAAAGTGTATATGCCCTAGTTAGTATAAATGCGGAGGGTATATTAAGTTTGGAAATTCGGCTCCCAGTACACTCAAATAACGGAAAGCTCGTCCTACCAACCATTTTGTTTTAAGAGGTTTTCAGCAAGATGGGCCTTGAAGCTAAATTCATCAAATATTGAAACGGGTAGCTTTTTCCTACTATTGGCAATATAGCAGCAACTAATTGGGAGCCACATGAGTCGACTAACCCATTACAAAGTAATGTTAACAAGCTACCTTTTTGCATTACTAGTAGTTCAACAATGACGAGTGCATAATTCTCATATTTTATTTGATCGTTTCACCAAACCTTAAAGTTCTCTTTAATTAACAATATACAAAATAAACGCATCCACTTGTTTTCGCAATACCCCATTAAACATTTTCCTCAAAACTTAAACACAGCGATTTCTTAATCCCCCAATGTTTATACTTTCCTCAAATGCAACAAAATGAGATGATGATTTTGGTAAAAGAGTCAGGTACTTGCACCCAACAACCAAAAGGCAAACGATACAAAAATATTGCGTGCCACAAAACGTGGCGCTAACATTTAATACTGGTTGTTGCTTGCTACCGTTGTTGTTGCCGTGGACCATTAGCAATGTTGCAATTGCTGCTATTACAGCATGCAATCTGACTGCCAACCTGTCTGTCTGCCTGAGGATGTCCATGGCCATAACTAAATCATAACATGAAGCAAAGAAATGCAAGGTAGGTAGGGGGGAAAATATTATGTTGATGTTACTTCATGGCTTGGCATTTTTCCCCACTCTTTGATGAGAGATACTCCCCTTGCCATTTGCGGCCATTCGATTAGGAGATTTCATATAAAACCAAACTTAAAACTTGCACCAATTTCACTTTCATTGTAAAAGTGTTACAAAACGTTGGCTATCGTAACGCGTGACGGGTACGAACAACTATTTCATTAAAATCAATTTCAAAAAATAATATCCGTGTAAAGAGAAGGAAGATAAAAGAAAAACGTTTCGTAATAAAAAACAAATTCTTATAACGTGCGGCTACCGGTAGCTAATAAGAACTGTGACTTTTTAACGGGTAAAGAATTCAATACATAAATTAATTAATTTTAGTGAAGACATATTATGAACACGGATACATGAAGTATTTTGAAACTATATTATGTGAATTAAAACATCAAGAAGTGAATATTAGGGCTAAAACCAAAAAATACCACGTCAGCACAATATTGGAAATAGTTTTTCAATAACAAAGTTCCATACTACTTGTTTGTTCGGTGAAAAAATTACCGCTCCGAATGTGATTTCTAAAGCGCTTTTATGATTTTTCTCGTTTTAAAAATTGTTTTTGGTGTTTTTATATGCTTTACTGAAGTAAAAATAAAAAAATAGGTTTTATATGTATATTTCTGCTGAAATTAAAAGTCTTGAAATGTTTTAAGCATTTATCAAAATTTAAATTATCAAAGTGTTATATTATATGAATATTTAAAGTAAAGAAATAACTTACTTTTTAGACTGATGAAAACATTTGATTTCAGAATAAATTATTGAAATATTGATAGGAGTAAGAGTGCAACTTTTCTAAGAAAACACAAAGATTTCACCTGCATCGCATGAAAATGTCGTAATTTGTTGGATACAATTTTATGGTGTTTGGGTAGTAATTTGGCTGTTTTTACCCTACTCCATTATGCGGGAGGGTATTTCAAGTTGGTTTTGGCCAAAAAATTTAACACATCGAAATAATGGTCATAGACCTATACTTATATATAACTTCCGTCCGTCTGTCCATCTATCGGATCTTTACAGAATATTGGATATTGATAGGGGTCGTGGAGGAGAAGAAACCTTTGATTTTGATGGTCGTATAATATTCAGGAGTCGCAATGGACAAAACACTAGTGTGCAGAAAATTCAATGTTTTGCTCTTATGCAAATATCTCCGCTTCTAATAGGGGTATAAGCCTGCCAATGGAAGAATAAACAAGTAAGAAAGTATCAGTCAGCTGTGCTGATGGAGAAATACCCTTAGCTACTGCCTGACAACAAAACCAAATGGCTTGTTGACGGGAGCATCGTTATCCATACTGCTGACATGACCAAGCCAACGCAATCGTTGTAGTTCGATACGTCGGCTGGTATAGCTCGTGGTTCATACGACGTCGGTGTTTACGGTCAGCGCATATTGGTCCATAAATCTTTCGAAGAATTTTTCTCTCAAGCACACCAAGTTCTGCCGCATCTGCTTTCACAAGTACTTATGCTTCAGATCCATACATAAGTATGGGTAGTATCAGTGTCTGGTGGGGTCTAAGTTTTGTTTGACGAGAGGTGGTTTTGCTTTTTAACTGTTTACTTAGACCAAAGTAGCATCTGTTGGCCAATATTATTCATCTCTTTATTTCAAAGCTTATATTGTTATTTATGGCGGTGCCGAGGTAAATAAAGTTGACTTTGGTAGACACTTTTTCAGTATTTGCAAAGGCGGCTGTTACTGCTCACGTTGATCTACCTATTATGTCTACGTCATCTGCGCATGCAAGCAACATTACATCTTTATTGTATATCGTGCTGTTTTTATATCTGGCCGTATATAGATTCGCATCTCGTATGACCTTTTCCAGTAAGATGTTAAATAGGTCACACGATAGACTGTCCTCTTCCATGAAACCTCCTTTTGTGTTGAAAGGCTTGGAGAGGTTCTTTCCTATTTTTTTTATATATAATAATTATATATAATAATTAATTATATATAATTTTGACTTTTACATATAACGTTTAAAAGCAAGGCGTGGGGAAGGTATCCCACCCCCTCCGAAATGCAAACAGAACACATTACAAACATTAAGCTTTTGGGGCAAATTTGATGGGTCGGGTTTTAGGTCCCAAAGAAGTACCTAGATTGTAGTTAAATCTGGCAATTTTTAAAATATCACATAGAGGAGGTACCCTGCCCCCTCTGGAGTTCAATAAAATATGT
Organism: Musca autumnalis; assembly: GCF_047663935.1. Classification (NCBI taxonomy): domain Eukaryota; kingdom Metazoa; phylum Arthropoda; class Insecta; order Diptera; family Muscidae; genus Musca; species Musca autumnalis. The sequence continues at coordinate 157,839,496 of NW_027411866.1, read as the reverse complement.
GACCTGTTTTCGGGGGCCATCCCTGTACATTCCCTAACAATTTCAGGAAAATCGGTTCAGTAGTTCTTGCAGAAAAAAATTAGATTAAAGATTTAAAAAGTGGGCGATGGAAATTGTTCTTTTCAACAAAACCTAAGTTGGGTTATGACAGCATTTGACTTTTATTCATAAAGATATGGCGTTTTTTTTAAATATGGGAAAGTGAAGTACCTCCTCTAGCGCGCCAAAAATAAAAAATCACATACGCCGATTTACAAATTATTGGTGCATATTGATCTAAGGTGTCTACAGAATCTAAGAACAGTTAATATAATTTATTTAACATCAGCCAGAGCGGAATAACGATTCATCTTTTTGTTCACAATTTATGGACTGGTTTTTATAACCTCCACCATAGTATGGAGGGTATATTAAGTTTGTTTTTCCGTTTGTAACGCATTAAAATACTCATTTGCTACCCTATAAAGTATATATATTCTTGATCAGGGTAAAATTCTGAGTCGATCTGTGCACGTCGGTCCGTCCGTCCGTCCGTCTGTGGTAATCACTCTAGCATCCACAAAAATAGAGATAGGACGCTGAAATTTTGGGAAAAGACTTCTTTTGTTGGCAGGCAGGTCAAGTTCGATGATGGGCTATATCGGTCCTCGTTTTGGTATAGCCCCCATATAACGGTACCCCCTGATTTACGGTATTTTGACGTTTTTAGCTACATTTTCAGACCGATTTAGCTATAATTTGACATTTAGGGTTCTTAAGTGTCAATAAACTTATATAAGTAACTTGTGAACATAGGTCCACGTTTTGGTATAGCCCTCATATAACGGTACCCCCCGATTTACGGTATTTTGAAGATGTTAGCTACATTTTCAGACCGATTTAGCTATAATTTGACATTTCGGGTTCTTAAGTGTCAATAAACTTATATAACAAAACTTGTGAACATAGGTCCACGTTTTCGTATAGCCCTCATTTAACCGTACCCCCCGATTTACGGTATTTTGAAGTTTTTATCTACATTTTCAGACCGATTTAGATATAATTTGACATTTAGGGTTCCTAAGTGCCAATAAACTTATATAACGAAACTTGTGAACATAGGTCAACGTTTTGGTATATCCCCCATATAACGGTACCCCCCAATTTACGGTATTTTGAAGTTTTTATCTACATTTTCAGACCGATTTAGCTATAATTTGACGTTTAAGGTTCTTAAGTGTCAATTAACTCATATAACAAAACTTGTGGACATAGGTCCACGTTTTGGTATAGCCCCCATATAACGGTACCCCCCGATTTACGGCATTTTGACGTTTTTAGCTACATTTTCAGACAGATTTAGCTATAAATTGACATTTAGGGTTCTGAAGTGTCAATAAACTTTTATAACAAAACTAGTGGACATAGGTCCATGTTTTGGAATTGCCCCCATATAACGGTACCTTCCCGATTTTCGGCATTTTAAGAATTTTACCTACAAGTTTTAACCGAATTAGCTGTAATTTGAAGATTTGACATTTGAAGTTCTTAGTGGTCACCACACCTCTCCACCAAAAATTGTCAAGAAAGGTCCAAGTATGGATAAAGCCCCCATATAACGGTACCTCCCGATTTTCAGTAATTTGATGATCTTAGCTACAATATTAAACCGAACTAGCAGTATTTTGACATTTGAAGTTCTTAGTTGTCACAACACCTCTTTATCAAAAATTGTCAACATAGGTCCATGTTTGGATATAACACCCATATAACGGTACCTCCCGATTTTCAGTAATTTGGCAATTTAAGCTACAAGTTTTAACCGAACTAACTGTAATTTGACATTTAAAGGTTGTAGTGGTCACCACACATCTGCATCAACAATTTTCAACATAGCCCCAATATATTGATACCTCCCGATTTGCGGTACTTTGAGGATTTTACTTAAAATGTTTAACCAAACGTAGGTCCAAGTTTTGGTATAGCCCCAAAACAAACCTCCCGATTTTCCATACCTTAGCTTTATTTTATGGAGGAACTTTCTGTAATTTGAAATTTAAGAGCCAACAAAAATTCTGCAACAAAAATTGTTCATTTAAGTTCATATTTTCGTATAGCCCACATATAGGGGTACCTCCGAACTAGCTGTTAATGACATTTGTTGGGGACAGGAATGAAAACTAATTATTCCATTTTAGTTCAGAATATTTTTTGGTGGATAGTATGAAAAGTTCGGCCCGGCCGAACTTAACGCCTTTTTACTTGTTTCTACTGATCTAGTGCCAGCCAATATCATCCTGCATAGTCGAATAAGTTTTGCAGTTATGCCAAACTCAGACATGGCTTTAAACACCTTTGCTCTAATTAGGCTGTCGAACGTGGCCTTACGAACAGGTGGAATGTGTCGATCTGTCTTTCGTGGATCTTCTCCAATATTTGGCTCAGTGTGTAGATTTGGTCAATTGTCGACTTGCCAAGTCTAAAACCGCATTTGTATGACCCGATTATTTCATTGTCCATGGGTTTTAAACGTTCACACGGTATGCTCGACAGCACTTTGTATGCGATGTGTAGGAGACTTATTCCTCTGTAATTTGCACAAACCGTCTTGTCTCCTTTCTTGTGTACGGGACATAGTAGGCTGAGGCCCAATCGGGTATGCTTTCTTCCTGCCAAATTTCGCAAATTAGCTGATGCATACTCCTTTTCAGCATTTTGCTACCGGTATTGAACAGTTCGGCGGGAATCCATCAGCTCCTGCTGCCTTATTGTTTTTCAGCCGATTAATAGCTGTCATAACCTCGCTTTGGCTAGGTGGCAGACATTCAACGTTGTCATTTACGATTGGTTCTAGGGTATCTTCATTGCAACACATATTCGATACCAAAAGCTTCATAAAGTGCTCCTTCAAAATCCTCAGTACGCTATCTGTATCAGTTACCAGATTTCCTTCGTCATCTTTGCAGGAGAATATGCCTGCACCATATCCTTCAGTCTGGTGTTTTACATTCTGGTAAAATGTTCGGATTTCATTCTGAGTCCTGAACAGCTCGCGTTTCTTACGCTCACATTTTTCTTGCTCTCTCTGAAAATGCGCTTCTCCTCTCCCCTCTTCTCCCGATATTTTTCTTTCGCGGTTCGTGTTGCTACTGAATGTTGGCTTGCTCTGTATGCCGCGTTCTTTTCTTTAATAGCCTTACGATACTCATGATCGTAACACATTTTTAGGTGGTGGTTTTTGGCACCCAAGCACAAATTTTGCGACAGCTTGAAGTGATGGGATATTCTTTGCCACTGCGTTTCCACATTATCGGAAAAAGCTGTGCCGTCTTCCAGCATGTGAGTCATTTGAGCGGAATAAGCTTGTGCTATTTGTTGCGTTTGCAGCTTTTCGACATCTAGCTTTCGTTATTTGTTAGATCGCCCGTTTGCCTCAACATTAGGACGAGTGTATACCTTTGCTGCTACAAGGAAATGGTCCGAATCGATGTTCCCCCCGTCGAATCGATCGGACATCTAGCACACTGGATGAGTGTCTTCCGTCTATCACAACATGATCAATCTGGTTTCTTGTTTTCCCATCTATGGATATCCACGTGTCCTTGTGTATGTCGGGGTGTTGGAACCTGGTACTCACTACCATGTTTTTTGCCGCTGCAAAATCGATCATCCTCATTCCGTTGTGGAGTTTTACCTCATGTAGGCTGAACTTTCCGACCGTGGGACTAATATCTTTATCCACCCAATTTTAGCATTAAAATCTCCTAGAACAGGGCAGCGGTCATATGTTCTCTCCGGCGCTCATAGAATATACCTTTGGTGTGCTCATCTTTCTCTTCGGTCGGGGCATGGGCGCAGATGAGACTGATGTGAATTTGCTTTTATACGGATTGTGACAATTCTCTCATCAACCGAAATGAAGATGGAGACGAGATTTTTAAGCATTCGATTTACCATAAATCCAACCCCTAGTTCATGTTTCGTTTAGTAACAGTTATAATACAGTGCGTAATCGTATGTGATTTTTACGTCTGCCCGGTTCTATCGCACTTCCTGTAAGGCGATAATATCAAATTTTATGTACTTACTAAGTACATCCGCCACTGAGGAAACTGCACCTGCACCTCTAGAGATTCCTGGTGCAGATTCGCAGATAGGGATAGGTAATTAAAAGCAATAATCGATTTTTCGATTTTGGTCTAAAAATAAAAATGCGATTTTTCGATCTGGCTATTATTTCAGTTGTCTTAAAGCTCGACTAAATATTATAATATATACTAAATCGACCTTAACTTACTTACTTAGCTGGCCCATTTCAGAACATTTGTTCTAAAAGCCGAATTAAGAAAATGGAATACCGCGCCTTTTCATATCTTCATCCACTTATTTGCTCTATCTAAGCTTAGGCCTGCCAATTCTGCGTGCACCGCCATGTGGCACGTATTTATACGCCTTTTTAGCGGGTTCATCATCGCGCATTCTTATGATATGGCTTAGCCAACGCGATGGTTGCATCTCGATGCGTTTATCTATACAGATGTCGTTGTATAGCAGATACAGCTCGTGGTTCATACGACGTCGATATTCACCGTCAACGCAGATTGGTCCATAGGTCTTTCGAAGTATTTTTCTCTCAAACACACCAAGCACTGCCTTGTCTGCTTGCGCAAGTACCCAAGCTTCGGAACCATACATCAGCACGGTTAGTATCAGTGTTTTGTAAAGCGTTGTTTTTCTTTGACGAGATGTGGCTTTATTCCTAAGGTAGACGAAGTCCTCTACTACCTCAAAATTATAGGAACCAACGTCAACAGTTGGCCCGATCTCTATGAACGCATTGCGCGGCGACACCATCAACTTGGTCCGTTTAACGCCAGACCCACTTTAGCAGATTCTCCTTTCGACTTTTGCAAAGGTGTCAGTTACTTCCTTTACCGATAGACCCATGATGTCAATGTCGTTGGCATAAGCAAGTAACATATGGATGTTCGTGTATATTGTTCCACTTCTTTTGACCTTCGCGTCTCGTATGACCTTCTCCAGCAGGATGCTGAAAATATCACACGACAGGTCGTCTCCTTGTTTAAAACCTCTTTTGATAATAAACTCTTCGGAGAGGTTCTTTCCTATTTTAACTGAGGACCGAGTATCAGTTAATGTTATTCTACAAAACCGAATGAGCTTTGCAGGAATACCAAGATCAGACATGGCTTGGAACACCTTTGAACGTATAGGGCTGTCGAAGGCTGCTTATAATCAACGAAACGATGGAAGGTGTCGATCTGCATTTCTTGGGTCTTTTCCAGGATTTGTCTCAAGGTAAATATCTGGTCAATGGTGGATTTGCCCGGTCTAAAGCCGCATCTTCGTCGACTTCGTTACTATTGGATACCAACAGTTTGGAAAAATGCTCTCCATATCCTTAGCACACTATCTGCATCAGTTAACAGATTACCTTGCTGGTCTCTACAGGAGGATGTGCCAGTTCCAAAGCCATCAGTTTTATGTTTCACTCTTTGATAGAATTTTCGGACTTCATTCTGTCTCCTGTACATATCGATTTGTTCACACTCCCACTTTTCCATCTCTCTCTTTTTCCTGCGGAAAAGACGTTTCTCCTCTCCCCATTTCTCCCGATACCTCTCTCGTGAGCTACGCGTTGCTGCTGATTGTAAAGTAGCCCTATATGCCGCATTTTTCTCTGTAGCAGCACGACACTCCTGGTCATACTATGGATTCCTTGGTGGAGGTCTCTGGTATCCAAGTACTGATTTTGCGGCTGTTTGCATGGAGTGGGCAATGTTTTGCCATTGTCCTGATATGTTATCCGGACGAGGAGTGCTTTGATTAAGCAGTTGGGCCAGTTGAGTGAAATGTGCTGTGGCTATCTGTTGTGTTTGCAGCTTACCGATGCCCAACTTCCGTGTTGTGTCTGTTCGCACTTTGTTTGCTACGTTTAATCTTGTACGTACCTTTGCTGCAACAAGGTAGTGGTCCGAGTCTATGATTGCACCTCGGAACGATCGTACATCTAACACGCTTGATGCATGTCTTCAATCTATCACAATGTGATCAATTTGATTTTTTGTTCTTTGATCTGGCGACAGCCAAGTGCCTTTATGAATATCGATATGCTTAAATGTGGTACTGCTAACTACCATGTTTCTTGCAGCTGCAAGTCTATCAGCCTCATACGATTGTCAGATGTTCCACTGTGGAGAGTGAATTTCCTGACTGTTGGGCCAAAGATATTTTCCTTTCCAATTTTGGCATTAAAATCGCCTAGAATAATTTTAATGTAATGGGCAGGGCAAGGGTCATAAGTTTTTACTAAGCGCTGGTAAATATATATCTTTGGTCTGTTCGTCCTTGTCTTCAGTGGGAGCATGAGCGCAAATAAAGCTGTTGTTGAAGAATTTTGCTTTTAATCGAATTGCAGCGAGTCTTTCATTCACTGGGGTGAAGCTGGAGACCAGATGTTTTAATCTCCGACCAACTAGAAATCCGCAACCAAACTCAAGCTTTGTGTCACGGCAGCTATAATACAGTGCGTCACCTTTAGGTGTTGTTGTGACGCCTTTCCCAATCCATCTTATTTTCTGTATGGCAGTAATGTCGGCCTTGTACTTTTCAAGTACATCTGCCAATGTGTAAACTGCAGCTTCTCTATAAAGAGTGCGAACATTCCAGGTGCAGATTCGCAGACTGGTATTTTATATCTATCAAAATTTCGAAATCATAAAGAAAGCAGAAAGGTAGAACCAAGGGATATTGGTATAGGGTATCACATGGTCGACCAATATATATCAATTTTGTACTTGTTTCTATTAGAAGACCATGAGACTTCCTGGAACTTCTTCCACTCTCATAGAATACGATCTGGCCTTCCATTAAAAGGCTTTCTGGTCTTCTCTTAGTATACTATTAAAAAAAATAATTGTGATCTTCTATTAGAAGGTCTTCTGGCTTTCTACTTGAAGACTTTTGGCCTTGTACAAGAGGAACTTCTATTAGAGTGCCTTCTGGCCTTTTATTAAGATAACTAATGTACTTCTATAGGTAGACCATTTTTATTTTTGTTAGACCTCCTGCTGGCATTCTATTGGAAGGTATTCTGGACTTCTCCGAGTAGACCATCTGGACTACTATTGAATAACCTTCTGACATTATATTAATTTTCTTTCTGGTCTTCTATTAGAAGTCTTTTTGGCCTTTTATAAAAGGATCTTCAAAAATTTAGTTAAAAACCGTCTGGTCTTTTTTAGAAGACAATCTACACTTCAATTAAAAAAATCCTCTTGCCTTCTATTAGAAGATTTTCGTGCCTCCAATTAAACGTTTTTCTTGCATTTTTTAGAAAATCGGCTGACCACCTATTTGAGAAGATCTTTGGGCCTTCTATGAGAAGACCTTCAGGCCTTCTATGAGAAGACCCACAGGCCTTCTATGAGAAGTCCGTCTGCCGGCCTTTTGGTAGCAAATTTTCTGCTCTAAATTAAAATATATTCTAGAAAACCTTCCGACCGTATCTTTGAAGCTTTCTGACCTTAATCGAAATGGTTTATCCAAGGTGGGCTGATATCTTCTGAATCTCCTACATCCGTTCAATCTTGCCAGAGGGTATTCCATAGGTAAGGAACAATTAGGATCCATCATTCTGTCTGTTGGACAGGCTGGAGAGCACGCTAACTCTAAAACGAAGTAACCGATTTGGTTCAAAATTTAGTCTATGAAAAATTTTGTCTTTAGCTTCGAAGATGGATATCTGTCATTCTTTTCCTTTCTCTTAGATTCGGTCCAAAATTTCGCCTTCGTATTACTTTGTCCAAACTTCAATTATTTAACAAACTTAGTTTAAATTTGAAGATTGGCACTATAGGTGCGCACCTTCCGGTATGTCACCAAAATAGTACGCGTTATATCTGTTGAACGGAGCAACCTCCAAACTTTGGATATCCTAATATTTTGTCCAAATGTAGTTTTACTTCAGAAATGGTCGATATCATCTTCTCCTTAGGGTACTTCCCCCACAAAATTTTAACAGTTTTGTTTGAGTGCTCGAAGTGTTCGAAGTTCCTTTGGAAATATATATCGATGCTACTCTTTGTGGTTCTGTTTAAGCGATATTATGTTTTTCGTTGGTGATTCCATGCTTCCTGACATCGTGGGCCAAAACCTCTAAGTTACACGGTGACCAACTGAAATGACTTGTTTGAACAATATCTAACGAAAGGTCCATTCCTTTCAGAACATTCTCAGCAACACTTTTGAGCTTCAAACCAAATATATTTTTTGTCGGCAAGTTTATACTTCCAAAAAGTGCCACAAAATCTGTGTAGCCGGTATTAGATTCGATATATCAATAGATGAAAGTTACAAATTACAAAGGCTGAGAGTACATCTCTGTCGGCAAAGCCGACTGATACTTTTTACTTGTTAATACAAAATTTTAATTTTTTGAAGTAATATTTATGCATGTATGTATGTGTAGCCACAATAGCCATTCTGTCCATTATGAATAAAGGAAATAATACATACGTGTCGCAGTCATACATACATATGTTCAATTATATTAATAAATTCCCTGGAAAACTATCGCCCAGAGGATGTGGTGTAGGGTATCACATTGTCGGTTCCGTCCGACTATAGCCCTACCTTACATGTTTTAACAGAAGATTTATTTTTAAAATAGTTTGTATAAAAAAATTGAGAGGGTAAAAAGCGATCAATAATCACTCATAACTACCTAAAAGTATTTTTCCCTATCTTCTTCCGCATGTGTTTCTAATTGGATTTGAACTATGCAATTACTTTATTCCTGACTTTACATTTAAAACATTTATTAAAATGTTTTGTGTTTTTAACAAGAGGAATATACAGTTCAGCATTCCGTTTCTCCAAATTTGTTCATTAAGACTTCCCGCTTCAGGCAATTGCTTGCAATAAGGAAAAATTATAATTTCCAAAAAAGTCAGTTAATTTCCATTTAAAGTAAGTGCACAATTTTGTATAAATTTTCCGCAGTAATGATTTTTCTTTTGGCGAAAGTAATAGAGCAAAAAAAAGCAAACAAACGAATATTTGTTAAATGGTAAAACCTCTTTAAGTAAACATTAAAATTAATTTTGCTTTGATAAATGCTACACTTTGTTCGTCTATTGAAAGGTAAGTGAATGTGCATTCACTTGTGCATGTTTGTTTGTTTGTGGCTGTTTCTTTCGCCCGAAAGAGGGGAAAATCTCTATGACAGACAACCACCAGCCAATACACCACATTGGATTATACCTCTCAAGTGCATCGATTACATCAATCACGCAAACATACTTTAAGTGTAAGTCGGATTTTCAAGCATCGCGTGCTGTAGTTGCTACAAAAATGGTTTGCTACAACGTTACGGATTTCCAGGTTAAAAGAAATCCAATGAAAACATATTGGTAACAGGTTTGAGGGTGTACTCTTATGTTTGTTGTTTGTTACTGCTGTGTTGTTAACATAATGATTTAATGTTTGTTTTAACATTTTTGATTTGTTCGAAAGAACTTCAGGGAATTTAATTGAAAGTTATTGAATTTTTGCGATGTTTAATAAAAAGTGATTATCTTTTAATTATTGAAATATGCTATGCCAATGAGGGATATATGTGGTACGATTAGGGTGGGGCGATTTGAACACCTTATTGTGTTTTTAACGTTTCTTATTCCTGGGATAGTACTGATCAAATACATCACTAGACTACGGACCAAATTGGCCCGTTCAAAAGATATCGGGCATACCATTTTGGTGACATTTTTTAAATATTGGTGGAAGTACCGGAAGTTGTGGACCGGTATTGCCCATCTTCGAACTGAAACTAAGTTTGAACAAAATATGACGAAGGTCAAATGTTGATCCAAATAGGTTGATCAGTTCGAGAGTTATCGTGCTCTCCAGCCACTACATATGGTGCCATAGGGTTTTTTACATCTTTCGGGCTGTTTTCTCAAGAAGTATGGGCTTGCCCCTGAAAACACTTTTACCGTCGTAATTGAGACAGCGAATGGAAGTTGCTTCAACAAAAATCAAAGTGAACGTATTTAGTGTGGGAGTTACCCAAAGGAGTGGACAAATATAGTCCATATTCAAACCTGAACTATATCTGTTAGATATATTAGGATGTGTAAAGAATGGACCAAATCGGCCAATATCTTCAAGAGTTACCGTTCGCACAATTATTCCTGAAGCTTTGGACCGATATGGCTAATATTCGAACTGAGACTAAGTATGGACAGTATTGGCAGATCCGTTCGAGAGTTATCTTGCGCTCCAACCACTACACACGCTGTCATAGAGGTTTTTTTTGCACCATTCAGGTTATTTTCTCAGGAAGTATGGATTAGCCCATGATGAAGCTTGTACCTACGTATAACGGGGAGTCAATACGAGTTGCTACAACAAAAATGAGTGCACCTATTGGGCCCATATTGGAACCTAATCTAAGTCTGGTAGAAATTTCACGATGTGCAAACTATTTACCAAATCGGTTACTCCCTTCAAGAGTTATCGTGCGCACAAATTTTCCGAACATTTTCGAACTTGTGTGAGGGAGGTACCTGAAGGAGTGGTCCGATATGGCTCATCTTCGAACTTACACTAAGTTTGGTCAAAATTATACGAAGGCCAAATTTTGGACCGAATCGGTTGATCCTTTCGAGAGTTATCAGACGGACATGGCTAAATAAACTCCAAATTGTCTGAAACGGATTTCGTCCAAACATACTTGGGGTCTAAAACCATTATATCGATGAACCACATTTTGAAAGCGAAAATTCTGACCCGTAGTCATTATGTAACCCATTACAAAATGATGTAAACAAAAATAACTACTTATGTTACTCCTTCCTCAGTTATGAGTACAGTGACACAGAGCATGTGTGCCCGACTACAAATCAGCGGGTAATTTGTTAAACAAAACAAAGGACATGTAAACATTTGAACAACGCTTAATGTTCGTTCTCGTGGCCTAGTGTATAGTGTGTTCTGCTACACATCAGAAGTTCACAAGATCAAATCCAGCAGACAGCGTAATAAAATATAATAAAAATATTCTAAAAATATAACATATGTTTTCTAGCTTATCTTTCATCTTCCATTGGCCATAGAATAACTATACAGAAAACAAAATTGTAGTCATTTGATAAAGAAATTCAAAGATTCAACCAAAAACTTATCGATTATCCGGCAATAAAAAAATTGTCATATTGACAAAATTCGATAAAATTATTTGATCACCAAGTAAAAATACAGTTTGATAAAATAAAATTGTAATATTGACTAAAATATTTATCGAATTTGTTTATCTTGAACTGATAAATATTTCACATATTGACAAAAATATTTATCAAAATATTCTACATTTTGCTTGATAAAAACAAAATATTTTCTTGATTAAAAAAATTGTCGAATGCATTTTTTTCAATCGATAAAAAATGTTAATGTTCATATTTACATTTAATATTTGTAGCTGCCAAAAAGTGGCAGTTATCCGATTCGTTCACCTGCCAAAGAATTGGCTCTTCATGTAATATTCAGCTTCAGATTTCTTGATATCCGAAAACTATTTGGAGAGGAATAATGAACAAATAAAAACATATAATCAAAAAGCTTATTTTCCATCAGCTGAAAGAATCAAAATGGAGTTAAATAACAATTATTATCGTTATATTTGCTTCCACATCTGTCATTCAATTTCTGTTTCAAAGAAAGTGGTGTTAACTTTTTCTTTGTATTATTGCAACCAGCCTTGAACCTGCAGATGTGATATGAGAGAAGTCTCCCTTGTCCCTTCTGGGATGTTTGTGGAATAATTAATTATTATTATTAATTATTTTTAGATTCACATTGCCAGTTTTGTTGAGATGTGTATTATTTTATTGTTGTAAAATAATTCCAGCTTAATCTCGAGTTTTGTTGTTTTTAAATTTTTTTTGAAACAACAAGTTTTATTTAAAGTGGGATGTAGTTAAAATTGATTTAATTTCGGGATAGGCAAAGAATACTAGTTTCATCCAACGTCACTTGGACTTATCAGTTCTTTTAAGGCCTGGCTACATAAGCTGCCTCGCCTGATTGCCTGCTTTCCTGCTTCATTTCTGACATAATAAAAATAAAAGAATAACGAAGGCCGAGCAAATTTCGAACTGGGTTGCCCTTTTCTTTTTTATTCTTTTATCAGAGGCAAGCAGGCGAGTTAGCTTGTGTACCCAGGCCTTTAGTTATTTGTATTGAAACAAAGAACTCTTCCCCAATTTTATGACGACCAGAGCTCAAGAATAAACGTAACCGATAAATTCGTTTAAATGAGAATTCATCAGAAACATTTAAAAAAATTTCGTAGCCGCATATGTAAACCGAAATTAAATCAATTTTAACTGCATCCCACTTTAAATAAAACTTGTTTTAAAAATTTAAAAACAACAAAACCCGAGATTGAACTGGAATTATTTTACAACAATAAATTAATTATTATTATAAGTTCGTAGAAAGAGTTCCCACGACTAAAAAAGCCTAACTATTTTTTTCCATAATATCATAGGTTGTCTACAAATGATCAACATAAAACAGTTTTCTTCTGTACAAAAGACCCTGTGCATGAGTTAGCAACTGTCGCATGACGTGATTTTAGTTTTGGCTGGTAAATACAAATTTCTTTGTGAAAATGTGTTAATTTTTCCAAATAAAAGTGGTAGTTAAATAAAATTCGCACTTAGATGATTAGCAGTTAAAAGTGTAATTTGCATTGAAAATTTGACAAAAATGCAAATATTTTAGTTTTTTGGCAGGAAAATCAAATTCGCACTAAAACGATTGGCAGCAAAATCAAAACTACTGTAAAAAACTTTTTAAGTTAAACGGTTTTATGTAAAACATACATTGCAATGTTTAAGATAAATGTACTAAAAACCAAAAAATAATAAAATAGATACAGTCGTGGGAATTATAAACATATGCATAGACTAGACTAAAATAAAACCGTGGGGCACGTCAATTGTCTACAAATTATCGACTTAATGTGCGATAGAAGAATCGTTTAATTCGTCGTTAGGCAGTTGGCCCGCAGACGGTGAGGAAATTACTTACTATTTTCTTGCTCATGGAAATTCCAATAGTTATACACTCCATGTAAATAAAAGAGATGTTTCAACTAGTTTATCGTTGGACATTCACACTGCTGGCTGGCGAGGAATCGTTTCACTGCTCGTAGTTTGTCTTTAATCGACAAAGTACTACTCGCTCACCACTATGAAACCCTAAAACTCGCTTATAATCGAGCTTGCTAGCTTGTTTCCACAATCTAGCCCTACTTATCACACGTCCATCTTGTCGGTTGAACAACTGCCTAATTATAGTGTAACATTACAAAACAAACATTTTAATCAACGATTATAGACAATTGACGTGCCCCACGGTTTTATTTTAGTCTAGTCTATGCATATGTTTATAATTCCCACGACTGTATCTATTTTATTATTTTTTGGTTTTTAGTACATTTATCTTAAACATTGCAATGTATGTTTTACATAAAACCGTTTAACTTAAAAAGTTTTTTTAGCTATTTTTATTTTCTAGTTTTTAGTTTTTATTTCGCATTCTGTTTAATTCATTTAGTGCTTCATTATTGCAAGGTTTCTTGCCCGTTAGTTTATTGCAGTCCAACTCCTCTATACGTAGTCCCTGCAAAGATCTTACTCTACTAAGAGCCACGTAGGCTTGGCCTTCTTCAAACAGTTTCGCACCTAAGTATACGACTGCGTGATCTACAGTGCTGGCCTGCATTTTATGTATTGTAGAAGCCCATGATAATATTATAGGCAACACACATCCGTGTGTATCGCTCCCGTTGTTTTGTTAACCTGGCTTCATATTCTTCAGGCGTTTCTGACGCCGTCATTTGTGTATATCGCTGACGTTGCTTTTTTATCCTGGCCTCATATTGCTCAGGTGTTTTTGACGCTAATTGTTCCCGTCGTTTCTGTAATCGACTATTTCTATCACCTTCACTCGTTTTGCTTTATACTTTTCTTTCGCTTTTTGAAGCATTCGTTTACGTTGTGTTGCAGTTTCTGTTTTATTTGTGTTTGTATTTTTTTATATATTTTTTTACCATTTTGTTCCCACGAGTAATGGACATTTAAACAGTCGACCCCCCAGAGGTCAAATAAAGGGGCAAGGCTATGTACAACAAGATGCGCCTGAGTCTTGAGGGGAAAACGCTAACGACATATCATTTTTATCGACCCTAATGTCATGCAGTTCTCGGCGCGTTTTAACCTTTCACTTTAACTTGAGTGGTATGCCGCTAACGACGTATCATTTTTAGCCACCCTAACGCCACACAGTCCTCAACACGATAAAAAATCTTGACTTGGGTGGTGGATTCAGGCTGGATTAATCAGATACCTAAATTACAGATTCAATTTCTAAATTTAAATTTACGCCATTTAGTGGCTGCGCCCATCTTAAATATTGAGGTTGTATAGTGCACTGTATTCTTCTTGTCAAGCCCTTTCATTTGATACCCATATTGATGGGATTGATAAAACCTACGTTACCCGCCATTTTGTAGCGGCGGCCATCTTGAATTTATAACGATAATGAATAAACATAATTGTTTGTCACCAAAATCCAAAGTGTATACAAAATTTCAGATTAATCGGTTGACAGGAAGAGGGTGAAATTTGAATTACTAAATTTGACCCAAGAATAAATAATAAAACAAACGGGGTGAGCTAAATAAAACCATTTAAAAATACAGGGAACATCGTTGAACGCTTCTCGTTAGTTGAAAATCACCAGCGGAAAATGGATATCTGTAATTACAAATATATTACATACATATTTCAAATATATAAAATGTATTGACGTTATTACCAATATCACATGCGGTTGCTTCTTTGTCCAATAAAATATTCTTATTCTCCTTTTTCAGATACGTGAATTCAATTATAAAATGTATTGGGAATTTAATTTACTTGAAAGACACCTTTACTTTAAGAAAACACAGAACCACTGATTTATTTCTGCGCTACCGATCCACACACAACTACTGCTTTAAAGAGACTGCCAAAATTAACCAAACTGACGGTTAAAAAATATTATCTGCCTAACCTAACCACCAAACAGAACAAAACATGAGAACTCGTACCATTTTTTCCTTCCCTCTTCGTTTGTTAGGTTCATTAAAAACAGTAAGAAACTTATTGTATACATACAAGCCTTCACCCGAGCACAAGTAGATAAACAAACCAAATGCCAAACAAACGCATGATTCCTCCATTCCGCAAAAATGTCCATAAACATAGTTATCGATCGCTTTCTAGTAACATTTTCATGTTTGATAAACATTTTCCCTATATATTCGTAATATTTTATTGCCATTCGACAAAAATATGGTGATAAAGCTTTTAATCAAAATTTTCATGGTGGCTTTTTTTTCTGTGCAGTTATTCAAGTGGTCGTAGAATAACTAGTAATTCAGTGCGACAAATCTCCACAAAGGAAATTTTCAGTATAAGGTGATTATCATCAGTTATGATATTCTGCTCCTCCATGGAATAAGCCTTAACATAGCGGAACAGCTTAGTAATTTCATAAATTTCCTATTTACTTCATAATTTTCCCTATTTACTTCGACCCGAATAGAATATCACATAGGAATTTTCCCCATTTTTTATACCTATGTAGATCGTTCTAAGCACTTTCTGTTATGAATGTATGTATGTGTTTGTTTGTATTTAACCAGATATACAATAATTTAATCGTATTGTTTTCGTAACTCTTCATCCGTACACAATAATCTTCCTAAGAGATAATCTGCTGAGCACACAAACACACGCACACACCGGAGTCAATCATCACCACTTGCCATTAGCCTGGGCTATTGTGAAGTCCATTCTGTTTTAAATCCTATTTTTGTAAATTCCATCAGAATGTTTTTCAGTTTTGCTTTGTTTGCAAGCATTGTTCGACAAGTGCTTATTATGAAAATCCTGGGAACATTTTTCATTTTGATGGATTAAATGCGTTAAAACAATTGGGTCGATAAAATTAAGTAAATTAGACATTTTTACTGGTATTACAGAGAATACAGAGAACGATAATTATATGGATAATAATAATGTAATTAAATGGATAATATGGAAGATTCGGTTATATGGTATTGTATGATATTATACGTATTATCTAGCTTATTATATAAAGTAATAGATTGACAGACTTGGGGTACTCCGTGTGTAACCATCGTCAAACAATATATCAGACTCCAAGTTTGCTGCCAATAACAAATCCGCACTGCCAGCGCTACATTAAGTGTGCGCAGTGAACTGTAGGCCTATTCTGTTACTTTTTAAATAATCCGAACTTCTGGACTATAATATCAGGAAGTATGAGTTACCCCTAAAAAGGGACCTGAATAGGGACCGTGAAAGAACCTTTAAAAAAAATAAATAAATAAAAAATAATCAAATAGATCCGATACGGGTCCTCAAACTACACTTTTCCTAAATTATGTGTGGGAGGTATTCGAAGGACGCACCGATATAGTCCATATTTCAACCTGACACATAACTGGATGAAATAATACGATGTGTAAAGTTTTGACCAATCAGAAAATCCCCTTGGGAGTTATCTTGCGAATTTGCGGCGCAAGTACAATATGCTGAAAAAATTTAAAAGTCTTCGAGAGGACTATTAAATTTCTCCTTTTCGGAATTTTGTGTGTGAGGTACCCTAAAGTGTGGACCGATATAGTCTTATCCGATTTATATCTGGAAAGAATATATGGAAAGTTTGCAGCAAATCGATTGCTCGCTTCGCCAGTTATCGTTCACACAATTTTTGGAAAACAATTCTGAACTTTTTTGGGGGAGATGTGGACCGACATAGCCTACATTCCAAATTAAACAAAGTTTGGGCAAAATATTACGATGTATAAAATTTGGTTCTAATCGGTAGATCCGTTCGAGAGTTATCGTGCGCACCAGCCAGCTAGACAAGAGAGACAGATGAACGGACAGGGCTAAATAGACTCCAAATTGTCTAAAACGAATTTCGTCCATACATACTTGGGATCTAAAACCAATATTTCGATGAGACACATCTTTAGTCGTATTTTGTTTGTATCCCCTTTACCCTAAATCCTGAGGTATAAAATAGGTGGCGAAGCTACCCCATGCTGCAATATTTGTATAAAAAATCCAATTTGACAACTGAACTAAAAATGTCTCTGTCATGATAGAGATAATTTGTAGCATGGGAGTAAATTGTGGTTCTCTACACAAAACCCATTATATATTAGGCAGTAGGCCCGTAATTTAGCAGACACGTTATTGCAATTTGTATCTGGGGAAAGGTCAGGAGTTATTATTCCATGTGTAGGCTACCTTGCCGGTATATGCCCTCTAGGAATTGAAATATGGACCAAAAATAAAATTTGTATATTTTTCATACAAAAGTAATGGTCTATGTCACCCGCTAAATAATATCAGATCATCATGCAAAATTATAGGCATTTTCTTTTACCTAAACTCTTACCTCGTGCAAAATTTCGTGACTACTGAGCTATAATTGCGACGTCTAGAGTGTAAGTTACTACACTACAAACAAAAAACTTGATATATTAGGCTGTAGCTCTGTTATCTGATCACGTACATCAACGTAATCGACATCAGAGCAAAGGTCAAGAGATCGTCTTCCAAATATAACTCACAAGGGATGGATGTGTCTTTCAGGAACAAAGATATAAGCTGTATATTAAAAATTTGCACAATCTTCACACAAAAGTTCTGGTCCATTTAATCCTCTAAATATTATCTGATCGGCATCTCAAATTGCAAGGTACTTCTTTTCATATACTCTTACCATTTTTAAAATTTCGCGTTGATCAGACTATTATTGCGACCTACAGAGCCGCTACAAAATTGGATGAAAATTATGTTTTTGGTCCATTTCACCCGCTAAATATTTTACGATCATCTCCAACAAAAATAGGGATCTTTTCTGGTCTGAGCCCGACCTCCATGCAAACTTTCCGATTTTGAAATTTTTTTGCCGATTTTGCCGATTTTGGCACCCGAAAAGTGCCGATTTTCCACCAAACTTATCTGGCATCCCTGTGTGTGAGTGTATGTTTTTTCAATTGGTTGAATTGTGTGTGTGGAGAGAACAACGTTAAATGAGCGCACGTGGGCGCTCTCTCGCCTGACGCTGCTCTAAATGTATGAATATTTCACTCGCAACACAATATACTATTTTTCGTTTAAAAGTGATGACAATAAACGATGTTGCGTTGAAATCGGTACAATCGCTACCTTAAACAGCCAAAATCGCTACTGTAGCGATTTAAAATAAAAAATCGCTACAACTCCTAAAAAGTAGTTTTTGTACGTCAAAAATCACCACAAGTAGCGGTAAAACCACCAACATGGCATCACTGCGTGTAGCGTGGTTAAAAAAAAGAAAAATGGGATGCATTACCGACTTTTGCGATATCTTTGTTGTTTGACCACCTACGCCAACCTATTTTGCAACAATGTAAAGGAAGTTTAATCTTTTTCAATTGACGGGCTTTCCTTTTGTAATACGACTACACTACTAGAAGTAAAGATATTCTTCACATAAGTTTTTTGTCCATTCCGATCGATGATTATTATTCGACCATCACCAAAATCATTAGGCTTCTTCCTCGGTGAGACTCGCATTCACCCTCATAAAATCGTGATGATCCGATCAAAATTGCGACCTGTAGCGTGATTAAAAAATATGGAAAATTGGGATATATAACCGACTATTGCGATATATACGTTATTTGGCCACCTACACCAACCTACTTCGCATCATTGTAAAGATGGGATTTTCTACTTTCATAGCCTGTTATTGCTTTTGGAAGGTCCTCAACCAAAGCTATGATATTCGCCATTATAATTAAAATCGCAAATTTGAAAAGTTGGGTTTCATTAGCGACTATTGCGATATATTCGTTGTTTGACCACCTACGACAACTTACTTCACATTGTTAGAAAGGTGATATTTTCTACTTTCATTGTCAGGTTTTTCTTTTGGTATACCCTTATGGACGCTGAGATACTTGCTTTGCAAAGTTGCGACCTGTAGCATGATTACAAGGTGTAGATCAGTGATGGCCAAAAACACACATTTGCAAATTATAACTTGCGCTAGTGTGAGTGGAAACGTAAACAATGCATTAACCGAAGGAATGTGTTTACAGTGTACGTGTGTGTCGTATGCCCGCGGGCATAGGAAAGTTGTTGTTGGTGGCCATCACTGGTTTAGATGGACAGACGGACGGACACACATAGCCAGATCGACTAATGGTATATATAATATGGGTCTACGACCATTATTTCGATGCATTACAAACTTTTTGGCCAAAACCAACTTATAATACCCTCCTCACATAGTGGTGTATGGTATAAAAAGGTTCCGCACAAATCACTTAAATTTTTTTTTTTTTTTTTGAAAAAAATTCTATGAAGTGAAAGAAATGTTTTTCTCAAAAAAATATTTTCTGTTGCATGAATGAATGGCCTTTTGCCTATTAATGACTAAAATAACTTTTATTCCATTTAAATTTTAAAAAAGGTCCCGCACAAACCACTTTTAATTTTTATGATACACTCCGTTTCATGTCAATAGCACATTTGAAATTGCTTTTAGTTACTGGATTTTAGTCGATATCCGTGGAATAACCTTGGGAATGTTTATGTATCTTGGTTTGTAATCTTATGAAGTACATTTCAACAAAAAGTTTGGCTTCGATAACGTACCGTTATAATTTCTTTAATTTTCTTTCAAAAAGCCCAAAATTTGTAGGGTTTAAGGTGTTTCATCGGAATAGCACATTCTTTAATAGCTTGAGTAAAAATGCAAATTTTGAATGCTCTGTTACAATTCTTCAAAATTGGAGCAAATAAAAGCTATTTTTAATTTAAAACGCTGAAATTGGTCGAACTTTGACTTTAACACCGGGGAAATAAGACCTCATGAAAGCTGTGGACTTTAATTGTCTATAATACGTTAAACATTTGGCATAAGTTGGCAGTTTCTTGTCAGATTTATAAAGATTTAATGAAGAATGAATGATAGAAGACAAATGGTACAAAATAAACTTAGGCTTCTACTGAAATTTGGGTACATTTCTTCCTGAAACTTCAAATTCCTATGAACCCTATTGCATAATGTTGGCCTTAAGATAATTTAACCGTTAAAATGTTGGGCGATTTTTATTGCTCTAGGTCTGAGCCAATATACTATAAAGAAAAACCCACATCCTTCCTATACACAGAAAGAAATTAGTTTGAATTTATGGAACAAACATAAACTGGAAATATTCGCAAATTTAGTACAGTAATATTTTGTACCGTTCAAATCCATGAAGCGATCAACTCAGCAATATTGATGGTCTATTTAGTTCATCTTTTTCCGGAGATGGAAGAAGTAATACATTTTGCCATCGGAAACCTGCAAATAATGATAAGTTGCTTCGGGAAACGAATACATGCTCTTCCTTATAATATTCATTATAGCTGCCTCAAAAAATCCAACCTATTTTCTTTCTGTATACAGGAAGAATCTGGTTTTTTCTTTATAGTATGTTGGCTCAGACCCAAAACAATAAAAATAACTTTATATTTTAATGATCAACTTATCTTTATGCAAACATTGGACCCCATTATGCAATAGAGTTCATAGGAATCTGAAGTTTCAGGAAGAAATGTACCCAAATTTCTGTAGAAGCTCAAGTTTATTTTGCACCATTTGTCTTCTATCATTCATTTTTCATTAAATCTTTATAAATCTGGCAAGAAACTGCCAACTTCTGCCAAATTTTTAACGTATTATAGACAATTAAAGTCCACAGCTTTCATAAGGTCTTATTTCCCCGGTATTAAGTCATAGTTCGACCAATTTTAGCGTTTTAAACATAAAATAGCTTTTATTTGTTCCAATTTTATAGAATCGTAACAGAAGCATTACAAATTTGCATTTTTACTCAACTTATTAAAGAATGTGCTATTCCGATGAAACACTTTAAACCGTACAAATTTTGGGCTTTTTGAAAGAAAATGAAAAAAAAAAAATTATATCGGTACGTTATCGAATCCAAACTTTTTGTTGAGTGTATATGAAATAAAGTTATATATAATATTAGTGAGAAACAAACTGTTAGGTCATTTTGGTTATGTCGTATGCCCACATACCTTGTTTTCAGTGACTTCAAAAAATTGTCAAAAGTTCTGAAATATAAAAACTTTAAAAGCTTTTTGTGCGGAAGCTTTTTTTATCGAATTAAGATTTTATGCAATCTTACGTAAAAACTCATCAAAACATCATACAGGGATACGAGGTTGTAAAAAATGCATAACCCTAATTTATATGATAAAAGCATTAATATTTATACAGTGACTGTCACTGAAAATGATGCAATCTTAAATAAAAAATGTAAACGTTGATAACATGGTAACGAGTTGAGATTTTTTAACAATTCAAAAAACAGGTTTATAGACTGAAAAGTTGTCTTTAAGATGGCATTGAAAAATATTCCGTTTACGGTACCATTTTACTAAAATTTTACCGGAAAACAAAAATGGGCATTTTAAAAATAAGCATTGAACATGATGGCCCACTATAATCGATTAATAAGTTCCAAATTTTTATGTCATTTTTCTAATCAGAATGGTGGAATAATTGGGTCTCTATCGTTTTCAGTAGTTCTGTCATTGATGCCGATAGAAAAAATGATGTTCCTGACATAAATTTTAGCATGATTGTAATTAATGCCCCTTTGTAGGCAATTTGGCTAGAAATTTCTAGTTTTTGCAGTTATTTAAAAAAAAAATGACTATGAAAAATCATTAACGTTTATGTCTAGAGTGCGTACAAAGAATTTAATGGTATTTGGAAAGTCCTGTATCAGCCAGGCTTACTAGTACTTAACGGCGTTGCCCTGATAGAGGTAAAAATCAGTGCATAGAACAACATTTTTTCCACTTTTCTTTGAAAATAGTTTTTAAAAACATTGTTAACAATGTCGAGATAATGTTTGTTTTTATAAACACAAACAATTCAACACCCATTGTTGCCATTCAAGCCAAATAATACTACTACCTTCGACGAGTTTCATAGAATCGCTCCAATTGTTTTTTGGTGCGGGTTTTTTCACAAAAAAATTCATAGTTCGGATGAAAATCAGCATATCTAGCGTAAAATCTTACTTGTGGAAGAAGCCAACACACACCTGAGTTTAAACAAATAAACTGTCGCTATCAAACCCCTACGTAAGAAGTAATATTGTTTGGGCTTGAATGGCATCAAAGAGTGTTAAAATTTTTGTTTTTATAAAAAAAACATCGTCAAAATATTGTTAGCAATATTTCTGAGAACTATTTTTAAAGAAAAGTGCAAAAAATGTTGTTCTATGCCCTGATGTTTACCTCTATCAGGGCAACGCCGTTAAAGACTAGTATAATATAGGCAAGCCTGGCTAATAGAGGACTTTCCATATATCATTAGATTGTTTGTACGTACTCTGGATATAACCCTTAATGATTTTTCATAGACATTTTTTGGAAAATAACTTCAAAGCTAGAAATTTCTAGCCAAATTGCCTACAAAGGGACACTAATTACAAACATGCCAAAATTACATCAGGAACTTAATTTTTTCTATCGGAATCAATGACAAAACTACTGAAAACGATAGGGAACCAATTATGCCACCATTCTGATTACTAAAATGGCATAAAAAGCGAAAAATTTGGAAATTATTAATCGATTATAGTGGGGCATCATTTTCAATGCTCATATGAAAAATTCCCATTTTTTGTTCTCCGGTAAACTTTTAGTATAACGGTGCTGTACGGGATACTTTTGTATGCCATCTTAAAGACAACTTTTCAGCCTACAAAATTGTTTTTTGAATTGTTAAAAAATCTCAACTCGTTTCCAAGTTAGGCCATGTTTATATTATAGCCTTTTGCAGGGTTAACCTTCTTTATGAGGATTTATTTGAAATATAAGCAATGGAATTAACATTTGAGTGGGTTTGTTAAATCCGGTTATATATAAACGTACTATTATCAACGTTTACATTTTTATTTCAGGTTGCATCATTTTCAGTGACAGTCACTGTACATATTTTACATTGTGGCCTTGTTTTATGAATTGATAATTGTTTTCTTTACTTAAGATTTTATTTTGTAACGTTTACATATTAAGTATAGTACTTATTGTATTTGACGATTTTGACATACTATTTTGACTATTTGACGATTTTGTGATGTTAAAAAGACGCTTGGATATCCCACCTTCCAATTTATCCAAATTTATTTCCATGTCTGTTGGACATATTTCAAGGAGAGAGCTTGATAATGAAACTAAACCATCTGAACTTTAAATTCATCCAAAATGCATGACAAATACATCTGCTTCAATTTGGTGTAATAAAGACATGTAAAATGCTAACCAAGAAGACCAGCAAAGCTTTCAATCAGTACCAACCGTACCGACTATAGCTTTGCTTACTTGTTATGTTATAGGTTTACGACTATTATTTCGATGCGTTACAAACTTTTTGGACAATATGAGTTTTTTTTTGACAAACTTTAATGTCACTATAAGAAGATATAAAACTTAAGGGGTTATGGCCACTTATTAAGCACCAAAAGAAATTTTTCATGATTTTTTTACAGGAAATATATTAAACCTTTTTAAAAGATTTTTTCTTTAAACTAAAAAAAAATTATGGTTTTTTGGCCATAAATCAATTTTTATACCCTACACCACTATGTGGAAAGGGTATTATAAGTTTGTTTTGGTAAAAATTCATTAAACACCGCGAAATATTCGTCGGAGACCCACAATGTGGTATACCAATCTTCATATCTCGGCGAGATAAAGCGATTTTGAGATGTGTGTCCGTCCGTCCGTCCGTCTGTCCATTATAAATTGTAATCAAACTCCAGGCCGCAATTATGGACCGATCGTCACGAAATTTTGCATGGAGGTCGGGTTCAGACCAGAATAGATCCCTATTTCTGTTGGAGGTGATCGTGAAATATTTAGCGGGTGAAATGGACCAAAAACATAATTTTTATCCAATTTTTTAGCGGCTCTGTAGGTTGCAATAATAGTTCGATCAACGAAATTTTAAATATGGTAAGAGTATATGTCAAAGAAGTAGCTTGCTATTTGAGATGCCGATCAGATAATTTTTAGAGGGTTAAATAGACCAGAACTTTTATGTGAAAATTGTGAAAATTTTTAATATACAGCTTATATCTTTCTTCCTGAAAGACACATTCTTCACTCGTGAGTTATATTTGGAAGACGATATCTTGACCTTTGCACTGAGGTCGATTACGTTGATGTACGTATTCAGATAACAGAGCTATAGCCTAATATATCCAGTTTTTTTGTTTGTAGTGTAGTAATTAAAACTCTAGAGGTCGCAATTATAGCTCAATAGTCACGACATTTTGCACGAGGTAAGAGTTTAAGTAGAAGAAAATGCCTACAATTTTTGATGATGATCTGATATTATTTAGCGGGTGACATAGGCCATTACTTTTGTATGAATAATATAATATAAATATATAATTGTTTCACAAACATCATATAAGGGACAAGGGAGACTTCTCTCATATCAACGAGTGCACCCCGATTCATATGATATGGGACCTACAGTTTATCGCCGAGTTCGAACGGCTTGTCCAAGACAGCACGTTTGTAGAGAAGTTTTACATGGCTGAAATACTCAGGAAATGTCGTCAACATTACTGAGGGGTATTTTGCCACCGTTGAAAAGTGTTTTGATCTTGACTGGCCGGGGAATCGAACCCACGACCTTATGTGTGCAAGGCGGGTGTGCATACCATTGCACCACGGTGGCAATGAAAATGAAAAATATATACATTTTATTTTTGGTCCATATTTTAATTCCTGGAGGGCATGTACCGGCAAAGTAGTCTACATATGGAATAATAACTACTGACCTTTCCCTTTATCTAGCTGGCTGGTGCACACGATAACTCTCGAACGGATCTACCGATTAGAACTAAATTTTATACTTCGTAATATTTTGCCCAAACTTTGTTTAAGTTCGAATGTAGGCTATGTCGGTCCACACCTCCCTCAAAAAAGTTCAAAATTGTTTTCGAAAAATTGTGTGAACGAAAACTGGCGAAGTGAGCAATCGATTTGCTCCAAACTTTCCATATATTCTTATTCCTTTCAGATATAGAGCGGATAAGACTATATCGGTCCACACCTTAGGGCACTCTCACACAAAATTCGGAGAAGAGAAATTTAGAAGTCCTCTCGAATCGTTTTGAATTTTTTTCAGCAGATTGTACTTGCGCCGCAAATCCGCAAGATAACTCTCAAGGGGATTTTCTGATTGGTCGAAACTTTACACATCGTATTATTTCATCCAGTCATGTATCAGGTTGGAATATGGACTATATCGGTCCGTCCTTCGACGGATCTTTTCGCGGTTCCTATTGATTTGGTATAGCCCCATATTAAGATACCTACAGATTCCTCGTATTTTGAAGCAAACTCGTGTTACAAAATAAATATATTTTTAAAGGGCAGAGGCTGAGGGTATATCACCGTTAGCGCATCTGACTTATACTATCTTCTTTGGTGTACAATTGAATATGAATAATTTTGGGATTTATAAATTTGTTTGCTTGCAAAATGTTTGAATTTCTGTTCATTGTTAGTTATTTCTACCGGTATAAAATATATTTTTGATATCACAATATATGCCCACAATGAACTATTTTCGAAGCACATGTGAGGTTAAAGTGCAAAATTTTTGGACGATAGATCTTCAGTAAACTCGCAATTTTCCCAATTATCAAATTTACCAAATTGCATTTATTTCAGGTGTATTCCAAAAAGGAACCTGTTATTCAAAGACAATTTGAAGATGTAGCAGGAGGAGCTAATCAATGTGAATTTTCTAATTTTCGAATATTTTTTTTTTAGAAATTTATAATTTATATATTTTTCCACAAACATCCCAGTAAAGACAAGGGAGGTTTCTCTTATATCAATGGATACATATTAATTTATTGATATGTGACCTAGTTTTTATCGCCGAGTTCGAACGGCGTGTCCTAAGTTGCCACTTGTAGACATTTTTTTCATGGCTGAAATATTCAGGAAATATCGCCAACATTACTAAGGGGTATTTTGCCGCCGTTGACAATTTGATGGGAATCGAACCCAGATATTCAGCGTGCAAGACGGTTGCACGTGGCTAATTCGTACAGTGGTGTAGAGTATCACATGGTCGGCCCCGTCCGACTATAGCCTTTGCTTACTTGTTTTAAATAAAGTCTCTCGCTTAAGGACATACTTTTTATGTGTATAATAATCCCACCAACAATATGAAGATCGATGTTACATACAAATCACAATGAATTTTTCTCTTCTAACGATCTAAGCTAAGAAGATAATTTTTGTCCGATCGACTAAAATTTTTTTGAACATATTCTATTATACCTGTACTTTAAAATGAGCAAATAAAAATTTTCGATTTTGTAAAATTTTTAAGTGGCCATAACCCCTTAAAACAGAAAAAATGTCTTTCATTTCATAGTGTTCACGCCGGATTTCCCCAATCGACAACCCTAATTCGCATTTTCCTACGTTCCGAAATACTTGCATTCGGCATCCCTAATTCTGTTCAGAATTGTACCTGCATGCTCTCATTTTCTCTCTTTGAACATTCTTACTAAACCAACATTGTAATTTTCTTCATAATAAACACTTGTCAACTAAGCATCAACCAATACTGTTGTTCTTGGTAAGAAGTCGTTCCATTTCAACGAATTCAATAAAGAACCATTACTGTTCTTATATCCAAAATCCTAAAACACTGCATTTTCTTTCCTTTTTTCTTTCCATTATTCCTTGGTGGATGAATCTTGAGGAAAATATTTCCACTACTGAAATATTTTCGAGGCTCACGGCAAGAATCCAACCGCCCTTCTTTCTAGTGAGAACACCCACAATTGGCGTTTTCACATAGTATTTGCTTCAAAATCTTGTTTATTTTTCATATTGGTTTGTGGGTGACCTTTTTTAATATTTAAACGGAGTAAACATTTGTTTTGTCATTAGTAGGCAAAATTTCATTCATTCTTGCTACAAGAAATCATTTTCGAGAAAAAAGTCAATAAGTCATAACCCTAATGTCTATATAGGACCTTCTTATAACTGGAGGTACGTTTGAGAAAAAACATTAGTGTTTTCTATTATTGGTGGTTACCCTATGATTTTATAGAGATTTTGAAACATTATGTCTTTAAGTATGGACTTCCCCACGAATCAGGACCCGGAAAACGTCGTGGAACTTGATGTATGTTTAGAAGAAATTTTACGATGTGTAAAGTTTCAACCAAATCGGATACTCAATTCATATTTAAACGTGCTCATCAGTAATTTTAGTTGGTGCCGGCATGGTTTTTTAGAGCTTTTGGGACGTTATCTCGAAAGTATCCTAAAAATTGTGCAAAATTGTATAAGAGCCCCGGGGACAAAAATATACAAAAATACACGGTGCTCTTGAAGCAACTTTAAATGGAAGGTGCTTACGCCTGGAAAGTTTTTGCGGATTCTGAAACTCAATGTTCATAGATAAGAAAAATCAAAAAACAAAAAAATCGCCGGAGCGCTTTTTCACTAAATCGCGATTCAAGTTGACATTTTTAGGGTTTTTTAGGTTTTCACGATTTCACGATTTGGAAACCGCAAGTCCTATCGAAATGAGTCTAAAGAAAATGTTGTAGCTACGAAAATTCTCTACATGAGTGACCATCATGTTAATTTCGCAGGTTTTACCGTTATTGAGATATAGAAGATATAGAAATTGGGACTATGCATTTACTTTATCGCCTCCTTATAAAACAATGTCATGACTGAAATTGCAATTGCCAACTTAAACTTGTACAGTCTGTCGCAAAAGTTAGTATACACCGTTGAAACCAAAATGTATTAGGGATAAATATCACTATAACTTATTGAAAACAACAAGCAATTAGTTTTATTTGATAGACAAGAAGGTTGTCTTCCGTAATAACAATTAAAAGTGCGCAATATTTGCATACATTAGCAAATGTACGGTTCGAATCCCAAAAAGACCAAAATTGATGTCGCAAAAGTTAGTATACAACGGAGAATCCTCGTGGAACTGTGTAAAAAATTGTTGATATTTTTGAACAAAATGAAACTAAATTTGTACCTAAGATCATAAAGAGTATATTAATTGATTTTAATGGCAGTTATAGTACTTATAGTGACAAGTCCAACGTACACAGGATCGTAAAATCCACAAAAATTGGTCATCTACAAATACAACAACTTTAGCGGCAAAATTCCGAGTGTTATGTCCTGTTTATGAATTCTAAAGCCACGAAATGCTCAGAAAAGCTCTAAAGTTTCAATTTGGGGTGATCTTGATCGAGTTTCGACTTGTCCTGTTTGAAAAAACGGAAATTTCTTGAAGGAAATCCATACTTTTGAGGCCATTGTCCTTTTGAAACATGTAATAATCCTTAATCCTTACTCAAAAGACTTTCCTTTTCAGTTAATTTTCTCACAAATTATGTCCCTTTTCACATTCCCACCAAAAATAAATAGTAGGAGAACCTCAAGTTCTGGCGTAAGCTCTACAGTGATACTCCACCACCACAGAAGGATATGACAGCTAATTTAAAATTTTAATACAGAACTTTCTCTGCTGATATAACGCATGGATTGTGCAAAAACGTTCTGAAAAGCTGTGTTCGCTTCACTTAGGACCAAAATACAACTAAATGGATCAGTTAGAAGTAGTTCAGTAGACATTAGTAGTAAATTATACACTAAGGATACGAGAAGCATGTCCGATACTGCTGAAATGCCGGTAGGACAGTATAACTGTAGGGCTTACAACGGACTTTGAGGTTCTCCTACTATTTACTTTTGGTGGGAATATGAAAAGGGGCGACATTTGTGAGAAAATTGACTCAAAAGGAAAGTCCTTATGTGTAAGGATTAAGGATTATTACATGTTTCAAAAGGACAATGGCCTCAAAAGTATAGATTTCCTTCAAGAAATTTCCGTTTTTTCAAACAGGACAAGTCGAAACTCGATCAAGATCACCCCAAATTGAAACTTTAGAGCTTTTCTGAGCATTTCATGGCTTTAGAATTCATAAACGGGACATAACACCCGGAATTTTGCGGCTAAACTTGTTGTATTTGTAGATGACCAATTTTTGTGGATATTACGATCCTGTGTACGTTGGACTTGTCATTATAAGTACTATAACTGCCATTAAAACCAATAAATATACTCTTTATGATCTTAAGTACTGATTTAGTTTCATTTTGTTCAAAAATATCAAGAATTTTTTACACAGTTCCACGAGGATTCTCCGTTGTATACTAACTTTTGCGACATAAATTTTGGTCTTTTTGGGATTCGAACCGTACATTTGCTAATGTATGCAAATATTGCGCACTTTTAATTGTTATTACGGAAGACAACCTTCTTGTCTATCAAATAAAACTAATTGTTTGTTGTTTTCAATAAGTTAAAGTGATATTTATCCCTAATACATTTTGGTTTCAACGGTGTATACTAATTTTTGCGACAGACTGTATATCTCGAAAATGGTACAACCTAAAAAAATTGCGAAAGTTAATCTTGTAGAGAATTTTCACAGCTAAAAGATTCTCTCTAGTCCCATTTCGATAAGACTTACCGTTTTCAAGAAAATCGTGAAAACCTAACGAAAAAGCTAAAAATGTGACTTTATTTATAGATGTTCATAAATCCCTCCAGTGATTTTTTCTTCTTTTTGGATTTTTCTCATTTATGAACATTACTTACTTAGCTGGCCCATTACAGAACGTTTGTTCCATAGACCGAACTAAGAAAAGATCTCCAATTCTCTCTGTTTAGTGCTTCGCTTTCTTGAATACCGCGCATTGTCATCTCTTCATCCACTTGTTTGCGCCATCTGTTCTTTGGCCTGCCAATTCTGCGTGCACCGCCATGTGGCACGTATTTATACGCCTTTTTAGCGGGTTCATTATCGCTTATTCGTATGATATGGCTTTGTTTTTAAACTGTTTACTTAAACCAAAGTAGCATCTGTTGGCCAATACAATTCTTCATTTTATTTCCGAGGTATACGAAGTCTTTTACTACCTCAAAATTATAGCAACGAACTTCAACAGTTGGTCCGATCTCAATGGACGCATTGGGCGTCGACACAATCAACTTGGTCTTCTCGCCGTTTACCGCCAGACCCACTTTAGCAGATTCTCCTTCGACCTTCATAAAGGTATCGGTTACTTCTTTTACTGATCGTCCTATGATGTCTATATCATCAGCATAAGCAAGTAACATGTGGCCACTTCTTTTGACATTTGCCTCTCGTATAACCTTTTCTAGCAGGATGTTGAAAGATCACACTTAAGGCTGTCTCCTTGTTTGAAACCTCTTTTGTTACAAAACTCTTCGGAGAGGTTCTTTCCTATTTTAACTGAAGATCTTGTGTCAGTTAAAGTCATTTTGCAAAGCCGGATGAGCTTTGCGGCGATACCAAATTCAGACATGGCTTGGAATACCTTTGAACGCAGCGGGCTGTCGAAGGCTGCTTTATAATCGACAAAAAGGTGGTAGGTGTCGATCTGCATCTCTTGGGTCTTCTCCAGGATTTGCCGCAGGATAAATATCTGGTCAATGGTGGACTTGCCAGGTCTAAAGCCGCGTTGGTATGGTCCAATTATTTCGTTGACCATGGACTTTAGTCGTTCGCACAATATCCCTGACACTATCTTGTAGGCTATAGGGAGAAGACTTAAGCCCCTAGAGTTGGATCATAAAGTCTTATCTCCTTTCTTATGGACGGGACACCGGATGCTCAGGTTCCAATCGTCGGGTACGCGTCCTTCCTGCCAGATGGAGCTAACTAGCTGATGCATACACCTTATCAGCGTGTCGCCTCCGGTTTTAAACAGCTCGGCTGGTAGGCCATCAGCTCCTGCTGCCTTATTATTCTTCAGCGGGTTTATTGCTGTCTTTACCTCATCTTGGCCGGGTGGTATACATTCAATACCATCTTCTGGGATTGGATCTGTGGAATCTCCGTCGACTTCGCTACTACTGGATACCAACAGTTTGGAAAAATGCTCTTTCCATATCCTTAGCACACTATCTGTATCAGTTACCAGATTACCTTGCCAGTTCCAAAGCCATCAGTTTGTTGTTTCACTCTTTGATAGAATTTTCGCACTTCATTCTGTCTCCTGTACATCTCGATATGTTCACACTCCCGTTTTTCCATCTCTCTCTTTTTCCTCCGTAAAAGACGTTTCTCCTCTCTCCTTTTCTCCTGATACCTCTCTCGTGCGCTACGCGTTGCTACTGATTGTAAAGTAGCCCTATATGCCGCATTTTTCTCTTCGGTAGCAGCACGACACTCCTGGTCATACCATGGATTCCTTGGTGGAGGTCTCTGGTCTCCAAGTTCTGATTTTGCGGCTGTTTGCATGGAGTGGGCAATGTTTTGCCATTGTCCTGATATGTTATCGGGACAAGGAGAGCTATGATTAAGCAGTTGGGCCAGTAGAGTGGAATGTGCTGTGGCTATCTGTTGTGATTGCAGCTTACCGATGTCCAACTTCCGTGTTGTGTCTGTTCGCACTTTGTTTGCTACGTTTAATCTGGTACGTACCTTTGCTGCAACAAGATAGTGGTCCGAGTCTATGTTTGCACCTCAGAACGATCGTACATCCAACACGCTTGATGCATGTCTTCCATCTATCACAACGTAATCAATTTGATTTCTTGAACATTGCTGTTTCAAAATCCGCAAAAACTTCCCAGGTGTATGCGGTTTTCACTTAAAGTTAGTTAAGGCGCACCATGTAAGAACTTGTTTTATAAGGTAGCGATACAGTCAATGCATTGTCCCAATTTGAACTTCTATATCTCAATAACGGTAAAACCTAAGACATCATTATAAAGGTCAATCTTGTAGAGGATTTTTATAGCTATAACATTTTTTAGGCCCATTTCGATAGGACTTGCGATTTTCAAGCAAAATCGTGAAATCCTTAAAAAATTCTAAAAATGTCAACTTGAATCGCGATTTAGTGAAAAAGCGCTCCGGCGATTTTTTTGGTTTTTTGTTGATTTTTCTTATCTATGGACATTGTAGTTTCAGAATCCGGAAGAACTTCCCAGGTGTAAGCACCTTCCATTTCAAGTAGCTTCAAGAGCACCGTGAATATCTACAATGACCGAATCGGGTGGTCCGGCCCCCTGGCTACATCGGTGCATTACGGTGACACCGTGCGATATGCCATTCAAACGATGGGTTAGTAGGTTGGTTTGCAAGTAGTTTTGAAAATGAACACATTATTTTCTGTGTTCCTTATGTATGTGCGTTATCCTGATTGTGGGACATAATTGTATTTGAGTTGTATGTATGCAAAATTTTTGAATACTCGTAAACGTTTTATGTGCACGTGTGTGTGCATGTGTTTATGAACATCATCATGATACAAACAAAATGTGAAAACAAATAATAAAAATAAATACAAATAATTATATTTTCTGTGTAGGTTTTTTGTTGTTGCTACCACGTTTTTTTATTCTTTAAATAAAATTTAATTGGATTTGTTTGGTTAATTGGGCTTTTCATTTTGTTTTCCATTAAAGCTCAACAACGTCATACAAAATTTCATGTGAAGTGGAGTTTGGTTACACCAGTGGGAATTTGGTGAGCGTTTGGGTACGAGTGTGTGGTTGTGTGTCAATAGCACAACAACAAATAACTTTGTCAACAACAGCAGCAGCAGCCCAACAACATCAGCAATAACTATAATTGCAGCAAACGACATTATCATCAACATCCAGCAAAAGGAAGATTGCCATCGGCAACATTTAAACATTTATTCACTATAAATAAAACGAAGGAAGAATATACAGCAGCAGTATGCGGGTAAATATGTTATTTGAACTTGTATTATATAAAACACTATAAAAAACAACATTTGTCATATCAATGGTATTGGGAGTTATCAAAATAAATATGTACTTAAATAGACGTATGTATTTCGGTGATACACCGTGACCCGTAATCTTTTTTATTGGCAAATATTTATTATTTAACATACAAAAATATATTATGAGAATACTTTGTATGTTTTTTTTTTAATTCTTTCAATTATAATTTTAACTACATAGATTTTTAACCGAATTATACTACTATCAAATTCGAATTTTTGGCATTTGTAATTTGAATTTTTATATTTGTAATACGAAAAACGTAGACTTCGAATTCGTATTGCTACACACAGATCATATTCAGAGGTCAGAACGGGCAAAAAACTTTTGTGGGGGAAATAGTCAACATTTTAGTCTCATGTGAGTATCTCCCTTTAGGGATATTCCAAAAAAAGCCTGACAACGAAAGTAGATTTGTTTTCCTTTACAATAATGTAAAATAATCTGGTGTAGGTGGTCAAACAACGGATATGTCGCAATAGTCGCTAATCCATCCAATTATAATATAATTGTTATAATATAATTGTTCCACAAACATCCCAGACGGGACATGGGAGACTTCCCTCATGTCAATAAGTGCACCCGATTTATATTAGCTCAAAGATATTTTATATTTTATATCCCAGCAAAATGTTCGATGCCAGAGATGCCATTCAATCATGGGTGCAAATGATCTGGCATGTCATCTATTTAGCATCTTCATCGATGAATTTTACATGAGCGTGGATCCCAAAATTGGCATGTCATTTTCACCAACCCTTTGCAATGCCATTATCATTACGACGAGAGTTTTAACAACGTTGGTTGTGATTTCGAGTCTTCTACAACATCAAGCCTATTGTAAATAATTAATCTTATATATTTAGAAAAATGTGTATAAATAAAAACACAAAATTCATCTCTATTGGTCGATGGAATGGGTTCAAATGCTGATGTAAAGATCGGATCTTTTACGACTTCCTTTGCATGGGTTCAAATGCTGATGAAATGATCGGATCTTTCACGACTTCTATTGCATTGGTGCAAATGCTAATGTAAAGAACGGATCTTTCACGACTTCGTTAGAACCAATGCAAAAGATGCCATGAAATCACGTCATCGCATGGAACCCCTTCCTTCAAATTTTGCTGTATATTTTACAGTTTATATTTTATGAGGGTTGGCGTTTTTTGTTTGGGATGACGACTTCTATTTTGTTTTTCAAAATAGTCAGGCTTAATCCCATAGTCGTTGTTTTAATATTTTATTAAAACAACTTTAATTTATTAGTGGGAAAATTATATTTTATAATTTATAATTTATATTTCATATTTTATATTTTACGTTGTCACGGTGCGCCTTAACTAATTTTAAATAGAAGGTGCTTACACCTGTGAAGTTTTTGAAGATTCTGAAACTACAATGCTCATAGATGAGAAATATCAAGAAACAAAACAAGTAAGAAAGGCGTTAAGTTCGGCCGGGCCGAACTTGTTATACCACCACAAGTTGTATTGAAGTAAAATGGAATAATTAGTTTCCTTTCATGTATGAAGAAGACTTAATACTAAATTTCAGCAATTTCAGTAAAACAATGTGAGGCACCATTCTATGGGGGCTATTTCAAAACGTCGATCTATACCGACAAATAATAAAAAATACCGAAAATCAAGAAGTACACTTCTATGGGGATATAGAAAACTGGCGAACAGTTTTATATCACATTGAAGACTAAATACCAAATTTCAGCCATTTTGGTGGAACATTGAAGAGACAACCTTCAAAATACGAAAAATCGGGAGGTGCCTTTCCATGGGGGCTATATGAAGGCGTGGACCTATACCGATAAATTTAAAGGGGAAGTTTGAGTACCCCAACGAAGTATAAATACCAAATTACAGCAATTTCGGTTGAATATTGATTCCACAACGTTCAAAATACCGAAAATCGGGAAGTACCGTTCTATGAAGGCATGGACCGATACCGACAAAGTTCTAGGGGAAAGTTTTATACCACCAACGTAGACTAAGTACCAAATTTTAGCCATTTCGGTGTGATAATGAATCTTAAACCTTCAAAATACCGAAAATCGGGATGTGTAAAACTTAAAAAATACCGAAAATCAAGAAGAACGCTTCTATGGGGATATATGAAGACGTGGACCTATACTGATAATACTCTTCTGGAATATTTTATAAGTCTTGGAAGACGAAATAACGAATTTCAGCCATTTCGGTTGGATATTGACGTCACAATCTTCAGTATTACGAAAATCTGGAGGTACCGTTCTATGGGGGCTATATCGAAACGTGGACCTATACCGACGAATTTTAGTCAGAAATGGGGCAATATGAAAGCGTGGACCTGTACAGACATATTTCTGGCGAACAGTTTTATATCACATTGAAGATTAAATACCAAATTTCAGCCATTTTGGTGGAACATTGAATACACAACCTTCAAAATACGAAAAATCGGGAGGTACCTTTCCAAGGGGGCTATATGAAGGCGTGGACCTATACCGACAAATTTAAAGGGGAAGTTTGAGTACCCCCAACGTAGACCAAGTACCAAATTTCAGCCATTTCGGTGTGATAATGAAGCTAAAACCTTCAAAATACCGAAAATCGGGAGGTACCGTTCTATGGGGGCTATATGAAGGCGTGGACCGATACCGACAAAATTCTGGCGGAAAGTTTCATGCCCCTAAAGAAGACTACGTACCAAATTTCAGCCATTTTGGTAGGATAATGAAGCTAAACTCCAAAAATTCCGAAAATCGGGGGGTACCGTTCTATGGGGGCTATATGGAGGTGTGGACCGATACCGACAAAATTCTGGGGGAAAGTTTCATGCCCCTAAAGAAGACTACGTACCAAATTTTAGCCATTTTGGTAGGATAGTGAAGCTAAAACCTTAAAAATACCGAAAATCGGGAGGTACCGTTCTATGGGGGCTATATCAAAACGTGGACCGATATATCCCATTTTCAATACCAACCATCCTGCAAGTAATAAAAACTTCTGTACCAAATTTTGACTCTCTATCTTTAAAATTGCGAGCTGTATCTTGATTTCAACAGACAGACGGACGGACGGACGGACAGACGGACATGGTCAAATCGACATAGGGTCTCCGAGGAATATTTCGATGTGTTACAAACGGAATGACAAATTTATATATACCCTCCATATGGTGGAGGGTATAAAATCGCCGGAGGGATTTTCAAATAAATCGCGATTTAAGTTCACATTTTTAGGGGTTCTTTAGGTTTTTACGATTTTGCTTGGAAACCGCGAGTCCTATGTAAATGGGCCTAAAGAAAATGTTGTAGCTGTGAAAATTCTCCACAAGATTGATATTTTCGTATGTTTTACCGTTTTTGAGATATAGAAGTTCAAATTGAGACAATGCTCTGACTGTATCGCCTCCTTATAAAACAATGTCATTACTGCAATTTCCCAAATTAAACTTATAAAAATTTGAATTGAACCTCTATATCTCAAAAATGGTAAAACCTACGAAAAAACCTAAAGGTCATTCTTGTAGAGAATTTTCACAGCTACAACATTTTCTTTTGACTCACTTCGATACGACTTGCGGTTTCTAAGCAAAATCGTTAAAACCTACAAAATCCTAAAATTGTGAATTTTGATCGCGATTTATTTAAAAATCCCTCCGGCGATTTTTTCTGTTTTTTTTATTTTTCTTATCTATGAACATTGCTGTTTCAGAATCTGCGAAATCTTCCCATGTGTAAGCGGTTTTCATCAAAAGTTAGTTAAGGCGCACTGAGCATGATATTGTTTTATAAGGAGGCAATATAGTCAGTGCATTGTCTCAATTTGAACTTCTATATCTCAAAAACGGTAAAACCGACGAAAATATCATAAAAGTCAATATTGTGGAGAATTTTCACAGCTACAACATTTTCTTTAAACCCATTTACATTAGACTCGATTTTTCCAAGCAAAAGTGTGAAAACCTAAAGAAACCCTAAAAGTGCGAACTTAAATCGCGATTTATATGAAAATCCCTCCGCCGATTTTTTGTTTCGTGATATTTCTCATCTACGAGCATTGTAGTTTCAGAATCAGCAAAAACTTCCCAGGTGTAAGCACCTTCCGTTTAAATTTGGTTAAGGCACACCGTGTTGTATATTGGATATTTTATTTTTTTTTTTATTTTATAGTTTATACGAGTATTTTATATTTTTATACCCTCAGCAAAAACCCCTATTGCGTCTTATGCAGCGGCTGGAGAGCACGTTACCTCTCGAACTGATCAACTGATTTGGTCCAAAATTTGGGCTTTGTCATATTTGGTCCAAACATACCGGTCCACAACTTCCGGTACTTCCCCCCAATATTTAAAAATGTCACTCATGCCCGATATCTTTTGAACGGGCAACCAATTTGGTCCAAATTTTGAATCTCCTAATATTTTATCGAAATTTAGTTTAACTTCTAAAATGACCCATTTCGGCCCCTTTCCTTAGGGTACCTCCCCCACAAAAGTTCAACCATTTGTGTCTAAGTGCCGTTTAGGGTCTGTTCGAAAGTCCTTTGGAAATCTATACCGATGCTGTTCGCTGTGGTCCTGTTTATAGCCATATTATAATTTCCGTGGACAAGTCCATGCTTCCTGGCATGCTGGTCCAAAAGTTCTACGATGGCCCACTAAAATGACTAGTGGACGCGAAATCTATCAAAAAGATATGACTCCCAAAGTAAAAACAAAACTTTTGTACTTTAGTAGAGGGGTAATGGGGCTTCCAGACCAGTAATTTGATACCTTTTTACCTCCTGTCTGTGTGTGTGTCTGTGTGTGTGTGTGTGTGTGTGTGTGTGTGTGTGTGTGTGAGAGAGAGAGAGAGAGAGAGGGAGAGAGAGAGAGAGTGTGTGTGTGTGTGAGAGAGTATTTGGAGAGCGAGGGTTAAATTTAACTGCACAGTGGGTCAAAACAACAAAAAATTACAAGAAATATGATAGGCTAAGCCACCTATATGAACGGATGAGGGGGAGAGAGCCCGAGAATTTGAGAGAGACCCACATTTTTTCGATAATATAATCAAGAATACATACATACATACATACATATGTAAGCGTTTAAATATAAGCGAGGCAAAATATGAAACAATGTTGCATATTTTACCTCTTGTATGTGTGAAGCAAAATATGAAACAATGTTGCATATTTTACCTCTTGTATGTGTGAAGCAAAATATGAAACAATGTTGTATATTTTACCTCCTGTATGTGTGAAGCAAAATATGAAACAAAGTTGCAAATTTTACCTCCTGTATGTGTGAAGCAAAATATGAAACAAAGTTGCATATTTTACCTCTTGTATGTGTGAAGCAAAATATGAAACAATGTTGCATATTTTACCTCCTGTATATGTGTGGGAGGGAGCCAGACCTTGATTTCAGGAGAGAAACACATTTATCCTGTATATGTGTGGGAGGGAGCCAGACCGAGAAATTGAGAGAGAACCACATTTGATCGCTAATGTAAACAAAATACATTTCAATATATGTCTGTCCGTAAGCATGCCGAATCATGATCGTAATCAAAGTGGATTTTTCTGTCCGTCCGCCAGTCTCTCTGTGAGCATGTTCAATCATGTTCATAACTTAACATATGTATCCCCAATTAATTTCACAATATTGTGAAATTCATGTTTTAGCATACTACAGTTTTCGTATAAAAAGCAAATAATCTTAAATAAGATTCAATGTATACCCAATTAATTTCACAAGTTTGTGAAATTATTGATGATGGTCAGGTTCGTTCGTCTTTTGAATTTCATAATGCTATGAGTTGAGATGAATGTCAGAGTTTCTCATATTGCAACAAAAACCCAAGAGTAAACATTAAGTGGCCATGAAATGATTCGTACAAATTCTGTCTATTGTTTTACTCCATGTTAGCGTACTGGTGATCGACCAAAAATTTGATTTTTTGTCAAAGAGCATTTAGGCAATTTGTTTACATTTAATATAAACAAATCGTTAATAGAAGAAGAGAAAGAATATTTCTTTGTTCATATGAGATCTTGCCCTTTGTTGTTATTACACAGCTTGAGTATAATATGCATGTGGCGTTAGTGTTGACCATACTAGGGTGGGAGAGGGGGATTCAAATGTGAGGTGGGGTATGGTTGAGGAGCATCTTGATGCTGGAATACATTCAATACTTTGATTCATCTAAATAATTATATCAGAACTTAACACGTCACATATTATTAACGGAGCTTAAATGCACTGCACAGTGGGCCAAAACAACAAAAATAATATCCAAAATGTTAGGCTGAACCAAATTTAGAGTAAGTCTAAATGAAATCATATGTATGAGTGAGAGTATGGTATTATTGTCATCAAAAAACACACATACATATAAGCGTTCAAATATAGGCAAGACAAAATATGAAACAAAGTTGGATTTTTTACCTCCAGTATGTGTGGGAAGCAAAATATGAAACAATGTTGCATATTTAGCCTCCTATATATGTGAGAGAGGGAGCGATAGACAGAGAATTGGGAAAGTCAATGTATATGTAAGCGTTTAAATATAAGCGAGGCAAAATATGAAACAATGTTGCATATTTTACCTCTTGTATGTGTGAAGCAAAATATGAAACAATGTTGCATATTTTACCTCCTGTATGTGTGGGAACAAAATATGAAACAATGTTGCATATTTTTACCTCCCGTATATGTGAAAGAGGGAGATGAAATAGATAGAGAATTGGGAAAAACCCCCAACATTTTGCAATATAATCAAAGAAAAAAAAACCCAAGTCAAAGCGTTTAAGGCTTGGGAATTTCGTACTCGTAACTTAATTTAATTTGAGTTTAAATAAATAGGAATGAGAGAGTCTCAGTTATTGTATGACTTCAACCAGGAGTAAATATCAATGGTCACCATTTGTTATGCTCTCTATACTCGATGTTAGCGGGTTGGAGATCGATACATGGACCCAATAATTAGATTTTTTATTTTAAATTTTGCCTGTTAGAGCGAAGATCATTTTTAATGATTTCTATTAATTTTCTCGTTTAGAGTTAAGCTTGATCAGTTTTAATGACTTTTATTAATTTTCTCGTTTAGAGTTAAGCTTGATGATCGGATTTTTGTCAACAAGAACGTAGACAATTTGGTTACATTTAATCAAATGTAAACAAAAGTGGTTGTATTTAGGATTGAGGAAAAATAAACTACATATAACTTCATCAATAAATGGCTAGCAACACATGGAACATTTTCTACCAGAAGAGGTTCACTTGACAAAGATCAAAAATATGTCCACAATATAAAAACAATGTACTGCATTCGTTGATATAGCAAATTTTGCATAAATTTGCATCTGATATTTAATAGAAAGTTTTCTTAATGTCTATTTATCCAGCAGATGTTGTGGTATATCAGATGTTATGGAAGCTGGAATTATTGTTTACTCCAAAAATATCATAAGCAAGAAGAATACTTTCCAACATACCGACAATTATTGTATGCCTCGTCAATAATGTGTAATTAGGTGACCAACGATGATGTTCATGTAAGGTCTATCTTCATGTTCCTAAAAACCAATTTCCACCTCATACCAGAACGGACCAATTCATTGATATCTAAAAATCCAATGGCTAATTTTCAAACGTTTGTAAGCGTTCATCTTCACGATGGAATCTATTATCCATGACATAGGATGGTTTTTTGTTTTTGTAATTTCCAATAAACCGCTGACAGAAATATACTCCATTTCATCAAAATACAAAGGGATCACTGATGTGAATAGGGTTAAGGGGCTTTGACGCAGAGTTTCATGCCAAAAAGACTGGACAAATGATTATGCTTGATGTCTGCGCTTAACAAAGTTATTGAATAATCTTCTGTTTAACAGCATGTTTATTCGTGGTCATGATTAAACATGCCATCTATCCAAATAATTCCCAAAGATTGTGAATTTCATATTTATATTGCTTGACATTACATTTTTCATATTATCACAATTTGGAATAAGAAATAAGGTAGCTCAAGTTCGAAAAAATCTCTATCCAGTCTTCCTGAATTCATAGATTCAGGTTTCGTTCACATTGGATTCAGGTTGTGTTCAGGTTAGGTTGGGTTCAGATTGGGTTGGGTTCAGGTTGGGTTGGGATCAGGCTGGGTTGGGTTCAGGTTAGGTTGGATTCAGGTGGGGTTGGGTTCATATTTGGTTTGGATTTTACCTTACTGATGGTCCGGGAAATATTTCTCATGATTGTCACAGTTTCAAAGTCCTTATTATAAATATATTTCAATGACTAATACGCATTAAAAAATAAATAAAAACAACAATATTACGATGGAGATAGATTGCATTTATTTCGTAATCGCAATGTACAAATTTGATTAATATATAATATCTGCCTCTCGTAGTTCTTCAATTATAGAAACCATCTCATTTGTATGGTCATATTTTCCACTTTGATTTGATTCCACCAACAGCTTTAGTCGTTCAACAAGAACATTGGGATCGTTCCAATATTCATATTGAGGTTTTTCGGGATTTACTCTCATTAGGCCTTTACCAGTGTGAGTACCATCGACTATCTTCTTTATTATATTAGTGTATTTATATCCTTTGTTTGATTTTACTCGTTCATTATGGTTGTAGTTTACTTTATGTGCATTTGAATCCAGTAAAATTTTCTTATATATCTCCAACTCTGATTCATCG
The DNA here is from genome assembly GCF_047663935.1 of Musca autumnalis. Taxonomy (NCBI): domain Eukaryota; kingdom Metazoa; phylum Arthropoda; class Insecta; order Diptera; family Muscidae; genus Musca; species Musca autumnalis. Next base: position 157,797,689 of record NW_027411866.1, on the reverse strand, counting down.
TAGTTTTTGGGCTTTTGATGAAAGAGGAGTTCAAATAAGCCTGGTGTGAGTGCCCAATTCTGGTTTCCTACCATAATTTTTTCATTATTTATTTCTAAAGGTTTATCTCCAAATTTCCATTCCCCATTAACATTTTTATGTGGACCGTATACAGTATCCAGATTATTATTGATTTTCAATTGAAGAAGATTGTTTTCATAATCATAGTCATCATGATCAGAATAAAAAGATTCTTCTCCACCCTCGTCGTTACTTGAGTCATCTTGATTATTATCTTCTTCGTACTCATCACCACTTGGAGTGGTTTCTTCTTTAACATCTTCCTTATATCTCTTGATACTGGAAAACGATGATTTCCCATACTCGGGTATATTTTCTGTTTTAGGAATCATGTATTTGGATGCATTTTCACTTGTTGTTTTAACTAATTTGTTTAACTCTTCTGTTATAGGTTTGAAGGTATTTTCCAATTGGGTTGTTCTTGCTTGTTCTCCCCTTTTAATGTTTTGAAATTTTCTTTTCAAAACATTGCGGGATTGAACCAGCCGTTTTAACATTTCTTCGTCCATAGTTAGAGTTCTACTGTTAAATTTGAGTTATTGATACAATATATATAGAACCCCATCCTAACCCAACCTAACCCGAACCCAACGTAACCCGAACCCAACCTAACCTGAACCCAACCTAACCCGAACCCAACCTAACCCGAACCCAACCTAACCCGAACCCAACGTAACCCGAACCCAACGTAACCCGAACCCAACCTAACCTGAACCCAACCTAACCTGAACCCAACCTAACCCGAAGCCAAGCTAACCCGAACCCAACTCAACAGCATATACATTTGTTCAATCTTTAATATTTTATAACATTGCATAGACGGTCATAATTGCATGATTAACAGTAGTAGATTATTAAAACTTACAGTCCCACAAATGTGTATTCACCTTTCTATTGTTTATTATCCCAGAATAAAGATATATTTTTGTAGACAAACAATATTATTCATTTATTTATATGTCAACATTTTTCAAGAAGAAACAAATGCAGAAGTAAACATAGAGTGGTGCTATAGGCACCTCTAATATACATATCAAAAGCTTGAGTGTCGTCGGCTAAACTATAAACCATGGATCGTTTTCATCCAATGCCCATACGTTTTGTGCTTCTGGTATATACGGATAATCTTCTTCTGAATTCTCCAAAGATTGGTTTGTTCGGGTTTCGTTCTCCTTTCCTTCAGCATCGGTTTCCACTCGCAGAGACTCATTATACTTTGCCTCGAATTCATTTACAGCTTTTACGCAAGCAGCCTCGAACTCATAGTCCATTTCAAATAATTCAGTTTGTTGTGGTGTATTTTGTGTTGCCTCGTAATGGTCTAACATATTGCAACAAATGTTTTCGAACTCTGTTTCATTCTCGAACTCAAATCCTAGCTCTCCGTTGATATTACTGACCATTTTTAGGTTTCTTACTTTTCTTGATGAAATGTCTCACTCCTTTAAAGGAATTTTGAAAACTGAATATAGTTTCCGAGTCTAACCAAACTTTTATAGGGGTTTAATGTTTATATTAAATATAAAAGGAATACATCAAAAGAAATGACTGTCCAAGACGACAAAACTATATATACATACATATAAGGTTTTATATAATAAATGCAATCTATGGTCTTCTGAATATCATTGTTTTTTATTTCATTTTTTTGTTTAAATGAGTAATATGGTACAGTTATGTACACAAGTCAGCATTTATAACATCTTCGTAATAATTTAGGTATCGATAACACAATCCCTAGATGGCATTGTTTAAGTTTCTTTTCCTTCGAATTTTCAATTTGAGTGAGGAACACTAATATTTATATGCTTGAAATAAATATTCTTGAAAATATCATATCTGTACGCTTTGTAATTTTTGTAACTTTCATAAATTTGAAGCAAATGGTATGCTTGAGAACTATCAAAATGTGTTCCTTGTATGAAGAGGTTCGATTTTAAGGGTCTGTTTATGTATGTCGATAAGAAAACGAATGCGGAAGAAAAACTACCAAATTTGAGTGTGTATTTCAAATTTGTTTTTTGTTTTGAAGCAAAAGCAAATGAAATAATATTTCAAAAACTAAAGTTTGGGTGTCTTTCATGCGCACACATTTTCGTTTCGAAATACATAAACTGGGGGGTAAGTGATGAGGGTTGAGTAGGAACCTGTTGAATAAGATTAGGGAGCCCTTAAGTTATAATATGAATCTGTTTAACTCTAAGAGAGAGAACTGTTGAACCAAATTAGGGATAGGGTGAGCTATAATAAGAATTTGTTGAAGCGAAAAGCGAGCTGTGGCACGAAATAGTAACTGTGTATAGTGTTGTCACATTTTCTCTAAACACAGAGACAAAATTTTAGATTAGAAGATGACAATTATACATAAACCATTGCATTCTGTTTCTGTCCGTTTTCAAACCATGTGTTATATAGAATTCCGCCTGATTTCATCCGTTATTCTTAACAAATATTTGTCTGCTTCGATAACCTTCGACTCCCTTAATGTGCTTTCCTTGAAGATTTCAGGAAGTATATATTGAGAATCCATATTGTAACAGTTTGAAAGTATGTTTCTAACTAATAAAATTATTATAATATAGGTGTGCATTTATAGATCGAACATTTTAATGAAGAGTGCGATTTATGTTTTTCATAATTTGTGCATTAATTTGCGGAGAAATGGGGTGGCATTTAGATATTGTGATGAAAAGCAACATAAGCATATTTTCAAATTTTATTTCAAGGTCAAGCTGAAGCATACTTTTGCCTCTATTTGATGTTCCAACCACATTTCTTATCATTGAAAAAGGTCCAATAATCCATAATAATAACAAATTGAATATTGAGTAATACTTACACAACATTCATGGTTAACGCTCTAGCTTAAAACATATAATATCAGATGAAAAGTAATGCAAAATTTACTATATCAACAAATTCAATACATTTTTCCTTCCAAATAAAATATTGACAACATAATGAATTTCATAAAGATGAATAAAACAATTTAAAATATTTTTATTATTGAAAGATATATAGTGAATTTGAATAAAAAAAAAAATATATATATATATATATATTTATATGAAAAAAGTTAGTAATAATAATAAAACATTGTTAGTAAAAATATATATAAAAAAAGTTAAAAATGAGTACATTTTGTAATATGATTACATTTTGCTTAGTTTATATCATCATTATAAAAGAACAAATAGGCCTCACAGTCATCGTCTTTAAAGCACATTATATGCTTACTAATGCTAAGCATGTAGGACACTATGACTGATGCATTACGCCTTATTGGAAAAACCTCTTCAAATAATGCCTGGTATCTATCTAAAATAAAAGAAAAAATAAATAAATAATCACATAAATAATATATATATATATATATTATTTTTAATACTTACTTTTGAGCTGAGATATGTCTAACGCGTTATCTTTCCTAGTTACATCTTTCATCAGAGTTAAAACATTTTGTTTTAACTCCGGATGTCTCTCGCGGATTCTCAATAGATAAAAATGTGTTTGCGCACTTGAAGGCATTTTAATGCAACAAATTTAAATTTAAAACACAATTTTTGACACTTTTTGGGATGGACTTAAGCCAACCAGTTTCCACAACTGAATGTTTTTCAATAAAGCTAAATGGACATGAATTGAGTATAATCCCAAGTCTAGAATTGAGTCTAATCCCAATTGTACCATGAAAGAGAAAATCACCATTTCGAAAATGTTATATGTTCACTTTTTTCCTTCTCTTGGATCATATATTCTCGCTGAGTTAATTTTCTGCACTGTCTTATACTCATGTTGAGTTCATTTTATCGAAATACGCACTTTATTGAGAATTGAATAATAGAAAGAATAAATATGTAAACGAAATACTCTTATTGTATTGTTTAATAAAAGATTTGTTTATATTCGATTAAATGTAAACAAATCGCATATATTGTCGTTGACAAAACACAAAATTTTTGATCAATGTATCGAACTCCAACCCACTTATATATATGAATCAACAAATGGTGACCATAAAAATTTACTCCTGGATGGCGTTCTCAACAATTCCCATCAATATATAATTATTTGGATGAATCAAAGTATTGATTGTATTCCAGAATCAAAATCCGCCCTCAACCATACCCCTCCACATCACACTTGACCCCCTATCCCCCTCCACATGATGGTCAACATAAACACATGCATTGCAGACTCAAACTGTGTAATACCCACAAAGGGCAAGAATTCCTACGAACAAATGGCCTGTTCCCGTACTTTATAAAGTGGTAAAAGTCGTAAAAGTTGTAAAAGTCGTAAACGATTTTCATATAAATTTTGTGTACGGGAACGCAAAATGTGTAAAAGTGGTAAAAATTGTAAAAACTTTTTAGTTCTGGAACAGAGCTAAAGAAATATTCTTGTAGCATAGAATACTGCAGATTTGTTTACATTTGTCTAAATCAAGCATGTTCACATTTGGCACGGCGGTGTCGATGATTCTCGGCAATTTACACGCACACGACCCGAATGCACAGAAAGAGCGTACAAAAGAGAACAAATGTTTTGATTTGTTATTGTTTTATAGCTTGCGTGAATACAAACTTACTAACACAATGTTATAAGTTGCCAATATTTTGATTACATTCACATTTTCTCCGTTCTCTTTTTGGTCATGTCTGGTCTAAATGTAAACAAATTGCCTAAATGCTCGGTGACAAAAAATCAAATTTTTGGTCAATGTATCGATCACCAGTACGCTAACATGGAATATAACAAAGGAGAGAATTTGTACGAATCATTTCATGGCCACTTAATGTTTACTCTTGGGTTTTTGTTGCAATATGAGAAACTCTGACATTCATCTCAACTCATAGCGTTATGAAATTCAAAAGACGAACGAACCTGACCATCATCAATAATTTCACAAACTTGTGAAATTAATTGGGTATACATTGAATCTTATTTAAGATTATTTGCTTTTTATACGAAAACTGTAGTATGCTAAAACATGAATTTCACAATATTGTGAAATTAATTGAGTATACATATGTTAAGTTATGAACATGAATGAACATTCTCACAGAGAGACTGGCGGACGGACGGAAAAATCCACTTTGATTACGATCATGATTCGGCATGCTTACGGACAGACATATGTTTATTGAAATGTATTTTGTTTACATTAGCGATCAAATGTGGTTCTCTCTCAACTTCTCGGTCTGGCTTCCTCCCACACATATACAGGGTAAATGTGGTTCTCTCCTCAAATCTCGGTCTCGCTCTCTGTAGCACACATACAGGAGGTAAAATATGCAACATTGTTTCATATTTTGCTTCACACATACAGGAGGTAAAATATGCAACATTGTTTCATATTTTGCTTCACACATACAGGAGGTAAAATATGCAACATTGTTTCATATTTTGCCTCGCTTATATTTAAACGCTTACATATGTATGTATGTATTCTTGATTATATTATCGAAAAAATGTGGGTCTCTCTCAAATTCTCGGGCTCTCTCCCCCTCATCCGTTCATATAGGTGGCTTAGCCTATCATATTTCTTGTAATTTTTTGTTGTTTTGACCCACTGTGCAGTTAAATTTAACCCTCGCTCTCCAAATACTCTCTCACACACACACACACTCTCTCTCTCTCTCTCTCTCACACACACACACACACACACACACACACACACACTCTCTCTCTCTCTCCCTCTCTCTCTCTCTCTCTCACACACACACACACACACACACAGACAGGAGGTAAAAAGGTAATAATCACGCTACAGGTCGCATTTTTAATCCGATCGTCACCAAATTTTGGGTGTTGATGAAGGTCCCGGAGGGGAAAAAGCCTATTGATTTTGTTGATGGTCGGATAATATTCAGGGGTCGTAATGGACAAAAAATTATTTGGAGAAAAAGTCAACGTTTTATTTCAAAGCCAATATCTCCGCTTATACAAGGGTATATCAAAAGCAAAACCTGCTGATGAGATAATATCACCTTTGCAACGATGTAACGTTGTTGTTGTTGGTTTAACAGTGTTTTTTATTATGTTTGTAGGTTCGTTCCTCTGTTCAATCTGGCTCTGGGTCTATCTCCAGTTCCAGATAAATGGCTGCTTCGATGGGATGTAACCACAGATCCACTTGTGTTAGATGGGTAGGTTTGGCGGGGCAGTTGAAAAGGTGTTCTGTGTCCTGCGGGCCCATGCCGCATACTGGGCAGATGTCTTGCACGGCACGGTCGATTTCCGCCCAATAAGAATTTAGGCGACTGCAATATCCCGAGCGTAGTTGAGCGAAAACTACTCTGGTTTGTCGTAGCAGCGATAGATGGGGGATGTACTCCGAGTACTTTATTCACACTATAATTGCTTAAGGCCTTGGCAACTGCGTCCGTGTGAATGCTATTCAAACCTGCTTGAGAACCCCTAGATCAACAAGCATGATCTAGGGGTTCTCTCCTGTATCGTTGGACCTCTCCCTCTAGAGCATGGATATCCTTCCTGATCTGCCTGAATGTGTCGGGCCTACCCACAAGATGGTGATTGGGATGGCTCACACGGTAACATCCAAGCAGGTACTGCAACGAAAGCATCTCATTGTGTTGCTTTACTGGAAGAATCTTTGCCTCCGGCTAGGGACTTGAGGACCTTGTTCCTACTTTTCAGCTTGTCGCAGATAGCTGTGCCGTGTGCGCACGACCTGAATGTAGTGTCGAATGTGACCCCTAAAATTTTAGGGCAGTTTGTGGTCGGAATTCTGCTACCGTCGACCACGACATTCAACTCACGTTCAAACTGACGATGTAACGTAGGTTGTCGTAGGTGGTCAAACAACGAAGATATCGCAATAGCCGCTAATAGAACACAACTTTTCATTTTTGCTATTTTAATAATAATCACAGCTTCAGTTGGGGACCTTCCAAAAGCAAAGTCTGACTATGAAAGTAGGAAATCCCATCTTTACAATGATGTAAAGCTGGTTGGCGTAGGTGGCCAAATAACACAGATATCGCAATAGTCGTCCAATTTTTTATTTTTTTTAATCACGGTCCACGTCGTAATTTTGCTGTACTCGTTACGAAATTTTGGGTGTTATGGGGTCCCACAGAGGAAAAAAAACCTATTGATTTGGTAATGGTCGGATATTATACAGGGGTCGGTATGTGAGAAAAAAACGTATTTGGAGAAAAGGTCAACGTTTTATTTCAAAGCGAATATCTCTCTTCTGTAAGAGGTATATCGAAAGCAAAACCTTACAAGGAAAGTAGAAAATATCACCTTTACAACTATGTGAAGTAGGTTGTCATAGGTGGTCAAACAACAGAGATATCGCAATAGTCGGTAATGCATCCCTTTTTCCATTTTTTGTGCAATCACACTACAGGTCGGAATTTCGATCGGATCCTCACGAAATTTTGGAAGTTGGTGGGGGTCTCACAGAGAAATAAGCCTATTGATGTTTGGCGTACATCCCACTTTTCCATTTTTTTATGCGCTTAAATGCGTTTCAACAAAATGAAGACATTCATAGCAAAGGCGCTAAGTTATCCCAATTTTCATATTTTGAATTTTACCAGTCAAAAGCTTATGCACAGGGGTAGTGGTGTATAGCCTTGGCTCACTTGTTTTTTATACCCTCAGCCTTTAGGCTAGAAGGGCATATACACTTTGAGACGAAAAATGTCTGTCTGTCTGGCTTGTGCCCACGATAACTCTCGAACAGTTCAACCGATTCGAACCAAATTTTGGGTATCGTAATATTTATAAACTAAGTTTGTTTAAGTTCGAAGATGGGCCATATCGGTCCCCTCCTTCTGGTACCTCCCCCACAAAAGTTCAAAATTGTTCTGTAAAATGGTCTCTCGAAGGGAGCAAGCGATTTGGTCAAAACTATGCACATCGTATTATTCCTTCCAGATGTATATGTGGTTCGAATATGAACTATATCTGTTCACTCCTTCGGGTACCTCCCACACAAAATTCGGATAAAGTGAAGTTTAAGGGCTCCTCTCGGATGGTTTTGCAGTTTTTTTTAGTAAGTTTTCCTTGCGGCTCCCTTTATGGTACAATTTTTTTCTTGCCGAATTCCATACTTCCTGAGATATTGGCCTAAAATCTGCAAGAAACCCTGACGGCACCAACCAAAATGGCAAATCCGCAAGATAATCCTCGCAGGGAATTTCTGATTGGTGCAGGCTTTGCACATCGTATTATTTCATCCAGTCATGTATAACGAACGCATTATAATGGCCCGTTTCTACAGCGATGTCAAAAAATATGTTACTATTGTGCAATGCTATGCACCCACGGAGGATGCAGAAGAAGAAATTAAGGACCAGTTTTACAACCAGTTAACTGCCACTATTCACAAGGTAGCGGAGCGCGACATATTACTTCTGACAGGGGATTTCAATGCAAAAATAGGTTCCAACAATGATGGCACATCTGAAATTATGGGAAAACACGGCTTGGGAGTAAAGAACAACAATGGGGAACGATTTATTGAACTTTGCCAAACATTTTAGCTGGTTATAGGCGGTATACTATTTCCACACAAGAATATACATAAATATACATGGACGTCGGCAAATGGATACACAAAAAATCAAATAGACCACATTTGTATACGCCGCAAATGGAGAGGGTCTTTAATGGACGTGCGCACCAACAGAGGTGCTGATATTGACAGCGACCACGAGCTAGTGGTGGCGACTATAAAAATCAAGCTGAGGAGAATATATAAGAAGAACCAGAACAAAATACCGAAACGCTTTAATGTAACAAAATTGAAAAATAGTCAGAGGGGAGATGAGGTAAGCAACGCGTTAAGAGACTGTGTACCGTCGACAAACACAACATGGGAAGACACATATAAAGCAATCATAAATATAGCGAAGGATAAAATTGGTTACAACGAGAAAACGGAACGGAAAGTATGGATGTCAGAAAACACATGGAATTTAATCAATGAGCGTAATAACATGAAAATTCAAAAAAATACCAACCTTTTCAATCAAGTTACTCATCTTTAGCGAAAAGAGTTAAAAGAGCTGCGAGAAATGACAAAAGGAAATATTTGGAGTTAATGGCTAGCGATGCAGAAGCAGCGGCAGGTGAAAATAATATGAAAGAATTGCATCAAATTATTAATCATATTTCCAATAAAACCGGAAGCCGATCCCATGCCATAAAAGACAAATGGTAATCTTTTGACATACACTGCTGAACAAACACGCAGATGGAGACAACACTTTATGGACATAAGTAACTGTGGAAACGCGAATAATGCAGAAGCCCCTATGTCGCCAATCGAGGACGCTATAGTGGATAATCGAATATCAACAGAACATCCGAGCGTAGAAGAGATCGCTAGTGTAATTACAAAGTTAAAAACTAACAAATCGCCAGGGGAAACAAATCGCTTCTGCTGAATTTTTATTCCCTCATATACTCGAGGCAGGGTCCAACGAAACATTTCCCAGCCAGTGGACAAACGGCGCCATTATAAAACCGCACAAAAAAAATGATCGCAAAGACTGTAACAATTGGAGAGGCATCACGCTGCTTAATACAGTCTACAAAATAGTAGCCACAATCATAAACAACAGGCTACACTGGGTGGAAGAATCGCTACGCGACGAACAAGCTGGGTTCAGACCACATCGTAATTGTGTGGACCAGACAAATACATTGCGCATTATTATTGAACAGTCGGTTGAATGGAGATCCCCTCTTTATTTGGTATTCGTCAACTTCAAAAAAGCATTTGACTCTTTACGGCGAAGTGCAATTTGGTCGGCATTAAAGAAAAAGAGGGTACCACAGAAAATAATAAACATTAAACAAGCTATGTATACAAACAACAAACTACATGTGCGTCACAACGGAACCACAAGTGATATATTTGAAACAAATACAGGTGTTAAACAAGGTTGTCCGTTATCCCCACTCCTATTCGCCGTAACATTGGATCAAATCATGCTACAACTTGAAACGATGAAAAGGGGAATCGTCTGGAATTTGCACCGAAAATTAGAGGATCTTGGCTTCGCAGATGACATCTGCTTATTATCGCACAAATGCACCGATATGCAAGAAAAACTCAATGAGCTCGTCGAACTGGCCAAAAATGTGGGTCTAGAAATCAACATAGACAAGACAAAAGCAATGCGAGTAAATAACACCACAAATATGCATATTCACATTGAAAACCAACAAATTGAATACGTATCGGTTTTTTGTTACCTTGGTAGAGTAATGGCAGAGAATGGAGGAATCGATGATGATTTAAAAAACTGACTCAACAAAGCGCGCGCCGCTTTCGGTCGGCTAAAGAAAATATGGCGATCAACACAAATTTCAATGAAGACCAAATTACGAATTTTTAACGCGTGTGTAAAATCCACCCTACTTTATGGTAGCGAAACATGACATTCGTGAACAGATGCCTTCGTACAATTTGTCGCATATTCTGGCCAAACCGAATCACAAACACTGATCTATGGATAATGACAAACGAGGAACCCATAATCCGCCAAATAACAAGAAAAAAATGGAAATGGATAGGCCATACACTACGGAAGCCACAGTACAGCATAGCTAGAATGGCCTTGGAATGAAACCCACAAGCAAAATACAAACTTAGATAATTTAAAACATATTTGTAACGATAAAGTAAGATGGAATTCTTTTGTAGAAGCCCTATGTTCCCAAGTGGAATAAATAAAGGATAAAAAAAATGTATAAGGTTGGTATATGGATTGTATCGGTCCACTCCTTCGAAAAATTCGGATAAAGTGAAGTTTAAGAGCTCCTCACGGATCGTTTTGAAATGTTTTTCTGTAATTTTTTTTGTGACTCGCTTTACGATGGTATAATTTTTTGCCGGAGTAAGTCAATAATTCCTGAGGTATTGGCCTAAAAGCTCCAAGAAACCCTGACGGCACCAACCAAAATGGCAAATCCGCAAGATAATCCTCACAGGAAGTTTTTGATTGATGCAGGCTTTGCAAATCGTATTATTTCATCCAGTCCAGTATGGGATTGAAATATAGACTATATCGGTCCACTCCTTCGGGTACCTCCAACACAAAATTCGGATAAAGTGAAGTTTAGGAGCTCCTCTCGCATCGTTTTGACTCTTTTTCAGTAGATTGTTGGAGCGGCCTCATTTACAATGGTACAGATTTGAAAGAAAACACGTGATATAAAATCAATATATTTTATATACGGCATAATTATTGTGTTTGGTTTGGTTTTGTTGTTTTTTTCTTGGTCAGTGGCTGAGGTTATTTCTCCGTCAGCACAGCTGACTGATACGTCCTTGTTACTTGTTTAGTTTTAATTTTATATGTTATTGTTTATATTTCATATTATGAATTAAGTTTATGTTAAGTTCCTCTTCCATATATAATAGGTTCGTTCCTTAACCTTAATTGCGGTCCAGAGTTGATGATTTATGTTTTATTGAAATCGGTATACTTAAAATGCCTATATTTCGTGGTATACATTATTTTTGACCAAAACCAAAATTTAGTTATCTGCTAAAGGATATAAAGCTTGCGTAGGTTAAGCTTCACTTAGGTGTGTATATTGTATGTTTTACACTGATAGTCGAAGCAAGTTTGTTGTTTTTTTTTTGTCTTGAACCACTTTGAACAGAAAAATCCATTTATTAAAAGCTAATACATATTTTTAATATCCTCTTTATATAGTGGTCGTTGCGTTTAATAACATCTAAAGCAGTCCATAAATTGATCTCTGTAATACTATTTATTTCAAATATTTCTTAAATCTCAAATTTATGACCATACTTTATAACAAAACAAAATTACTATTATAAATTATTGAATGTTGGTTTTTAAGCACATATGTATCATTTAAATGGTTTCATTTATTGATGTCACAAATCTATATGATTATATCCAGATGCATGGATTTTCCGAGATAAACTCAAGTGAAAGTATGGTTTTTTCCAAAGCCCAAAAATAAATAATAAAAAACTCAATTTTGATATGGTTTTATTTCTTTTTATTTGACTTTCACTTTCGCCCACTTATAACAATGGTTTTAGCCTTGTGCTGTCGCCTGGTTAAACCCCATTTTTGCCATTTCATTCAAACCGAAACTCCTTAAGCACTTGATGCCATTCAAAGACCAAAACCCCTAACAACGAGTTTGAGGAAGTGATAATGGGCAATAAAATTTGTCTTCTTTCATTGTTGCACACAACAACAACAACAATGGGGTCGCCGTCACATACATCAATTTAAGTTCGATTTAATGAAATGTCTAAGTGGTTCGATTTGTTATCTTTCGCCAAAGTTGTTTGTATCCTCTGTCATTATTATTGATAATATAACCGTCAAAATAAATATTGAGTGTGTAGTGGTTTGTGGTTTCCTGTGGTGCTTCTTTTTTGGTTGGTTACAATTGACAGTATGATTTTGTCCCATCCTTCCAACTACTACAGTGGGATTTTAGATGATGAGGGGATGTACATTAATCTGTTATATGGGTGAAATTGTAGCTCTTTTGAGAATAAATAAGCGAAATATGCATATATAGAAAATCATTTAAATTATTATCATTGCAAAACAAATGAGAAATAACACTCTGCAACATTTTTGAGGTAATCTTGTGCAAACAATTTGAACATAGGATTTTTTGAAAGTACAGACCCAAACGACAAAACCCCTAGTTGGGTTTTGTTGTGTCAGATCCAGGTTGGTCCCATCTAAATATGATTAAATATTGACTGTGTAAAGAAATGCTGGGCTATATCTCTGAAACCTTTGTGAATCTTCATCTGACCTCTGACGCAAATTTGTAGATAAGGGCAAGAATAAAATATTTGGAGAAATAATGAACTCGAAAAACTACATTTATTGCCTCAAATTTTATAAAATATTGAAAATTTTCATAATTTTATAGATTTTGCACCATATATCCAAACCCGTTAATTTTTTCTTAATGTTTTCTTTTGGAAGAAAATTCGCTGGAATGTAATACACAACTCTTCAGAACATGTCATTGCTGTAAAATGCCTCTACCACGTTGTTTTCAGCATATTTTTCAACGACAATTTAATAAATATGTCAATAATGTTGTGAAATCCGAAATGCGAGAATAAACTGTTGGTGTGAACTGTGTTTGAAATATGTGTTTTAAAAGATATGATGCAAAATACCGCTAAAATAACATGAAGTAAGCATTTTAGAGTTTCCGAATGTTCTGAAGAATTTTTGAGAACAAAATTTGGAAGATATTTATAAAAGGTTACTTGGTTCAACTCCCATTAGTTTAGCTGATACTGACCAGAATTACAGCAATTATGTAAAATTTTCTATATTTTATCGATTTTGATGCCCTATGGAGTGTTTCTTATGGGGTCTGTTCAGAAGATAAGTTCTACTAGTTTAGGGCTCAATATTGCCAAAATAGCAAAGCCAAGTTCCTAATCGTTTCCGAGATATAGGCTCAATAAATGCAAAAAACTGTAGTTTTAGCCTGGTATAGATGAGACCATAAAATCCGAACTGTATCTGACGGGACAAAATTCTACTAGGGTTTCTGTAGTCTCAATATGTACTTTTCCAGTGTTGCATAGTGTAATTTTCCAATATCAATTATTTTTCCAAATAAGAGATGGGATAACGACTTTTATTTTGTTTATGTTTTTTTTTTTTCAATGGACATGCTTAATCCCATATTTGTTGTTGTTGTTTAAATAAATAATTTGTCGGTATAGGTCCACGCCTTCACATAGCCCCCATACAACGGTACTTCCCTATTTTCGATATTTTGATCGTTGTGGCCTTAATATTCCACCGAAACGGCTGAAATTTATTATTTAGTCTTCGCTGGGAATATAGGACGGTACGTCCCGATTTTCGATATTTTGAAGGCGGTGGCCTAAATTACTGAATGGTACCTCCCGATTTTCTAAGGTTGTGGCCTCATTATCCCACCAACATGGCCGAAATTTGGTACAGGGTCTTCGTTAGGGGTATAAAACTTTCCAGCTGAAATTTGTTGGTATAGGTCCGCGTCTTCATATATCCCCCATAGAACGATACCTCCCGATTTCCGATATTTTGAAGGTTGTGGCCTCGTTATCCCACCCAAATGGCCGAAATTTGGTACATGGTCTTCGTTAGGTGTATAAAACTTTCCAGCTGAAATTTGTTGGTATATGTCCAAGTCTTCATATATCCTCCATCGTACGATACCTTCGAATTTTCGGCACTTGGCCTTCATTGGGCGTACAAAACTTTCCAACTGAAATTTTCGGGTGCATGTCCACGTCTTTATATAGCCCCCATAGAACGATACCTTCCGATTTTCAGTATTTTGAAGCTTGTGGCCTCAATATCCCACCGAAACGACTGAAGTCTGATATAAAGTCTTCGTTGGGGTATACAACTTCCCACCTGAAATTTGTCGGTAGAGGTCCATGTGTATTGTTGTGTATTGCTAGAGGATAGAAAAAGTCAAATCGGAAAATTTATAATATTGGTCCATGTTTTACAAAGAACAACGACGACGACCCATGCTAACTCTTTTAATGGGAATATTTATTATCATTTAATAAATATTCATTAACGAAAAGAATTTAATTGTTCCTATTTACTTCAATACACTTCGTGGTGGATGTATAAAAAGTTCGGCATAGCCGAACTAAACGCGGCACAGTGGTTCAGAATCGTTCTTTCGTTGTCAAAACTCTGTATCTTTTGAATGGATAGAGGTATTTTGTTCGACAGATAACATAATCAACTTTCTGATGCAGTAAAACCATTCGAATTCGGTCTAGTAGTTGCGGCGGAATTTAAAAGTTAAAAAATTTAACTTTCTTCATAGTTTGCATCAAAATGTGAGTGTTTTTGAGTTTTTCGTATGTTATAACTATTTAAAAAAGGTCAAACACCAATAAACAAACCGTAAAAATACAAAAAATTAAAAACAAAAATTTGGAAAAAAATTTTCAACCATTTTTTTCCAAAAATTTAATTTTATTCCAAACTTTAAAATATACTCCTTGGGTTTTCATAAAACTCAAATAATCTTATAAAAAGTCATTTATTAAAAATGTATAATTTACATGAGAAACGGTATGGAAAACACACATTTTTACCTATGTAATTTCAAAAAAATTAAAAAAGTGTTAAACGGACTGTACCGGACTTGTACAAAAGTGTATATGGGCTCAAAGAGCACACTCTCGGGCATCATTCTGTGGAAACGGATTTTTTTTCCAAGCTGTTACTTAAAAGTTCTTGTCCAGTAAAATTGGAATTTCACTAAAATTTAGTGCCTGAGGAAAAATAAAATAGCTCACTTCGTGAAAACGCTACGGCATTTTATTGAAACGGTTCTTAAATACAAAAATCCTACCTACTTCACAAAACACAATGAACACAGAGAAATATTTATATCTTTCTATAGAAATGTACAAAACTGGCGTAGTTTCCAAAATTGCGAAAAAATAGTCGTCTATAGGAACACGCCACGTCCACACCTTCCAATGTTTGACCTAATTTTTTGGTTCCTTAGTTTCAATATCTTTACTATCGAATCCCGTATAGAAATTAACAACCGGTGACGAAAAAAATTGGGGCGTTGGCCAGAAAAATCGATTTCTGAACCACTGTGCGCCGTGTCAAATTTTTGTGTTGAAATCTCTAAAACTCAACTAGGATAAAAATGTTTTTTGAGTTTGAGTTTGGGAATCAAACTGCAATCGGCTACTTAAAATGCGTTAGTTCCAGTCCCTCACTCAATACGCTGCTCTTTTATATGTATAGATATGTGCAGTCAATTGTGTCCATTTTAAATATATTATTTTTAAACAATTGATATGTGTAATTTACAAGGTCTTGTATTATTTCAAACATTCCACTTGTCCATAATATATTTTCATATTTTAATTTGCCACAAAATATTATCGCACAAACACTTAAATATTTCAAGCTACCAACTGTTTTTTTTTTGTGTTCAACACCATTTATATAATTTAAACTTCATGTTAATAAATGTTTTAATAATATGACGTATTTGTATTTTCATGTAATTTGTGTGTAAAGGCTATTTTGAAATCAATATTTAAATTCGCCCGTTATGATTCTTCATTCAAGCATAATTAGTTAATTTAACGTATTAATGAAAATGTAATGCCAATTGTCCACAAACAAATGCTGATATTCAATTTCAAAGTGTATAAAATAAATGTAATAGTGGTAATATCCTTTCGAGTGATCATTTTAAGGATTTTGACTAACGAAAAAGTGTTACCATTAAAATTGTATAGCATTTATGATTATGAAATTTGAAATTAATATTTTATTATAATAATATTTTATGATTAATGTAAAAGAGCCAGATAAATATAATTTTCATTTAGTGGTTGTAATAAGTACAACAAGAATATCTATCTAAATAAGATAGTGATACAACAAAGCTAGTTGAATATGAAACCCCTTTGAAGTGAAATGTTATGTTATAATTTCCCCAACAACAAAAAGAAACAATTTGACATAACATATAACATATTCAACTATGTCATTTCATTGGACAGTGCCAAAAACATTGTATATCAAACTTTAAATATTTGTTTATTTTATTTAAGACAATATATTGATTATATTCTTCCAGATACTACTTGTGTTACTTTTAGTGGGCTTTGTTCTGGCCGAAGATAAGGCAATTAAACCGACAGACACTAAAAAGGTTGTCGACACCAAAGATGTAAAGAAAACAGCTACCGAACCAAAGAAAAGCAGAACTGGAAAACGAGATTCATCAGATCAGGAGGGTATGTACAGAAATATCAAGTAAAAACATTTTATTTTCAACAAAAACTAAATGAAAGTGTTCTGCGGATCCGAAGTTTTAACTCCAATCACATAATCGTTTTGTAATAATTTATTTATGTTTTTCAGGTTCTTTTGCAACGAATCCCAATGATGAACCGTTTCGGCCTATGATTTCACGTGGAAATGCAGACGTATTTGAAGCTGCTGCCGCAACGCGTCAGGTAATTATTTTAATTTTATATGATATGTTAATTAAACATTCAAATTTTTCTGCCAAATTTTTAAAAAATTTAAATTTGTATGCAATTATTGGAAAGTGATGAAGTTAAGCCAATGGGGGAATACTATTTTGAAGATAGTTAATTGTTTTCTCACATTTCGTTGGAGGCTTTTGTTGTCGACTTCCTTATTTCCACCCTTTTTAAATTTTTTTCAGGGCGAAAAATCCGCTAAAATTTGCGAAAATATATTTTGAAGAAAGTTAATTGTTTCTTGGCATTTCGTTGGAGGCTTTTGTTGTCGACTTGCTTATTTCCACCTATTTGATATTTTTTAGGGCGAAAATCCGCTAACATTTGCAAAAATATATTTTGAAGAAAGTTAATTGTTCCTCACATTTTGTTGGAGGCTTATATTGTCGACTTGCTTATTTCCACCTTTTTCAAATTTTTAGTGAAAAGTGTATATAACGCAAAGTCAAAAAAATTAACATTGATGAAGCCAAGGTTTGCACTGTTATAATTCGCGAAATATTGCAGTGTATCACGAAATTGACCATAGTTGCATCAAACGAAGTGTTTTTAATCAACGCTCAAAAATGTGGCTAAAAAGTTAATTTTCGCGGAAGCTGTGACCGCGTAAATGAATAAAAACACGTAAATGGTAAAAACACGTTGAAAGAAACGAGTTTTTTACTTTGTTATTCGATTGACGGTTAAACCGGTTAAATAAACGATATCTGTCCAAAGTAAAAGTAGAAGAATAAAAATGAAGATTACACTTCTAATGTATCACATTTCAAAATTTCCATTGCATCTCCCTTACGCATAATTTGATATGTATATTGACCATGTAGCCCAGACAGCATCAGAGTAATCCACTGCCACAGGCCAAAATTTAGTTCCATATTTTTTCAAAAAACCCTATTTTTGGGGTACAGTATTTACAATATCCGTTTGATTGAGACCCCAAGATATTTTAGTTTTTTGACGGTCCGGAAGGGCGAACTGCAAAAACCGAAAAATGTGCGTAAAATGTTTTTGGAAATATTGCGGATTTAGTCACGTTTTCTGTGGATCGTTTCCTTTTCAATGAAGAAACTGACACAACACTCGAGTTTTTGTGAAAACAGCGGTTTAAAAAATTTAGTGGCATGGGAGCTGTATCCGATTTATCCCAAAAATAGTGTGTGATGCTACATCCACGGTTCTTGATGGACTTTATCGAAATAGGTTTAGATCAATGTATTTTTTCTTGGATGATAATGACATCGGATGCACACTACGCCGCAGGCGATGTACATCTTAGCGGCCAAAGTAAATCCTGGAAAATTTGTACAAATTAAAAAAAAAAGAATTCGGTGTGTTAGTAAACCACATGCGCAGCAAGCTATTTTGAGGATTTCGCGATTCACACGTGTTAAGACGACTCCTAGTCTCAACACTAAAATGTAACCAAAGAAATTAGGAAAAAAGAAATGAAACCGCCGCGAGATGTTACTTGCCTCGTGGTTGTAGAGAGACTCATTTTATTTAGTATTCATTCTTAACTCAAGACCTTACAATCTACACATAGACAATACATACATATCACTTATGTACGCAGTACATAACATTCTGATGCACCTCACGCACACAATGTGTTGCAGGCGATCGACCTTTTGTGCATTACCACACAGCACGTATAAGTGCTGTGGGTAATAAAAATACATAATTTATGGCCGACAGTTTTCTTATCTTTAAATACAGATTCTAATCTACCTGAGCCCATAACAGAGAGAACAATTCTACAAAATTGTCCATACTCCCCGCCGTGAAAAGATCCTAATCTTTTAACAATTATATGTTTGTATGTTACTTTTTACAAGATAGGGATATTATCATTAACATAATATAATATTTTTCATTTTCAAATTGCTGAAAGCATTACTTAGGTTCTACATTAATCCTAGGAATAGAAAGAATTGTGATACTTTAAATCTAGGTGATGGCACCCAACACCTTCAGCAACCAGCTAGGATGAGGACTTCTTTTCCGTTGGTTAAATGCGTGGTAAATCCATTTTCTTCTTAGGGGATAACCTGAAACATTGCTAGCATCAGCTCTGGTTGTGCGATAACCGGTAACTTCTTCGCCAACGGCATTACACGGCGACCTCGTTTCCCTTTCACCACTCTGCTCTTGTAGGGACTTCATAACAATTTTGGTTGATGATTTATAAGCTGCGTTCGCAACGTTGCGAGGACAATAGAACGGATTGTCCTTACGTTCAATTCGCCAATCATCATTTTCCATCTCATTGGTACCTTTGTTTTGTACCGTTACCATCGGCTCATATTTAGAAACTTCGATGTCATCACTACTGCTGTTGATTTGGCAGAAATCTTCATCGCCACACAGTAGTTTGTCTTTGGCAGTAACATCGAAATCCAATGACTCCTTGATAGCCATTAAACCTTGATATTCTAGCTGCTGTTGTGCCATTTCATCACGGCACCGTTGTAATTCAGCTTCCAGATTTATTACCTCAGCAGCATGGCGTGTCCGTTCATTTTGGATCACTTCCTCCAAATCACGATTACGGGTCTTCAATGTAGCATTTGTAGCTTCCAATTCTCGGATGTAACTTTTCAAATCATCAATACGTGAACGTGAGGCACGTAATTCTTCGTATTGTTCACGTATCACTTCCGAAGACTGTTGCAATCTGGCTTCGTATTGTTCAGAGATGCGACCGTCCATCTCCTCTATTTCAACTTGACAACGAGAGCGTATTTCATTTATATCTCGAAAATGATTTTGCTCCTTGCACGCAAGTTCTTCACGCAAACTCTGAATGTTGTTTTCCAACTCAACACGTCTCCTTTTTTCATCTTGAGCCTTTCCTTCAGCAATTGAGTAAGCATTCGTTTTTTGCTCTAAATCGGACTTCAACTTCTCATTCTCTTTCCGTAATAGACTTATTACACTTTCGTACTTTCGCGAAACATCAACGCGAACGTTTTCATTTTCAGTTTCCGTATGTTTCAAGATCTCAACAACTTCCTGCTGAATCCCTAGACCACCTAAAAACTGTACTTTATTTTTTATTATCATCTTCTTAGGTGATACTCTGGAAATGTTCCCATATTTCAACATGCGGTAACAAATTGTTAAAAAATTGAAATTCTCAACGAGATCATCCTCTTTTGGAAATTCCCTCAAATATTCCATCAATACTGACGATGCAATATCGTATCTTTCTGTCATATATTCCACACTTGGAAAGTCCGTCCTGATTTCAGTTTCCAAGTCATTCAACATATATTCAAACTTTCTAACTAAACTACCTTTTAATGTTTTAGAATGGCGCAGTATGTGTCTATTTTCATACTGTTCCAATGGACTTAAGCTGTCCATCTCAGCTATATATTTAAATCTAGAAGGAGTTCGCAACTCCGACGAATCCCTATTTGATTCTAAGCCCAAATCTATTCTAATCTGGCGATCTAAATAGTCGAACTTTTTTATTGCATATCGCACACCTGAGGCGAATATGCTATGCATTTCATATGGAAATTTTCCCATATGCCGGAGCTCCCTATCATTGTCTAAAAAATCCTTTCTGGCTTCCGTGAAAGAACTAACAATGACTTCACACTTTTCCCTAGTTTCTCTTGCTACACTTGTTTGAGCAATTTTGCTCATTTTTAAGTATAGCGACACAATATATTCGCCCAACATCTTTTGATGCTGAATGAATTCTCCAAAATTCATTTTGACGAAAAAATATTGTGCGCCTTTAAGAAAACAAATTCAATTTTTTTTTGTTTCTTTAAATAAACATGTTACCAACCTAACGTAGTCACTTTTTTTTAGTTTCACTACGTGTCACTAACACTATACTAAATAGACGGATACACTATCACATTTCACTATGATCCTAGCCTATCCTAGCGGATAAATACAACGCAGTAACTTTTTTTCTACGCGCTTATCCCGCTACTATCTATCTACGCGAACTATTACGTGTCTTTTTTTTTAAACACGAAACAATCACGTCGGGGTCACCAAAATGTTAAGACGACTCCTAGTCTCAACACTAAAATGTAACCAAAGAAATTAGGAAAAAAGAAATGAAACCGCCGCGAGATGTTACTTGCCTCGTGGTTGTAGAGAGACTCATTTTATTTAGTATTCATTCTTAACTCAAGACCTTACAATCTACACATAGACAATACATACATATCACTTATGTACGCAGTACATAACATTCTGATGCACCTCACGCACACAATGTGTTGCAGGCGATCGACCTTTTGTGCATTACCACACAGCACGTATAAGTGCTGTGGGTAATAAAAATACATAATTTATGGCCGACAGTTTTCTTATCTTTAAATACAGATTCTAATCTACCTGAGCCCATAACAGAGAGAACAATTCTACAAAATTGTCCAACACGCATTTCAAAATGAACATTACCCGATAGAGTTTTATTTCAAGATTATACCGCATTTAAAGGAACCCAAAATCTATTTGAACTTGATCTTCCGTTAGATGTTAGCGTGTATTCGAGAAGTGAATATAATAAAAACAAGTAAAAAAGTATCAGTCGGCTTTGCCGACAGAGATATACCCTCAGCCTGTGCAAATTGAAACACTTTTTTTCACAAAAAAACTTATGTATTTAGGGGGTTTCAAAATTTTGGTCTATTATGAACCGACAAAAATGTTGATTAGGATTAAAGTTCAAAAATTTTGCGGAAAAGGTACTTAAAGGAATGGACCGACATAGACCATGGGGTGCCATAGGGGGTTTTTACACCCTTCGGGCTGTTTTCTCAAGAAGTATGGACTTGCCCCTGAAACAATTTTTACCATCGTAATTGAGGCAGCGAATGTAAGTTGCTTCAACAAAAATCAAAGTGATTCAATAGCAGGTCTTAAAGTGAACTTATCCAAAATTTTGTGTGGGAGGTACGGGATGGAGTGGACAAATATAGTCCATATTCGAACCTGATCTATATCTGGTAGATATTATGAGAATGTGTAAAGTATGGACCAAGTCGGTCACTTCCATCAAGAGTTATCGTGCCCACAATTATTCCGAATATTTTTGAACTTTTGTTGGGTAGGTACCTGAAGGAGTGGACCGATATGGCTTATCTACGAACTTAAACTAAGTTTGGAAACAATATTACGAAGGCCAAATTTTGGCCGTAACCGGCAATTCCGTGCGAGAATTATCTTGCGCTTCCACCCATAAACATGGTGTCATAGGGTTTGTTTTTCAACTTTCAGGCTATTTTTTCAGGAAGTATGGACTTGCCCCTGGGGAAACTTGTACCTTCGTATAGGGGACAGTGAATACAAGATGGTACAACAAAAACCAAGGCGAACTTTTCCTAAACTGAACTTTTCCGAAATTTTGTGTGGGAGGTACTCGAAGGAGTTTACCGATTGAGTCCATATTAGAACCTCATCTAAGTCTGGTAGAAATTTCATAATGTGCAAAGTATGGACCAAATCGGTTACTCCCTTCAAGAGTTATCGTGCGCACAAATTTTCCGAACATTTTCGAAGTTCTGTGGGGAGGTACCGGAAGGAGTGGACCGATATAATCCATCTTTGAAATTGAACTAAGTTTGGACAAAATATTACGAAAGCCAAATTTTGGACCGAATCGGCAGATCCGTTCGAGAGTTATCTTGCGCTCCAACCACTGGTGTCATAGGGTTTTTTGTAACTTTCAGGCTATTTTCTCAGGAAGTATGGACTTGCCCCTAATGAAACTTACAGCGTCGTATAGAGGACAGCGAATACAACTTGTGTAAACAAAAATCAAAGCGATTCGAGACCAGGTCCTAAACTGAACTTTTCCGAAATTTTGTGTGGGAGGTACGCGAAGGAGTGGACCGATTGAGTCCATATTGGAACCTAATCTAAGTATGGTAGAAATTACACGATGTGCAAAGTATGGACCAAATCTGTTATTCCCTACAAGAGTTATCGTGCGCACAAGTTTTGCGACAATTTTTGAACATTTGTGGGGGAGGTACCTGAAGGAGTGGACCTATATAGCCCATCTTCGAACTTAAATCGAATCTGGACAAAATATTTCGATACCCAAAATTTGAACCGAATCGATTGATCCGTTCGAGAGTTATCGTGCGCACCAGCCTGCCAGACAGACAGACCGACAGACAGACAGACAGACAGACGGACGGACATTGCTAGATCTACTCAAAATTGTCCGAAACGGATATCGTACAAACATACTTGGGGTCTAAAACCATTATTTCGATGAGGCACATTTTTGGTCGTATCAAAGTGTAAATACCCTCTTTAGCCTAAAGGCTGAGGGTATAAAAATGTGATTTTTTGCGTAAAATTTTACTAAAATAGAAGAAAAACTCCGACTTATTTTTACTACATTTTCTTCAACTAACTCACAAAATAATTTTTAATAAATATTTTCTCTTACAAAAATTTTATAAATTTCCTCAACATATTTTTTTGTTTTTGCTATTATTATTATTGGATTAAAAATTGTCAATGCAAGTGGGAGTTACTCTAATAATAATATAAGGTGCCACAACAGCTTGATATTTGCCCTTGGAAAAACGTTCTCAATCTTAACGTTATTCCTAATTTAATTCTCTTTTTTAAAGGGGACATTTACGAGGGCGGTTCGGAAACTTCTTAGCCTATCAATGAAAGAGAATAGTTAGTTTTTCAAAAATATTTTTATTATTTTCAATATAATGTCCTGAAACTTCAACGCTTCCAACGCTTTTCTAGTAATTCTATACCTTGATTAAAATAGTTTTCCTCAAAGTCTTCAAAATAGTGGTTTACAACTGTAATTGCATCTTCATTTGAGGTAAAACGCTTGCCAGCAAGGAATTTTTTTAGATTTGGGAACAACTAAAAGTCACTGGGAGCTAAATCAGGAGAATAAGGTGGGTGGTCAAGCAACTCGTACTTTAATTCGTTGATTTTAGCCATTGTTAAAACACTCTTGTGCGCTGGTGCATTGTCTTGATGAAAAATTATTTTTTTGTGTTGTAAGTCAGGACGTTTTTCTCGAATTTGTACATTCAATTGATCCAAAAGGTTGCAATAGTACTCTGAATTTATTGTTTTACCCTTTTGCAGATAGTCAATCAATAAAATACCTTTGAAGTCCCAAAAAACCGTTGCCATAACCTTACCAGCCGATTGAATTGCTTTTGCCTTCTTTTGGGCACTTCCTCCAGCTTCATTCCATTGTTTGGATTGTTCTTTTGTCTCTGGAGTATAGTGGTGGATCCATGTCTCATCAACAGTTAAGAAACGACGCTTAAAATCCATTTTATTTCGCTTAAAACGATCCAAACAAGCTTAAGAAATGTTCATTCTTATGCGTGATCGACTGTTAACAAATGCGGCACCCATCTTGCAGAAAGCTTTTTCATCTGTAGTTCTTCACGCAAAATTAAATGGACTCGATCATTTGAGATGCCCATGATGTTAGCAATTTCACGCACTTTTATTCGTCGATCATTTAATACCATATCATGCACTTTGGCTACAATTTTTGTTGTTGTTGCTGTTTTTGGACGTCCACTACGTGGTTCATCTTCAATGCTTGTACGACCACGTTTAAATTCAGCAACCCAATTTTTTTACTGTTGCATATGAAGGAGCACTTTCACCTAACACATTCACCATATCATTATGAATTTCTTGTCCCGATAAACATTTTTTATGTAAATATTTAATGACAGAACGCATTTCTAATTTTTCCATTGTAAGGAAATTGCGGATGCGTCTTTTTTGAACACCTGTTTCTATATGAAGGAGTTGCCAGATTGAAACAAAATTTAACATGTGTTCAAACCAGAGATGGAAGTTTCCAAAACACTTAACTTTTTTCTGTTTATACCGCGCTTTTTGTGCTAGGCTAAGAAGTTTCCGAACTGCCCTCGTATAGGAATTCTAGATAAGTTTAGATACACATATGACGAAAAAACAAAACTTCTTCTATACAACTCTTTAGTCCAGAGTCACCTAAACTACTTGGCACTAGTATACGCCTATAAGAAAACGATTCACTTGAAGTCATTACAAAGATGCCAAAACAAAGCTCTTAAGATTGTGTTTAACCTGCCTCGTCTATACCCTACTTATGAACTTTACAGAGATACAGGTAAATATCTTACCTCTGATATGTTTTTGAGGCAAAAAATCACAGGGGCAAGCTAGACCTTCAAAATTTCGTGCAGATGTTTATAATCGGCCTAGAAGCTAATCTGGCAAATTTGGTTGATATCGGTTCATATATAGATATAGCACTCATATATATGTTCGCCCGATTTCGAGTAATTGATGGACCAAACACGAAAATTATGATGATATTTGGAATATGTGGCGGAATTCGGACTGGAAATAAGTTTGCCAAGTTATTTTGAAATCGGTTCAGATTTGGATATAGCTCCCTTATATATTTTCGCCCGATTTGAGGTATTTCGTGCAACAAACACGCAATTTCTGTCCAATTTCGAAGAAACTTGAAACGTGTGACAGGATTTGGTCTAGAAATATGTTTGCTAAATTATATTGAAATCGGTTTAGATTTGGATATAGCTCCCTTATATATTTTCACTCGATTTTAGGTATTTGGTGCAACAAACACGCAAATTCTGTCCAATTTCGATGAAATTTTAAATGTGTGACGAAATTACGTCTAGAAAAAAAGTATGCCAAATTATATCGAAATCGCTTTAGATTTCGATATAGCTCCCATATATATTTGCACCCGATTTTAGGTATTTCGTGCAGCAATCCAATTGTATGTCCAATTGTGATGAAATTTAAAGTGTGTGACGGAATTTGGTCTAGAAAACATTATTGAGACATCATATTGAAATCGGTTCAGATTTGGATATATCGTTCATAATTTTTCTCTGTCGAAGTTAATTGTTTTCTCAATTTAGTTGGTTGATACCGAACTTCCTTGAGAACATAGTTTAAATATTTTTCTTTTGACAAATTGGCCGAAACAGTGGCGGCATGAATCAAGGGTTTGGTATTGTTGCCGTGTTCATAGCAGACTTCCGAAGCAAGTTTTCTTCCTTCACTATAATCCACATTAGGGCGCCCTCTCTTCTTTTTATCATTACCTTGTTCTAGCGTAAATACTGTGTCGCTAGCTAACCATAAGCTTTCAAATTGTAATACACGACTTTTTTACCTCCAATTTTTTATCCATTTTTGGTTAAGGCGTGCACAAATATTATAAATTTGCTTTTTAACTTCCGTCATGAAGTTGTCTTTGACACCTCGATTAAATTTGGAGAAATCCATTCTATAAGGTGTTTAGGTTTTCGCTGATTTTCCAACCAAAAATTAAAAATATCCAAATTTTAAGTTTTACGAAATCTGGAAGTTGATAATTTTTTTATTCGCAAGTATACGCAAAAATTCTTTTCAAAATCTGTTAGCCGACATTGTCACCTTTCACCAGATACATATTTTTACGAGAATGCACCCTGAAGCCGAAAGTTCTACTCCAAAGAACACATGGACGATACCATAGACTACATCAAAAATCATCACTTACTGACACAACAAATTATTGGCCACATCTAATATTACATTTACACTTTTAATAATAATCTTAATTTACACACCATTACCCGTATTTTCCATTTTTAAGAAATATATAATATCAACAGATCAGGTTTTGGCGCCAAAATACTTAAATTGTTTAATTACGACTGAATGTCAGAAATAAACGGAATCATAATTATGACAAATTTGACAGCTTGGCATGTCACCGTGGGTCGTTGCCAGATTGTAATTTTTTGGTTTTGGAGGTTTGAAAGTGTTAAGAATATAATTAGTATTTGTAATAAAGCATTGAAAAATAGGGTTACCAGCCAAGTCGGACTATAGGAAAGGTTTGGAATTAAATGACTAACATTAAAATAAATAAATAATTCGAATATACAAATTTCGAATGATTTGTGATATAAATGCTAGTCTCCAAGCTTAGCCTTCGTCCACCCACTAAAAAACACCATTCAATATGCCTGATGATCGGTCTAACCACCCGTGAAACGTAGCAAAGTGGTTGAATGTGTGGGACTTCGGTGGATTCCTAATTTTTCAATGTACCTATTAGGTCTAAATAGCTCAACTCGAAAGAGAATTAATTCAAATATCACTCTAAAAATGACCTTCGCCTTAATAAGGCAAAACAAAAAAAATAATTCCGTTATTATTTGATTTCAGTCGCTGACTTGAAAAAATGACTTTTTGCCTCAAAAACCTGCCATTGGTCCCATCGTGCTCTGTATGGAATTTATAAGTTACAACTCCTCACATACATGTACAAAGCCATTAATAATATTGGTCCACAGTCAATTCAGTTTGATGTTAACCAAACCTTAATTAATACAAGGAACTCTTCAAACTTACGGATAAAAAGATGCAGATTAGAAGTATCAAAACAGCGTATAGAACACAATGGTTGCTTGGAATTTAACAATGTTCCCAATCGAAGTACGGCTATTTCAAGGATATCAACATTTAAAAAAGAATTAAAATCATTTCTTTCAAATGAGGTCGGAATGGTTCTGATGTAATTTGAATATGTTTTCTTTCTTGATTTTAAATATTTTTTGAAATTTTAAAATAATACCGTTCGTATAAGCTTTTGTAAACCAATTAGCCCCTATAAAGTCTTAAAGACGCTGGGGCAACATAATAAACTGTAATGAATTTTTTATGAATTAAATAAAAATAAAAAACAGAAAGGACCGCAGGCGAAAACATTTTTGAAGAAAAATCGCTCGGTTTCTTACAAAAATATTTTCGTTTTTTAAGAAAATAAAAAGCTATTTAAAAGTATGCAAATACTTTGTGAAAAATTAAAAGCGCCACAATTTAAGAAAATGCAATTTTTTGTATGTGTATACTATAAAAATCGCTCAAAAAAAATTAAGAAAAAAATTATATTTACATGTCTATATTAAAAAAAATAATAATTAATATGTGTACGAAATGTTTTCGTCGAATACCATAGTCTGGTAAAACTTCTCCAACGAACTTTGGGAGTTATGTCCAGAATTATTTTGGGAGTTATGTCCGGGGTCTTTAAAGACCACTAAAAATTACAACTTGAACGCTATTTATTTATTTTTTTGTTTATTGATTTTTTTCATCCATGAACATTGTAGTTTTAGAATTCGCAAAAACTTCCCAGGTGTAAGCACTTTCCACTTTCGGTATTTTGAAGATTTTAGCTACATTATTTGATTCAATTGCCTGTAATTTGGCATTTTAGAAACCCAGAAGTCATACAAATTCTCTACCAAAAATCGTAAAAATTTGTCCATGTTTTGGTATAGACCTTATATACCGGTACCTCTGGATTTTTGGTATTTTGAGAATTTTAGCTAAATTTTTTGACCGAACTAGGTATAATTTGAAGTTGAAGGTTCCCGGTAGTCGCAACACTTCTCCACTTAAAATGTTCAATTATATTTTCAGCTACATTTGTCAACCTATCTTTCTGTAATTTTACATTTAAGGTTCCTAGTGGTCACAAAAATTTCTCCACCAAATATTTTCAACATAAGTTCATGTTTTTATAGCCCCAAAATAAAGGTACCTCCCAATTTTTGGTATGTTCAGGTATGGTGGCCATATAACGGTACCTCCCGATTTTCGGCATTTTCAGGATTGAAAGTACATTTGTTGACCGAACTATCTGGAATTTCACATTTGCGGTTCCCGGTGGTCACAATGTTTATCCAACAACAATTGTTGACATTACCATTTGAGGTTCCCTGCAGTCACAAAACTTCCCTACCAAATATTTCCAACATTGGTTAACACTTTGATATACTAAAAAATGTTCCACAAACGTCCAAGAAGGGACAAGGGAGACATATCTCCCGATTCATATTAGCTCAGTGATATGGGACCTACTGTTTATCGCCGATTCCGAACGCCGTGTCTTACGACACCACTTGTAGAGAAGTTTTACATGGCTGAAATACTCAGGAAATGTCGTCAACATTACTGAATGGTATTTTTGCCACCGTTGAATATTTGATAGTGTCTGACCTGGGATTCGAACCGCAGACCTTTTGAGTACAGGGCGGGCTTGCATATCACTGCACCACGGTGACACTGAAACCCTTTGATATAGGCCGAATATAAAGGTGCATAGTTAGGTACATTTTCAGTCTTTATTTAGGAATTTGGGCTGTCCTAGGTTATCAAATATCTCCACCTAACATTGTGGACAGGAAGGCAAACTAATTATTTCATATAAAAAGTTCGGTCTCTAACATAATGATTTTTTACTTTTTATAGTATCAATTATGTAAATATATGTTACCTGCTAGCTCACTACAATGGACCGCTATTAAGTTTAGAAACCTTAGTAGGTGGCAGCATGAGAAGGCCAAAGCTTAATCCAGGACTTTGGTATGATAAAGTTGATCAGAACCATTCCTTGCTACCTACCTATAAAATCCAACATCACAAAAACAGAATC
The DNA here is from genome assembly GCF_047663935.1 of Musca autumnalis. NCBI lineage: Eukaryota > Metazoa > Arthropoda > Insecta > Diptera > Muscidae > Musca > Musca autumnalis. The sequence continues at coordinate 157,768,065 of NW_027411866.1, read as the reverse complement.
ATTTACCTACGAATGTTGTTGTTTTGCATTTCGTGATGCCAAAATGCCACTTCTGTACAACAATTAATTTTAGTTACAACTATCCAAAGCTTAATACAGTTTCCTTACTTTGACAGCAACGAAAGTTTTTTCCTCAACAATTTCAAGCCTTTTGGGTCATTTATATTTGGATTCTTCTGGTGCTATGCCTATCTGACATTTTTCATGAACAGTCGTTTGATTCACTTACTAGCCAACAAACACGCGCAGGACAGCGCTGTCGGATAAAATGAAAATGTGTATTTAATACTTTTCTTATTGTTCTTCTTTTTCTTGTTCGTCCATCCCATTCAGTACTTTAGTTGAGTTATAAATTTCCTTTTCATTTCCTATACCTTGCAGCAATTCTCCATCTACTTTGGACATGTTTGCTCTATAGCCTAATAAACCTTTTTTATAAATTATGGCACTTTAAAGAGAACTTCTTCTGTTGGACGTTGCTTCTTTTCTTCGCGTTATCTAAAAGTAGAAGTTTTCGTTTTGTAGATTTCTTGTTGTTTTCTTTTTATACCCTCAGCCTTTAGGCTATGAAGGGTATATACACTTTCATACGGGCAAAATGTGCCTCATCGAAATAATGGTTTTAGACCCCAAGTATGTTTGGACGAAATGTGTTTCAGACAATTTGGAGTCGATTGAGCAATGTCCGTCCGTCTGTCTGTCTGTCCGTCTGTCTGTCTGGCTGGCTGGAGCGCACGATAACTCTCGAACGGATGAACCGATTCGGTTCAAATTTTGGCTTTCGTAATATTTTGCCCAAACTTAGTTTAAGTTCGAAGATGAACTATATCGGTCCACTCCTTCCGGTACCTCCCCCACAAAAGTTCGAAAATGTTCGGAAAATTTGTGCGCACGATAACTCTTGAAGGGAGTAACCGATTTGGTCCATACTTTGCCCATCGTGGAGCGTGTACGAGACTTAGATCAGGTTTTAATATGGACTCAATCGGTCCACTCCGTCGGGTACCTCCCACACAAAAATTTGGAAAAGTTCAGTTTAGGACCATCTCTCGAATCGCTTTGATTTTTGCTTTAGCAACTTGTATTCACTGCCCTCCATACGACGGTATAAGTTTCATCAGGGGCAAGTCCATGCTTCCTGAGAAAATAGCCTGAAAGTTGCAAAAAACCCCTATGACACCGTGTGAGGAGGTTGGAGGGCAAAATAACTCTCGAACAGGTCTGCATATTCGGTCCAAAGTTTGGCCTTAGTAATATTTTGTCCAAACATAGTTTAAGTTCGAAGATAAGCCATATCGGTGCACTCCTTCAGGTACCTCCCCCACAAAAGTTCAAAAATGTTCGGAAAAATTGTGCGTACGATAACTTTTGAAGAGAGAGGCCGAATTGGACCATACCTTACACATCCTAATATATCTACCAGATATAGATCAGGTTCAAATATGGACTATATTTGTCCACTCCATCCGGTACCTCCCACACAAAATTTCGGATACATGTTCACTTTAAGACCTGCTTTCGAATCACTTTGATTTTTGTTGAAGCAACTTGCATTCGCTGCCTCAATTGCGATGGTAAATGTTTTTTCAGGGGCAAGTCCATACTTCTTGAGCAAACATCCCTGAAGTTGTAAAAAACCCCTATGGTTCCATATGTAGTGGCTGGAGATCCATTCTTTTTAGTATCTCCTCCGCAAAACTTTTGATCTTTAATCCTAATCAACATTTTTGTCAGTTCAAACGCCCAAAATTTTTAAAACTCCCTAAATACATGCGTTTTTTTTTGTGAAAAAATGTTTCAATATACACAGGCTGAGGGTATATCTCTGTCGGCAAAGCCGACTGATACTTTTTTACTTGTTTCTTTTTTTTTTTGTATTTTTGTTAGACAAACTTGGAATTGTTTTAAGCCAATGCGAACAGCTTTCTCAACATAAAAATACATTATCAGAGGTGCTGATTTATAGAGCATCCCATTTCTTGACATTTTTATAGCACCAAAAGAGAAGGTGAAGTTTTTTTCTGCGTGTTTGCCTACAGTCAACGGGTTAAAATATAAGGAAATTGTTAAGTCAACATAGAAATGTTAATATTTGTGGAAGGAGATGAGTTTTTCCTATGAATTTTTTATGTTGATGTTGACTTAAAACAAAAATAAAGTCAATTTCTTTCAATATCACAATGTGGAATGTCGTATTGTCAGTGTACTGAAGTGAAGTTACGTAAATAGCTTTTAATAATTAAACTAATGGAAACAAGGCGTAAGTCCACTGTCCAACAATATATATGTAAATGTGTCACTAAAATATACGACAACTTGATTAAAAATTTACAACAACAAAACTGGATGACTTTTATACAACAACGCATTTGTGTATCATAAGTTGATGAGTTTTTTATTATATTAGCTAAAATTTACATATAAAAAGTTTGGATTAAAAAATAGATAATTTCGGTCGAGCCGGACTCCAGCATAAAATATTTTAAACTAAAATGGGGTTTTTGGTGGAGAAGTGTTGTGGGCACTAGGAACCTCAAATGTTAACATACAGCTAGTATGGCAAAATTTTAGGTAAAAGCCTTAAAAAACCTAAAATCGGAAGGTACCGTTATATGGGGGCTATGCCAAAACAGTGAGCTATATATTGAATATTTTTCCTGTATAATCGTTGTGACCACTAGGAACCTCAAATATCAAATTATAGCCAGTGAAGATAAAAATTGTAGCTAATACCCTCAAAATGCCTACAATCGCAAGGTGACGTTGTATGGGTACTATGCCAAACCATGGGCCTATATTGACAATTTTTGGTGGAGAAGTGTTGTGACCTCTAGGAACATCAAATGTGAAAATAGCTGTAGCTATTTCCGTTAAAAGTTCAAGCTCAAATCCTCCAAATACCGAAAATCGGAGGTACCGTTATATGGGGGCTATACCAAAACATGGACTTATACTGAAAATTTTCGGCGGAGAAGTATTGTGATCACTGGGAACCTAAAATGTCTAACTACAATCAGTTTGGTCAGAAAATGTAGCTTAAATCCTCAAAATACCCAAAATTGGAAGATACCGTTATATGGGCGATATACTAAAACATGGACCTATATATTGACAATTGTTAGTGAATAAGTGTTATGACCATTAGGACTCTCAAATATCAAATTACAGCTGGTTCGCTTACAAATTATAGCTAAAATACTGAAAATAACGAAAATCGAGGCGTACCGTTATACGGAGGCTTTACCAAAACATGGACTTATATTAAACATTTTTGGTGGAGAAGTCTTGTGACCACTAGGAACTTAAAATGGTTAATTGTAGCTGGTTCGGTTAAAAGTAGAAGCTAAAATTCGAAATTGAAATATCGCAAATCTGGAGATACCGCTATATGGGGGCTATTCCAAAACATGGACCTATGTTGACAATTTGTGGTGGAAAATTTTTGTGACCATTTGGAACCACGAATGCCAAATTACAGCTAGTTCGCTTCAAAATTGTAGCTAAAATCCTCAGAATATCGAAAATGTGGAGGTACGGTTATATGGGGGATATACCACAACATCGACTTATATCGAACATTTTTTGTGGAGAAGTTTTGTAACCACTAGGAACATCAAATGTCAAACTACAGGTAGTTCGGTTGAAAATTGTTGCAGAAATCTTCAAAAACCACTCGTATTTGCCTTGGCAACAGGCGTTCTGCTACTGCGATGCGATGGATGGTGGTCTCTAAGTACAGCATTCACGTTGTACCTCTGCACGGCTTGCGCAACTGCAGTAGTGTGAATAATATTCAAGCCTGCCTAATAGTCTCGTTGATCTAGAGCTTTTCGCTTGTATCTTTGGACCTTTCTTTCTAGAACATTAAGATCTGCCCAGACGTGTCTGGGTGAGGGGAAGCTTGTCTACTAGATCGTGTTAGGGATGCTAACGGCGGTAACACACAAAAAGGTACTCCGTCGACAACATCTTGTTGTGCTGATGTACCGGTAAAATCTTCGTCTCCACATAAAGGTGCAGTCCTCAGGACGCCATTCTGACAGGATTACATATTCTTCCGCTGTGTAGCGCAACATTCGCATGTCACAACGGCGCCGCATAGATTCCCACAGACCGGCCTATTGCTTTGTAAGATACCAACAAGGTTTCTTTGTCAGCACCCAGAGTGCTTTCGGGCTGCGACTTTATAACCTTGCTCCTACTTCTGATCTTGTCGCATATAGCTATGGCTTGCGTCACCGTAATGGTAAATTTTTGATATGTTTCTATATTTAACTCACATAATTTCAAATTTGGTCCACTGGACAAAGTTCAGTACTCGACGAATATGTGAGGATATGGCATTTTATGCTGTACATTTTCAGGAATCCATGCTTATGTTGGGCAACTGGGAAAATGCTTCTCATCATGGGGAGGAGTAGTGCCTCTACAATTTTTGCCACTGCCAACAAAAGAGAGATCGGTCTGTACGATTCGTCTCTGTTATTGCATTGCCTAGCTTCAGTAGCGGAACCATCCTGCCAACTGTCCAGGCTTCTGGTCCAATATGAGTGGCTAACGATAGATTGAGGAAACTTGTTAAATACTCAAAGGAGGCTGCAGCCAGTTGATTTAGCATTACCATTGAGATTCTGTTGGGACCCAACGTTTTCTATACGTTTGAAACATCACTCATCGTAAATTGTGGTAGAACCACTTCGGCGGACAGGGCTCTTATGCGGCGTAGCAAACTAATCTTCGCCCTAAGACTTTAGGGATGCTCCATAAATTTCCGATTAATATACAACGAGATGCGCATTGTATATTAATCGGATCCGCCATCTTCACGCAGTTGAAAGTAACAGCCGTTCTGTCATCCTTCTTTTCCGGATTCGAGACTGATTTAACCCTAGCCCACAATTTACATAATCTTGAAACAATATTGCATTGCTTCAGGAGGTCTAGCCACTTATTCCGCATATGCTCTCCTAATAGGCTGTTGACTTCAAGAATAAGTTCCTGAAGTTCATCATACTCGTTTGCTGGCTAATATTCACGCTTCTTGTTTTGTCAAAAATCTTCACAATTAATCCCTACAGATTGAACACATCTAGAGTCCTTCTACGATTGTTTGAGCTTTCAATGTATTTTACCGTCACAGTGCATGTTCCACTTCTCAATATAAAGCTTAAGGACGCTTTAGCAGTCCCTTGTAGAGAAGTTTCCTCGTAGAGAGCCTTGTGGATTCCTGGCTGACATGGGGTTGGCATTTCAATGCCCCATGTTTTGTGGGACGACAGATCAACACTAACTTTTAGGGAGTTCGGCTGTTTAACCGATATACGAACTGTTCATAGACTAAAGTCTCAATTCACACAGGCTGAAGGAATATCTCAAACTGATACTTGTTTACTGCGAATGATTTGTTACATTTTTGAGGCAGATTCCCCGTTTATGGTCCTTGAAACGTTTGTGGGGGATCTTGTTTTAATAGCCTCCACCAGAGTATGGATGATATATTAATTTTGTTTATTAGTTTGTAGCGCATTGAAATAATAATTTAATCAGGATAAAATTCTGAGTCGATCCGTCCGTCTATTCTAATCACTCTAGCAGCCACAATAATTGAATTAGAGCGCTATATCTCAAGTCAAGTTCGAAGAGGAGCTATATATTCCGACCTTTTGGTATAGGCCCCATATAAAGGTACCTCTCAATTTTCAGTAGTTTCGAGCTTTTTAGCTACATTTATTGCCAAAACTATCCGTAATTTGACATTTGATGTTGCCAGCGGTCATAAAACTTCTCTATCTAGAATTATAAACATTGGTCCACACTTTAATTTATTCTACATATAAAAGTACCGACCGATTGAAGACATTTTTAATACATGTTTATATCCCCTACATTTATGCTAACGAGGGCTTTAGACCCCAAATATGTTTGGACGAAATCCGTTCCAAACAATTTGGAGTCGATTTAGTCATGTCCGTCCATTTGTTTGTCTGGCTCGCTGGAGCACACTATAACGAATCAACCGATTCGGTCCAAAGTTTGGCCCTCGTAATATTTTATCCAAACTTAGTTTATGTTCGAAAATGGGCCATGTCGATCCACTCCTCCGTGTACCTCCCCCACATACATACTTACTTACTTAGCTGGCCCATTACAGAACATTTGTTCCATATACCGAACTAAGAAAAGATCTCCAATTCTCTCTGTTTAGTGCTTCGCTTTCTGGAATACCGCGCCTTGTCATCTCTTCATCCACTTGTTTGCGCCATCTATTATTTCGCCTGCCAATTCTGTGTGCACCGCGGCCTGAATTTATACGCCTATTTAGCGGGTTTATCATCGCTCATTCTTATTATATGGTCTAGCCAACGCAATCGCTGCATCTCGATACGTTTATCTATACTGGTGTCGTTATATAGCAGATACAGCTCGTGATTCATAAGACGTCGATATTCACCGTTAACGCCGATTGGTCCGTAGATCTTTCAAAGAATTTTTCTCTCAAACACGCCATGCACTGCCTGCGCAAGTACCCAGGATTCGGAACCATACATCAGCACGGGTAGTATCAGTGTTTAGTAAAGTGTTATTTTTGTTTGACGAGTTGTTGCTTTGTTTTTGAAGTTCTTACTTAAGCTAATGTAGCATCTGTTGGCCAATACAATTCTTCTTTTTATTTCACAACGGATGTCGTTTTTTGTGTTTACGGCGGTGCCGAGGTATACGAAGTCTTTTACTACCTCAAAATTTTAGGAACCATCTTCAACAGTTGGTCCGATCTCAATGGACGCATTGCGCGTCGACACAATCAACTTGGTCTTCTCGCCGTTTACAGCCAGACCCACTTTAGCAGATTCTCCTTCGACCTTCATAAAGGTATCTGTTACTTATTTTACTGATCGTCCCATGATGTCTATATCATCAGCATATGCAAGTAACGTGTGGCTATTGGTGTAGACTGTGCCACTTCTTTTGACGTTTGCCTCTCGTATAACCTTTTCTAGCAGGATGTTGAAAAGATCACACGAAAGGCTGTATCCTTGCCTGAAACCTCTTTTTGTACAAAATTCTTCGGAGAGTTTCTATCCTGTTTTAACTGAAGATCTTGTGTCAGTTAGAGTCATTTTACAAAGCCGAATGAGCTTTGCGGCGATACCAAATTCAGACATTGCTTGGAATACCTTTGAACGTAGCGGACTGTATGTGTCGATCTACATCTCTTGGGTCTTCTCCAGGATTTGCCGCAGTGTAAATATCTGGTCAGTGGTGGACTTGCCAGGTCTAAAGCAGCATTGGTATGGTCCAATTATTTCGTTGACCATGGGATTTAGTCGTTCGCACAATATCCCTGATACTATCTTGTAGGCGATAGGGAGAAAACTTATGCCCCTATAGTTGGAGCATAAAGTCTTATCTCCTTTCTTATGGACGGGACACAGGATGCTCAGGTTCCAATCGTCAGGTACGCGTTCTTCCTGCCAGATGGAGCTAACTAGCTGATGCATACACCTTATCAGAGTGTCGCCTCCGGTTTTAAACAGCTCGACTGGTAGGTCATCAGCTCCTGCTGCCTTATTATTCTTCAGCCGGTTTATTGCTGTCTTTACCATCTTGGCTGGGTGGTATACATTCAATACCATCTTCTGAGATTGGATCTGTGGTATCTTCGTCGACTTCGCTACTATTGGGTACCAACAGTTTGGAAAAATGCTCTTTCCATATCCTTAGGGCACTATCTGTATCCATTACCAGATTACCTTGCTGGTCTCTACATGAGGATGTGCCAGTTCCAAAGCCATCAGTTTGATGTTTCACTCTTTGATAGAATTTTCGGACTTCATTCTGTCTCCTGTACATATCGATTTGTTCACACTCCCGCTTTTCCATCTCTCTCTTTTTCCTGCGGAAAAGACGTTTCTCCTCTCTCCCGATACCTCTCTCGTGCGCTACACGTTGCTACAGATTGTAACGTAGCCCTATATGCTGCATTTTTCTCTTCGGTAGCAGCACGACACTCCTGGCCATACCATGGATTCCTTGGTGAAGGTCTATGGTATCCAAGTACCGATTTTGCGGCTGTTTGCATGGAGTGGGCAATGTTTTGCCATTGTCCTGATATGTTATCGGGACGAGGAGAGCTTTCATTAAGCAGTTGGGCCAGTTGAGTGGAATGTGCTGTGGATATCTGTTGTGATTGCAGCTTACCGATGTCCAGCTTCCGTGTTGTGTCTGTTCGCACTTTGTTATCTACGTTTAATCTGGTACGTACCTTTGCTGCAACAAGGTAGTGGTCCGAGTCTATGTTTGCACCTCGGAACGATCGTACATCCAACACGCTTGATGCACATCTTCCATCTATCACAACGTGATCAATTTGATATCTTGTTCTTTGATCTGGCGACAGCCAGGTGCCCTTATGAATATCGAGATGCTTAAATCTGGTACTGCTAACTACCATGTTTCTTGCAGCTGCAAAGTCTATCAGCCTCATTCCATTGTCAGATGTTTCACTGTGGATACTGAATTTCCCGACTGTTGGGCCAAAGATATTCTCGGTCATAAATTTCTTCTGAGCGCTCGTGAAATTTATCTTTGGTCTGTTCGTCCTTGTCTTCAGTGGGAGCATGAGCGCAAATAAAGTTGATGTTGAAGAATTTTGATTTTAATCGAATTGCAGCGAGTCTTTCATTCACTGGGGTGAAGCTGGAGACCAGATGTTTTAACCTCCGACCAACTACAAATCCGCAACCAAACTCATGCTTTGTGTCATGGCAGCTATAATACAGTGCGTCACCTTTAGGTGTTGTTGTTACGCCTTTCCCGTTCTATCGTATTTCCTGTATGGCAGTAATGTCGGCCTTGTACCTTTCAAGTACATCTGCCAATGCGTAAACTGCACCTTCTCTATAAAGAGTGCGAACATTCCAGGTGCAGATTTGCAGATCATGGTCCTTTAAACGTTTGCGGGGGGTCGTCAACTTTTGAGGGATTTGGTTTTCTTTTCTTTCGCTTTTTCATAGTAGGCTGTTTTTTCTAAGGGAGGGTTACTAACGCGACGCCCAAACCCAAGTTTTTAACGTTCTTATGGGTGAACGCGCGGCATATGTTAGCTCACTACCTTTAACGGGTGTTAAAGGCAGTTCCCCCGGGTCACCACGGGGAGGTCAGTGTCCACTTAAGATGAAAGAGGGACCAAGATAAATCCTGGGCTTTGCCATGTTAAAGCCGGTCAGGACCGTTCCTTGGTATCTTCCATCCCCTACGTCACACATTCTTGACCCAACTACCAGTAATTTGGCATTAGAGATTCCCAGTGGTCACAAAACTTCTCCATCAAATGCTGTCAACATAAGTCCCAACTTTTTCTGACCAATTTTCTGACCAAATTTGGGACAGGAAACTAATTATTCCATTTGAGTTTAGAATATTTTATGGTGGAAAGTATACAAATTTCGGCCCGGCCCGTCATCCAACCAAAGGTTATGTCAAGTCTTATGTTAACTCACTAACTATAACGGGTTCTAGATACAGTTCTTCTGACACCACCATACAGGGTCAGTGCGTAATTATGACGAAATAATAACAGAGATAAATCGGGACTTTGCTATGCGAATATCGGCCAGGCAAATACTTCTACGGCAATAAGGTGGCACAGGAAACGTATAATTATTGTTATTACGCATACGCCACACTTATAATTCCCTACATAATTTGTGAGCTTGGTTGTTCTCATAATTGTAATTTACATACATAACTTAGAAATACTTAGAATTTGATTAAGTCTAATAATCGCCCCTAATATCGTATGCTGCAGACTGTAACTGCATACTATGTGCCATGCCAGTTAGTAATGATGCATTGTACACCATGTGCACAGACAATGAACATACAATGTTGCTGTTGTTGTTGTTGTTGTTTTTTAAAAAATAACTCCAAAGTGGAAAATCTCATAAACTTAAAGTACATAACAACATACAGTCACAGTTGTTGTTTTTGTGCACTGCTATTATGAGCTCGCTCTCTCTCTCCCTGGAACTTCAGTGGATTATATCTTTCAACAGCTCTGGCTTTAGCTGTCACATTTTGACCACATCACGAAAGCATGTTTTCACATGAAATCCTTTAAATTATTAACGCAATGAGAGCAGATTCTTGTCTGGCCTATTGTACTGAGCATTCCCAGTACCATTTTGATGGTACATTATCCCATTGCTGCAAGTAGAAGCTACCATGGCGATGCTTAGTTAAAGCTAGAGGTATGACACCAATTGGAAGAGTTGATGCTGCTATGGCATTACTCTTGGCAATAAGCTTAACAACGAACAACAGGGTAGCATCTGATAATGAAGTAGAAAAGAAATTGCGGTTTTTTGGAAAATGTTGCTACCATTACCCATAATGCATGACACATAGAAAACGTAGTGTTTGTCACATGCTCATTTAAAACATCCATATCCACATGTATTTGTGTATGTACACAAAGTTCATGTGCTGCTGTGTGCAATTTAACGCTGTAAACAACATCGAAGATGAGAACTTTATCCACAACTGTTGTCACCAAGCTAAGTGAAAACCACATATCATGCGACATGAGGAGTTTAAGGCAACAAAAACAGTAATATTTTCCTTGTATTGCTTGCTGAGGTCTTTAGCCCAGACAACGATGAGACATCGTTAAACAACATATTTTCGGTTAAACTATGCGGTCTGGCGTAATGTGATTTCTGAAATTTATAAGAAATTCATTTGGAGGTTTTTAGACAATTTTGTGGTTTTACACGCCATGTTTTAATTATCGCAGTTTTATTGTAGTGCGGCATGTAATAGTTTTGTTTTTGGTTTATTTTTAGATAATTATGTTAAAGTTTAAACGAATGGTTTACCGTTCCACAAAAAAAAAATTAAATTAATATAATATGTATATCATCCTCCATAGTATAGAGTGTATATAAAGATTGTTTATACGATCAATAAAAATTTATATTACTGAATGAAAGTTCTGAGTCTACCTATTCAGGTCCTATGTTGTAATCACGTTAGCATCCATACAAATTAATTTGCGACGCTAAAATATAGATAACATATATAAGACTTTGGTTAGCAGGTACGCCTAGTTCGAAGGTGATACACCCGTTGCTCCCGATTTTAAGTATTTTGAGCATTTTATCAACATTTTCTGACAGAATTACTTTGATTTTGTCTTTGGACAAAGACATACGTTTTGTTATCTATATCTATCTATATATATATAAAATTCTTCGAGTCTGCCATGATGTTCGAAATTAAACTCCTCCGAAACGGCTGGATCGAATTCGATGAAATTTTGTATGTGGAGTTTTTAGGTCTGAGAATAGGTTTTTAGCTATTTTTTATAGTGGTCAGTGGAGTGACCAGGGTACCTCCCCCACAAAATTTTTTAAGATAACGTGAAATCAAATATATTTTTGAACGTTTTGTTTAAAATTTGTTTGCAAAACTTTGGTAATTACTGTCTTGACCTTGAAAGATCGTCGCGGAAGTAAAAAAACGCGGTCCGCAAAATTTTTTGAAAAATGTATAATTCAAAAGCGATTTAAGCACTGGATTCAACAAGTTATATATCGCGATCAACTTCACATTTTGCAATACTGTAAAATCCCGATAATTTGAAATGGCACTTGACCAAAATTCCAAAACAATCGATTGGGAAGTCAGCCAAAGTTCTTCAAAATGTCTGAAATAGCAGCTTTCAATGCAAAATCTCCGTGATTATTATATATATACTAGCTGACCCGGTCCGCGTTGCTGGCCCGTTTTTGGGTTTCCGTGTAAACATTAATAACCTATGTATATACATATTTATCTATATTGACCTTTTTCAGATGTGAAAAATTTTAGTTGTAATTATAAAATTCATTTGTAATTCGTAACATCTTTTGATTCGATATATTATTCGAATTATTATAGTTGTATTGTCCCATTTGTAATACGAATTGAAATATTCCATTTTTTTAATTCTAACATTTTATTTTTAATTCGAAAAACTAAACGTAAGACAATGCAGCCAATTTTTTAATTTTTATTTTTCTAATTTTAACTGGAATTTTTCGAATTACAAATGGATTAATACGAAATTCAAATGGAATAATTCGATTTGCAAATGAAATAATTAGAATACAAATGGAATAATTCGAATTAAGAATGAAACGTAGCGAATTACAACTGGAATGTTTCGAATTACATCTCCAAAAGATATAGTATTGATACCTCCCTCTAGATTTTCGAACCGAATTGACGATTGATAGTTATGCATTCGTCTTGAAACTTCATGAAATAAATTGATATTTTAGCACATCTATCATGTAATGGGTCTCCAGATTTAAATTAAAAAACGTCTTTCATTATACCCTCCGCCATAAGATGTAGGGTATACCCAGCAAAATTTAAAGGTAGGGGTTCCATGCGTGATTTCATGGCATCTTTTGCATTTGTTCAAATAAAGTCGTGAAAGATCCGATCTTTTCATTAGCATTTGAACCCATGCAAAGGAAGTCGTGAAAGATCCGATCTTTTCATCAGCATTTGAACCCATGCAAAGGAAGTCGTGAAAGGTGCAATCTTTTCATCAGCATATGAACCCATTCCATCGATCAAATAGAGATGAATTTTGTGTTTCTATTTATACCCATTGTTCTAAATATATAAGAATAATTATTTACAATGAGCTTGATGTTGTTGGAGACACGAATCACAATCAACGATGTGAAAACTCTCGTCGTAATAATAATGCCATTGTAAAGGGTTTATGAAAATGATATGCCAAAGCATTGGCGAAAAGACATGTCAAAGCATTTGTGTAAATGACATGCTTTGATTAAAAATAAACAGAATTTTTTGGGGTCCACACTCATATAAAATTAATTGATGAAGATGCTAAAAATATGACATTCCAGATCACCTGAACCAATGATTGAATAGTATCTTTGACATCAAACAATTTGCTGGGTAACTAACTTGTTGATTTCGTTTGTAACACTTCGAAATAAAATAGTTCAATATAGCAATGTTCTTCAGCTGAAATCAAGATACAGCTCGCAATATTTATAGAATAGAACAATCTTATTTCGTTATATTTAAGGTTTTAGCGGCATTTTCCTACCGAAGTGACCTAAATTCTGTGTTTAGTGTTTATTGGAGATATGTTCGCATGGAGAGATATGTTCGGTACAGGTCTAGGGTACCTCCCGGTTTTCGGCAAAGGGTACCAGAATACTACTTTTGCTTTTATTCTCCTAAACATAAACTCTTCAGTAATTCAGTAATTATCGAGACTTCACTGTATTTAAAGATGTCGTCTTGTTCGAGTAATTAAAAGCACTGAAGTCAGTGCTGATGGGTTTTTTAGTCCCATGAAAAAAATCGAACGGGATCGCGGATTTTTACTACCAAAACACCACCTAATGACCACAATTACCCACAATTACCAATATCGTGTATATCAATACGTCATCTCTGAAATCTCGAGTTTTGGTTAAAACCGTTTTCGGGGAGGTCATCCGTGACGACTGCTACCCGTTATTCTATGAGATTTTGCATTGAAAGCTGCTATTTGGACATTTTGAAGAACTCTGGCTGATTTCCCAATCGATTTTTTGGAAATTCAATTAAGTGACAATTAACATTATCGGGGTTGTACTGTAGTCCAGAATGTGGGGTTGATCGCGCTTTCTCTCTTATAGAAGCCAGTGTTTATAGCGTTTTTGCAGTCGCGCTTACTAAAATTAAGGATATTATCTATAATTATACATTTTTGAAAAATTGGGCTGACCGCGACATTTTACTTCCGAGATGACCATTCAGTATCACGACAGTTATTATCATTTTTATTGCAAGCAATTTTTAAGCAATACGTCCAAAATATCATAGATTTCACGTTTCCTTAAAAATTTTGTGGGGGTGGTACCCTGGTCACTCCAATGACCAATATAAAAATAGCTAAAAATCTATTCTCAAGCCTAAAAACTCCACATACAAAATGTCATCGAATTAGGTCCAGCAGTTTCGGAAGTATAATCTAGAGCATCACGACTGTTTTCATCACAACATTGTTGACCCATCGTTTTAGTGACCAATGCACAATTTGCAGACGTTATAGCTATTTGACCATCTTTGAAATTAGGTGTTGCCTGATTTCTCTATCGATTTTTAGGAATTTATGTCCATTGACATTTTACATTATCGGGGTTGTACTGTATTCCAAATTTTGGGTTGATCGCGCTTTCCCACTATATAAATCCAGTGTTTATCTCGTTTTTGTAGTCACACTTACTAAAATTAAGGATATTATCTATAGTTATACATTTTTAAAAAATTGGGCTGACCGCGATATTCAACTTCCGGGGTGACCATTCATTATCAAGACAGTTATTGCCATAGTACCGAAACGGCTGGACCGAATTTGATGAAATTTTGTATGTGGAGTTTTTAGGTCTGAGAATAGGTTTTTAGCTATTTTTTATACTGGTCAGTGGAGTGACCAGGGTACCTCCCCCACAAAATTTTTTAAGAAAACGTGAAATCAAACATAATTTTGAACGTATTGTTTAAAAAGTACTTGAAATACTATGGTAAATACTGCCTCGATCCTGAATGGTCATCTCGGAAGTGGAATATCGCGGTCAGCCCAATTTTTCAAAAATGTATTATTATAGATAATATCCTTAATTTTAGTAAGCCTGACTACAATAACGCTATAAACACTGGCTTCAATAAGTGGGGAAGAGCGATCAACCCCACATTTTGAAATACAGTACAACCTCGATAATGTAAAATGCTGCGTGATCGAAATTTAAAAAAATTGATTGAGAAATCAGCCAAAACTTAATTTCAAAGATGGTTAAATAACTGGAACGTCTAAAAATGTGAAATGGTCACTGAAACGACGCGTAAACTATGCTATGATCTATCTAAATGTATATGTATAAATTCTTTAAGACTGACATGATGTTCTAAATTAGACTTCCGTGTGTGCAGGTTCATAAGGTGGTAGAATACAGAAAATGGATGGGGTGGGGGACCGCTCCCATAACAGGTTTTAACAAATGGCGAAACTCAGAGATTATTATTAGTAAAAACAATAGTAATTGTGGCCTATGTCAATAATGGGTTTTTTGAATCAGAATATCGCGACTGCGTCAAATTTTTGAAAACTTTATTCTTTCTGATTAGATTTACTAATTTAATAAGGGGGCAGCAAACACGCCGTGAACATTAACTTTAGGGCTTGAAATACAGCAGAGTCTAGATAAATTCAACTAGCATTTTGAAGTCATTTTTTATGAATCACCGATGTTTCATGTTTGAAAGTGTAAAATAATAACATGATCAATGAATCAGCACATTGTTAACAACAAGTAAAAACGACGTTACCCACCAGCATAAATTATATTGAAATCAGGTTTCAGACATTTCGGTTGAAAAAAAAAATCCCCAACAATCGGTAGGTATCGTTTTATGGGGGCTATATGGAATCGTGGATTTTACTGACAATTCTCTGCTAAAATATTTGATACCTCCAAAGGAGACTACATACCAAATAATGTTGAATAATGTCGCTAAAACCTTGAAGGTATCGTTCAATGGAGGCTACATAACAACTTCTACCGGTAATTTTTTATACCCATAATGGAGACTAAACAGCAAATTGTAGCCTTTTCGGTGGAATAATGACTCTAAAAACTCCAAAATATTGAAACTCGGGAGGTACAGTCCTATGGTAGATGTATGAGAACGTGGACCTATGTCAATAATTCTCTGCAGAAATGTTTTATACCCCCAAGGGAGACTAAGTACCAATTATAGCCATTTCGTATGAATAATGTGGCTATACACATACAAATACAGAAATTAGAAATCTAGCGACGACTATTTGCAAAACCTGGACCTGTACCGAATATTCTATATTTTATAGCCACACTGAACACTTAATATCCATTTCTGTGGGATTACGAGACTAAAACCTTCAAAATATCGCGATTCGGGAGGTACCGTTTTAGAGTAGCTCTATCAAAACGTGGACCTATATCGATAATTTATTACAGAAATATTTTATGCCTCCAAGGGAGACTAAATACCAAATTATTGTCATTTCGGTAAGATAATGCTGTTAAAACCTTAAAAATACTGCAAATCGGGCGGTCAGTGGTATGGCGGCTATATTAAAATGTGGACTGATATAATAGCTGTTCAATACCAAACATGCTACGAGTAATACATAGAAACTTCTGTACCAATTTGAAGAGTTTTATGTTAAATATCGCGAGCTGTATCTTGATTTCAACAGATAGACAGACGGATATCGTTATATCGACTTATTTTTTATGTTGATCACAAGTTTATACATACTTTATAGGTTCTCCGACGAATATTCCGATGTGTTGCAAACAGAATCACAAAGTTAATTATACCCTTAAACATTATATGGTGGAAGCTATAATTTAAGTAACTTTCTGTTCTACATCTGGAGATACCATTGTATGAGGGTTATACCAAAACATCGACATATCGTCATTTCGGTTCGAAAATCTAGAGTTATCAATATTAGATAGATAAATTGTTGATAGATTACTAATGCCTTCATGGAAATCCAAAACGACGGGCCAGCAACGCGGAACCGGGTCAGCTAGGTCCCTAGGTGAGCAGGTCTTCTTTACGAACAATTATGATGGAGAAAACCAAATATTGCCAAGGACTACAGTCGAACCCTAATCACAATGTAATTTTTCCTTTTAAAAATTTTAAGAAGTTAGCCATTATTATTCAGCTTACTGGTAATGCAGAAAGTAGGGAGTAAATGCCAAATTGTAGCCATAACGGTAGGAAACCTCCAAACTGTTCTATGGTACCTATATCAGAACGTTGACTTATACCGACAATTCTCTGCAGGTATGTTTACGACCCCCGACGGAGACCAACAACAACAATTTCGGTGGGAAAATTAGGCAAAACCTCTTTACTATAGAAATTCATGAGGTATCGTTCTATGGGAACTTTATCAAAAAGTGGACCTGTAGCGACAATACTCTGCAGAAGTATTTACGACACCCAACAAACCCAATTATAGCCATTGCAGTTTAATAATTTGGCTAAAATCTTGCAAATACCCAACATCGGTAGGAGAAATTTATTACAAAGTTCAATGTTAAATATTGCGGGCTGTATCTTGATTTCAGCTGAAGAACATCGCTACATTAGCTCATTTTTATTCTGATCAAAAAAAATTCGAAGTGTTTGAAAGGGAAACAAAAAGTTAGTTATTCCCTTCATCTTATGGTGGAGGGTTTAATTAAAAGAATTTTCTATTTTAAATCTTGAGATACAATTACATGAGAGTTTTGCTAAAAATTTTATTTTATGAAGTTTCAAGAGGAATGCGTAGTTACGTCAATTCGGTTCGAAAATCGCGATATTTCATTCGTAATTCGATTATTATATTTGTAATTCAAATTGTTCCATTTGTAATTCGATTTATTCCATTTATAAAAAGGAAAGGAACAAAAAGAAACAAATGGAATAATTCGGATTACAAATAAAATAGTTCGAATTACAGGTAAAATAAGTTGAATTACAAATGGAATAATTCGAATTACAAATATAATAATTCAAATTACAAATAGGTAAATTCGAATTACAAATGGAATAATTCGAATTACAATTGAAATGTTTCGAAGTACAATTGCAATTATCGAATTTCAAATAAAATGTTACGAATTAAAAATGGAATTCTCGAATTACAACTAAAATGATTCGAATTGAATCTGAAAAGGTGTAGATATATAAATATGTAGATGTGTTATAAATGTTTACACGGAAAATTAAAAACGGGCCAGCAACGCGGACCGGGTCAGCTAGTCTATATATAAAATTCTTCTAGTTTGCCATGATGTTCGAAATTAAACTCCTCCGAAACGGCTGGACCGAATTCGATGATGCTGCGTGATCGAAATTCCAAAAAATTGATTGAGAAATCAGGCAAAACGTAATTCCAAAGATGGTTAAATAACTGGAACGTCTAAAAATGTGAAATGGTCACTAAAACGACGGGTAAACTATGTTATGATCTATCTAAATCTATATAAATTCTTTAAGACTCACATGATGTTCTAAATTAGACTTCCGTGTGTGCAGGTTTATACAGAAAATCAGGTTTTAACAAATCGCGAAACTCAGCGATTATTAAACGTATTAGGAAAAACAATAGTAATTGTGGCCTCTGTCAATAATGGGTTTTTTGAATCAGAATATCGCGATTGCGTCCAATTTTTGAAAACTTTATTCTTTCCGATTAGATTTACTGATTTAATAAGGGGACAGCAAACACGCCGTGAACCAGGGACGTACGCAGGATTTCATTTCGGGGGGGGCCCAACTTGACCAAAAATCATGAAAATTTAAAATGGTGTGTAGGGTTACGTAAAGCTTTTTTAAGGTTTTGCTGTTGATTTTATATGAAATATTGACACAAAGTATAAAAATTCAGTAGAGAAAGATCAAAATATTTAGGATACAATTTTAACTTTTTACAGAGTATTAAATATAAGTTAAATATAAGATATTTAGAATTGAAATTGAAACCACGTTTAGTATATTCGCCATATAAAATTGCGCCCCGTTTTCAGTATTTTGGACCTATATGATTAAAAAATATAGGTCAACGTTATGGTATGTCCCAGAATTTTAAAAGTACAGAGAATTTCCATTATTTCTGCTTTCGCAAGATTTTCAGTATTTCAAAGCTCTTAATCTAATTTTTAGAATATCAGCTGTAATACAGATTTTGGGATTCCTTTTTGTGAAAGAGCCTTCATGCAGAAAGTGGTTAAAATATATCCACGTTTTAATCCAATATCTACTTAACTATATTCGCGAGTAGGACGAATTAAGTTATACAGGAGTTATAGGGTACAGGGGTATAGTTCGACCCGAACATAACGCCTCATTTTTTTAATTACATATCGAAATACCCATATGACTTCTATAAATTATTTACCTTTAAAAAGAAGAATAACACGAATCTGCGAGCACAGATTGGACTTCTATATCTAGCTATTGTGTTGATAACCTAAGAATAAACTATTCTTTAATGCCATAAAAACGCCAAATTTGATAAAAAACTTTAGAAATTTAAAAACGGACGATACAGACTACGATTCATAGACTTCAAATCCTTCTCAGAGTTCTGTTTGAGACTACAAAACTCATGTTTGGACAAAGCCACTGCATGGTCGATCAAATATCTCAGAAACCAATTGGCAAACTCTAGCTAAGTCGTGACAAAATAATATAAGTCGAAAATTTTCATGATTGTTGTTCCGGCTGCATTCTTTACTTTTGGTATAATGTTAAAGAACGTCTTAACTAACTTTATTTAAAAGGTGCTTACACTTGGAAAGTTTTTGCAGTTTCTGAAACTACAATGTTCATAGACGAGAAAAATCCAAAAACAAGAAAAAAATCGCGGTCAAAGTTCACATCTTTAGGTGTCTCTAAGGTTTTCACGGTTTTGCTTGGAAATTGCAAGTCCTATCGTAATGGGACTAAAAAAGTTGTAGCTGAAAAAATTCTCTACAAGATTGGCCTTTACTACTTTTTCCTAAGTTTTACCATTTTTGAGATATAGAAGTTCAAATTGGGACAATGCACTGACTGTATCGCCTCCTTGTAAAACAATGTCATGTATGGTGTCCTTAACTAACTTTAGTTGAAAACAGCTTACACCTGGGAAAATAGATGGAGGGATTTTTAAATAAATCGCGGTCAAAGTTCACATTTTTAGGTTCATTTTAGATTTGCTGGAAGCGGCAAGTCCTATCGAAAGGCAACTAAGGAAAATTTTGAAGCAGTGAAAATTCTCTTTAACATTTTCTTTAGTCCCATTTCGATAGGACTTGCCGTTCCCACGCAAAATCGTGAAAACCTTTTTTTCTCATCTATGAATAGTTACTGCACCCACAAGCCATTTTAGTTGGTCTCCTTAGTATTTAGAGCTTTGAAGCATGGACTTTCCCCCTCAAAATTTTATATCGCAGTAAACAAGACTACAAATGTCAAAAAAGTCCAAAGGATCAGTTTTAAGCTGCACTTATGTTGAATTTTGAGAGGGACGTACAGGAAGATGTTGGCCACACATATTCTCTTGGAACTTGTTGTACATTTGGAAAAAAATTTTATTTGAAGAACTGGACCGATATAATCAATTTTGGGTTCGATATATTTCTGGAAGAAATACTGCGATGTGCAAAGTTCAGATCGAATCGATTACTACGATTTTAGCGAAATTTTTTTCTTTACGAGATCCAAAACTTTGACCAAATCGGTTGATCCGTTCGAAAGTTATCATGCGCTCCAGCCTGCCAGACAACTGAGATACAGACGGACGGGCTGTCCGTCCAAACATATCGCTCATTTACTCAAAGAGTGGCATAACTCAAAAAACGGGTTTTTTGAGTTAGCAATTTCTATTTTTTCTACGACTTCTAGTTTATCTTGTGTCAAATTTTCATGTTGACATCTCTAAAAATCAACGAGTTACAGCTTGTTTTCTAGGAGTTTGGCATAAATTAACAAAAACGTTTTTTTTTTTTTTGAGGTTATAAAGCACTAAAACAAATCGAATCATGCTTGATCTTGCACAGAAATTTAGCACGAATATCTGGCAAGATCTGTACTAAAGATGATCCCAATAGTTATTTTGTTTTTGTGTATAAACCTTTTTAAGTTGGGAAGTCAAATTTCATTCCGCAACTTAAAACGCGTTTTTCTCGAAACTTGATTTTTTGAAATATAAATGAGCGATATGTGCAATTATAGGGAAAAAATGCAAGTGAGTATGCTACATATAGCAGATTTTAGCAGTTTTTGACGAACACAAATTCATTTTTCTTCATAATTTTCTCCTCTTGTTTTGCAACAAGTAAAAAACATGTTGGTGAAGACAGCGAAACAAATTTCTAATTGGCTTTCAATATATAGGCCACGAAGAACGATTCATTCATTTTGCCCAATAGGCATTTTTCATGCACTTCCATTCCCACAATACTGAATTATTTGGGATTCAGGATGAGTGTAAAGCCTCGAGACCTCAATATAGCTTGAATAAGACATAACAAATATGGAGTATATTCATTACGGAATTCGTATTGAATAGTGGAATGATGTGGCATGAAGACGTAATTCAGATTTCATTGGAAGTTTCTCCCAAAAGGAGTATACAAACAAAAAATTTGAAAAAATCTTACATAACTTGACTTGATGTACATTTTCTGTACAGAAACTTCATATATATAAGATAGATATATAAGTTTTCATTTGAAATCTCCTAACATAAAAAATGTTTATGACAAAGAAAAAATTTAATAATTGGTTACAGTAGCTTAATAAATTTTGTTCGACCAAACCATTTCGGGGGGGGCCCGGGCCCCCCGTGCCCCCCCCCTGCGTACGTCCCTGCCGTGAACATAAACTTTAGGGCTTGAAATACAGCAGAGTCTAGATAAATTCAACTAGCATTTTGAAGTAATTTTTTATGAATCACCGATGTTTCATGTTTGAAAGTGTAAAATAATAACATGATCAATGAAACAGCACATTGTTAACAACAAGTAAAAACGACGTTACCCACCAGCATAAATTATATTGAAATCAGGTTTCAGACATTTCGGTTGAAAAAAAAATCCCCAACAATCGGTAGGTATCGTTTTATGGGGGCTATATGGAATCGTGGATTTTACTGACAATTCTCTGCTAAAATATTTTGATACCTCCAAAGGAGACTACATACCAAATAATGTTGAATAATGCCGCTAAAAGTATCGTTCAATGGAGGCTACATAACAACTTCTACCGGTAATGTTTGATACCCATAATGGAGACTAAACACCAAATTGTAGCCATTTCAGTGAAATAATGACTCAAAAAACTCCAAAATATTGAAACTCTGGAGGTACAGTCCTATGGTAGCTGTATTAGAACGTGGACGTATGCCAATAATTCTCTGCAGAAATGTTTTATACCCCCAAGGGATACTAAGTACCAATTATAGCAATTTCGTATGAATAATGTGGATATACACATACAAATACCGAAGTTAGAAATCTAGCGATTACTATTTACAAAACCTGGACCTGTACCGAATATTCTATATTTTATACCCACACTAAATTGTAGCCATTTCTGTGGGATTATGAGACTGAAACCTTAAAAATATCGAGACTCGGGAGGTGCCGTTTTAGAGTAGCTCTATCAAAACGTGGACCTATATCGATAATTTATTACAGAAATATTTTATGCCTCCAAGGGAGACTAAATACCAAATTATTGTCATTTCGGTAAGATAATGCTGTTAAAACCTTGAAAATGCTGCAAATCGGGCGGTCAGTGGAATCGCGAGCTGCATCTTGATGTTAATCACAAATTTATACATACTTTATAGGTTCTCCGACCAATATTCCGATGTGTTGCAAACAGAATCATAAAGTTAATTATACCCTTACACATCGTATGGCGGAAGCTATAATTTAAGTAACTTTCTATTCTACATCTGGAGATACCATTGTATGAGGGTTATACCAACACATCGCCATATCGTCAATTCGGTTCGAAAATCTAGAGGTATCAATATTAGATAAATAAATTGCTGATGGATTACGAAGGCTAACATGGAAATCCAAAACGACGGGCCAGCAACGCGGAACCGGGTCAGCTAGTATTCCATATATAATTGTACCTCTCTGTACATCTTTCAACAAAATATGGAACAAGTAAAAAGTCTATAAGTTCGGCCGGCCAAATTTGGCAAAATGTGAAAACCCTCAAATACAAAATTTTTGGGGAAAAAGATTTCGATTCAATATTATCAATAGGTGAAAGTTTCAATTCACACAGGCTGAGGGTATAACTGTGTCGGAAAAACTATAATAAATAGTATTGCTAGTATTAGTATAAATAGAAGTTATCAAACTGGACTTTTATCTACCAGCTCACACTTGATATGCCTAATGAGTTGAAGAGCAACCAGTGAAACAATCGTAGCATATTGGTTCGATGCGTGGAACTTCGTTGAGATATACATATTTTCAATACAACTCATTAGGTTATGATAGCTCAATTAATAAATTAATTACAAATGTCACAAATAATGGCCTTCGCCCTAATAAGACTATATATATATATATTATACCCTTTCCACATGGTGGTGTGGAGTATAGAATTTAATTTAATTAAATATTATCTGTTTCCAACTCGTAATGATTTTGCAATGGCTCCTGTTGCATAATTTATTCATATTTGTATCAGAACCAACCCTTCTATAGCTCGCGAATTTTGGTTGTATATTATAAAAAATATTGGCCTTGAAAGTTAATATGCGTTGAAGCTGTGGCTATATTTAGTATGTTAAAAAATGGGTTGAAGCCAACGTATACCCTCGATTTGTGATTAAACCACACTTTCACGATTTTCCTGTCAAAGCAAAAGCATACCCCAACTAAATAAGGATCACCTCACCAATGTACATATAACTTTTCAAAATTTGGTCTGCGTCTACCATTAAAGGATCCTGACATTTTGAAGCCAGATTTTAAGTGTTTTTCAAATTTTCTTCTAATTTCATTCCGCAAACAGGTTTTTCAACAAATCGTTTATATGATTGTAGAACGTGAATGTAGTCTACACGGCTTCACAGCAATCTGTATCCAAATACGGAAATTTTGTGCAAACATTTTTCTAAAAATCATATTTTTCGGGCCTAATTTTTATAATTGTCAATAATCGTAAAAATTCATCTACTAAAACGAGAGATACGAGAAACTCCAAAGTAGAAAAATCACCTAAAATAGTTTTGCAATGAAAAAACTGGTACAGCGTCTTCATTTTTGCGGAAACAGAGATTTGCACAGAGCTGAACATGAAAATGACATGCGGACAAATAGATTTTGAAAATTACGCGATTTACACATATTTTAATAATGCATATAAATTAAAACAGTTTATTTGAACTATATTTCCGTTTAAGAAGCCTAATGACTTATCTTAACAACCGGATAATTTTCCTCTATGGGATTTTACTTACTTACTTACATAGCTGGCCCATTACAGAACATTTGTTCCATAGGTCGAACTAAGAAAAGATCTCCATTTCTCTCTATTTGTTGCTTCGCACTCTGGAATACCGCGCATTTTCATCTCTTCATCCACTTGTTTGCGCCATCTATTCCTTGGCCTGCCGATTCTGCGTGCACCGCCAAGCGGTCCGTATTTATACGCCTTTTTAGCGGGTTCATCTTCGCTCATTCGTATGATATGGCCTAGCCAACGCAATCGCTGCATCTCGATACGTTTAACTATATTGATGTTGTTGTATAGCAGATACAGCTCGTGGTTCATGCGACGTCGATATTCACCGTCAACGCAGATCGGTCGTAGATCTTTCGAAGAATTTTTCTCTCAAACACGTCAAGCACTGCCTTATCTGCTTGCGCAAGTACCCAGGATTCGGAACCATACATCAGCACGGGTAGTATCAGTGTTTTGTAAAGCGTTATTTTTGTTTGACGAGTTGTGGCTTTGTTTTTGAAGTGCTTACTCAAGCCAAAGTAGCATCTGTTGGCCAATACAATTCTTCTTTTTATTTCACAACTGATGTCGTTTGTTGTGTTGTGAGGTGCCAAGGTATACGACGTCTTTTACTACCTCAAAATTATAGGAACCAACTTCAACAGTTGGTCCGATCTCAATGGACGCATTGCGCGTCGACACCATCAACTTGGTCTTCTCGCGGTTTACCGCCAGACCCACTTTAGCAGATTCTCCTTCGACCTTCACAAAGGTATCGGTTACTTCTTTTACTGATCGTTCCATGATGTTTATATCATCAGCATAAACAAGTAACATGTGGCTATTGGTGTAGATTGTGCCACTTCTTTTGACGTTTTCCTCTGGTATAACCATTTCTTGCAGGATGTTAAAAAGATCACACGAAAGGCTGTCTCCTTGCCTGAAACCTCTTTTGGTACAAAACTCTTCAGAGAGGTTCTTTCCTATTTTAACTGAAGATCTTGTATCAGTTAGAGTCATTTTACAAATCCGAATGAGCTTTGCGGGGATACCAAATTCACACATGGCTTGGAATACCTTTGAACGTAGCGGGATGTCGAAGGCTGCTTTGTAATCGACAAAAAGGTGGTAGATGTCGATCTGCATCTCTTGGGTCTTCTCCAGGATTTGCCGCAGGGTAAATATCTGGTGAATGGTGGGCTTGCCAGGTCTAAAGCCGCGTTGGTATGGTCCAATTATTTCGTTGACCATGGGCTTTAGTCGTTCGCACAATATCCCTGACACTATCTTGTAGGCAGTAGGGAGCAGACTTATAGTAAGTTTATATACAGTGCTGCTCAAAACATTTGCAACTGGAATGACTACTTCACTTTTTATATAGTTCTGAGGTAATTTATGGATTTGAAATGCAAATATTTTTGTAGGTTGATTGTTTATTGACCACTTTTTAAAGATTTAAAAAAGAATTGGCAATAATTGCACATATTTTACAAAAATACATGAAACAAAGCTCGGACTCACTTTTGGTCCTGCTCAAAACATTTGCAACTTAGAAAATTTGATTCAAAATTTGAAGATATGATTTGTGTTTTGATAATATATTGTGAGTTTAACCTTTTATTTATTATCTGGACACATCATAAAGGTATCCAGGTAACTAAATAAATTAATATATCCTTTTGAATCCTGTCTCTAAGGATAATTATTAAATACAAAAGTTTTATTAGATATTTAAATGTGTAGAGTCCATTTTAGGGCCCCGGAACCTTTTATATGAATGCAGATCACTTAAGCTGATCGGGTCCGATAAGAACACAAAAATACTTGCAAAAAAAATCATAGTTTTACGTGGTTATTCATACGTTTAGTGACGGTATTATGCCAAAACCCCTCTTATACGACATCTGTGGTGTGTACGTGGTGCGATTTCGACATATTATATGTCTGGTTAGTTTTTAAATCCAATAAATATTTCGACCTCATGCCTCTAGTACAATCTCTGTCCATAAAAATACCTCCAGGTCAATATAAAACACCATCTTCATTTTGGGCCAACTTTTTTGTATAAGGGGACAAATTCTATTATCATTCGACTTGGTGATTAAGTACATTTTTTCAAGTCATATAACTCAAATATTGATTTAAGTCGACGAAAAATACTCGATTTTATAATACCAAAATCCATTCCAAACATTTTTTGCAAAATTTATATGAAAAATTGAATTTTTCCTGGAAATTACTGTTTTCCTAAAATTTGCCCATATTGGTACACCGCACAGTGCGAAATATGAGCACTTTAGCGGAACTTTACTAATAACTTTTAAAGGAAAGGGCGTAGATTCCTAAAATTTTGCAAAAATGTTTCTTATATTAGTGGATAGTGTGGGGCTCAAATTGGGCCACATAAGCCCGCGGTTTCCTATAGCGTTCATGTAGCGGCGGATGCCGTTTTTACGTTTTACATTTATTTTTCAATCGATTTTGCTGCAAATTGGTATATTCAGTTTTCAGCGGATAGAAAACTTATGTACAAAATATTTTCAATATAGGTTCGCGTTTAGGTCTAGCCCCCATTGAACGGTACCGGTCGATGGGACATATTTTAAAGTTACAGACACATTTTCCAACGTATTTGGTTGTATTTTGGCATTTTATGTTCTTCGTAGATAGAAAACCTCTGTGCGAAATATTAGCATCGTTTGTACGCTTTTGGTATAGCCCCCATATGAGGGGTTCCCTCA
Source organism: Musca autumnalis (assembly GCF_047663935.1). Classification (NCBI taxonomy): domain Eukaryota; kingdom Metazoa; phylum Arthropoda; class Insecta; order Diptera; family Muscidae; genus Musca; species Musca autumnalis. The sequence goes on along the minus strand of NW_027411866.1, from coordinate 157,741,240 downwards.
TATTAGGTATTTGAAATGTTGAAGACAAAAATTGCAACCGATTTTGATGCAAATGTAAATTTTAAGATGTTAGCGAATAAAAATCCTCCTCACATAAAAGCTGTCAACATAGGTCCACTTCTGGGTGAAGCCCAACAATCCTACACATCCATTAAGGAGCAAAATGTCAATAATTGTTTGTTTTTTTGTATCTATAATGTTTATTGGTCTATTTAGTAGGTCTGTACCATTAATTTTATTAATAAAGTCTCTCAGATCAAGTTCAGGTGGAACTGCGTTACAATTTTTAACGTATATTGGTATTTGCACCACAGCATCCAAAAATGTTGCACTATATATAAATCACCAAGATTTACAGGTCAAAACTATGCCAAATTGCGAGAGGATTATTAATTTAACAGATATCATCATTTGTTAGAATTAGTGAGTCCATTTCTTCAAAACGCAGTCAACAATGGCGTTCATTGGCGCGCTTACATTCCACTTTGGAAAATGCAATTAAATGAAATTTCCGAAGCCATTTTAAAAAAACTTGAATTTCTCCGAAGACCGCACGTGTCCGCAGCTGTTTTATGGCTTTGCGAACAGAGGAGACCCCAATCCTTCAGATCATATATATCTTAACACGTGAATGCACGGGACTCACTTTTGAAATATCCACGGAAAATAAAAAACTAATTTTGAAAACCTCAAAAAAGCACATCTTTCCGATTAAAATTGCACGAAAAGAATAAGAGTTTTTTTGGTTTTTTTTTAAAGAGTAGAATATCATATTTGTTTTGTAAAATATTAAGAAAAATGAATCATGGCAAACTGACTTACCACTTGTCCGCGCCACGCTATTTTTTAATGAAACCAAAATATATTTCTTAGAAAAAAAAATATATGAAACAAAAGTGCAACTTTAACTGCGTTTCGCGGAGTAAATCGCCAAACTGAGTATGGGTCATTTGAAGTGGAGTACTTAGCTAACGAATTCAAAGTTCCACTAAATTTAAAGTTCCACTAAACTTCCCATATTTCGCACTGTGCACCGGTATCTATGGTATGTATCAGAGGGTTTTGTAAAGATTTATCGATGTTAAGCCTTTATTTAACGTCTGTTGATGACCTCTGAGGGATCTGCTTAATAATTCGCATCATTATTTGATTATCCCCTGCAGTAGATCTAGTTGTAAATTCACCTCCTTCCCATCTTATCGCAATTTTAGTACTTTTTACGCGGTATACAGCTCAATTTTAATTATTGTCATGTCCTTATATTTTTTTTTTTGGACTGCGTTGGATCCACAAATTTCAGAAATAAGCATTTTTCATATCTTTGATACAAATTTCGGACCATAACTTTTGTTGTTATTAAAAAATTAGAAATGCCTTGTTTTCGGCATTCTTGTCTGTCAAAATTAAACACAGGCGGAATAAAATGTATTCCTCATGAAAGCTTTTTGCCCCCTTCTTCTGATTAAAAACCATCTTATGCCAAACAATACAAAAAACTCAACAAAAATTAGGTAATAAATATTCGAACCACGGAGTTGCATATGTTTTGAGCAGGCTAAAACACGTGATCCTCCGACATTTCACACATTTCTGTAACATAAGTGTTAAGAACTGAATCATTATTTTATAATCTTGAAAGTAGGGTCAATAAAGAATCAAATTGCAAAAATAAATATATTTCAAAACATAAAATGTCCTTAAAAATAGTCTAAATGTGATAAGGGCATCTGAGTTGCAAATGTTTTGAGCAGCACTGTATAACCGGATTTAACAAACCCACTGGGTTTCAAATCTCAATGCCATTGCTTATATTTCAAATAAATCCTCATAAAGAAGGTTAATATAAACATGACCTTATACCCCTTTAGTTGGAGCATAAAGTCTTATCTCCTTTCTTATGGACGGGACACAGGATGCTCAGGTTCCAATCGTCGGGTACGCGTTCTTCCTGTCAGATGGAGCTAACTAGCTGATGCATACACCTTATCATCGTGTCGCCTCCGGTTTTAAACAGCTCAGCTGGTAGGCCATCAGCTCCTGCTGCCTTATTATTCTTCAGCCAGTTTATTGCTGTCCTACCTCATCTTGGCCGGGTGGTATACATTCAATACCATCTTCTGGGATTGGATCTGTGGTATCTTCGTCGACTTCGCTACTATTGGATACCAACAGTTTGGAAAAATGCTATTTCCATATCCTTAGCACACTATCTGTATCAGTTACCAGATTACCTTGTTGTTCTCTACAGGAGGATGAGCCAGTTCCAAAGCCATCAGTTTGATGTTTCACTCTTTGGTAGAATTTTCGGACTTCATTCTGTCTCCTGTACATCTCGATTTGTTCACACTCCCGCTTTTCCATCTCTCTCTCTTTCCTTCGGAAAAGACGTTTCTCCTCTCTCATTTTCTCCCGATACCTCTCTCGTGCGTTACGCGTTGCTACTGATTGTAAAGTAGCCCCATATGCCGCATTTTTCTCTTCGGTAGCACTCCTGGTCATACCATGGATTCCTTGGTGGAGGTCTCTGGTATCCAAGTACTGATTTTGCGGCTGTTTGCATGGAGTGGGCAATGTTTTGCCATCGTCCTGATATGTTATCCGGACGAGGAGTGCTTTGAGGCAGTTGGGCCAGTTGAGTGGAATATGCTGTGGCTATTTGTTGTGATTGCAGCTTACCGATCTCCAACTTCCGTGTTGAGTCTGTTCGCACCTTGTTTGCTACGTTTAATCTGGTACGTACCTTTGCTGCAACAAGGTAGTGGTCCGAGTCTATGTTTGCACCACGGAACGATCGTACATCCAACACGCTTGATGCATGTCGTCCATCTATCACAACGTGATCAATTTGATTTTTTGTTCCTTAATCTGGCGACAGCCAGGTGCCCTTATGAATATCGAGATGATTAAATCTGGTACTGCTAGCTACCATGTTTTTTGCAGCTGCAAAGTCTATCAGCCTCATACCATTGTCAGATGTCACTGTGGAGACTGAATTTCCCGACTGTTGGGCCAAAGATGTTCTGCTTTCAAATTTTGAAATTAAAACCGCCTAGTAAAATTTTAATGTCATGGACAGGGCAACGATCATAAGTTTCTTCTAAGCGCTCGTAAAATATATCTTTGGTCTGTTCGTCCTTGTCTTCAGTGGGAGCATGAGCGCAAATAAAGCTGATGTTGAAGAATTTTGCTTTTAATCGAATTGCAGCGAGTCGTTCGTTCACTGGGGTGATGCTAGAGACCAGATGTTTTAACCTCCGTCCAACTACAAATCCGCAACCAAACTCATGCTTTGTATCATGACAGCTATAATACAGTGCGTCACCTTTAGATGTTGTTGTTACGCCTTTCCCGTTCCATCGTATTTCCTGTATGGCAGTAATGTCGGCCTTGCACTTTTCAAGTACATCTGCCAATGCGTAAGCTGCACATTCCCTATAAAGAGTGCGAACATTCCAAGTGCAGATTCGCAGATCATGGTCCATAAAACGTTTGCGGGGTTCGTCATCTTTAGAGAGGTTTGTTTTTCTTTTCGTTGTTTTTTCATATTAGGCTGTTTTTTCTAGGGGATGTTTACTAACCCGACGCCCAGACCCAAGTTTTTAATGTTCTTATGGGTGAATGCACGGCACATGTTAGCTCACTACCTTTGAAGGGGTTTAAGGCAGTTCCCCAGGTGATACCACGGGGAGGTCAGTGTCCACTTGAGATGAAAGAGGGACCAAGATAAATCCTGGGCTTTGCCATATTAAAGCCGGTCAGGACCGTTCCTTGGTATCTTTCATCCCCTACTTCACCCAGACGATATGTTGATGCAAAATATGAAAAAATTGAAATTTTAACATTGACCTTCAATTCCTTTGCAACTACTGATCGAACTTTATCGCTTTTGATTTATCGGAAATGTTGTAAGAAAATATTTCTATCCCTTCAAAAGATATAGAATTTTGTTCTATTGAGTTGAAATATATTCCCCTAAAAACTTCTTTAACAATTGAAATCCTTTTTCCATAATTAAAACACTGCAATAACTCCCTTATTGCATTAACTTCCCTTTTACAAATTAATTTCCTATGAAATGCATTTTGTTCCATTTCGATGATTTTATTATAAATAAATTCTACTCTAAAAGATTTTTCAATTAATGCACTTGTGTTGAGTTCGTCGTTTTGAAGTACTACCCTTCTTTTCCTGTGTTTGTATTGCTGGACAGTGGCATTTTAAATGGATGGATCTTAAGAAGTTTGCATTTTAAGCGAATGGCGGCTGACTGTCTCTTGTGCGTAATTTATTAATTAAGAAATGCATAAATTCTGTTTAATATCCTTTTCTATAGTGACAACAACAACAGCAACAACGTCTTGAGAAATGGGCAAATATTTAAATGACTTGGCTAATGGTTGCAATTGAAAACTGAATGTTGATAATGCACTACAGGTAGGTCGGCCTGTAATCATTTATCTTATTGCAAATAAGGCGGTAAATTAAGTAAAGTGCCCAGGTAATTAAATTTCATTAAATTTAATATTTGTATTGAGTTATAGCGCATTTACATTGACGTCATTGAAATTGACTACTGAGGTGATGTGTTATTATAAAAAATTTACTAAAAACAGCTTGACACGATTTTATGTTATACTTTTATAAAAGGAGTAGGTTAGGTTAGGGGATGTATAGCCACTAGTTTGGTTACGCCTCTCCGGTCGATTGTGATCATCCCAAAGAAATTTAAGGATTGTTATATAGTACCTGTAAGAATAGAAACGAAAAACAATAGAAGCAGAGATATATTATACAAAGTATTTGTATACATGGGTGCCACCGTGGTGCAATGGTATGCACGCCCGCCTTGAACGCAGAAGGTCGGGGGTTCGATTTCCCGGCCAGGCAACATCAAACATTTATTCAACGATGGCAATATACCCCTCAGTAATGTTGGCGACATTTCCTGAGTATTTCAGCCTTGAAAAACTTCTCCATAAGTGGTGTCTTAAGACACGCCGCGGCGTTCGGACTCGGCGATAAACAGTAGGTCCCATATCATTGAGCTAAATATGAATCGGGGTGTCTCATTGATATGAGAGAAGTCTCCCTTGTCCCGTATGGGATGTTGTGGAACAATGTTTTTTTTATTTGTATACATTATTGGACATTTTTGGTGATGGTTGAGAATCTGTCGCGGTTATAGTTTACGCATTCAAGTTGTGCCGTCCGAGACATTTTAAGTTTTTGATCATATTGTTGAAGGGAACAGGTTCTATCGTTGAATTGAAGGTTAGACTTAGACGTGACACAGGAGGTGCTCAATTGTCTCCGTCTCTTCCTCAGCCTTGCGGAGTCTGCAGTAGTCAATACCGTCATTGTTCCATTTACTGTTAAAATCTGGGCACTGTTACAGTGTCCAGAGTCATTACCCTGATTTCAGCTTTGCTCAGGTTTTGTAGTAAATTTATTCTATTGACTGATAGAGTTGGTGAAATGGCTCTTGACACGTTGCACCTAGGTTCATTATGCCATAATTCTTTGGCTCTTTCATCAATGAACGTTTAAACTTTCCGAAAAAGGTGACATATGGGTGGTTTGATTGATTCATTGGTTGCTAGACTTGTGGATTGTGATCCACATCTAGCTAGTTCGTCTGCCTTAATGTCACAATGTCCTGGTACCTATCATAGTCGGAAGCCATTTGTTAATTTTTCACTTAAGGACGACCTCAGATTTGATGCTAAAATATTTGATCATCAAATATTTTGATGGCTTTAAGAGCCGCTTGACTATCCACAAAGATAGTTACCGGTTCAAAGATTTCAGCATTCATACTTTTTATCAATTCTGCAGCTTTGCTCATCACGAAGATTTCAGCTTGGAAAACACTACAGTCGTTGTCCAACAGGTGTAAGTATTCAAGACCCAGCCTTTCAAAGTAGACGCCGGCACCGGTACTTTCTTCCATCTAGGTACCGTCCAGAGTGGGGTTACTTTTTTCAAATCATCTCTAATAAGGATAACGACTTCTACATCTTCAAATCTCAAGACTAATGGTCTCACAATGCTCCACTTTGAGGTCTGCTCCTAATTCTTTCAGGATACATCAATGCCCATAGGGTTCTGCAACGCCAACAACTGTGTTAGTGTAGCCTTAGAGCACTACGTGCTGCCCGACATTTAATATTGATTCCCAAAGGCCGGAGGTTCAGTATTACATTCAGAGCTGCTTGTGGAGTACTTATAAAGGCCCCCTTATTAGAATCGAGGCTGCCCTTGTATCTTGTAGGATGTTGAATTTTTGCGTAGAGAATGCCACCGGACCAAAGATCCACAGTGTTATACGTCCATCAATAATCAATGGGTTCAGTCCCCAGCTTTTTCCAATCGAATTATTGTACGAATAGAGAGCGATTAATTCTATCTGCGTCGGCTCCTCAACGTGTCTGACAGTCCAGAATTGTACCTAGGCATTAAGCTTCAGGTGAGAGATGTATTTGCAATCCATTCAGTACTGGCAGCATCAAATGACCGAATTCCGTCTTTTGTTACTGTTTCTAAAACCCTCAATGTTTACAGTAACGAGGGTATATACCACTTTGATACGGACAGACGTGCCTCATCGAAATAATGGTCTTAGACCCTAAGTATGTTTGGACGAAATCCGTTTCAGGAAAATTTGTAGTCGATTTTACAATGTCCGTCTGTCTGTTGGTTTGTCTGGCTGGCTGAAGCGCACTCTCGAATAGATCAGCCAAAACGTGTTCATCGTAATATTTTGTCCAAACTAAGTCTAAGTTCCAAGATGGATCATATCGGCCCACACCTTCGGGTACATCCACCACAAAAGTTCAAAACATTTCGCAAACTCTCAAAGGCAGCGACCGATATGGTCCATACTTTGCGCATCGTAACATTTTTACGGTACATAGATGAGGTTCCAATATAGACTCTATCAGTCCACTCCTACAAAAAATTTCGGAAAAGTGAAATTTAAGACTTCTTCTCGAATAGCTTTGATTTTTTCTGCAAACACTTGTGTTCGCTGCCTCCATTACGACGGTACAAGTTTTTTCAGGTCCATACTTCCTGAGAAAATGGCCCGAAAACTGTAAAAGGCCCTACTGCAGCAAGTGTTGTGACTGGAGCGCACGATTACTCTCAAACGAATCAGGCAATTCGGTCAAAAATTTGGTCTTCGTATCCCAGCAAAATTGAAGGAAGGGGTTCCATGCGATGACTTGATTTCATGGCATTTTTTGCATTGGTTTAAACGAAGTCGTGAAAGATCCGTTCTTTTCAATAGCATTTGAACCAATGCAAAGGAAGTCGTGAAAGATCCGATCTTTTCATCAGCATTTGATCACATGCAAAGGAACTCGTGAAAGATCCCATCTTTTCATCAGCATTTGAACCCATTCGATCGATCCAATAGAGATGAATTTAGTGTTTTTATTTATACACATTTTTCTAAATATATAAAATTAATTATTCGCAATAGGCTTGATGTTGTCGGAGACTCGAAATCACAACCAACGTTGTTAAAACTCTCGTCGTAACGATAATGTCATTGCAAAGGGTTGGTGAAAAGGACATGCCAAAGCATTGGTGGAAATGGCATGCCAAAGCATTGGTGCAAAATTACATGTCAAAGCATTGGTGTAAATGACATGCTTTGGACCCAGAAATGAATAGCATCTTTTGGTGTCCAGGCTCATATAAAATTCATCGATGAAGATGCTAAAAAGATGACATGCCAGATCACTTGCACCGATGATTGAATGGCATCTTTGGCATCGAACATTTTGCTGGGATTATTTTGTCCAAACTTAGTTTAAGTTGGAAGGTGGCTTATATCAATCCACTCCTTCCGGTACCTTCCACACAAAAGTTCAAAACTTTTCGCTAAAATTGTGCGCACGATAACTCTCGAAGGCAGTTACCGAGTTCGTCCATACTTTGCACATCGTGAAATTTCTACGAGACCACTCCTTTACACGAAGAGTTTTTAAAATAAATCGTGATCAAAGTTCACATTTTTAGATTTTCACGATATTATTTGGAAACCGCAAGTCCTATCGAAATGGGATTAGAGAAAATATTGTAGTTGTGACAACGCACTGACTGTATCACCATTTTGTAAAACAGAAGTTTTTACGGATTCTGAAACATTCAAAAACAAGAAAAAAAAAAACGCTGGAGGGATTTTTAAAAAAAGTCAAAGTTCGCATTTTTAGGTTTATTTTAGGTTTTCTCGATTTTGCTTGGAAGCGGCAAGTCCTATCGAAATAGGGCTGAAGAAAGTCTTGTAGCTGTGAAAATTCTCTAGAGGATTGATCTTTATGATTTGTTCCTAGGTTTTACCATTTGTGATATATAAAAGTTCAGGTCACATTTTTAAGTTTTTTGTTAGGCTTTTTTCCGTCTGTCTGGCTGATGCGCACGATAACTCTCGAACGGATCAACTGATTCAAACCAAATTTTGGGTATCGTAATATTTTGTCCAAACTTAGTTTAAGTTCGAAAATGGACCATATTTGTCCACTCCTTCCGATACCTCAATCAAGGGATCAAATTTCGAAGGGAGCAATCGATTTGCTTTACACATCGTATTATTCCTTCCAGATATAGTTCCACTCCTTCGGGTATCTTCCACTTAAAATTCGGATAACGTGAAGTTTAAGAGCTCCTAACGGATTGTTTTGATTTTTTTTTTATTTCCAAGAAACCCTGACGGCACCAACCAAAATGGCAAATCCGCAAGATAATTCTCACAGGGAGTTTCTGATTGGTGCAGATCTTGCACATCGTATTTTTTCATCCAGTCATGTATCAGGGTGAATATGGACTATATCGGTTCACTCTCTCGGGTACCCTCCACACAAAGTTCGGAAAGAGTGAAGCTTAAGAGCTCCTCTCGCAACGTTTACAATTTTTACAACGGTACAATTTTTTTCCGGAGTAAGTCAATACTTCCTGAGATATTGGCTCAAAAGCTCCAAAATCCTGCCGGCACATACTTGTCCCCAGCAAGGTAACTCTAAAACTTTTTCAAAAATTTTTTCCAAACCTACTTTAACGTAATTTATTATTGCTATTCAAAATAGTCAGGCTTAATCCCATAGTCGTTGTTTTTATTTTTATACCCTACACCACTATGTGGAAAGGGTATTATAAGTTTGTTTTGGTATAAATTCATGTAACACCGCGAAATATTCGTCGGAGACCCCCAATGTGGTATACCAATCTTCATATCTCGGCGAGATAAAGCGATTTTAAGATGTGTGTCCGTCCGTCCGTCCGTCCGTCCGTCCGTCCGTGTGTCCGTCTGTCCATTATAAATTGTAATCAAACTCCAGGCCGCAATTAGGGACCGATCGTCACGAAACTTGGCATGGAGGTCGGTTTCACATCAGAATAGATCGCTATTTTAATTGGTGATGATCGTGAAATATTTAGCGGCTGAAATGGACCAAAAACATAATTTTATCCGATTTTGTAGCTGCTCTGTAGGTCGCAGTAATAGTCCGATTGCCTCGAAATTTTAAATAAGGTAAGAGTATATGACAAAGATAAAGCTTGCAATTTGAGATAGTGATCAGATAATATTTAGAGGGTTAAATGGACCTCAACTTTTGTGTGAAAATTGTGAAAATGTTTAATATACAGCTTATATCTTTTTTCCTGGAAGAGACATTCCGGGCAAGTAAGCTATACTTGGAAGAGGAACGCTTGACCTTTCCATTGATGCCAATTACGTTGATTTACGTGCTCAGATAACAGAGTTACAGCCTAATATATCCAGTTTTGTGCTTGAAGTGTAATCAAAAACACACTAGAGTTCGCAATTATAGCTCAATAGTCACGAAATTTTGCACGAGGTAAGGGTTTCGGTCGAAGAAGATGCCTACGAGTGAAATGGACCATTACTTTTATATAAAAAATATTCAAATTTTATTTTTGGTCTATATTTTAATTCCTGGAGGGCATATACCGGCAAAGTAGCCTACATATGGAAAAATAAATACTGATATTTCCCCTGATGCAAATCGCAATAATGTGTCTGCTAGATAACGGGCCTACTGCCTAATATATATAATGGGTTTTGTGTAGAGAACCACAAATTCCTCTCATACTACAAATTGTCTCAATCATGACAGAGACATTTTCAGTTCAGTTGTCCAATTAAATATTTATAGAAATATTGCAGCATGGGATCGCTTCGCCCCCTATTTTATACCCTTAGCCTTAAGGTTAATATACAATATACGACCAAAGATGTGCCCATCGAAAAAATGGTTTTAGACCCCAAGTATTTTTGGACGAAATTCGTTTCAAACAATTTGGAATCGATTTAGCCCTGTCCGTTCATCTGTCTCTCTTACTGTCTAGCTGGCTGGTGCGCAAGAACTCCCGAACGGATCTACCGATTCGAACCAAATTTCGCACTTCGTATTTTTTTGCCCAAACATAGTTTAATTTCCTTCGGGCACCTCCCCCACAAAAGTTAACAAATTTTCTGAAAAACTGTGTGAACGATAACTGTCGAAGTGCAAAATCGATTTGGTCCAAACTGTCCATATATTATTATTTCTTCCGGATATAAATCGGTTAAGACTATATCGGTTCACACCTTCGAGTACCTCCCACAAAAAATTTGGAAAAGTAAAATTTAAGGGTCTTATCGAATCGTTTTGATTTTTTTCAGCAGATTGTCCATGCGGCCCCTTTACGATGGTACAATTGCAATGGCAAGTCCATACCTCCAGAGATTATGGCCGAAAAGGTCCAAGAAACCCTGAAAAACAAGCAAGAAACCTAACTAAAATGGCAAATCCGCAAGATAACTCTCAAGGGGATTTTCTGATTGGTCCAAACTTTGCACATCCTATTATTTCATTAAGTAATGTATCAGCTTGGAATATGGACTATATCGGTCCCTTCCTTCGAGTGCCTCCTACACAAAAATTGGGAAAAGTACAGTTTGAGGACCAGTCTCGGATCTATTTGAATAGCTTAAAGTAGGTTCTTTTCACGGTACCTATTGCAACGTTACAATTTTTCCGGAGTAAGTCCATACTTCCTGACATAATGGTCCAAAATTTCCAAAAATAATTCTCAAACTTTTTCAAAAATCAGAAGATAGCTTACTACAATTAGTTTGGTATAGCCTTACATTACGATACCTACAAAATACAAAATATATAGATTTTTTTATACGGCATAATTATTGTGTTTGTTTCTTTTTTGGTCAGATGCTGAAGGTACATGCATATATCACCGTTAGCGGAGCTGAGTTATACTATCTTACTTAGTGTGTAATTGAATATGAATAATTTTGGGATTTATAAATTTGTTTGCATGCAAATTATTTGAATTTCTATTCATTACTAGTTATTTCTATCAGTATAAAATATGTATATAACCACAATGAACTATTTTCAAAATATGTGAGGACGATAGATCTTTAATAAACCCACAATCAATGTGAAATTTCCAATTTTGGCATATTGTTTAGAAATGAAATATAATTTATATAATTGTTCCACAAATATCACAATAGGGACAAGGGAGGCTTATCTTATACCAATGGATTCATGTTATGTAATTGATATGTGACGTATTTTTTATCGCCGAAACCAAAAGGCGTGTCCTAAGTTGCCACTTGTAGAGACGTTTTTCATGGCTGAAATACTCAGGAAGTATCGGCAGCATTACAAAGGGGTATTATGCCACCGTTGAAAATTTGATGTGGTCAGGCATGGGAATCATACCCGGAGATTCAGCGTGCAAAGTAGTTGCACATAGCTAATTCCTAGGGGTTGTGGTGTAGGGTATCACATGGTCGGCCCCGTCCGACTATAGCCTTTGCTTACTTGTTATACATACATTGCAGCATGGGTCGCCACCTTTGCCACGTTTTTCAAAACTATTCCCCAGCCAGGCAAAATCAAATTTTCAACGGTTGCAAAATATCCTTCAGTAAGGTTTGTGACATTTTCTGAGTTTTTCACCCACGTAAAACTACTCTAGAAGTGGTGTCTTAGGACACGCCGTTCGGACTCGGAGATAAGCTGTGGGTTCCATATCATTGAGTGTTGTCCCTTTTGGGATGTTTGTGAAACAATTATTATGTTATTATTAAGCTTGATGTGACACGGTACCAGAATCCACAAATTTACTTCTTACAATAAGTTTATTTGTTCTATAAAAAAATTTTGATATGTGGAAAGCTAATGTGTAGGGTATCACGTGGTCGGCCCCGTCCGACTATAGCCTTGGCTTACTTGTTTTTATTAAAACAACTTTAATTTATTAGTGGGAAAAATCCTTCAGATCTTCATCAGTCCCTGGAGTAAATATTTGCCTAATGCGACCATACCTTTACTTGTTTTTTAAAGAAGTTTATTTATTACAATTTAATCTTGTATATTAAACTAATTGTACGTAATCATCATCTTCATTCATTCCATCATAATCAAATAAAAATTCAAATGCAGCTCAGAAGTTTCCTTTTTTTTGCTGAAACAATTAATTATAAAAAATATTATCACAACAATCTGTTGTGCTCCCAACAGCTTGAGTCGTATAAGTTTTACAAGAAATCCACAACTTGAATAAAATAAATTGTTGTAATTTATTATTGCAAATTTATTTGAAAATAAAAAGGAGTAAAGTGCCGGTTAAAAAAATACACTTGTCAGATAAAGTCAACAGCAACAAACAAGGAAGCATATCAAATAACATTTCATTTTGTCCTGTATATCATTGCAGGGTGTTTTGGGTTGAAGTGGCTGTTTTTTGTGAACCCAGCAACATAACCCGTAACCAGACACAATCAACTACAGGAAGTATTAGAATTTCTTTTTCATCCTGGAAAGAATATAAAGGGTAGAGGTTTTTTCTTGTGATTAATTCGTGTGTCTTTAGACGCTTTTTTTCAACGATGCTAATTAGTTTCTTGTGGGTGTTGGGGAGAAATTGCTAAGAAATCTGATAACACCAAACAATGTCAAATGGGCAAATAGGTATTAAGGAAATTATAGTCCTAATTCTTTTTGTTGTTCTGTTTATTGTTGTATAGTTTCACCCTTCCAATGAATTATATGTGTCTAGTTAAAGAAGCACATCGAATGTAAATATGTCTTTTTTTCCTTAACACAGAAAAAAGGGCTGTTAAAGAAAATAAATAATAACTATAATTTGTCAACTTTCTCATTAGAGTTAGCACTAATTTTTTTATTTTTGTTTTATCCCCAAAATTTTTTTTATTGTTATGACCATAATATTATTATGGTATTTATTTGGACTTTTCTAAAAATGATTTTTACCTATGAATCTTATTTAGATTTTATTTCTATAGGTGTGGTAGATGTCATTATTTATACAATGTGGGGTTTTCGCTATAAATTCGATGATCGTTTATAGCAAAAATAACTATCCACCTCTTCATTCAAAATGTTGTAAGGGGCAAAAGAAAACAAAGGATCTAGGCGAGACGGGACCAATCATATGGTAGCCAACACCACTATCCATGTACATAAAGCTTTTTACGGATCAGCAGAATTCCTTCTTAGGAGGGAACGAATGCTATTAGCCACCCTGAACCAAAATAATGTCTGTTCCAAAACCTGCAATAATCTACAAGTTTTTACAACGATAACAATTTTTCCTTTATGATATCGAAAAATAGTAAAAACAAGTAAAAGAGGGCTATAGTCGGACGGGCCGACTATGTGATACCCTACACCACTTCCCCTTGGCACTAGTTTTCCGCGGAATTTATTTATATGATTGCGAAGTCTCCCGTGTTCCTTCGGGGATGTTGGGGAATATATGTATGTATGATTGCGACACGTTATATATTACAGATAGCCAATTTGACCATATAAATTAAAAATTTGTATTAAGAAACAAAAAATACTAAACGTATTTATAAATAGCTTTTTGTGACTTTATCCGATTCGATCAATGAAAGAAATCAATATTTCTAGGTATTACATTACTTTTAATCAAAGGTACATAAAAAACTTCAAAACCCCGTACAGCATCGTATATTGCATCAATCTAAAAAAACTTGGAATTCCCCTATCATGATTTTAATACCTTTCTATCATGGATCCGAAATTTTGTAGCACGAAAGATAAACGTAGTTCTATATAAATAAACCAAAACTATAAAAGGAAATACAATTTTATGTGACGGTGCACCTAGGAAGTTATTGCGGATTCTGAATCTACACTGTTCATAGATGAGAAAAATGAAAAAAAAAACAAAAATCGCCGGAGCGCTTTTTAAATTAATCGCCATCATAGTTCACATTTATACGATTTTTTTAGGTTTTCACGATTTTGCTTGGAAACCGCAATGGGATTGAAATGGGATCAGAGCAAATGTTGTAGCTGTGAAAATTCTGTTCAAGATTGACCTTCATGAGTTTTTCCTAGGGTTTACCATTTATGAGATATAGAAATTGATATTGGGACAAGGAATTGAGATTTTAAGATATAAGGATGTTGATGTGGTTAAATAAGATGAGGATGATAAGATGATGATGAGGTACAAATACATCTTTACATCGATGAGAAGTTATACTGCTGAGGTAGAGATGATGTTGTACTGGAAAATAGAAAAACAATTTTAGTATTTAGTAGTTATGGAGCCTTGTCGAGCCATGATAGATTTTTGACAGTAGAACAATGGGGCAGTAGAACAGGAAGGTCAGAGTATCTATCTCATATCTACCCAGTGTTCGGTATCTCCTCCGCATCTTCACATAGTCTACAGTAGTCAGTGCCACTGTGATCCCATTTTGAGGTTAGAGATCTCACTGTGCAGTGAACTGTTATAAGTTCTTCGATGAGAGACTACAGGCCAGATTGCCTTGGATACCCTACAACCAGGAACCAATAGCCATCTTTGATTTGCCCTCTCATTGGAGATTTCACGAAGTTTTTGATGGAGAATTGATCCTCATCAATGTGCACTCTCTCATCGAAATGGTGTATTGACCTAAGCCCTTTTTAGCCAAGCAATTTGGTGCAATAGTAAATGTGGTGGGGACCAATTCTACGGACGAGGTTCCTTTCTCAATTCGGTTTCAACGGTCCTGGGTTCAAGAGCCTTAGCTCTTTCTGTTGAGGCCGAGGCCAGTCTAACGACGACTACTGTGTTTGGGACGACTGTGCTTCCAAGTTCGTCATCGGATTAACTATCTTCAGTCTTTGCTAAAATACCATATTGCCAAAGATTCTACTGTCTTTAGTGCGAGACGAGACGTGTATGAAGTTGTGGCTTTAAGTATCGGATCTCTTCGGGGATCTCATATCAGCATGTATTTTTTGAAGTCAAAGACTACCCGCTAGTAAAATGTCGGTGCTGACAAAAAAGCTTTAGTATTAATTTTTAAATTTTTTAATCGAGCTTTTTGATCTATTTTTGCAAGTGAAAAAGGAAAGCCGACGATTCGAACCCACACTCCCACCACTATGTGACATGCATGTTTCGCCTTCGGTAAAGGCTCTTCAGACATATCGGATGTGGAGCGGCTTCGCTGTCCTCGAACTTTTCTTCTTTCAAATGCATTTTTGTTTTGTTTTTTACAACAGCAATGAGGATTTTCCCATTTAGTTGTGCTTTCATGACAAACGCTTAGCGCTGCCTTTGAAAGTTATATGTTTGGCTCTGAACGATTACACGCCGTGACAACACTTTTTTCCTGTGTTTTTCAAGGACGTGGATCCAAACCCCAGCCTGGCTCAGCTTTGTTGACCTCTTATAAGGCAATAGGCCGGTCTGGGCATCACCAGAGTGTTCCGCGAATAAAAGGGCAACGCAATTTAAAAGATTTTAAAACTGTCAGCCAACCGACCTGAGAACTGTAACAGTATGCCCTCTTACATCATGAAGAAACGAAGATTCTTCCAGAACGGCAACGCAATGGAACGCTATTGTTACAACACTTGCTCGGGTGTTACCATAAAAGTCATCCCAATCACCGTATGGTGAATAGGACTCCGCCAACCAAACCTGTCAGGAGGGATCTTCAAGAAGAAAATTATATCGTTGTAATTAGAATCAAAAGGAGTAACTTCGATGAAAATTTTAAAACAATAATCGAACGTTCGTAAACTGTACTGAAGCGAATATCTTGAACCTATGTGAGGGATGTACCAGATTGTGTTGTCCAATGTTAACCTTTTTGTACGTGAGGTACGTTTAAAAGAACAAGTAAAAAAGTGTCAGTCGCCTTTGCCGACAGATATACCCTCAGCCAATGTGAAGTGAAACTTTCACCTACGGACAGATCGAATGTATTTAAGGTGTCTTCAAAATGTTGTGGCCCTTTTTGGACATTTGAATTGCCGACAAAAATGTGGATTAGGAATTAACTGCACTAAGACACAAATGTTGAACTTTTGTGGGGGAGATACCCTTAGGGAGGAACGATATGGGCCATTTTAGAAGTTAAACTAAATTTTGACAAAACTTTAGGAGATCCAAAGTTTAGACCAAATTGGTTGCCCCATTCAAGTGATATCGTCCTAGCGTTAGTGACATTATTTAAATACTGGGGAGAAGTTCCGGAAGTTGTGGACCGGTATTGTCCCATGAAACTAAGATTGGATATAATATGACGAAGATCAAATGTTAGACCAAATCGGTTGAACAGTTCGAGAGTTATCGTGCTATCCGACCGCCACATATGGTGACCTAGGGGTGTTTTACACATTTCGGGCTGTTTTGGGCTTGCCCCTGAAAAAATTTGTACCGTCGTAATGGAGGTGGCGAATGCAAATAGCTTCAACAAAAATCAAAGTGATTCGAGAGCAGATCTTAAAGTGAACTTATCCGAAATTTTGTGTGAGAGGTACCAGAAGGAGTAGACAATTATAGTCCATATTCGAATCTGATGTATATCTGGTAGATATATTAGGATGTGCAACGTATGGATTACATCGGTCACTCCCTTCAAGAGTTACCGTGCCCAAAATTTTTCCGAACATTTTTGAACTTTTGTGGGGGAGGTTCCTGAAGGAGTAGACCGATATGGCTTATCTTCGAACTTAAATTATGTTTGGAAAGCCAAATTTTGGACCGAATCGGCAGATCCGTTCGAGAGTTATCTTGCGCTCCAACCACTACACACGGTGTCATAGGGCTTTTTGGCATCTTTTAGGTTATTTTCTCAGGAAGTATGGACTTGTCCCTGATGAAACTTGTACCGTCGTATGGCAGGCAGTGAATACATGTTGTTGCAACAAAAACCAAAGCAATTCGAGAGCAGTTCCTAATCTAAACTTATCCGAAATTTTGTGTGGGAGGTACCCGAAGGAGTGGACCGATTGAGTCCATATTTGAACCCCATCTATGACTGGTAGAAATTTTAGGATGTGCAAAGTATGGACCAAATCGGTTGCTCCCTTCAAGACTTATCGTGCGCACAAATTTTCCGAACATTTTTTAAACTTTTGTGGGGGAGGTACCTGAAGGTTTGGACAAAATATTACGAAAGCCAAACTTTGGATCAAATTGGCTCATCCGTTCGAGAGTTATCGTGCACACCAGCCAGACAGACAGACGGACATTGCTAAATCGACTCCAAATTGTCTGAAACACATTTCGTCCAAACATACTTGGGGTCTAAAACCATTATTTCGATGAGGCACATTTTGCCCCTATGAAATTGTATATGGTAAATAACAAAAATGTTTTGCAGTCGATGAATCCGAGTTTCACCCTTTCAGAATTCGCGAACTGTTAACATATTCTATAAAGTATGACTACAATTCTTTAAAATGAAGTGTTTGAGGAGAGATCCCATAATGTCGACCATTAAAATTAATTTTCGTGGAAGCTGTGTTGGCATAATGTAGAAAAATGGGTAAAAATGGGTTGAAGCCCACAAGTTTTTCTATGTTCCCATGCGATTTCTGGCTTAACCTTACATTTTATAGACCTATTCCCAAAGAATGAATCGCAGAATACTTCATGGGCAATAAGATAGCTGTGTATGATTTTTCGATATAACCACTGCATCCACCTTAAATTGATGCTGACATTTTGAAGCCGGAATTTCGGGGTTTTTTGAATTTTTTTGATGATTTTACGTCGTTTAGTGCATATCTGATGAGTGTGCTCCTTACAGCATCCTAGTAATTGGAGTCGAAAGGCCAAAATTTCATGCGTGAATTTTCTTACAAAACATATTTTTTGCGTGTAAAATTTACAACTGTCATTCAATTTCCTTTGAAACCCGCGTGAATTTAGTTTTTTTACGCGACGGTTCTAATGAAGCCTTCCGCGATCGAATTCATCTACTAAAACCGCAGATATAGATACCTTGAAAATCGGAAAATCAGCAAAAATATATTTTGACAAATCCGCGTACTAAACCGCGATTTTCTTTAATATTTTTTACATAAATGGAATCCTTTACTCGCGATTATAATATTTGCGAAAACACGTGTCATAAAAAAACAGAGATACGCGAGTAATATGGGTATTTCGCCAAAAATTGAATGTGGAGGCACATCCGCGGTTTTTGAAGAATCTATTTGAAATAGGTGTATATTGACGTATTTTTGATGGGCGCTAATGAAACCGGATGCGCATCAAAATCGTATGCAGGTTAAGGTTTTTCGCATTGCATGATGCAACTGGCGGCACACAATGGCCGCTGAGTGAAACATCGAAATATGCATAAATATTGAAAGAGATTGATTCGCTTTATCTTAAATCGGATGCGCATCAACCGACTTTAACTAATTCGCGAATTACAGGCTTTTTAATTTTCATATCTTGTAAATGATAGTAATTTCAATATTACTCTTAATTTCCTATCCTTATAAGTTATCACAGTAAACAGTTAAGCTTTAACGATGGTAAACCATATATTTTGATGAAATTTTAGCAGAATACTTTAATCTATGTATTAGATTTTAGCGAAATAGTTGGAAAACTCTCAAATATTTTTTTTTCTAATTTTTCGAAACAAACCAAAAAATATATTTGTAACAATATTTTCCAACAATGAGTTGCTTCTCTTTTGTTGTTGTTATAATATGCAATTTATAAAGCCAATGTTTATAATTTTGGTTTCACATTTTTTTACGCGTTGTCTAGTTCCTGTACGTATTTGTAATTTAGTTTTTTAGAAGTTTGTACGGACTCTGAGTTAGTATAATTTTAATTTATTGCTGGATTTTTTTAATTTTTTTGATTTTCCGCGAAAATAAAAACACATTTTGGAAATTTTGGTGCATCTACGGAAGGATATCAAATGCTTTTACTGATATATGCTTACATTTTCTCAATACAAAAAATAAGAAATTTTAAAATATTTTTTTTTTATAAGAGGATAAAAACCGCTATAACTGTTGCGCGCATCGGCCAATTTCGTGAACGCGAGCAGATTTGAAACCAGATTTTTTTCCTTTAACTCTATACCAAAAATCGTAGATGTGCTCGCGAAAAAATTTTTTAATTTTTTTCAAATGGAATTGCAAAGGAATTTTGTTATTTGCCATATACCCTCGTTAGTATAAATATTAGGATGTGCAAAGTTTGACCAATGTCAGTCTCTTCTTTCGATTATCGTCGCCACCAGCCATTTAACTAGGAGGGTTGGCGTTTTTTTATTTTGGATGAAGACTTTTATTTTGTTTTTCACAATAGTCAGGCTAAGTCCCACAGTCGTAATGCAGGGAAGACTATAGTTTCAGATCTCGCCACAGATCTTCATCAGTTCCCTTGTTTCTTGTTTTTCAACAAGAAACTTTTTATACCCAAGTGTCAATTGCTCGCTCAAATAGATACGTGTGCAACACGATGATCGAGAACTTCTTCGGCACTACCTAAACTCGAGTAACTTCACTTGCAAACAAAACCAAATCGTTCCCACTGCTATGCGTTCGATGATTATCAATAAAAAGCACATAACTAATTTGTTGGTATTGTACACTACATTAATATTATGTATTGTCTTGTCATGTAATACATTATATCACTGTAAATGTCACTCCAAGTAGCTCTTTTGTAAAACTGTCAAAACAATTTTCGAAAATCCCTGAAACTTGAGTAAAGCGATTTTGAACTTTATTGACGGATGTACCCAAAGGTGTTGTCTGTTATAGACCCTTTGGAAACAATTTTACGATGTACCAATTTTGGGCTTAATCGGGTTCTCAATTCGTAAATTATCGTGCTCATTAGTAGTTTTAGTGGGTGCCAACAGAATTTTTTGAGCTTTTTGAGGTCATTGTCTTAAGATGTACGGACTTGCTCTCGAAAAATTGTACCGTTTTTTTACTAATTGAATACAATACTTATGTTTCAAAGGGTTGCCACCGCGGTGCAATATGCACACCCGCCTTGAACACAGAAGGTCGTGGGTTCGATTCCCCGGCCGGGCAACA
The DNA here is from genome assembly GCF_047663935.1 of Musca autumnalis. Lineage (NCBI taxonomy): Eukaryota > Metazoa > Arthropoda > Insecta > Diptera > Muscidae > Musca > Musca autumnalis. The sequence goes on along the minus strand of NW_027411866.1, from coordinate 157,720,841 downwards.
TCAAATTTTCAACGGTGGCAAAATACCCCTCAGTAATGTTGGCGACATTTCCTGAGAATTCCAGCCATGTAAAAAACTTCTCTACAAGTGGTGTCTTAGGGCACGCCGTTTGGACTCAACGATAAACTGTAGGCACCATCTCATTGAGCAAATATGAATCGGGCTGCACTCATTGATATGAGAGAAGTCTCGCTTGTCCCGCCTGGGATGTTTGTGGAACAATTATTATTATTATTATGTTCCAAAAGACGAAATTCTTCTTTCAGCCTTTTTTTGTTGAAAACTATTTCTATAGCTTGCATCAATTTTAATTACACTAAATTTCTTATCTCTTCATAAAACCGCGAAAATCTTTTCATTTTATTTAAAGCCATTGCGAATTTTCCTACAAAAAAAATCTGCTTCGATTGAAATTATCCAATGCCGCAAGCAATCTCCTTCACACACACACTCAAATGCGGGTAATTAATCTTGATTTATAATTAATCATAATGAGGTGATGATTGATTTTAAATTACAATCAACCATACACACGCATATTCGTGGTAAAGACAATATTTCAACGCCTACCTACCTCCGTCAGCTCCGTGCAGACTTTCAACAGATGTTAAGGAAGTCATGTGGCACATCATACTTTCCACATACCTCATTATTTTTATTATTTGTCCTCCATTTTATTTACGTTTCCGTTGCCATCCAGATAAATGCATGAATGGGTGGGTGGGTCGATGGTTGGGTGTTAACATCAATATCCGGTCATTGGCAAACCATGCTTGGCTGACTTTATTCGAAGCACAAAATCTGTAATTATTTTGTCGAATGCTTTAATGACAATCTGTCAAAATGTTCATTATTTAAAATCAGATGAAACAGATGAAGCAAAGATGTGGCCACGGCACAACGTCAACAACAAGAACAACAACACCAACAATTGTTGCAATGTTTATATGGAAAATTTGTGTTTTAATTAAAATTGACATATGTTCACTTAATTACCATGCACATTGATACTGTACGTATATATGTACGTCTCAGTTGGTATCTGGTGGTGTGGTATCCCAGTTGTTGGTTTTATATTTCACAATCTGCTGCTATATTTTACATATTGATGAGATAGATGATGAAACGTACAGGTGATGCTATCCGTTCGATGGATACTGAGCTTCCGTTTAAATTGAGAAATAGCACGAAGAAGACCAATGAACTCATTTATTTCCATTCTGCCTAGCAGTGAATAATTTCGTATGACTAGACAGATCATTAAATTTTAATGTTTGCATTTAAGTCCATGACATACTATCGTGTATCGTGTAATCTAGAGCCATTTAATGAAATGTTTTTTTGTTTTTTTGTTGCTTTCAAATTAAAATAAATGTATGTTTTGAGTAATTCACTTAGTTCATTTAAATTTGTGCGGATTTTACATGAAATTGCTTCAATATACATAGAGGCGTATGATTGTTGTCAGCACGTATACGACACAATGGACAGAACAATTAAATTTGACATTTATAAAATGGGATTAAACGTAAAATCGACAATTCTATAACTTTAATATTAATAAAACAATTGTCTATTACTAGCCACATACCAATTATGTGCCAAATTAATATCGTTATTTCGATAACAATGAATATGATTAAATGTTCCTAGAATACTAATGAAATACATACCGTTAACTCTGTAGAGGCCAAAGGATGGAGGTTTGGACGACAATTAAGGTCCGTTTTTCTACTACTCTTACGAAGGATATATTCTTACCAAAATCTTTTTAAATCTCTGACACTTTTTTGATACACATATAAGCAAATTTGCTCTCTTCGCTGTTTGTTCGTGCAGAAAATTCTCTTAACATTTTATTTTGCTTTAAAATGTCTACTTTCGATTATATTGAAATTGGATGGCCACAAATTAAACTTGATTGCATTTTTTAGTTTTAGTTTATGCTGCAAAAGACATTTAATATGGGCGTATAACCAAATATCCCGTAGAGTGGCAATAAATAATAGATCTGGAAATGAACAAATTTTTCTAATACGAAGATGTAAAATAATTTTCTAAAAGTACAACGAGGCTTGGTATATTAATTGCTGACAGGAAGGAAGTAAAAATGATAAATGTCCCTTATTTGTGTGTTATGTCATAGAGAAAATTTAAATTTTTAAAGTATGAAGTGTCGCTTTGTGCGCTGAATTCTTTTCTTTTTGAATTCATTTTCTGACTACTTCAGCCATGTACAACTTCTCCATAAGTGGTGTTTTAAGACATTCGATTCGGAGACGGTGATACACAGTAGGTCCCATATCATTGAGTTAATATGAATCGGAGCGGACACATGGTGTTTGTAGAAGAATTATAGATCTATTAGACATCGGATGCATATTTTCCAAAAATTCAAAAATAGTTAAATCATGATATTTTTGTATGATTTATTTTTTTGACATATTTGTACATTAGGTAAATCTATATTTACTTGCATCCGTTAGGGGACCTACCCTGTGATTACCCGTTTACCCTGTTGCGATATTATAGAACACAGTGCACCTTAACTAACTTTAAATGAAAGGAGCTTACACCTGGGAAGTTTTTGCGAATTCTGCCACTACAATGTTAATAGATGAGAAAAATCAAAAAACAAAAAACTGTAGTATATAAGGTAACCCTAGTCAATAATATGATAACAACTAGTACGTAAGATGCATTTACTTTTAATTACGTTACGTTAATAGTAACTAGCTGTAAGTCTCTGATTGTACCAATCACTCTCATCCATCATTCTTGTCTACCAACTATTCATTCTCATTGTGAAAGCGAAAGTGAACGGACGTAACATCCGAAAAGAATAAAGTGAAAATAATTAAAAATCAAATATAACGGTGTCCTTTCATTCCTCAACATCGCCACAAATATCAGAAGTGGGCCTTATCCGCCAAACCTAAAAAGAACAATCATTAAAACCAAAAACGATGGATATTTTAGAGGAAATGTCAATCGCATCATTGCAGTTTGTGTGCAAAAAATTGTGCCTATCGTCTGACGGCACAAAACGAGTTTTAATACAACGATTGAAAAATGTAACCTTAGATGATTTAAGTGCCGCTATTCAAATTGTGGAAGAAGAACAAATTGCCGACATAAGCGACATTATGCATCCAAATATACAAGATGACGTCACACCAACATCGAATGTAGAGTTACAAAATATAGAGGAGCCAACAAATGTAGAGCAAACAACAAAAATACCGACACCAATAAATATACAGCAGTCAGCAAACATACAGAACCCAACAACAGTACAAGACAAGGAAGGCGAAAACAATTTTACCGTGTTCAAATTGCAGAACAACAACAATACTGGAAATGGAATATTGCAAAATGAAGAAAAAGAAACCCCAATAAATAACAACGGTAACAGTGCACAACAGGCAGCATTTTCAAGAGGATCTATCGCTGTCGGCAGCGTCGCAGAAACATCGGCAGAGCAAATGCTCAACGAAAGAGAACTCATCCTCCTGAAAAAAGAGAATGAGTTATTACGCCGTGAGCGCGAATTGCTAAAAAGAGAGAATGAGCTGTTAAAAAACAAACACCAAGACAAACTACAAACTACAAGTGGAGTTTCACTCGATCTAATTGGCAATTTCATAGCAGATTATGATGGAGCATACGACGCAACTTTCTGGACGGCACAACTGAAAGACCTGCAACAAACATACGAGTTCGATGACAACATGTTGCGCGCATTGTTTGCATTGAAACTTGTCGGGAAAGCAAAGTTGTGGTTACATTCCCGACGTAACACAGCAAACGAAGATGTGAGCACTTTACTAGAAGAATTCTGTTTGACGTTTGGAACAAAAGAAACGAAATTAGAAAGACGTCGCAAATTTGAACAACGTAAATGGGAACCAAATGAAAATTTTACTGATTATTTTAATGCCAAAATGATGCTTGCCGGAAAATTACAGATGGATGAAGAAGAATTACTAGAGTACATCATAGATGGTATTACAAATGTCCAGATTAAAACACAGGTTTCTATGCAACAGCACACAAATACTCGAGACCTGTATAAGGCATTACTGAATGTCAAATTGCCGAAAACAACAACTACCGTGACCGTCACAAAGAAGTCTACATCAACAACAACGAAGCTGGACATACGGTGTTTCAACTGTAATAGCCTCGGTCACTATGCAGCGGACTGCGGAAAACCCCGTCGGCAGCCAGGTACGTGCTATGCGTGTGGAAGCAAAGAGCATACAGTTGCAACATGCAGTCTTAACAAAAAGAAGCAAGCCGAAAATAATGATTATGTAAGATCTTTCTTATTTAGTTCACGAAACAATTCTAATTTAAGTTTTTCTTTAGAATGCCTCATAGATTCTGGAAGTCCGGTCAGCTTAATAAAAATGGACATGGTGCCAAATGAATTTGAAATTTTTGATTTTAATGATAATACTTTATTTTATGGATTAAATTTCTCTATATTGAAAGTCAAAGGAAAATGTTTATGTTTGATTGAAGTCAATAAACTTTGTTTTGAAATTGAACTGATTGTTGTCGATGCAGAATCTATGAAGTACTCTGTGCTTTTGGGAAGGGACTTTTTATATACAACCAATAGCAAAATATTAATTGGAAAAGTAGAAGAGGAAGACAAAATACAGAATAAAAGAAATAATTATGATTTAGATGAGAACTTAGAGTTTGAGAAAGCAATTATGGCATTAGAAAAATATACAGATACAAACGAATTGAATTTAAATATTAATGACAAAGTACCGCTAGAATTAAAAACTGCTGTAGAAAATATATTTTATAATACTTACAAAAACATGCCAAGACCTGAAGAACCAGAAGTTAAATTCGAGATGAAAATTAATTTAGATAATTTAAAACCTTTCAATTGCCCCCCTCGTAGACTTGCTTATGCTGAAAAAATAGCGCTACAGGAAATCATAGATGATTTATTAAAGAACAAAATTATTAGAGTAAGCGAATCTGAATATACATCGCCGATAGTATTAGTACGCAAGAAAACGGGTGAATTAAGAATGTGTGTTGATTTTAGAAGTCTAAATAAAGTCACAGCGAAGCATAATTATCCGATACCACTAATAGACGATCTATTAGAAACATTAGGGAAAAAGACAATCTTCACAAAACTGGACTTAAGAAATGGGTTTTACCATGTCCACATGGACCGAGATTCAGTGAAGTATACGTCATTCATCACTCCGTTAGGACAATTTGAATTCCTCAGAATGCCTTTTGGACTAAAAAATGCTCCATCTGTATTTCAAATGTTTATTAACAAAATTTTCGCCGATTTAGTTAGAGAAAGAAAAGTTACAATTTACTTAGACGACATTATGATAGCTTCCGACAACGTATCTGAGCATCTCAAGGTGTTGGAGGAAGTTATGAAAAGAATCGTAAACAACAAATTAGAGTTACGTTTAGACAAATGCGAATTTCTACAAAATAGTGTTAAATATTTAGGTTATACGATAGATGCTTCGGGTATTCGAGCAGATGAAAAGGGTTTAGAGGCTATTACAAATTATCCAGTCCCAGACAAAGTACACACAGTTAGGAGTTTTTTGGGCTTGTGTTCATATTTTCGACGTTTTATAAAAGATTTTTCAATTATAGCAAAACCTTTATACGACCTTACGAAAAAAGATAAGAAGTTTAAGTTCGGACCAGAAGAACTTAAAACATTTGATACACTAAAGAATAAACTTCTGGAGTCCCCGGTACTTGCCCTCTTTGACCCGTCAGCCGAAACTGAACTGCACTGTGATGCCAGTGCATTAGGGTTTGGTGCCATACTGGTTCAAAGAGGTAGTGATACGAAATGGCACCCAGTATTTTACTTTTCAAAAAGGTCAACTGAGTCAGAATCAAAATTTCATAGTTACGAATTGGAAACTCTAGCTATTATATATGCATTAAGAAGATTCCGAGTTTATTTATTTGGTAGACCATTCAAAATAATTACAGATTGCAATTCACTTAAACTTACGTTGAGCAAAAAAGATCTTAATCCCAGAATAGCAAGATGGGCATTAGAGATGCAAAACTTTGACTACACAGTTGACCACCGCTCTGGAAAGCGCATGCAACATGTCGATGCACTTAGCAGGTGTCAAGATATTATGGTAATTCATACTAACGCGTTTGAAGAGAACTTAGTGATATGCCAAAATAGAGACCCCTATATTAGGAAACTTCAAGAAACACTACAAAATACAGAACACAAACATTATGAAATGAGAAATGGAATAATTTACAAGAAGTTAAGAAAAAATAGAGTACGATTTTATGTCCCTACAGAAATGGAGTCGCATGTCTTATACAAATATCACGACGAAATGGGCCACGTAGGTATTAATAAAGTTACAGAGTTAATAGAAAAAAATTACTGGTTTCCCCAACTTAGAGTTAAAATTAAAACTCATATTGAGAATTGTTTAAAATGCATAGCATTCTCTAACAAAAGTGGTAAAAAAGAAGGCTTGCTACATAACATTCCGAAGCCTGATAAACCTTTCGAGATGCTTCACATAGATCATTATGGCCCCATCCATGGGAACGACACTAGAAAACATTTATTTGTTGTTGTAGATGCTTGTTCAAAGTTCGTGAAACTATACCCAACCAAAACTACAGCCACTAAGGAGGTTATAAAGGCATTAAATGAGTACTTTAGATATTATAGTAGACCTAAATACATTGTTTCAGATCGAGGTACGTGTTTCACATCTACTGACTTTGCAAATTTTATAAAAGAAAATTGCATTCAGCATATCTTAGTCGCTACAGGGTCTCCACAAGCGAACGGACAAGTAGAAAGAGTCAATAGAAATTTAGGACCGATGATCGCGAAAATTAAAGATTCGGAAACAAAATTTAGTTGGGATGAGATAATAGAAATGACAGAATTCTCCATGAATAATACGGTTCATAGAATGATTGACGAACACCCAAGTGTAATGCTTTTTGGAATAAATCAAAAAAGAAAGTGCACAGACGAAATACAGGAAAATTTGGTGACCGAAGATCATAGAGATATAAACGAGATTAGAACAAATGCAAAGGAAAACGAAATTAAATCACAAAATTACAATGAAACGTTTGTTAACAGAACTCGAAAGAGTGCAACTAATTACACCGTAGGAGATTATGTTGTAATTAGAAATTTTGACTGTACAACTGGTGTACCGAGAAAATTAATACCGAAATATAAAGGACCGTATCAGATAACAAAGGTTTTAGACAATGACAGGTACATTTTAGAAGATGTAGACGGTTTTCAGCAAACGCAAATTCCCTACAAAGGTGTTTGGGCAGCACACAACATAAAACTCTGGTTCAATGGCAGAAATAAAGCAGAAAGTAAAAAACTAATTACGAAAGGATCGGGTGATCCTTGGGGTCAGGAGGCCGAATTGTAGTATATAAGGTAACCCTAGTCAATAATATGATAACAACTAGTACGTAAGATGCATTTACTTTTAATTACGTTACGTTAATAGTAACTAGCTGTAAGTCTCTGATTGTACCAATCACTCTCATCCATCATTCTTGTCTACCAACTATTCATTCTCATTGTGAAAGCGAAAGTGAACGGACGTAACATCCGAAAAGAATAAAGTGAAAATAATTAAAAATCAAATATAACGGTGTCCTTTCATTCCTCAACATCGCCACAAAACAAAAAAAAAAAAAAAATAGCCAGAGGGATTTTCAAATAAATCGCGGCCAAGTTCACATTTTTAGGATTTTTATAGGTATTAACGATTTTGCTTTGAAACCGCATGTCCTATCGTAAAGTGACAAAAGAAAATTATTATAAATTATTATAAAACAAGTGAGTCAAGGCTATAGTCGGGTCGGGGCCGACTATGTGATACCCTACACCACTACCCCTGTTCATAAGCTTTTGACTAATAGAATTAAAAATATTAAAATTGGGATAGCTTAGCGTCGTTGCTCTGAATGTCTTCATTAACACAGGTCAATTTTTTTAAAACGCATTTAAGTGCATCTGCAGTACAACCCAAATAAAAAATGGAAAAGTGGGATGTATGCCAACCATCAATATGCTTCTTTCTCTGTTAGACCCCCATCAACCCCCAAAATTTCGTGAGGATCCGAACAAAATTTCGTAGTGTGATTGCAAAAAAATGGAAAAAGGGATGCATTACCGACTGTTGCGATATCTCTGTTTATATGACCACCTATGACAACCTACTTCACATCGTTGTAAAGGTAAAACGCATTTAAGTGCATCTGCAGTACAACCCAAATAAAAAATGGAAAAGTGGGATGTATGCCAACCATCAATATGCTTCTTTCTCTGTTAGACCCCCATCAACCCCCAAAATTTCGTGAGGATCCGAACAAAATTTCGTAGTGTGATTGCAAAAAATGGAAAAAGGGATGCATTACCGACTGTTGCGATATCTCTGTTTATATGACCACCTATGACAACCTACTTCACATCGTTGTAAAGGTTATATTTCCTACTTTCCTTGCCAGGTTTTGCTTCCGATATACCACCTACAAAAGGGAGATATTAACTTTGAAATAAAACGTTGGTCTTTTTTCCAAATATTTTTTTTTTCACATTCCGACCCCTGAATAATATCCGACCATTATCAAAAATCAAAAGGTTTTTCCTCTGTGGGACCCCCAATAACACCCAAAATTTCGTGACGATCCAATTAAAATTGCGACCTGTAGCGTGATTTCCAAAAAAGTGGAAAAATGGGATGTATTGCCGACTATTGTGATATCTCCGTTATGTGGCCACCTACGCCAACCTACTTTGCATCACTGTAAAGATGGGATTTTCTACTTTCATAGTCAGACATTGTTTTTGGAAGATCCCCAACCGAAGCTGTGATATTCGTCATTATTATTAAAATCGTAAAAATAAAAAGTTGGGTTCTATTAGCGGCTATTGCGATATATTCGTTGTTTGATCACGTACGAGAACCCACTTTACATCGTTAGAAAGGCGATATTTTCTACTTTCATGGCCAGGTTCTGCTTTTGGTATACCCCATATTGAAGCTGAGATATTCGCTTAGGAAAAACACGTTGTCTTTTTCTCCAAATAAGTTTTTGCCCATTACGACCCCTAAATATTATCCTACCATCACCAAAATCAACAGACTTCTTCATCTGTGTGACTCCCATTAACCCTCAAAATTTCGTGACGATCCGATCAAAATTGCGACCTGTAGCGTGATTTCCAAAAAAATGGAAAAATGGGATGTATTACCGACTATTGCGATATCTCCGTTATTTGGTCACCTACGCCGACCTTGTTTACATCATTCTAAAGATGGGATCTTCTACTTTCATAGCCAGGCTTTGCTTTTGGAAAGTCCCCAACCAAAGCTGTGATATTCGCCAATATAATTAAAATCGCAAAAATGAAAATTTGGGTTTTATTTGCGACTATTGTGATATCATCGTTGTTTGATCACTTACGAGAACCTACTTTACATCATTAGAAAGGTGATATTTTCTACTTTTATTGTCAGGTTTTGCTTTTGGTATAACCTGTATAGATGCTGAGATATTCGCTTTGAAAAAAAACGTTGTCTTTTTATCCACATAAGTTTTTTGCCCATTCCGACTCCTAAATATTATCCGACCATCACCAAAATCAATAGGCTTCTTCCCCTCCGGGACCCCCATCAACATCCAAAATTTTGTGACGATCCGATCAAAATTGCGATCTGTAGCGTGATTACAAGGTTTAGATGGACAGACGGACGGACGGACGGACTGACGGACGGACACACATAGCCAGATCGACTCAGCTCGTCGAGACATTCATTTTGGTATATATAAGTATGGGTCTACGACCATTATTTCGATGCGTTACAAACTTTTTGGCCAAAACCAACTTATAATACCCTCCCACATAGTGGTGTAGGGTATAAATAGCAGTGAAAATTCCCTACAAGAATGACCTTTAGGGCTTTTTCCTAGGTTTTACCATTTTTGAAATATAGAAGTTCAAATTGGGACTATGTACTGACTGTATTGCCTCCTTATAAAACGATGTCATCTGGGACGGTTTTGCGGATTCTGAATCTAAAATCTAAAAACAAGAAAAAATCGCTAAAGGGATTTTATATAAATCGCGATCAAAGTTCACATTTTTAGGTTTTCAGGAGTTTGCTTGGAAACGGCAAGTGCTATCGAAATGGGACTAATGAAAATATTGAAGGGGATTTTCATTGCTACAACATTCTCCTTAGTCCCATTTCGATACGGCATCCGCTTCTAAGCAAAATGCATGTCTCCCTTTGAGTAATTGCCTTTTGTACAACTTATTATTTACTTAGCTGGCCCATTACAGAACATTTGTTCCATAGACCGAACTAAGAAAAGATCTCCAATTCTCTCTGTTTAGTGCTTCGCTTTCTGGAATACCGCGCCTTGTCATCTCTTTATCCACTTGTTTGCGCCATCTGTTCTTTGGCCTGCCAATTCTGCGTGCACCGCCATGTGGCTCGAATTTATACGCCTTTTCAGCGGGCTCATCATCGCTCGTTCTTATGATATGGCCTAGCCAACGCAATCGCTGCATCTCGATACGTTTAACTATATTGATGTCGTAGTATAGTTTGACGAGATGTGACTTTGTTTTTAAACTGCTTACTTAAACCAAAGTAGCATCTGTTGGCCAATACAATTCTTCTTTTTATTTCACAACTGATGTCGTTTGTTGTGTTTAAGGAGGTGCCGAGGTAGACGAAGTCTTTTACTACCTCAAAATTATAGGAACCAATTGCACGTCGACACCATCAACTTGGTCTTCTCACCGTTTACCGCCAGACCCACTTTAGCAGATTCTCCTTCGACCTTCATAAAGGTATCAGTTACTTCTTTTACTGATCTCCCATGATGTCTATATCATCAGCATAAGCAAGTAGCATGTGGCTATTGGTGTAGGTTGTGCCACTTGACGTTTGCCTCTCGGATAACCTTTTCCAGCAGGATGTTGAACAGATCACACGAAAGGCTGTATCCTTGCCTGAAACCTCGTTTGGTACAAAACTCTTAGGAGAGGTTCTTTCCTATTTTAACTGAGGATCTCGTGTCAGCTAAAGTCATTTTACAAAGCTGGATGAGTTTTGCGGGGATACCAAATTCAGACATGGCTTGGAATACCTTTGAACGCATCTGGCTGTCGAAGGCTGCTTTATAATCGACAAAAAGGTGGTAGGTGTCTATCTGCATCTGTTGGGCCTTCTCCAGGATTTGCCGCAGGATAAATATCTGGTCACTGGTGGACTTTCCAGGTCTAAAGCCGCATTGGTATGGTCCAATTATCTCTTTGACCATTGGCTTTAGTCGTTCGCACAATATCCCTGACATACAGTCTTATCTCCTTTCTTGTGGACGGGGCACAGGATACTCAGGTTCCAATCGTCGGGTACTCGTTCTTCCTGCCAGATGGTACTAACTAGCTGATGAATACACCTTATCAGCGTGTCGCCTCCGGTTTTGAACAGCTCGGCTGGTAAGCCATCGGCTCCTGCTGCCTTATTATTCTTCAGCCGATTTATTGCTGTCTTTACCTCATCTTGGCTGGGCGGTATACATTCAATACCATCTTCTGGGATTGGGTCCGTAGTATCTTCGTCGTCTTCGCTGCTATTGGATACCAACAGTTTTGAAAAATGTTCTTTCCATATCCTGAGCACACTATCTGTATCAATTACCTTGCTGGTCTCTGCAGGAGCCATCAGTTTGATGCTTGACTCTTTGGTAGAATTTTCGGACTTATTCTGGTCCCTGTACATCTCGATTTTTTCACACTCCCTCTTTTCCATCTCCCTCTTTTTCCTGCGGAAGAGACGTTTCTCTTCTCTTTTTCTCCCGATATCTCTCTCATGCGCTACGCGTTGATACGGATTGTAAAGTAGCCCTATATGCCGCATTTTTCTCTTCGGTAGCAGCACGACACTCCTGATCATACCATGGATTCCTTGGTGGAGGTCTCTGATATCCAAGTATGGATTTTGCGGCTGTTTGCCTGGAATGGGCAATGCTTTGCCATTGTTCTGATATGTTATCGGGATGAGGAGTGCTTTGATCAAGCAATTGGGCTAGTTGAGTGGAATATGCTGTGGCTATCTGTAGTGATTGCAGCTTACCGATGTCTAACTTTCGTGTTGTGTCTGTTCGTACTTTGTTTGCTTTGTTTGTTTAATCTGGTACGTACCCTTGCTGCAACAAGGTAGTGGTCCGAGTCTATGTTTGCTCCTCGGAACGAACGCACATGCAACACGTTCGATGAATGTCTTCCATCTATCACAACGTGATCAATTTGAATTCTTGTTTTCTGATCTGGAATGGCGGTATATTCAAGGTTATAGCCATATTATTCAACCAAATTTGTTTTGTTGGTCTCGCCTGGGGGTCTGAAATATTCCTGCAGAGAATTGTCGGTAAAGGTCCATGTTTTTATATAGCTCCCATAGAACGATACCTTCCGATTTCCAAGGCAGTAATTACCATGGTATTGCAAACAATTTTTAAACAATGCGTTCAAAAATATCTTGGATTTCTAGGTTTCCATAACAAATTTGTTGGGAAAGTCCCCTCTATTTTTCGGTATAAAAAATAGCTAAAACCTTTTCTACTACCTACACACAAATATTCGTCAAATTCGGTCCAGCCGTTGGTAGGAGTTTAATTTCGAACCCTGTGACAGGCGATCGGTTAACTTTAATCCGTGTCAACCTGGCGATCTTTGTTTCCATAGTACTTTTTATAGGGCCAAAGGTGCATTTTCACTAATATTCTCTAAAAGCCGCAATTATGGTCCAATCGATAAACAACTGTATCAGTAATGCTATTCTCAAACTAATGAGTTACCGACAAAAATCGGTAACAATAAAACGCAAAATTATAAATAAAAAGTTCAAATAAATGTTGATAACACTGTAGAACTTTACGACTACTTTTTATTGGTCACTAACTTACCAAATAATATTGTTAATTTCTTATTATTTAATCTGGTGATAGTCACATGTTTTTGTTGTTTCATTTTGGAGCTATATTTCCCCATATTGGCACTGAAGATATTCTACATTTCAGATGTTCCAGGTTCTGACTCGTAAATCATAGTCCTTACAAAATAAACTCCGTCTTATTAGTCTTAGTTTTTCGTAGCTGAAGGGAGGGTTAAGAACCCTATGCCTCAGCACACCCTAGGGGAGTTCGTCTTGAAACTCATAACCCCAGAAATCGTACGCTCCGCTGCCTGTGGCGTAATGGCTTCACTTTGATCACACCTTGAACTCATAGGTTGTAATATTAACCCCCTGTTTTTATAACTATCGTTCGTCTATATTCGTAATAATGTAGGCATCCATAGCTCTGCTCCAGATGACATAAAGACCTAATTTTTCGAAGATGCGTTCCATATTTTGTAAAGAATTCCTCATTTAAAAATCAGCGCTCTACATTTGCGCTATGGTTAGTAAATCGATCTACAAAATTTGACAATTCGTACGAGTAGAAATTTTTTTTTTACAAAAACAGGTGGTTAGTCTTAAGTAAAAATGTTGGTGGACAGTAAATTTTGTTCATCTCTAAGACACATTTTCTTCCGTTAGAATTATTTCTTCCTATATAAGTCTATCTCTCCTCGTTGTTGTACACACGGGGATACACAGATGATTTTTGTTGGATTTTTTTTTGTGTGACAATGACGGTAACAAACGCTATGCCAAGTTTCTCTGTATTTGGGCATTCATACTAAGGTATGGTGGTTTCCATGAAACTCAATAAAGAAATGTTGAGAGCAGGTATAGTAACATATTGAACTTCCATATAATTCAATTTATTCTTCCACTTATTATACTGATCAAAAGTATACAAATGTGTCCAAAATTTATGATATATTACTATATTGGCGACGTCCACGACGAAAATGCTATGGTTCAGATTTTAAAACAAATCTGAACAATTGCACTTTCATGACAAAGGTGTGCTCTTTTCTTCACTGACATTCCCGTGGTATAACCAAGGAAGCTAACTCTAACACCTATTAAATGAAATGAAAATCGTCGTACGTACGGCGTGATAGGAACCATGAGGCAATATTATAATCAAAACATATGTTTGTAGGTTTAGACCAAATGTCCATTGTGTTCATCTTGTAAGTAATCAAGGAAAGATAAGCCGAAAGCGTGTTTTAAGGAGTTATCCCTACTTGTCAATTTCAAAAAATCGAAAAAATCAGGTCGATCGGAGCAAAATTGGCTGAGATATGACCTTTCAAAGTGGAGAACCCGTAGTGGTTTGTTTGTGCGAGTAGAATCTTTCCGATTCTACATATTCTATGATTGTTAAAAGCGTTTATGTGTGCAGATATCATATTTAAAGAAGCAATACGAGAAGAAATTGAAAGTACTCCCAATGTACCGTTCGACGACATTTCGAAATTAACAGTATCCGAAAATGGATTGTGGAGGAAACGAGGATTTTCATCGTTGTTTGGAGTTACATCAGTCCTAGGATACTACAGTGGAAAAGTTATTGATCTTGTGCTAAAAAGAGCTTTTTGTAAAATGTGTGAATCGTGGAAACACAAAGACAATTGCAGTGCAAATCATGAAGGCTCTTCGGGAAAAATGGAGGTGGACTCTATTATAGAAATCTTCAAACGCTCAATAGCCAAATATAATGTCCTGTTTTATTACTATTTTGGAGACGGAGACTCGAAGACGTACACTGGGTCCCGCCTTCGAAGTTTAGTAAAAAGTAACAAAAAGCTTAGAGGCAAAGGAATGTTGACAGGAAAATTGATTGACAAGCTCACTGTCTACTATGGACGTGCAATTCGACGCCATTCGAATTCAATTCACGATATGCATGAGGCAATATAGGCTACATTTGATCATTACAGTTCAAGCGATACAAATTCACGTCACGAGAGATGTCCAACCGGTGAAGACTCGTGGTGTTCATATAAACGGGTTCGGGCAAGAAAGGAGGCTTTAATACACGATTACAGACCATTTCCATCAAATGTTTTGGGTGCTATTAGATCTATATACAACGATCTAAGTAAAGAGTCTTTACTCGAAAGATGCGTCGTCGGCTTCAATCAAAATAGCAACGATAACTTCAATCAACTTATTTGGAAAATTGCCCCAAAACCCTTTCAAATGGAACACTCGTTGTAAATTTAGCAGCTTACATTGCGATTGGTTCGGAGTGAGCTGTGGAAATTTTTTGGCCGATTTTTGGGAAAAATCGGTCCATTTTTTCGTTAAAATCGAAATTTTGAATTTTTGTTAAAATAGATTTTTGAAAATTCTGTCTCGCTTAAAGACAAGATTATTAGGTCCTTAGAACGCGCACCAAAATATATGAAGATCGGCCCATTCGTTTTCGAGCAAGCGTTGGCACCGCAAAAAATGGGTTTCGCAGGTAGCCATTTACCACAAAACAAAAATATTTTTCAACAACAAACATTCTAAAGGTAGTTTAGGATGTGCTCTTTCATAGGAATAAAATATTTACCTAATAATATTGGTAGTTTTCTCAGAAAAAAATACGAAAAATGAGTTTTTTGGCCAGCACAACTAGGGATAATCCCTTAAGTAGAAGGTAGTGAATAAGACAATGAGGAAATCGTCAGTTTTTCTAGCAGCATTAAAAAGTGACAACGACTGATGGGTCAATGCTTGATAGGTCTAAGACAGGAGAAAACTCATAGCCGCCGAAGGGTCTTTGTCTAGTGTTGTTTGACATTGGACAATTGCATAGTAGGTGCTCAATTGTTTCCATCTTGTCATCTTTCTCGCACAGCCTACAGTAATCAAAGAGGCCAGATAAGCCTCGAGATCCAACAACTGGGCTTGTTCTGCCATTCGCGAGCAGATACATCTGTGTAGAAATTGTCGAGTTTATTGGTGAAGCGACACAGTTTCCTTAATTTTCATATTGGGAGACTGTGATCCTGCTCGTGCCAAAACATATGCAATTTCATTGCCAACTATGTTACAGTGTCTCGGTACCTTCTTTACACATGTTAATAACTTCGAAGCAGAATTTGAGTGCCTGGAGTGCCTCCTAGTTTGTCCAAAAATACCACTATCTGTCCTTCGGAACCACATAAGTTGACCTGAATCAGTACTAGGGCCTTTACAACAGCTAGAACCTACGCTTAGAAGATGCAATTTATAAGACATCGAGCTTATGACAGAAGAGTTAGGTTCCTATACCATCTTACATTTTGTATAGACGACTCTATAGATGACCAAGCTTTGTGGAACTGGTCTTTCATGTGCCCAGTCACTTCTATGTAGTTAAAATCAAGATCTCACCCGTTTTGAAATACAGTATTGGTGATCACTGATCTCCACAGAGTATAGGCATCTTCCTTTCTGAAGTATAGAAGCGTGTGCAGAACACCACTCATTCCCAAACTTCATATCTCTGAGCTTAAAAACGCCAACTTTGTCAGTTTTGCCTTTTTACAAAGCGCATGCCACCATACCAGACATCCATATATCAAGACGGAACAGACCACAGTTTCGTATATATCCAATGTATTATCTGAGGTATTTGCCTTTCAATTTTACCTATTGAATTCTTACAAGAGTAAATGTCGATTAAACTATTCTTTGTGCGCTCCTCAATGTTCCTCTTTCATCGCAATTGGTAGTCAAGAACCACACCGAGCTATTTTGCTTCCGTTGAATGACTTACATAATTCTATACCATCCAAAACCGGTAGTGGGAAGTTTTGGATTTTCCCCTTCTCCGACAGTGTTGAAATCATTTTACCGCTTATTAGAATGACTACATAGACAGCGATCTATGCCGACGATGTAGCCATTCTTAAAAGCTTAGTTCCTAAGTTTTCGAAATCTTTCAGTATCCCATTTATTACCAAGAGCCAAAGCAGCGGTGAAAGTACTCTCTCTGAAGTGTGCCCCTAGTAAACGATTTCCTAATGGAACTCCCTCCTAGTCGTGAGTTAATGATTCTTGTTTCAAGCATATTATCGATTCACCCTGTCAGGGTAGGAGGCACCCAAGTCTTCCAAGGCATTGTGAATTGATTCGAGCATTTCGTTGTTAACCTTTCCTTCAATATTAAGGATGGCAGCCAGGATGAAGTTCGATCCCTCCATGTTCTCTCAATATACCCCCGACGTCTATCGAAACCGAGACTACCCTTTTGGTATAAGCATCTTATGCTTTGCAAATCTGGGTTCAATTATCTTTCTGGGGTTTTAGAAGAAGAGAAGAAAGGCTAATTAGTCTATAGTGCTTTGGTTCACATTCAATTGGTTTCCCGCCTTGGGGATAAACATCACAGTCACCTCCCTCTATAAAAACCTACGTATGTACATCCATCACTTATTCGTGATTGTTGTAAAAGAACCAAAAATTTCAATTCAATAAATTTGACTAAATTTCCATGGAAATCATCACATGTGAATTTATTCCATATGGTACATACATTCATACATATGTACAATGAAAGCAATTCAACTTAAAACTGAAAAAGCCGCAACTTGTGGTCAGTTGATTGCAAAGTTTTAAACAGCTCATGAAATGTTGGTAGAAATGGTCAATTTACATAAATTTAGTTTAGTTATGTATAGGCCAAAGTATTCAAATGTATTTCACAAAAATTTTAAATGAATTTTGGTAAAGGTAAATATACTGATTTGGCTAAAGGCATAAGTTCTCCACACACACGCACACACTCACACCCACACTTGTCTCTTTCAGTCATGCTCAAATAGCAAATCTAAAATGTTCAACTTGATTTTAATTAAAATAGTTTTATTCTCTATTTCTCCCTTGTCCGGGCAATTGTGGCAAGGCGAAAAATTCTTGCCATGCATTTGTTTGATATTTTAACTTAAAAGTTTTCGAAAGAAAGTTGATTAAATAATTGAACCCCATAATAGCCCTAATAGATAGTTTTGCAGCAATTGGATGTGTAATTCAATATTTGCCAAGTCCTCTTAATTAGTTGTTAATACGCTTTCATCTGTTAAGGAAATACTTGTCGGTTGTGTAATTTTCAATTGTGGTTAACCACAATAATGATGATGATGACGACTACGATGGTGATGATGATGTCGATGCGAATGATTAAGAAAATGATTGAAGAACACTCAACGATTAAATGAAGGGTAAGTTAAATAAGAATTTTAATTGAAGAAGATGAAGATGAAGAATTTAAGTAATGAGAAAACATTTAATTACTATGGGCAAAAAATAGATTAGTGCGAAATTCGGCAGTAGACTGCGTATTACTGAAATGAGAAAACTTTAATAAGTTAAAGAAAACGATTGGAAATTTTGCATGCTGTTTTAAATGATGTTCGAACTCATACCACTTCTATCTATTTGATGCATTGTTTTCCAATATCACGTCTTGTATTTGGTTACTACACGGAGGAAAAACGGCTTCTCTAACAAATGTCCCAAACATATTTTGCTGCAAACATATATATGTTTGCAACAGTCCCAAACATAACATAAGTTTGGGTAGTGCAAACAAAAATATATGTTTGAGTGCAAACAAATATTTGTCTGGATGAAATATAAATACACACCCACAAACCACGGAAAACATACATACATGATTGTTTTTCTTTTATTAGAAATACCAAACACAAAAACAACAACGGACGCATAATTACATAAAAAATTCCAAATACAAGAAATAGTGGCACACTTGTGAAATAAAACACATTCTCCTCAAAATTGAAATCATCAACGGGAAATCGGCATCGGGAATCAAATGATTATATAATGCAATAAATAGGTACTTCCATATCAAATATATGCATGTATATGAAAATTTTATTAATGTTATTACTAATATTAAATACGATTTCTTCTTGGTGCAAAAAAAATATTTCCATTCACATTTTTGATTCAATTATAAAACATCCAATTATAAAATGTATTGGACATTATTTAATTCACTAAAAAACACAATTTCTTAAAAAAACAAGTAAAAAAGTATCAGTCAGTTTTGCCAACAGAGATATACCCTCAGCCTGTGTAAATTGAAACACTTTTTTCCCAAAAAACGTATGTCAAAATTTTGGACGTATGAGCCGACAAAAATGTTGATTAGGTTCAAAAGTTTCGCGGAGGAGGTACTAGAAGGAATGGGCCGACATAGACCATGGGGGTGCCATAGGGGGGTTTTTACACCCTTCAGGCTGTTTTCTCAAGAAGTATGGACTTGCCCCTGAAAAAAATTTACCATCGTAATTGAGGCAGCGAATGCAAGTTGCTTCAACAAAAACCTAGGCAATTCGAGAGCAGGTTTTAAAGTGAATTTATCCGAAATTTTGTGCTGGAGGTACCGGATGGAGTGGACAAATATAGTCATATTTGAAACTGATCTATATCTGATGAATATATTAGGATGTGTAAAGTATGGACCAATTCGGCCACTCCCTTCTAGAGTTATCGTGCGCACAAGTTTTCCGAACATTTTTGAACTTTTTTGGGGAAGGTACCTGAAGGAGTGGACCGACATGGCTTATCTTCGAACTTAAACTAAGTTTGGACACAATATTACCAAAGCCAAATTTTGGACGCAATCGGCATATCCGTTCGAGAATTATCTTGCGCTCCAACCACTACACATGGTGTCATAGGGGTTTCTTCAACTTCCAGGCTATTTTCTCAGAAAGTATGGACTTGCCCCTGATGAAACTTGTACCTTTGTATGGGGGACAGTGAATACAAGTTGCTACAACAAAAACCAAGGCAATTCGAGAGCAGGTCCTAAACTGAACTTATCCGAAATTTTGTGTGGGAGGTACCCGAAGGAGTGGACCGATTAAGTCCATGTTGAAATCTTATCTAAGTCTGGTATACATTTCACGATGGGCAAAGTATGGACCAAATCGGTTACTCCCTTCAAGTGTTATCGTGCGCACAAATTTTCAGAACATTTTCGAACTTTTGTGGGGAGGTACCGGAAGGAGTGGACCGATATAGCCCATCTTCGAACTTAAACTAAGTTTGGGCAAAATATTACGAAAGCCAAAATTTGAACCGAATTGGTTCATCCGTTCGAGAGTTATCGTGCGCTCCAGCCAGCCAGACAGATAGACAGACAGACGGACGGACATTGCTCAATCGACTCCAAATTGTCTGAAACACATTTCGTCCAAACATACTTGGGGTCTAAAACCATTATTTCGATGAGGCACATTTTGCCCGTATGAAAGTGTATATACCCTCGTTAGCATAAATGCTGAGGGTATAAAAAACGCAAAACACTGATTTATTCACACGCTTTACCGTCTTTACTCAACGATTGTATTTAGAAAACTGAAGAAAAAAATAATTCATACCACTTTTTCTTTTCCTCTTCGCTTGCTACGTTAGCTAACTGTGAGTAACAGAAAATATTACTGCTTGTGGAAAAAAATCGTGACAACAAAGCACGAATCAAACGCATTTGGCCGCATACACACCACCAAACTGAAAAAAAACCTTTTTAACCCTCATGTCTTCGTGTCTGGGTCTTCTATTACACCATACACACATATCTTTATTATAAAACAGCATTCCGCAGCCGCGAGAGCCCTGTTGTTACTCTCTTTGACAAAAAACCTCTCTCCATCCACAAAAATCTGTTGGTATCCAAGCAAATAAAATTTAGATATTTTACAAAATGTTGCAAACATGTATTTGTTTGGGCCCAAACATATATTTGTTTGCAACCAAGCGCAAACATTAATTAGTTTAGATCCAAAAATTTTTCTAACATATATTTTTCTGCGTGTACATAGCAGCCTTTCCAGAACTGTCTGTACAGTCATGCGGCCTGTAGTTATATGCCTTTTTAGTGGGTTCATCATTGCTCTTTCTCATCACATGGCCTAGCCAATGCAATCGCTGTAATTCCATACGTTTAACTATCCGTCAACGCAGATTGCCCTCTACATAGATGTAGATCGCAGCGTGATTTTTAAGTGGCAACTGCTGCCACAATGAATGAAGCCGAAAGAACTTTGCGGGAACACCAAATTCAGACATGGCTGTGAATAACAGAAGTTATGGGGCTGTCATATGGGTGCCACCATGGTGCAATAACATGCACACCGGCCTAATTCGATTCCCAATGTCCGGGTTCGATTCCCAATCCAGGCAACATCAAATTTTCAACGGGGGCGAAATAGCCCTCAGTGTAATATTGGCGACATTTCCTGAGTATTTCAGCCATGTGAAACTTCTCTACAAGTGGTGTCTTAAGACACGCCGGTCGGACTCGACGATAAACAGTGGGTCCCATATCATTCAACTAAAATGAATCCTAATGCATTCCTTGATATGAGAGATGTCCCCCTTGTCCCTTCTGGGATGTTTGTGGAACAATTATTATTGTTCGAAGATTGATTTTTAATCGACACAAAATATGGTAGATGTCACTCTACGTCGTTTGGATCTTTTCCAGGATTTGCCGAAATGAAATTTCAATATACAGTCATATGTCTTGTGGACGGGACTTGAGGATGTTCAACATTACGTTCCATATTATGTACACACCTTATCGGTGTGTCGCCTCCAGTCTAGAATAACTCAACTGAAAAACCACGGCTCTTGCGGCCTTATTTTTCTTCGGCCGGTTTATTTCTGTATTTACCTTATCTTTTGTTATTGGATTTTTGTGTTTCGTTATTTACGATACAAACTGTTTGGCAAAATGGTCTTTCCGTAACCTCAGAACACTATTTTTATTTTTTACCAGATTTACTTGCTCGTCTCTAGAACACTATTTTTAATTTTTACCAGGTTTCCTTGCTCGTCTCTCAAGGAGTCGATCTAGCCATGTCCGTCTGTTGTAATCACTCTAGCGTCCGCAATAGTTGAGTTGGAATTCTATAGTTTTATAACCACCGTGCCACCGTGTTGCAGTGGTATGCACACCCGCCTTGCACGCTAAAGGTCGTGGGATCGATTCCCCGGCCAGGCAACATCAAAAATGTCAATGGTAGCAATATACCCTTCAGTAATGTTGGCGACATTTCCTGAGTATTTCAGCCATGTAAAGCTTCTCTACAAGTGGTGTCTTAGGACACGCCGTTCGGATTCGGCAATAAACAGTAGGTCCCTTATCATTGAGCTCATATGAATCGGAGTGCACTCATTGATAAGAGAGAAGTCTCCCTTGTACCGCCTGGGATGTTTGTGGAACAGTTATAACCAAGTGTATTTTTTCATAGGCAGGTCAAGTTCGAATATAGGCTATATGGGCCCACGTTTTGATATGGGGTCTATAACGGTACCTCCCGATTTCAGGTAGTTTCAGAATTTTTGCTGCATTTTTTGCCCGAACTAGCTGTAATTTAAAGTTCGAGGTTCCCAGTGCTCACAAAACTTCTCCACAAAAAATTTAATAGGCCAATGTTTTGGAATACCCCCCACATAACGGTATAACCCGATTTACATATTTTGAAGATATTGTGTACATTTATTCTACCGAACTACCTGCAATTTAGCATTTTAGTGGTGAAAAACAAGAAAAATGTGGATATAAGTCCAGGTTTTGGTATAGATCCCCCCTTTAAGGTTACCCCAGCTTTTAGGTATTTTGAGGATTTTTGATAATTTTTACGAACTATCTCTTATTTCACATTTGATGTCCCATGGGGTCACAAAACTTCTCCCATAAAAATTGTCGACGTAAGTCCATGTATTATTATAGCCCCCTTATAAAGGTACCTCCCGATTTTAGGTATTTTGAGGGTTTTAGCTAAATTTTTGACTGGACTACCCGAAATTTGACAATTGAAGTTCCGAGTGGTCACAGAGCTACTCTCCCAAAAATTGTCAACATGGGACCGTCTTTTGGTATAGCCCCCATATAACGGCACCCCCGATTTTACGTATTTTGGTGATATTAGGTACATTTTTTGACCGATCTACCTGTTTTTTAATATATAGGGCCCCAGCGGTCACAAAACGTCTTCAGCCTCCATATAAAGTTAGCTCCAGATTTTAGGTATTTTGAAGAGTTTTGATACATTTTACGGAACTACCAGTAATTTAAAATTTGAAGCTCCCAGCGGTCACAAAGTTTTGCGACCAAAAATTGTAGATGTGGGTCCCTATTTTGATATAGGCCCCGATTTTAGGTACATTTAATACATTTTTACAGAACTAAATGAAATTTGGCCTTTGAGCTTGCCAGTGATCATAAAACTTCTCCCCACAATAGAGAACGTGGGTCCATGTTTTGAACATACACAGGTCCACCTTTTGGTGTATCCCCATATAAAGGTACCTCGGATTTTAGGTATCTGTAATTTCACATTTGAAGATCCCAGTGATTGGAAAATTACTCCAAAAATTTTAGACGGGGGTCCGTGTTTTGGTATAGCCCCCCTATATGCCGGCACCTCCCGATTTTAGGTATTTTTAGGATTTCTGTTACATTTTTTGACCGATTTTTGTTACATTTGAAGTTTTTAGAGGTCGCATAACTTCTGCTGCAAAAATTGTCATCGTGGGTGCATTTGTTGGTATACCCCCCATAACGGTTCCTCCCGATTATAAGTATTTTTAGGACTTTCGATATATTTGTTCACGGAACTAAATTTAATTTGACATTAGAGGTTCCCAGTGGTCACAAAACATCTCACCCAAAATTGTAGACGTGGGTCCATGTTTTTGTATAGCCCCATATAATGGTAACTCCCGATTTCAGGTATTTTGGGAATTTTGTCTACATTTTTTACCAAACTATCAATAATTTGACATTTGGTGTTCCCGGTTGTCACAACCTTTCTCCACCCACAATTGTCAACATAGACCATGTTTTGGATATACCATAGAATGGTACCTCCTGATTTTCGGAATTTTGATATTACCTTGCCTAAGAGTCAAACCCAGGCATTCAGTGAGTAATGCACCACGGTGAAACTTTCACGCCACATCCTTTGAACTCACTCGTTCTCTCGGTGAATGTAACTCTCACAAAATAACGAACATGTAATAACTCCAAATCCATTATTGGCTTATTGATCTAAAAAGCCTCTTTCTCCATTGGCAATCATGGTCGTTTGGCTTAATTTCCCACTCCAATAAACATTTAGACTTGTAGTTCATACGTGAAGAATATTTCCTTCTGCCACCCGCCATCCTCATTATGTGTTGATGTATGTATGACTAAATCCACTAGGTAAGCGACGTCGAACGCGGTCGTATCAACTGATATCGCTTGGAATTTGAAAGACTGGCTGGCTTTTGTGCATTTCATATGGGAAATTTGATGAGGTGAAGCTAACATGTACCCTTGGCATGCACGATGCAGCAACATAAATTCACGAACGCCGTGATACTGACAACGGCTCAATGTGTTTATGTATGTCTGCACATATTCCTCAATAAATACACGTCGTAGTCGTATCAATGGTGGAAATTTGTGGTAAACAACAACAGCTCAAATGTTTGATGGTTCAATGTAACTGGTCGTAACAACAAGCAAATTTTGTCTCGCGCTATTGATATGACTTATATGGGGGAAAGAAAGAAGAAGGATGGCTGAAATGGATGCAATTCATTTTGGCTTTTGAGTTGGTCGTTTTTTTGGGTAATTTCGCTTTATGAAAGGAATATTAAGCAGATTTATGACATCGATAGGAATATCTATCTAAAAGGGTTAGCGAACATCGTCCTCGTTGTTGTGTATGTACTTACTGCTTGGAGTTCATTCATTTTGCATAAGTTTTATTACCACCCAAACGATAAGTCAAAATGCCAATATAACATACTAATGACGTTACTAACGAGTCTATTAAGAAACGTTTAAATATCGTGGCAGAACAATTTTAGGGGGAAATGTTTGTTTGAGTTACTGATGAACGGGGATTTATTAGTGTGGTTGTTTCAAATTGGTTTGTTATCATTGCTATTGGGATTTGTGTATCCTCAGCATTTTGGCTACACTTTGATACGACCAAAAATGTGCCTCGTCGAAATCACTCTCGAAGGGGACATTCGATGCAGTCTAAACTTTACAAATCATATTATTCCTTTCAGTTGCAGATCAG
Source organism: Musca autumnalis (assembly GCF_047663935.1). Lineage (NCBI taxonomy): Eukaryota > Metazoa > Arthropoda > Insecta > Diptera > Muscidae > Musca > Musca autumnalis. The sequence goes on along the minus strand of NW_027411866.1, from coordinate 157,695,733 downwards.
TTTCGAATATGGATTATATCGGTTCACTCCTTTGGGTACCTCCCACAAAAAAACGTGGGAAAAGTGCAGTTTAAGAGCTACTCTCGAATCACATTGATTATTTTTGCAACAACTTGTATTCGCTGCCCCCATACGACGGTGCAAGTATTTCCAAGTGCAAGTCCATACTTCTTAAGAAAATGGCAGGAAAGCTGTAAAAACCCCTATGACAGCAAGCAGGAGCGCACGATAATTCTCGAACGGATGCACTGTGGTTCCGTCCGTGGACAAAAATCGAAAAATTTAAGGCGACAAAATTGATTACGATTGAAATAAATATTCTCTAAACACATTAAATTTTTACATCCAATATTATTTTTGCCAATTTACTGCGGTAATATGTCAACTTATGTAAAGTTGAGATTTGTATGTGGTGCCTTTTAAACGAAAAAAAAGCAAACCATTCGTAGCTTATGAGTGAAATTATAAAAATTATATTACAATTACCAAAATGAAACTTACAGTTGATGGCATTGACAATATTCTTACGGAAAAACAAATGCATAATTCGTTTTCTAACTTCCTTAAAAAAATTCCACTGTGAACCGAAATTTTGGGGCAGAGATAATTCCTTTTGGGTATGAAAGCCCTTGGTGAGTATATTAAGAATCCCGAAGGACAGATCCGCCGTGAGTCGAACTTCTGAGTTATGGCGTGATGAAGTTTCTGCTGAAGACCTTGTAAGACATCTGAAATTAGCGTTATATCTTTGTTAACTGTTGTTTTAGCTTATTTACGAGATGACATGTCTGCAGTCAAATCGAATGAGGATTTTTTTCGTACAGCATTTGACCTTCTAACTCGCTTCCTTCAATGTCTTTTTCGTCCCTTATTTTAAGAACCGCTATAAAAATACCACAAGGTGACGTTTTTCAGCTTCGAAATTTTCTTCAAATATGTCGCTCAAAACATTTTAGATACGGCTCTCATTGACAACTAATCAATTTTGTCTCATTTTCACGGTCCTTTTGTGCATTTACCCGTTTTTTTTTCAAAAAAAAAAGACTATATTTTTTATATTCGTTATTTATTGGTTGTTTTTCTGAACCCAAACAGGGTAAATGTCAAAAATGACCATGAAAACGCTACAAAAACCAAAAATTTTCTGAGCGACACCTTGTTTTGTAAATACAGAGGAAAGTCTCCAGTTTACGATAAAAAAAATCCAGCTGCCCCCATCTGCCACCCCGTAAGTTATACTTCCCCTTATACCACGCCTGTAAAATCGCCAAAATTCCAAAAAACCGGAAGTACGTTTATGTGGGAGCTTTACCTAAACGTGGACCTATATTGAACATTTTTTGCACGGAAATATGGTTTTCCCTCCGAAGTCAAAATACAAAATTACAGCCAACACGGTTAGTAAATTTGACTAAAATCATCGAAATACCGAATATCGGGAGGTATGTTGTTCCCTCACAACTCAAACTACAAAATTACAGCTAAATCGGTGGAAAAATATAGCTAAACTCGTCAAAATACCGAATATGGGGAGGTACGTTTATATGGGAACTACGCCTAAACTTGGACCTATATTGAATATTTTCTGGGAGCAGGTATGGTATTCCCTCCGAAGTCAAAATCAAAAATTACAGCGAACTCGGTGAGAAAATCTGGCTAAAATCCGAAAATTCAGAAAATCGGGAGGTACGTTTATACGGCAGCTATAACAAAACGTGGACCTTTATTGAACATTTTTTGAACTCAAAATGCAAAATAACAGCCAAATCGGTTGGAGAATTTGGCTAACATCGTCAAAATACCGAATATCGGGAGGTACGTTTATATGGAAGCTATATCTAAACCTGGACATATATTGATCTTGTTTTTAGCACGGAAATATGGTGTTCCCTCCGAAGTCAAAATACAAAATTACAGCCAATTCGGTTAGAAAATCTGGCTAAAATTTTCAAAATACCGAATATCGGGAGATACGTTGATATGGGACCTATATATATCTAAACTTGGACTTATAATAAACATTTCTTGCAAGGTGGTATGTTGTTCCCTCAGAACACAAAATGCAAAATTACAGCCAAATCGATTGGAAAATTTGGCTAAAATCAAATATAAAACAAGTGAGCCAAGGCTATAGTCGGGTCGGGGCCGACTATGTGATACCCTACACCACTACCCTTGTTCATAAGCTTTTGACTAATAAAATTCAAAATATTAAAATTGGGATAGCTTAGCGCCTTTGCTCTGAATGTCTTCATTAACACAGGTCCAAATAAAAAATGGAAAAGTGGGATGTATGCCAACCATCAATAGGCTTCTTTCTGTGTTAGACCCCCATCAACCCCCAAAATTTCGTGAGGATCCGATCAAAATTTCATAGTGTGATTGCACAAAAATGGAAAAAGGGATGCATTACCGACTATTGCGATATCTCTGTTGTTTGGCCACCTATGACAACCTACTTCACATCGTTGTAAAGGTGATATTTTCTACTTTCCTTTCCAGGGTTTGCTTTCGATATACCTCCTACAGAAGGGAGATATTAACTTTGAAATAAAACGTTGGCCTTTTTTCCAAATATTTTTTTTTGTCACATTCCGACCCCTGAATAATATCCGACCATTATCAAAAATCAAAAGGTTTTTTTCTCTGTGGGACCTCCAATAACACCCAAAATTTCGTGACGATCCAATTAAAATTGCGACCTGTAGCGTGATTTCCAAAAAAGTGGAAAAATGGGATGTATTACCGACTATTGCGATATCTCCGTTATTTGGATACCTACGCCAACCTGCTTTACATCATTGTAATGATGGGATTTTTTACCTTCATTGTCAGACTTTGCCTTTGGAAGGTCCGGAACCAAAGCTGTGATATTCGTCATTATTATTAAAATCGCAAAAATGAAAAGTTGTGTTCTATTAGCGGCTTTTGCGATATCTTCGTTGTTTGACCACCTACGACAACCTACGTAACATCGTTGCAAAGGTGATATTTTCTACTTTCATCAGCAGGTTTTGCTTTTGATATACCCCTTTTAGAAGCAGAGATATTCGCTTTGAAATAAAACGTTGACTTTTTCTCCAAATAAGTTTTTTGCCCATTCCGACCTCTGAATATTATCCGACCATCACCAAAATCAATAGGCTTCTTTCTCTGTAGGATCCCCATTAGCCCCCAAAATTTCATGACGATCCGATTAAAATTGCGACCTGTAGCGTGATTACAAAAAAATGAAAAAATGGGATGTATTGCCGACTATTGTGATATCTCCGTTATGTGGCCACCTACGCCAACCTACTGTGCATCACTGTAAAGATGGGATTTTCTACTTTCATAGTCAGACTTTGTTTTTGGAAGATTCCCAACCGAAGCTGTGATATTCGTCATTATTATTAAAATCGCAAAAATAAAAAGTTGGGTTCTATTAGCGGCTATTGCGATATATTCGTTGTTTGATCACCTACGAGAACCTACTTTACATCATTAGTAAGGCGATATTTTCTACTTTCATGGCCAGGTTCTGCTTTTGGTATACCCCATATTGAAGCTGAGATATTCGCTTTGGAAAAAACGTTGTCTTTTTCTCCAAATAAGTTTTTTGTCCATTACGACCCCTAAATATTATCCGACCATCACCAAAATCAATAGGCTTCTTCATCTGTGTGACCCCCATTAACCCTCAAAATTTCGTGACGATCCGATCAAAATTGAGACCTGTAGCGTGATTTCCAAAAAAGTAGAAAAATGGGATGTATTACCTACTATTGCGATATCTCCGTTATTTGGTCACCTACGCCGACCTAATTTACATCATTGTAAAGATGGTATCTTCTACTTTCACAGCCAGGCTTTGCTTTTGGAAAGTCCCCAACCAAAGCTGTGATATTCGTCATTATAATTAAAATTGCAAAAATGAACATTTGAGTTTTATTTGCGACTATTGTATATCTTCGTTGTTTGATCACCTACGAGAACCTACTTTACATCATTAGAAAGGCGATATTTTCTACTTTTATTGTCAGGTTTTGCTTTTGGTATACCCCGTATAGAAGCTGAGATATTCGCTTTGGAAAAAAACGTTGTCTTTTTATCCACACAAGTTTTTTGCCCATTCCGACCCCTAAAAATTATCCGACCATCACCAAAATCAATAGGCTTCTTCCCCTCCGGGACCCCCATCAACATCCAAAATTTCGTGACGATCCGATCAAAATTGCGACCTGTAGCGTGATTACAAGGTTTAGATGGACAGACGGACAGACGGACGGACTGACGGACGGACACACATAGCCAGATCGACTCAGCTCGTCGAGACATTCATTTTGGTATATATAAGTATGGGTCTACGACCATTATTTCGATGCGTTACAAACTTTTTGGCCAAAACCAACTTATAATACCCTCCCCACATAGTGGTGTAGGGTATAAAAAATCGGGCAGTACCTTCATATGGGGTCTACTCTCAAATGTGGACCTACATCCATTAATGTTTTTCTCTCTTCTGGGCTCGTTATGAAACTATGTTTAAAATTTCGAGGCGTTAGCTCGATTATAACTATTTTTGGCACTCCTTTCCCTACAAGTGGGACCACTGTGGGATGTACCGATTTGGTCTAAAATCTGGCCTTCACAATATTTTGTGAAAACTTAGTTAAGGTTCGATGATGCGCCATATCGATTCACTCCTTCAGGTACCTCGCACGATATCCCTCGTAGGCAGTAACCGAGTTGGTCCATGGTCTGCATATTATAATATACATATCTGCGAATCTTGGATACAGTTTGAATATTGACTACATTTTTTAGGGTACTTCCCCCACAAAAATTCAACATGTTAGTTTAAGTGCAGTTTAGGGTATGTTCGAAGATTATTTGGAAATGTATACCGATGTTACTCCGTGTTCTGTTTACAGCGACTTTATGTTTTTCGTGGGCATGTCCATGCTTCCTGACATAGTTTTCCGAAAGCTATACGGTGACGGTTAACGATAATAAATTACTCCCAAAATAAGATCCACTTCCAAAATGGACAATGTCGATACATTCCTTCTGTTACCTCCTCCGCAACACTTTTGAGCTTTAATCCAAATATATTTCTTCTACAAGTTCATACTCCAAAAAGGTCTACAACATCTGAAAAAACATGTATTAGGGTTTTTTTCAGATTTTGTGGCCATTTTTGGAGTATAAACTTGTCGAAAAAAGGGTTTTGGTTGCGTAGCCGGTATTCGATTCGATGTTGTTAATAAAAGAAAGTTTCAATTCATACATGCTGAGGGTGTTCTCTGTAATAATATATCTCTTGTAATAACAAAATAAAACCCCAACTGCCATCAAGCGTAATGGCTGGTAGGCTCGGCGTCTCTCCACCGGGCAGTAAAATTCAAAGATGGTGCTTATCGGTCAACTTCTTCCAATACCTCCCACACGAAAGTTAAAAAAAATATTCGCTATAATGGTACGCTCGATATCTATAAAACGGAGCAACCGATTTGGTTCAATCTTGCAATATACTGTCCAAACTTATGTTCGAAATAGGTCATACCGGTTCACTCCTTACTCACAAAAGTGCATCATTATTGCTTATGTACATTTTAAGGTCTGTTCGTAAATTCTTAGGGAATTTTTACCATAAGGAGGACTTTAGGGTCCTTTTTATGAAATGGATAATGCGATTCATTTCTTCAAATGGCTCCTCCGTAACACTTTTGAGCTTTAATCCAAGTTAATTCCCTTAGTACAAAATTTTTGAGGAAAATAATTGTTGGTATGCAGCCAGTATTCGATCTGTTCATAGTTACAAATTCACATAGGCTGAGGGTTATCTCTGTCGGGAAAGCAGACAGATACTTTTTCACACGTTTTTTATGTAGATTGTGTTGCTTCAGTCAATTAAAGGAATGATAAGTTCCGCTGTTTATGACACCTCCTCACAAGCGCGTAAAAATGTATGCTTAATACTTCCATAATGTCTGTTGTGACCTACGAAGGTTAATGATCTGTTCATAGTACAACAAGTAAGAAAGTATCAGTCAGCTGTGCTGACGGAGATATACCCTCAGCCACTGAAAAAAAAAAAAACAAAAACAAAAAACCAAACACAAAAACTATCTTCTATATTAATAGAAGAGTAAAGTGATTGACTGATTGATTCATCAACGCCCAGACGAAACGGCTGAAGAAATTTTGGGTGTGGACCACTCTTGGTCCGAAGGGCACAGATAAGGCTGGGTTGTTGGAAATTCGAACTGGAAGGGTACGAAAAGTACTAATACACTTATGATTTGGGCGAACGGATAGAGTGGGAATCCTGAAATTTTGAATTAAGGCTACTGTTGGAGAGTAAAATGGAAGTAGTTTTGAAAATTCGTACTTTTGGGTACGAAAAGTACTAAATGGTACTAAATTTGGTACAATTTGGATATAGGTTGAACGGATAGAGCTGGAATCCTGAAATTTTGAATTAAGGCTACAGTTGGAGGGTAGCATGGAAGTAGTTTTGAAAATTCGTACTTATGGGTACGAAAAATACTAAATGGTACTAAATTTGGTACAATTATGATTTAGGCGAACGGATAGAACTGGAATCCTCAAATTTGAATTAAGGCTGATGTTAGAGAGTAGAATGGATGTAGTATTGAAAATTCGTTCTTATTGGTACGAAAAGTACTAAATGGTACTAAATTTGGTACACTTACGATTTGGGTGAACATATAGAGTTGAAATCTCGAAATTTGGAATTGAGATTACTGTAGGAGCGTAGGATTGAGGAAGGTTTGGAAATTCGTACTTATGTGTACGAACAGTGCTACTTACTTACTTAGTTGGCCCATTACAGAACATTTGTTCCATAGACCGAACTAATAAAAGATCTCCACTCCTCTCTGTTTTTCGCTTGACTTTTTGGAATACCGCGCCTTTTCATTTCTTCATCCACTTGTATGCTCCATCGAAGCTTAGGCCTGCCGATTCTGCGTGCACCGCCATGTGGCATTTATTCATACGCCTTTTTAGCGGGTTCATCATCCCTCATTCTCATGATATGGCCTAGCCAACGCAATCGTTGCATCTCGATACGTTCAACTATATGCATGTCTTTGTATAGCTTATATAGCTCGTGGTTCATACGACGTCGATATTCACCGTCAACGCAGATTGGTCCGTAGATCTTTCGAAGAATTTTTCTCTCAAACACACCAAGCACTGCCTTGTCTGCTTGCGCAAGTATCCAGGCTTCGGAGCCATACATTAGCACGGGTAGTATGAGTGTTTTGTATAGTTTTATTTTTGTTTGACGAGATGTGGCTTTGTTTTTAAATTGCTTACTTAGACCATAGTAGCATCTGTTGGCCAATACAATTATTCTTCTTAATTCACAACTGATGTTGTTTGTTGTGTTTATGGCAGTGCCGAGGTAGACGAAGTCTTTAACTACCTCAAAATTGTACGTACCAACTTCCACAGTTGGTCCGAGCTCTATGGACGCTTTGCGCGTCGACACCATCAATTTGGTCTTTTCGCCGTTTACCGCCAGACCCACTTTCGCAGATTCTGCTTCGACCTTCCTAAAGGTATCAGTTACTTCCTTTACTGATCGTCCCATGATGTCTATGTCATCAGCATAGGCAAGTAACATGTGGCTATTGGTGTAAATTGTGCCATTTGTTTTGACATTTGCATCTCGTATTACCTTTTCCAGCAAAATGTTGAATAGGTCACACGAAAGGCTGTCTCCTTGTCTGAAACCTCTTTTGGTACAAAATTCTTCGTTAAAGTCATCTTACAAAGCCGGATGAGCTTTGCGGGGATACCAAATTCAGACATTGCGTGAAATACCTTTGATCGGAGGGGACTGTCGAATGCCGCTTTATAATCGATAAAAAGGTGAAATGTGTCGATCTGCATCTCTTGGGTCTTCTCTAGGGTTTGCCGCAGGGTAAATATCTGGTCAATGGTGGTCTTGCCAGGTCTAAAGCCGCATTGGTATGGTCCAATTATTTCGTTGATCATGGGCTGTAGTCGTTCGTACAATATCCCTGACACTATCTTGTAGGCGATAGGGATAAGACTTATGCCCCTATAGTTGGAGCAACTTATCGGCGCGTCGCCTCCGGTTTTAAACGGCTCGGCTGGTAAGCCATCGGCTCCTGCTGCTTTATTATTCTTCAGCCGGTTGATTGCTGTTTTTACCTCATCTTGGCCAGGCGGTATACATTCTATACCATCTTCTGGGATTGGATCTATGGTATCATCGTCTTCGCTACTATTGGATACCAGCAGATTGGAGAAATGTTCCTTCCATATCCTGAGCACGCTATTTGTATCTGTTACCAGATTACCTTGCTGGTCTCTACAGGAGGATGTGCCTGTACCAAAGCCATCTGTTTGATGTTTCACTCTTTGGTAGAATTTTCGGACTTCATTCTGGCTCCTGTACATCTCGATTTTTTCACACTCCCGCTTTTCCATTTCTCTCTTTTTCTTGCGGAAAAGACGTTTCTCTTTTCTCCCGATATCTCTCTCGTGCGCTACGCGTTGCTACTGATTGTAAAGTAGCTCTATATGCCGCATTTTTCTCTTCGGTAGCAGCACGACACTCCTGGTCATACCATGTATTCCTTTGTGGAGGCCGCTGGAATCCAAGTATGGATTTTGCGGCTGTTTGCATGGAGTGGGCAATATGTTGCCATTGTGTTGTTATGTTATCGGGACAAGGAGTGCTCGCGTTAAGCAATTGGGCTAGTTGAGTGGAATATGCTGTGGCTATATGTTGTGTTTGCAGCCTATCGATGTCCAACTTCCGCGTTGTGTCTGTTCGTGCTTTATTTGCAACGTTTAGACGGGTACGTACCTTTGCTGCAACAAGGTAGTGGTCCGGAACGATCGTACATCCAACACGCTGGATGAATGTCTTCCATCTATTACAACATGATCAATTTGAATACTTGTTCTTTGATCTGGAGACAGCCAGGTGCCCTTATGAATATCGAGATGATTAAATCTGGTACTTCTACTACCATGTTTTTTGCAGCTGCAAAGTCTATCAGCCTCATACCATTGTCAGATGTTTCACTGTGGAGACTGAATATCCTTTCCAATTTTGGCATTAAAATCGCCTAGAATGATTTTAATGTCATGGGCAGGGCAACGGTCATATGTTTCTTCTAAGCGCTCGTAAAATATATCTTTGCTCTGTTCGTCCTTTTCTTCAGTGGGAGCATGAGCGCAAATAAAGCTGATGTTGAAGAATTTAGCTTTTATTCGAATTGCAGCAAGTCTTTCATTCACTGGGGTGAAGCTGGATACCAGATGTTTTAGTCTCCGACTAACTACAAATCCGCAACCAAACTCATGCTTTACGTCATGGCAGCTATAATATAGTGCGTCACCTTTAGGTGTTGTTGTGACGCCTTTCCCAATCCATCGTATTTCCTGTATGGCAGTAATATCGGCCTTGTACTTTTCAAGTACATCTGCCAATGCGAAGACTGCACCTTCTCTATAAAGAGTGCGAACATTCCAGATGCAGATTCGCAGATCATGGTCCTTAAAACGTTTGCGGGGTTCGTCAACTTTAGAGGGGTTTGTTTTTCTTTTCATTCGTTTTTTTCATAGTAGGATGTTTTTCTAGGGGAGGGTTACTAACCCGACGCCCAAACCCAAGTTTTTAACGTTCTTATGGGTGAACGCGCGGCACATGTTAGCTCACTACCTTTAACGGGTGTTAAAGGCAGTTCCCCAGGTGACACCACAGGGAGGTCAGTGTCCACTTGAGATGAAAGAGGGACCAAGATAAATCCTGCGCTTTGTCATGTTAAAGCCGGTCAAGACCGTTGCTTGGTATCATTCATCCCCTACGTCACCCACGAACAGTGCTAAATGGTACTAAATATAGTACAAATTGGATTTGGGTGAACGGATAGAGCTTGATTCCTCAACTTTGGACTGAGGGTCACTGATGAAGAGTAAAAAAGATGTACCAAAGTACTAAATGGTACAAAATTTGGTTCGATGGGGATTTGAGTAAACTGATAGAGCCGGGATCCTAAATTCGTAATTGAGATTACTGTTGAATTATAGGATTGAGGTAGTTTTGGAAATTCGTACTTATGTGTACGAACATTGCTAAATGGTACTAAATATAGTACAAATTGGATTTGGGTAAACGGATAGAGCTGGAATCCGGAAATCGGGAACTAACATTACTGTTGGAGTGTAGAACTAAGGAGTTTTAGAAATTCGTACTTAGAGTACAAAAACTACTAAATGGTACTAAATTTTGTACAATGGGGACGGAAAAACTGGAATCATGAAATGTGGAATTGAGATTTTTGTTGGAGTGTAGGATTGTGGTAGATTTGGAAATTCGTACTTATGGGAACGAAAAGTGCTAAATTTGGTACAATTGAGATTTTTGAATCTGGAATCCTTAAATTTGGAATTGAGATTACTGTAGGAGTATAGGATTAAGGTAGTTTTGGAAATTCGTAATTATTGGTACGAAAAGTACTAAATGGTACTAAATTTGGTGCAGTGGGTATTTGAGGGAGCGGATAGAGCTGGAATCCTGGAATTTGGTATGACTACGGTTGGAGTGTAGGATTTAGACGTGGAGGTAGTCTTTGAAATTCGTACTTATGGGCACGAAATATACCAAATGGTACAATTTGGATTTGAGTGCACCGATTGCGCTGGAATCCTGTTTTTTGGAATTAAGGTTACTGTTAAAGTGAAGGATTGAGGTAGTTTTAGAAAATCGTACTTATGGGTATTTACGAAGAGTACTTAATGGCAATCAATTTGTTGTTGTTGGTAGAGACAGTGCTGGAATCTGTATTCTTTGGATTTAGGGTGAGTATTGGTGTGCAATGTTGGTCTCGATGTTAACATGTAAGGGTGAAATACTGCTCTTTTTGAAAATCGAACTAAAGAGGTACGAACAGTACTAAAATAACAATAAATATTGATTAAAATTGGTATTAGTGCAATAAAATTTTCAGTGTTCGCCATTTTCATATTTTATATTGTTTATTTGTTTTTTATATCTTTTCGGCATACGAAGTAGCGAGCACTTTGCTAGTGCCGTATATAAAATATATTGATTCTGTATCACGAGTTTGTTTTAAAATATGTATGTACTGTAATGTGGGGCTATACCAAATCATTGTCATATACCAAACATTTTTAGTAAACACACTTCTTCTAAAGCACTCGAAATGTTATACTACGTTAATCTAAGTTTGAAAAAAAAAATTAATAAAAAATAATTTAAAAAAATTAAGTTTCAGTATTTTATTTAGAAATGCACTTAAAACTAGAAAATAATTTGTCGCTTAGCCTCAATAAATATATTCTTTCTCATGAAATAAAACGCTTGTCGTTTAATTTTGCCACCATTTATAATTTAAATGCAAGCGTTTTATTTGAGAGATTCCATCATGAGAAAGAATATTGTTACGAATGTAACTGATAGGTTTAAGTTAATTTAGTTTAATTTCCGTTAATTTAAAAATTTGAATTGTAACGTAAAGTTTTTATTACGCAGTTACTTTATTTAAGCAACAACAACCACCATGTAGAATTCCCTTCATCATTCTAGTTCTTACTTTATCTTTCATTAATGTGATTTTGTTTGTTTTGCCATAATAATGTAATTATCGTTTAGTTTGCTACTCTTGTATTTCTTGCATTTGTTTGTTGTTGTAATTACGTCATTAGTGTGCTTGTCCACTTGTATTGATCTTCGCTCGTGTATGTGAGAATGATTGTTCGCTTAGGGGTAGTTTACACTATATGTAAATGTCATATGACATGAAATTTTCCATCGTTATATATTCGCTAATATGTGTAATATTGAAGATTTTCCTTGCGCCATTTACTCTGTGCGTCCACACCAGCAAAAATGTAAAACAACTACGTCTCCACATTGCCTCCGTGGGTAAATATGGAATGTTTTTATTTCGTATCATATGACATTGATAGATAGTGTAAACTACCTCTTAGTGCGAATTTACGTCTGTGTGTTCGTTGCACAGATTCGAGGTGTTACCAGATGTTCTGGATAACTCTCGAACAGGGAGATTTTGGGATAAATACAGGTGGAATCAGCAACGGCGAGTTAGTTGTGTTTTAAGCGTTGAACTTAACAGATCGGTTAAAGAATAGCTGCGTGCTAACTAGAGACAAGCTGTGTGCTTAGTAATTTAAGTCGGTTCTGAATAAGTGTAATAAAGTAAACCCTGTTTTATTTGGTACAAATCGTACTGGGGAATAAAACAACGTCTACACGGAGATTAGTTAAATCTAATTCCGTAACAATATATTTATTGAGGCTAAGCGACAAATTATTTTCTAGTTTTAAGTGCATTTCTAAATAAAACACTGAAACTTAATTTTTTTAAATTATTTTTTGTTTTTAACTTTTTAGTAAATACATTTTTTTGAACACTGAGAACAAAATTATAGTCAATTTATTTGGATAAAAACTTTAAAATGCCTGAAATCGTGTAGTACCGATATTTAAAGGGTATACCAAAACCTGGACTTATGTCCATAATTTTTGGTGAGGAAGTTTTTGTACCATTGGGAACTTCATATGCCAATTTACAGCCAATTCTGGCTAAAAATTAACACTTGAAATCGGGCCGTATCGCTATATAGGGGCTATACCAAATCCTGGACCTATGTCAAATTTTTGGTGGAGAAGTTTCTGTACCATTGGGGACACCAAATGCCAAATTACAGCCCATTCGGGTTAAAAATGAGGATAAAATCCTTAAAACACTTGGAAACAGGTGGTACCGCTATATGGGGGCTATACCAAAACCTGTACCTATGTCCATGATTTTTAGTGAGGAAGTACCAGTGGCCAATTCGGTCTAAAAATGAAGATAAAATCCTCAAAATACCTGCAATCGGGTGGTACCGTTATATGGGGGCTGTAGGAAAAAATGGGCCCATATTCATGTATTGTCATCCAAATTTGAAAAGTGTGCAAAGTTTCAGTTCGATTAGTCAACTGCAACTGTGTTAGAAATGAGTTACAAGATTTGAACTAAACGGACACCAAAGCAAGTTAAATAAAACACTGTAAAAAGTTTTAGAGTTATCTTGCACAATAGCTATTAAAGTATGCGCCGGCAGGATTCTAGAGTCTTTGGGTCACTCTCTTAGGAAGTATTGACTTACTCCGGAAAATAGGACGGACATGGCTAAATCGACTCCAAAATGTCTGAAACGAATTTCGTCCAAACATACTTGGGGTCTAAAACCGCTATTTCGATGAGGCACATTTTTGGTCGTATCAAAATGTATATACCCTTCCTAACGTAAGGGCTGAGAGTATAATTAGGTCAACTACTCATGTTAAATTTTTTTTTACAGTAGGATAATCGGAATGATTCTTTTATGCTTGTTCCAATGCAAAGTTCCTTTATTTAATCCTGGCATTTCCTTTCTCCGCACACCCAAATTCACAAGTCAAGAGCACGAAATTCACAAGTAAGAATAAAAACGAAAAAAATTACAATTTAAAATTCTCATCCTTTGTCCGAGACAAGAGAAACATGGAAGTGGATGAATGTGTCAGCAGATTATGCAGGAAATGTATGAACATGGTTAAAATACTTGAACGCTGTGCCACTTAGGGGTATCAGAATGACATTAATCGCATAACCACCAGAGAAACACATAAAAGCTTTTCAAAATGGACCAAAAGTGAACTAATGTGTGTGTGTCTGTGTAGATAGAAGTTAGGAGAGTGTTGAAATGTGTACGTGTCCATTTCTTTGCGTTGTTTTGGAAAACTGAAAAATGCTATGTGCTGACTTCAAGCTTATACACTGAATGTTACATAGTATGGCTGGCTATTAGATTGTTAAAATGGATGTATCCTTAAAATTGCTCTATGGATACTTGAGTCAATGTGCGAGTATGTGCAAATTGTTCCAGATAAAGCTAATGTTTTGTCGTTCATTTTAACGTCTCTGCTGACGATGTTTTATCCAATAGTTGTATACAAAAGCAGCAACGCTGGAAATGGTAATAATAATCGAGTCGAGTGTGTGTGGAATACCGATGATGATGATAATGATGATGGTGACGATGCACCATACATGCCAAAGTTCTAACCTTGTGCCCTGAACCACAACTAATATATTATGAGCAGACATATGCTATGAAAAGGCAACGGGCCAGATAGTCCTTTGGGAAGATGGACATAATATTTTTCAGAATCACTCTATATGTACATATGTATATGCTGCATAATGTGAACGAACATTCAATAAGATTGCAATCAATAGCCGAGGTTATCGATGATTACATTTTAAACTATGTACATACAAAGTTGGTAATTTAAAAGAGGTTATCGATGTTATTTTTCGTTTTTCTGTAGGACAAAAAGAAAATACATTTCAAAAAGAAATTATTTGATTTTATTGCATGCCTTGTTCTGATAAGATTTTACTTATAGGAATAATAGTATTAGTAATGGAAAATCTAAATTCGTTACAACTGATTTGTTTATTTTCGATGATTTCGTTAGTGACCGGCCTACATGGACACAGCCAAGGCTGGCTGCACGACCAAATATTTTTCCCTAATAATTCATTCAATACAATCAATACTTTGGTGTTTAGTTTTTGGAAGCATTCGGAGAGCATGTATCAAAACAAGTAGCCGTGGTTATTGGGATCATAAGTATGTCTTCCTAGGTGGCTCTGCTTGCGCACAAAACATTTGTCCCATAAGCCTAAATAAGACTAGATTTGCACCTTTTTTCATCGTAGTCTTGGTCTACCATCTTTCCAATTACCGCCTTGTGGCTCATGTTATATGTCGTTGTCAGTGTATATGTATGTATGTATGTATACTAGTGTTATGACTTTTTTACCTTTTTTCTCAAAAATGATTTCCAGTAGCGGGAATGAATGAACGTTTGCCTATTAATGCCTAAAATAACGTCCAATTCGTTTAAGTTTTTAAAAGTGTTCCGCACAAACCACTTTCAAATTATATATTTGTTAAGAACACCATGCATCGAAAACTTTTTCTCAAAAAATGATCTCCTTTTGCACGAATGAATGACCTTTTGCCTATTAAAGACTAAAATAACCTTTATTCCATTTAAATATTGAACAAGTAAAAAAGTATCAGTCGGCTTTGCCGACAGAGATACAAGTGATGCACGAAATCTATCTGGCCTAGGAAACACCACGTGTTGCCGGGCGTCATTTGAAAATTTCTTTGGAAAGTTTGACAGTTTTAAGCCTAAACGTACTCAGGACAGTCTGTCGTACGACCATGTGATGTGTTGCTTTCAATGACTTGAAAAAATTACTTTGCAAAAAGTTGCAAAGGAATAAAATAATGTAATTTTCGGTCAAGAATTTTTCACAAATTTCGATTTTAATCCCCAGCAAAATGTTCGATGCCAAAGATGACATTCAATCATGGGATGCAAGTGATCTAGCATGTCATCTTTTTAGCATCTTCATCGATGAATTTTATATGAGCGTGGACCCCAAAAGATGACGTTCTTTTCTGGATCCTAAGCATGTCATTTTAACCAATGCGTTGACATGTCATTTCCACCAATGCTTTGGCATGTCATTTCCACCAATGATTTGACATGTCATTTTCACCAATGCTTTGACACGTTATTTTCACCCATGCTTTGACATGTCATTTTAACCAATGCTTTGGCATGTCATTTTCACCAACCACTTGGCATGAAATTTTCATGTCTTGTTTGGAAAATGGAAATGCTGTATTGAAATATGGTTTTCATGAAAAACAAAACTCTTTATTAATTCAAAGGAATTCATGAAATAGTTACAATTAATTTATCAGTTAAATTTTTAAAAAGTTTACATCCAAAATTGCAATGTAATCACCACCGCTGCAACGCAAAAGATTACTTCCTCCGTTCTCCGCAACTGATATTCTTTCATCTTACAAAAGGTTTTTTCAATTATCCTCCCATCACCAGTTCAGATTTCAACATGGACTCCAAATGCACTCCTTTAAGTATTTTTATTTCGTAAATTACTTTTATTTTATAATTTTGTTATTTTATAACAACATTTTGGTAATTTATACTCTTTTGTTTAGTGACGGAAATATGTAGGGATCTACAACCCGGCTTGCTTTAGGGATCTCTAAGAACAAAATGTAACGAACGGGGAGGAGAGACTCTTTATGGAAAATACCATTTATGCTTAATTAATTTATTTTTAATTGTTTCTTTCCAAAAGTAGATTCTTCTTTATTTTCAGATTCTTGTTCCTTTTCGTTTCGGACTTTTTTTTCAAATTCCAAGAAGCGAGATTTGATTGATTTCATTCTATGTCAGATTTAGAACAGT
This sequence comes from Musca autumnalis, assembly GCF_047663935.1. Classification (NCBI taxonomy): domain Eukaryota; kingdom Metazoa; phylum Arthropoda; class Insecta; order Diptera; family Muscidae; genus Musca; species Musca autumnalis. The sequence continues at coordinate 157,679,367 of NW_027411866.1, read as the reverse complement.
TCAGTCCGATTCTATTTTTAGCTCGATGGTTGGGATTTCATATAATACCAATTGTTTAGAAGTTTTAGTTCTTTGATAAGCAGGAAATGTAAGACAACATCACGACGACAGTTCTAACAACTACAATCTACTTATTTTTACTACGATAACAATTTTTCCTTTATGTTATCGGAAAAAATTAGTAGATTTTTGCAGTACTGGAACATACCAAAATGAAAATAAACAGGTGTGTAAATAAAAACACAAACATCATCTCTATTGGATCGATGGAATGGGTACAAATGCTGATGAAAAGATCGGATCTTTCACGACTTCCTTTGCATTGGTTCAAATCCTAATGAAAAGATCGGATCTTTCACAAATTCCTTTGAACCAATGCAAAAGATGACATGAAATCACGTCATCGCAAAGAACCCCTTCCGTCAAATTTTGCTGGGACTTTTCTACAAAAACTACGGCACTTACTCTCCTGAAATTGTCGTGGAATGTACACGGATGGCCCCCGGTGAAAATAGGCTACATAATTTGTTGAATTTCGGAAGGGGCGGGGCACTTCCCCTATACCCTATTTCTTTAAAAATGCTACATTTGCAATAATTACGAATGTATCGGTTTGGAAATTAATTTGCGAGATAATTGTGGTTGTGTCTCCGACCACGCCCATTTTTTAAAATATGTTACATCTATATTTGCTAAACTTATGAGTGCATGGGATTGCAAATTAATTTTTCAGACAAAGGTGGTTGCGCCTCTGAGCAAGAAAAACGATGTATTTACAAATTTCCCTAAATGGTGAGATTCAGCGGCAAAAATTGTGGACGAAATTCTTTTCATAGAAGTTGGAGTCGATTTAGCTATGTACGTCCCTCTGTGGGCGAAATCCAAATCTAGCGGGGAAAAATTAATAACTCCTAAGCGGCTATAATTTGATACAGATGGTACTTATATGTATAGGTATGATTACACTGAGTATGGCGAATATAGCTCACCGTTAAATCATATCGTCCTTGTAACGGTACCTACGCATATAAGGTATTTTTGGTATGTGGACCACATTTCACTGTAAATTTTTCTAAATTTTAGTATTTAGTGTCCCCAGGGGGTATATAACATTATTTCCAATTATAGGGGCCATAGGTCTACGTTTTGTTCTATCTACGATATTTTAGTTATTTTAAAGGTATGCATCACATTTTTCAACCAAATTGGCTGTTCTTTGGTCTTTCGTGTTCTAAGTACACACAAAACCTCCGCACCAAAAATGTTCGACTTAGATCCTTAGTTTTAATAGAGTGTCCATATATAAGTATCTCCCGATTTCCTGAATTAAGAAGGTTTTAGCAACATTTTCCGACAGAAATGGCTGTAAATTTGGTTTTCGGGGTTTAATAGATAAAACACCTACACACCAAACAATATTAAGTTAGGTTCACGTTTTGGTATATCACCCATACAAAGCTCCTACTTTAAAGTACGTATTTTCATGTAAAATTGGATTTTTAAAATTGTTGATAACATGAAAAAAGGCAAAAAAGGCAGACGAAATGTTTGCAGTGGATACCTCAGAGTATGAAATATAATATTAGAAAATCCCGATAGTGTTTCCGTGAGTTTCCCATAAGTTGCACGTTACTCAAAATGCTCTAAATAGAAAAAATCGCATCTCAATGTTTAAAGTTTTTTTTTTCAGAATATTTACAACATCAGATAATGCTACCATAATTTTTTTAATAAACAGTACTTCCAAACTTTATGAAAAAATTAAATTATGTTCATCTTTATATTCGTTTCTCCATATTACTTGTCAACATACAAGTTATCAAAAAACGCCAAAACGGCCAATAACCACTGAATGTTATTTTTTAGGTCTACCAGTATGTTTAAAAAAATACTGCATTAATGATTTTTACTTAGCTCTTGGTCAGTTTTCGGACTTTTTCCCCACTAGATTTGAATTTCGCCCACAGTGCGTCTGTCTGTCTGTTTGGTGCGCACGATTACTCTCGAACGGATGAACCGATTCGAACCAAATTTTGGGTATCATAATATTTTGTCCAAACTTAGTTTAAGTTCGAAGATGGAACATATCGGTTCACTCCTTGGGGTACCTGCCCCACAAAAGTTCACAATTTTTCTGTAAAATGGTGTGAACAATAACTCTTGAAGGGAGCAATTGATTTGGTCCAAACATTGCACATCGTAGTATTCCTTCCAGGTATATTCGGGCTCGAATATGGACTATATCGGTCCACTCCTTCGGGTACCTCCCCCACCTCGGATCGTGTTGATTCTTTTTGCAGAAGGTTGTTCTAGCTGCCTCATTTACAACGATACATTTTTTTCCGGAGTAAGTCAATACTTGCTGAGATAATTATCCAAAAGCTCCAAAACCGTTCCTGTACGAGTATATACAAAAATTGCTATTGTGTAAGATAACTCTAAAACTTTTTCAAAAATGTCTTCCAAACTTACCCTCTTTATTATAAGTCTTCTTTTCTTATAGTTTGGATTTTACGAACAGATTTATAGCGTTCTGGTTAACTTAAAGTTAAATGTTATCATTAAATTTCAAGGAGGACATTCTTGGCATTTACTTTTAATGTGAAAATTATTGTTCTTATGCCTCCAAATTGGTTTATTATGAGTTTTCAAATCCATCCAATAGTAAAAGAAGACATGTACTAATGGCTCTTAGTTTAACATAATTTAATATTTCGAGCCCTTTATGAAGAAGTTTGGTTACTAAAAATTTTTGGTATATGGTAATATTCAAAAATGTTTTACAATCGTTGAAGTTGAGGTTCACCATTTAATAAGTCGCGAATTGTCAATATATTTTATACAATATGAATATATTTATATTAATTGAGGTGTTTTAGCCGGGGTCGCATAAAATGAACCATAGCAAATAATTTATGTGGAAGCTGTGTTGGTGGTAATATTAAAAAATGGGTAAAAATGTGTTGAAGTTTACAAGTTTTTTGTGTTCTTTCTTGATATCTGGTCAAACCACGGAAAATTCAGACCTGAGCTCAAAGAAAGAATTGAAGAATACCCCTTGGGCAATATGGTTCTAATGTATGACTTTTCGATATGTACACTGCATCCCCCTAAAATCGACGCTGACATTTTGAAGTTTTGAAATCTGGGTTTTTTGAATTTTTCTTATAATTGTTACTCAAACTATTTATTGGATTTTAGAACTCATGATTCCACGTCGTTTGATGTATATCTCATGAGTGTGCTTCATACAGCTCCACAGTAATAGGAGTCCAAACTCGAAATTTTGGTGCGTAAATTTTCTTTAAAAACCTATTTTTTGGCTTCAAAAATTTACAACTGTGACTCAGGTACCCTTGAACCCCGCGTGATTTTAGTTTTTTTTTTTACGCGCCGGATCTAATGAACCCTTCCGCTTTCAAATCCATCCACTAAAACGGCGGTTATAGATGCCTTGAAAGTAGGAAATTCTGCACAATTATATTTTGAAGATCCCGCGAACTGAACCTCGATTTTCTTTGGTTATTTTTACATAAATGTAATCCTTTATACCCGATTATATTATTTTCCAAAACCGTGTGGCATAAATTACCGAGATTCTGGAGTAATATTCGTATTTCGTATAAAATAGAATTTGGTAGCACATCCGCGGTTCTTGACGAATTTGTTTAAAATTTGTTATAATGACGTATTTTTTATAGGCGGTCACTGAAATCGGATGCGCCTTATAATCTTATGTACATCGCGCAATTTTTACCCACATTAAGGTTTTTTGAACAGTAAGATGCAGCTGACGGCACACTTTGGCCACTGAATGAAAAGTGGAAAAATCGCTACATATTGATAGAGATGCACTCGCTGTATCTGAAAAGCGCATGCGCCTTAACTGATTTTAACGAATTCGCGAATTATACATTTTTTAACTTTTATGTTTGTTCTTTGGTTGTAATTTCAATATTACTTTCTATTTCATAATCCTATTGTTTATCAAAATAAGCAAATACACTTTCGGGTTTGTCATCGCATTTTCCCTGAAGAAGTTTCAGCGAAGTCCGTCAGTCCTTGCATCGGAATTTAGCGAAATAGTAGAATAACTCCCAAAAATGTTTTTTTCTATTTTTCGTATTAAACAAAAAAATATATTTTTGAAATAATATTCAAACAATAAGTTTTCGTCTTTTGTTTTTGCTGTAATATTGCAGTTATAAATCCTATCGTTAAAATTTTAGTCTCATATTTTTCTGCGCGTTGTCTAGAATCTGTACGTATTTTTAATTTATTTTTTTCGAGTTTTATTTGGACTATACATTAGAATAAATTAAATTTACTCCAAGATTTTTTCAGTATTTCTTGATTTTCCGCGAAAATAAAAATACATTTAGTAAATATTTAGGCATCTACGGATAGATATTAAATACTGTTAATGCTTTATATATACATTTTCTTATTACAGCAAATATGGAATTTTTAAATATTTGTTCTTTATAAGGGAATAAAACCCCCCATAACTTTGGGGCGCAGCATCCAATTTTGTGAACGCGAACAGATTAGAAACCACGACTTTTTTCTTAATCTATGTTCCAAAAATTGCGGATGTGTTCACAAAAAATTGTTTAACATTTCTTCCAATGGAATTGCAAAAGAAATTTTGAAATTTACCATATGTCAATGATTTGGTATAGCCCCATATTACGGTACGGTCTCCACCGAAAATTATGAACACAGGTCTACGATTTGGAATAGCCCCATATAACGCTATCGCCAGACTTTAGGTATTTTGAATCTTTTGTCGATATTTTCTGGCTAAATTAGCGATAATTTGGCATTTCGAGTTCCCAGTGGCCAGAAATATTCTACCCTAAAAATTGTCTACATAGGTCTACGTTTTGGAATATCTCCCATATTACGGTACCATCCGATTTCAGATATTTAGAAGGTTGTATGGTTTCGTTCTATATGGGCTGTAATTAGGCATTTAGTGTTCTCAGTTGCCAGAGGACTTCCCAATCACAATTTATGGATATAGGCACTTTCGTAACTGAAAGAAATATATTTATTATAGTTTAGTTCAGAATATTTCATGGAAAGTTTCCATAGAAACTATGGCATGATCGAACTTTGCGTTTTTATTTGTTTTCTTTGGAAGAGAATAATACATTTCAAACAACTTTTTAATTGCCTCACAAATAATTTTTCCATTGGCTTTAAGCGGCTTAGAAGATACTAAACTATTACAAAAGAACTGTCGAAAATTTGAAAAATCGTTTAAAAAATGTATGAGTAAAGCTGGGTACACATTGTCAGTTTTGAATGACAGCTTTGTTGTTGCTTGCTAGTGTGGCCGTTCATTTTTGTCATTCTTCAAGCAACCACAAAATATTTTGTGGTTGCTGGACGGTTGGACAGTTATCGATAATTGCAAAAAAGTCGTCATTCAAAACTGACAATGTGTACCTAGCTTTATGCAAATTTTTTGTGTGTTAACTTTTTGGTTTTTTGTAGTATTTTATACATATTTTTAACTATCGCTCCCGTGGTTTTGTTCTTATTTTAATTTTTCTAAATTATATGAATAATACGCTCCCATGTGTGAACCTTAAAACTACGAAATATTACAAAAAAATTTGAAAACATACAATTGGATATCAAAACCAATTTAAGTTTGCCTAAAATATAGTTTCTGAGAAAAATTAAAAAGTTCATCCCTTGTCTCCCTTGTCCCATCTGGGATGTTTGTGGAACAATTATTATTATTATTATTACGTATTTTCATCTTTAGGGGCACGACACTTCCACACCTTCCTATATTTTGACCTAATCTTTTGGTTTTCTTAGTTTTAATATGTTTACTATCGGAATTCATCCATATGTATGGTTTAGAAATCGGTGATAAAAAATTGGGTTTCTGGCCAGACCAAGATATTCTATACAAATTTCTATACAAATTTCCCATCTTTTATTTTGAGGGTACAGCTTAAATAATTTTAATAAAAATGTTTTGTTATCTCGGCCTTACCTTTTTTGAGCACGAAAAACAACAATAAAGAAATAAATTAACATGTCAATCAGTTTTATAATTTTCTTCTCTACGATCCACACAGTGCACAATTTTCCACATTTAATGTTAATACAATTTTGACGGCTATGCAAATTTACCCCCAGCGAAGTATAAACAAAAGAAAACAATAATAATTTTTGTTCCTTTGTGAGTACTTAATTTTATAAACACAAAACATTTTCATCACAGCAATAAAGTGACATTTTTTATGGAAAACCCCATTTTCTGTATTGCAAATATTTGTGTTTATTTTATGGTCTATTATGGCTCGGCCTACGTACTAGCCAGAGTTTTTATTTTTGTTTTTTTCTGTTTCCTTAAAAGCCCTGTGAATTGAGCAATGAAGACATTTTTGGGGGTAATTTATACAGATTTTCAAGAAAGCTAAAAAATATTACAATCAGGTTTTGTTGTCGTTTTCTTACTTTACAACGACGAAAGGCTATCCAAAATTGTCTTGATGTACATAAACGTATAAAGAAAAGATACATTCCATGAATTTATGGCACAACATAGACTTATTAAATTTTCATAGAAAAATACATATTTATGTGTGTTACGTCCGAGTAAAGTTCAAGACAAAAGCCACACATAAAGCTTTGACATGAAAAATCTTAAAAGCCAAAAATGTAAAATATTTGTGTAATATAACAATTGGGGGGAAAGATAGAACTCGCTCTAAAGCTAAAAATCGTAAAACACAAACTTTTATTGCATATACACACATATCAGAAATCACCATCAGCGAACAAGAAAAAAAGAAGATGTAGAGAACAACAACCACCACCATCACCTCCGTAAAGACATGTTGTCATGAAAATGTCAAAATAAGTAATAATAAAGTTTTGTAAAACAGACCTCCTCCTTCCCCATGAAAAGAAAAATATCTTAGAATATTGTTTAGGACAACAGTAAGGAAAGTGTTGAGGAAGTTATTCTAAGAAAATAAACCAAAAACAATTTTAGAATGATTTATGACTTTTTCCCGCAACATGTTTACCATTAATTATGAGATTTTCCATAGAGAAACTGGGGAGAAAAATTGCACAATTTCTTCTGATGAAATTGATTTTAATATTATGGCTAAAATATTTTGACCTACATATATCGTGTAAAGATTTTTATAAGCAAATATCACAAATCATTAACAATATTAAAACAATTGAAGTCGGTTCGATGGTAATCGGCTTATTATTGTCGGCTCGTTGCACAGTAGTCGCAGCCCTTGGCCTAAATTAAAAAAGTGAAAAAAATGAAATTCTACTTTTTAGGTGCCACCGTGGTGCAATGGTATGCACACCCGCCTTGCACGCTGAAGGTCGTGGGTTCGATTCCCCGCTCAGGCAACATCAAATTTTCAACGGTGGCAACATACCTCTCAGTAATGTTGGCGACCTTTCCTGAGTATTTCAGTCATGTAAAACTTCTCTACAAGTGGTGTCGTAAGGCACGTCGTTCGGACTCGGCGATAAACAGTAGGTCCCATATCATTGAGCAAATATGAATCGGCGTGCACTCATTGATATGAGAGAAGTCTCCCTTGTCCCGTCTGGGATGTTTGTGGAACAATTAAAAAGTCTACTTTTTGGTACCAAATGTGTTCATATCTACTCCTAAGAGGTTATATTCCTCTAAAATAAAATGGTTATGGATTACTTCTTACCGTACTTTTTAAGAACACCATCAATAAAAATAGGTAAAAAAACTTTTTAAGTTAAACGGTTTTATGTTAAACATACATTGCAATGTTTAAGATAAATGTACTAAAAACTAAAAAATAATAAAATAGATACAGTCGTGGGAATTATAAACATATGCATAGACTAGACTAAAATAAAACCGTGGGGCACGTCAATTGTCTACAATCGTTGATTAAAATGTTTGTTTTGTAATGTTACACTATAATTAGGCAGTTGTTCAACCGACAACGATGGACGTGTGATAGGTAGGGCTAGAATGTGAAAACAAGCTAGCAAGCTCGATTATAAGCGAGTTTTAGGGTTTCATAGTGGTGAGCGAGTAGTACTTTGTCGATTAAAGACAAACTACGAGCAGTGAAACGCTTCCTCGCCAGGCAGCAGTGTGAATGTCCAACGATAAACTAGTTGAAACATCTCTTTTATTTACATGGAGAGTATAACTATTGGAATTTCCATGAGCAAGAAATAGTAAGTAATTTCCTCACCGTCTGCGGGCCAACTGCATAACGACGAATTAAACGATTCTTCTATCGCACATTAAGTCGATAATTTGTAGACAATTGACGTGCCCCACGGTTTTATTTTAGTCTAGTCTATGCATATGTTTTTAATTCCCACGACTGTATCTATTTTATTATTTTTTAGTTTTTAGTACATTTATCTTAAACATTGCAATGTATGTTTAACATAAAACCGTTTAACTTAAAAAGTTTTTTTACCTATTTTTATTTTTAAGTTTTTAGTTTTTATTTCGCATTCTGTTTAATTCGTTTAGTGCTTCATTATTGCAAGGTTTCTTGCCCGTTAGTATATTGCAGTCCAACTCCTCTATACGTAGTCCCTGCAAAGATCTTACTCTACTAAGAGCCACGTAGGCTTGACCTTCTTCAAACAGTTTCGCACCTAAGTATACGACTGCGTGATCCACAGTGCAGCCCTGCATTTTATGTATAGTAGAAGCCCATGATAGTGTTAAAGGCAACATTCTTCTTTCAGCCGTCCCGTAATTGTACTTAGCTGGAAACTGTATGGATTTCGGGTGTATAAGATGTACTGTATAGTGCACTGTATTCTTTTGTCAAGCCCGTTTATTTGATACCCATATTGGTGGGATTGATAAAAAATTGTTATCAGCCATTTGGTAGCGGCGGCCATCTTAGATTTCAATTTTGCATAGTAAATTGTATTCTACTTGTTGAGACCTTTCATTTGATACCCATTTTGAGGGGATTGATAAAACCTAAGTTATACGCCATTTTGTAGAGGCCGCCATCTTAGATTTTAACTTTATATAGTACATTGTATTCTACTGGTTGAGCACTTTCATTTGACACCCATATTGATGGGATTGATAAAACCTACGTTATCCGCCATTTTGTAGCGGCCGCCATCTTGGATTTAAATTTTTTATAGTATATTGTATTCTGCTTGTTGAGCCCTTTCATTTGATACCTATATTGATGGGATTGATAAAACCTACGTTATCCGCCATTTTGTAGCGGCCGCCATCTTGGATTTCAATTTTTTATAGTATATTGTATTCTGCTTGTTGAGCCCTTTCATTTGATACCCATATTGATGGGATTGATAAAACCTACGTTATCCGCCATCTTGGATTTCAATTTTTTATAGTATATTGTGTTCTGCTTGTTGAGCCCTTTCATTTGATACCCATATTGATGGGATTGATAAAACCTACGTTATCCGCCATCTTGGATTTAAATTTTTTTATAGTATATTGTATTCTGCTTGTTGAGCCCTTTCATTTGATACCCATATTGATGGGATTGATAAAACCTACGTTATCCGCCATTTTGTAGCGGCCGCCATCTTGGATTTCAATTTTTTATAGTATATTGTATTCTGATTGTTGAGCCCTTTCATTTGATACCCTTATTGATGGGTTTGATAAAACCTACGTTATCCGCCATTTTGTAGCGGGGGCCATCTTGGATTTCAATTTTTTATAGTATATTGTATTCTGCTTGTTGAGCCCTTTCATTTGATACCCATATTGATGGGATTGATAAAACCTACGTTATCCGCCATCTTGGATTTCAATTTTTTATAGTATATTGTGTTGTGCTTGTTGAGCCCTTTCATTTGATACCCATATTGATGGGATTGATAAAACCTACGTTATCCGCCATCTTGGATTTAAATTTTTTTATAGTATATTGTATTCTGCTTGTTGAGCCCTTTCATTTGATACCCATATTGATGGGATTGATAAAACCTACGTTATCCGCCATTTTGTAGCGGCCGCCATCTTGGATTTCAATTTTTTATAGTATATTGTATTCTGATTGTTGAGCCCTTTCATTTGATACCCTTATTGATGGGTTTGATAAAACCTACGTTATCCGCCATTTTGTAGCGGGGGCCATCTTGGATTTCAATTTTTTATAGTATATTGTATTCTGCTTGTTGAGCCCTTTCATTTGATACCCATATTGATGGGATTGATAAAACCTACGTTATCCGCCATCTTGGATTTCAATTTTTTATAGTATATTGTGTTCTGCTTGTTGAGCCCTTTCATTTGATACCCATATTGATGGGATTGATAAAACCTACGTTATCCGCCATCTTGGATTTAAATTTTTTTATAGTATATTGTATTCTGCTTGTTGAGCCCTTTCATTTGATACCCATATTGATGGGATTGATAAAACCTACGTTATCCGCCATTTTGTAGCGGCCGCCATCTTGGATTTCAATTTTTTATAGTATATTGTATTCTGATTGTTGAGCCCTTTCATTTGATACCCTTATTGATGGGTTTGATAAAACCTACGTTATCCGCCATTTTGTAGCGGGGGCCATCTTGGATTTCAATTTTTTATAGTATATTGTATTCTGCTTGTTCAGCCCTTTCATTTGATACCCATATTGATGGGATTGATAAAACCTACGTTATCCGCCATTTTGTAGCGGCCGCCATCTTGGATTTAAATTTTTTATAGTATATTGTTCTTGAGCTTGTTGAGCCCTTTCATTTGATACCCATATTGATGGGATTGATAAAACCTACGTTATCCGCCATTTTGTAGCGGCCGCCATCTTGAATTTATAATGATAATGAATAAACATAATTGTATTGTCACCAAAATCCAAAGTGTATACAAAATTTCAGATTAATCGGTTGACAGGAAGAGGGTGAAATTTGAATTACTAAATTTGACCCAAGAATAAATAATAAATAAATAAAAAAACAAACGGGATGAGCTAAATAAAACCATTTAAAAAAGAGGACATTTAAGATGTTGGTTTTCGAAGCGAATTCAGTGCAAAAGGTAATTGAAATAAAATACTCATCTGAGGTTACCATTTCTTACCATATTTAACCTGCAAAGCGTTCCTTAACCCCAAAAAGTGGTAAAGCTGAAAGCAATTTTTTTTACCACACGCTACCATTTTACCATTTTTTATACCCTCAGCATTTATGCTATATGTATATACCACTTCCATACGAGCAAAATGTGCCTTATCGAAATAATTTTTTGACATAATTTGGACTTGATTTAGCCATGTCCGTCCGTCTGTCTGTCTGGCTGGCTGGAGCGCACGATAACTCTTCGGATACTTCCCACACAAAGTTTTGGAAAAGTTCAGTTTAGGGCCTGCTCTCGAATCACTTTGCTTTTTGTTGTGATAACTTGTATTCACTGTCCCCTATACGACGGTACAAGTTTCGTCAGGGAGAAGTCCATACTTCCAGAGAAAATTGGCTGAAAGTTGCTAAAAAACATTATGACAAGATAATTCTCGAACTGGTCTGCACATTCGGTCCAAAATGTGGCCTTAGTAATATTTTCTGCGAACTTAGTTTAAGTTCGAAGAGAAGCCATATCGGTCCACTTCTTCAAGTAGCTTCACCACAGAAGTTCAAAAATGTTCGGAAAAATTGTGCGCACAATAACTCTTGAAGGGAGTGTCCGATTTGGTCCATACTTTACACATCCTAATATATCTACCAGATATAGTTCAGGTTTGAATATGGACTACATTTGTCCGCTCCTTCGGGTACCTCCCACACAAAATTTCGGATAAATTCACTTTAAGACCTGCTCTCGAATCACTTTGATTTTTATTGAAGCAACTTGCATTCACTGCCTCATTTACGACAGTAAAAGTTTTTTAAAAGGGCAAGTCCATACTTCTTGGTAAAACATATCGATAGTTGTAAAAACACCTGTGTAGTGGCTGGAGAGCTCGAACTGAATTATGTCTTCATCCACAATTTGGATATCATAATATTTCTTCGAATATTAGATGAAATTCGAAGGTGGTGCTTATAGTTCCACTACTTCTGTTACCTCTCCCACAAAAGTTCGAAAATATTCGTTAAAATGGTAAGCGCGATATTTCATAAACGTAGCTACGGATATGGTCCAAAATTTGGATGTCTAAATATTTGGTTTTACAAAATTCCCGCCATATCGGTGGAATATTGAGAGCACAACCTTTAAAATACCGAAATCGGGAGGTACTGTTATATGGAGGCTATATGAAAGCGTGGGCCTGTACCGACAAATTTCTGGGGGAAAGTTTAATATCACCAACGCAGACTAAATACCAAATTTCAGCCATTGCGGAGGAATATTGAGGCCACAACCTTCAAACTACCGAAAATCGGGAGGTACACTTCTATTGGGGCTAGGCGTGGACCTATACCTACAAATTTCAGGTGGAAAGTTTTGTCTCCTAACCTAGACTTAATACCAAATTTTAGTTATTTCGGAGGAATATTGAGGCCACAACCTTCAAAATACCGAAAATCGGGAGGTACCGTTATATGGGGTCTATATGAAGGCGTGGACCTGTGCTGACAAAATTCTGGGGGGAAGTTAAAACCTTCGAAATACCGAAAATCGGTACCGTTCTATGGGGGCTATATCAAAACGTGGACCAATATAACTCGTTTGCATCCTAGGTGTAATATAAACTTCTACACCAAATTACAAAGATCTATCTTAAAAAATGCGAGCTGTATCTTGATTTCAACAGACGGACGGACGTATGGACGGACAGACGGACATGGTTATATCGACTTAGAATTTTGCCCTCACCAAGAATATATGTAGATATACTTTATAGGGTGTCCGTTGAATATTTCGATGTGTTACAAACGGAATGACAAAGTTAATTATACCCTTCAAATTATGGTGGAGGGTATAAAAACGAACGCTGACAAAACAAAATTAAAAACGGTGAAATAAAAAAAGAAAATTTTATTTTTGCCTTATTAAGGCGAAGGTCATTTATAGTGATATTTAATTAATTCTCTTTCGAGTTGAGCTTATTAGGCCTATTATATACATTGAAAAATTAGGAGTCTACCGAAGTCCCACACATTCAAATATTAGGCTACGTTTCACGGGTGGTTAAAACCGATCTTCAGGCGTTTTGAATGTTGTTTTTGTGGCAGACGAAGGCAAAGCTTGGGAACTAGTATATATATCGCACTTCATTAGATAAATGCATATGCGAAATTATGTCAGTTAATCGAAAGATGCCAGCGTCTTAGCGTTCTGAGCCACAATCAACTTGTCAAAACTTTAGTAGACAATAATTGATGATCGAAAATCTTCTGATATAGGAGAGCAATACTAATGACGTAGGAATAAAACTTACCATAGTATTTGTGAACATTGAAAAATGGGATTACCAAGTAGGACTATAGGAAAAGTTTGGAATTTCGATTAACTGACATTATTTCGCATATGCATTTATCTAATGAAGTGCGATATATATATACTAGTTCCCAAGCTTTGCCTTCGTCTGCCACAAAAACATCCTAATACGCCTGAAGATCGGCTTAACCACCCGTGAAACGTAGCGTAATGGTTGAATGTGTGGGATTTCGGTAGACTCCTAATTTTTCAATGTATATAATAGGTCTAATAAGCTCAACTCGAAATAGAATTAATTAAAAAAGAAAATATATTTTTTGTTTCTTTTTGACATTGTTACCAGATCTACCATTTTTTTGTTCCTTTACTTTTTTTGTAAAACTGGTTGTGAGAGAGCAATTTTGTCAGTTTTTCCTTTTACCACTTTGACCATTAAAAAAAGTAAAGGAACAAAGCTATTAGTATCAAATTAATTGAACTGTATATTGACTAAACTTAATTGGAGTACTGAAGAACAACTCATTGAATTAATTTTTATGCAGTTTTGTGTTTGTTAAGATTTTTGATTCATTACACAGTCAACACACATTTTGGGGCAGAGATAATTCCTTTTGGAGATGAAAGCCCTTGGAGAGTATATGAGGAATCCCAAAGGCCAGATCCGTTATGAGTCGAACTTCCGCGTTATGGCATAATGAAGTTTTTGCTAGAGACCCTGTAAGGCATCAGGAATTTGCGTTATACCTTTGTTCACAGTTGTTTTAGCTTATTTTTGAAATGACGTGTCTGTAGTCAAATCGAATGAGGATTATTTTCGTAGAGCACTTCAACCCTCTAACTCGCTTCCTTCAATGTCCTATTTGTCCTTTATTTTAAGAGCCGCTTTTGGAGAAAGTATTGAGTATTGACCGACGACCCGCCCATTTGTCTTAATATATGTAACTTCGCGCTCTTGTACTTAATACTCTCCTTCTGACTACAACCTGAGTTAAATTTTATAAATTTGTCACCGTAGGACTTGTAGAACTTTGCGTCATTATGTCACGAAAGCATGGACTTGTCAACGAAAAAAATTATCATTATAATTATATTGCACTTAACCGACCATTTGAAACTTTTGTAACGGTATCCGATATAATCCGATCATCCCTTTTAGTTTGGACCATTTTGTCAGGTAGCATGGATTTGCCCACGAACAACATTGGTCATCACATACATATGTGTGGTCTAAAACCATTATTTCGATGGGATACTTTTTGATCGTATCAATGTGTATATACCGTTTTAGTCTAAATTTAAAGTTGCACTTGGTATTCCATGTTTACAAAAGTTACCTTTTTTTAACCCCTCCCTTTAGGCTAACCAACACACTTTTACACGACCAAAAATGTGCCTCATCGAAATAATGGTTTTAGACCCCAGGTATTTTTGGACGAAATTCGATTCAGATAATTTGGTGTCTGTCTGGCTCAGCCGATTTAAAGCAATTTTTGGACTTCATAAGATTTTGGTCAAACTTAATTTAAGCTCGCAGATGGGCCATATCGGTCTACTCCTACGGGTTCTTCCACACAAAAGTTAATTTTTTTCTAAGCCCTCCACCATAATATGGAGGGCATAATTAAATGTGTCATTCCGTTTGTAATACATCCAAATATTCATCGGATACCCTATAAAGTATATTTATTCTTGATCGGGGTAAAATTCTAAGTCGATATAACCATGTCCGTCCGTACGTCTGTTTAAATTAAGATACAGCTCGAAATTTTTAAGATAGTGCCTTATAATTTGGTAAAGAAGTGGCTGAAATTAAGTACTTAGTCTTCGTTTGGGCTATTAAACTTTTCATATGAAATTTGTCGGTATAGGTCCACGCCTTTATATAGCCCCCATAGAACGGTTCCTCCCGATTTTCGGTATTTTGAAGGTTGGGGCCTCAATATTCCTCAGAAAGGGCTGAAATGTGGTATTTAGTCCTTGCTCGGGGTATAACACTTTATCCCATAACTTTGTCGGTATAGATCCACGTCTTCATATAGATAGCCCCAATAGAACGGTACCCCCGGATTTTCGGTATTTTGAAGGTTGTTGTCTCAATATTCCACCGAAATAGCTGAAATTAGGTATTTAGCCTTCGTTTGGGGTATAAAACTTTTCATATGAAATTTGTCGGTATAGGTGCACGCCTTTATATAGCCCCCATAGAACGGTACCACCCGACTTTCGGTATTTTGAAGATTGTGGCCTCAATATTCCTCCCAAATGGCTGAAATTTGATATTTAGTCTTTGCTGGGGGTATTAAACTTTCCCCAAGAAATTTGTCGGTATAGGTCCACGCCTTTATATAGCCCCCATAGAACGGTACCACCCGATTTTCGGTATTTTGAAGGTTGTGGCCTCAATATTTCACTGAAATTGTTAAAATTTGGTATTTAGTCTTCATTGTGGGTATACAACTTTCCCCCAAAATGTTGTTGGTGTAGGTCTGCCCCTTTATATAGACCCCATAGAACGGTACCTCCTGGTTTAAGGTATTTTGAAGGTTGTGGCCTCAATATTTAGTATTTAGTGTTCGGTGGAGGTATTTAACTTTCCCCTCTAATTTTGTCACTATAGGTCCACACCTTTATATAGCCCCACATCTAGATTTTTGGTATTTTTTGCTTTTTTTTTTCACTTTACCTTGCAGAAATATCGAGAATTTGGTAATTAGTCTTCTTTGAGTCTAAAAACTTTCCGCAGGAATTTGTCGGTATAGATCGACGAAATTGCTGAAATTTGGTATTTAGTTTTCTTCATAAACGAAAGGAAATTAATTGTTCGATTTTACTTAATTACAACTCGTGGTGGAGGGTATAACAAGTTCGGCCCGGCCGAACTTAACGCCGTTCTTACATGTTTTTCTGTAAAATGCTGCGCACTATAACACTCGAAGGGAGTAACCCAATTGGTCATAACTTTCTGAATGGTAATATACTTTCAGGCAAAGATCGGGATCAGAATTCGGAAAAAATGAAATCTAATAGTTTTGAAACTTTTTTCAGTCCGTTGTCCTTCAGGCCCTTTTACGACGGTACAAATTTTTCCGGAGAAGTCCATACTTCCTTAGATAATGGCCTAACTAATTTGGGCATTATGTAAGATAACCCTCGAAGGGAGAAACCGATTTGGTTGTACATTGTATTAATTCTTACAGCCTCGAATTATGCCCTAATACTGACTACATCCGACCACCCTTTCGGATACCTCCCATACATGCCGATGCTTTCTTACTTGTTTTTCATATATTCAGTATTCTATATAGTGATTGATATACATAATTAATGCTGTCCGACCCAACTCACTCGGCGTTTCTCTTAGATGTTGCATTCTTCTGGAAAGAAAAAATCCTACAAACAATTTATAAAATATCATTAAGGATATCCTTGCAAATCTTCTTTTTCGGGGAAATAATTTCCTGACTGTTTTCGTGGTTTACCAGAATTCGCAAAAATCCTATAATAACATTTCACAGAAACAGCACATACAACAGATATGAACAGGTACGAAAAATTATGTTTTTCTGCTTTTCAATTATTCTTCGTACAAATATGAGCATCCTTAACTGTTTCATCTTCAACGAAAACGCTTAACACTCAAAATGAATAACAGATTTTAAAAGCAATTTTAACAATTAAAAACAACAAAAATATGAATATTTAAATCAATGTACCGAGCGGCATTAAGAACAGAGAAGGGGTCGTTGTTGAATACGAACAAAAGCAATAAAATTGAATACCAAGTGGAAACACAAGAATGGAAATTATGATATGATACAACAATAACATAAATGAAAATGTATGATTAAAAGAAGAAAAGCAAAAACAGCAACAACAGCAAAATACCCATTAAGTCTACAATAATTACTTTCATTTATTTGCAGGCAACGTTCTACGATAAAACCCAGCTGACGTCGAAAACGACTCCGGCTAATGATGGAGGTGGCAGCAATAACATACAACAAAAGCGGCAACATCAGAAACAACAACAACAGTTCACAGCTCATGATGCCTTAACAACAACAGCCACAAAGGATGATACAATAAATCGTCATGCCACAGCTGCCCCAAGTGCAGCTTATCAGAGACCCTACAGTCAAGTGGCGGTGGCCTATCAACAGCCACAAGAGCAACAGCCATCATTAGCAACACAGCATAAACAGATTGTGCGGGTCGTTGCTAAAAATAATAATAATGGCATTCAACAAAAGGATGTTCAGTATGTGACAGTTCCTCATCAGCATAATGCTGCTGCTCCTCCTGCATTTAATTATGAACGTTTACCTTTGCAATATTTGCAACAACAATTGCAGCAACAGATTGAGCGTGGTCATCAGCGACCTCAACGAGTGCAATACATTATAGCCATACCAATGTCGTATTTACGTCAATTGCAACAGCAACAACAACAGCAGTCTCATTTGCCACAACAGAACAATGGCCATCAACAGCAGTCGTTTCCACAATTACATGCTTATTCTTTGCAACCGGGTTACACGGTAGCAGCAGGTCCTTTAGCTCGTGATCACCATGGTACTTATCGTCCTGTTCATCGCTTTTCACCGACAGCTATCAATGATGTTCAGCAAATCAACGCTGGAGGGCAGCATCAACAGCAACCCTCACAAACCTCCGCCACTCCAGGCTATGTTACTCAATATATACAGGTGCCAGCCAGTGTGCTACTGGCTGCAGCCCAAGCAACTCAAGTTTATCAATCTCCTGCATCAGCCCATTCGCCACCTCCACCGGCATCTGTAGCAGCAGCAGCAGCACCACCACCACCACAACAACAAGTTGTCTATCATCATCAACCAACTCAACAACATCATCAACAGGAACCAATATCACAACAGCCACAATATTACTACTATCCCCAACAGCCGCAGCAGCAACAGCATCAACAACAGCCCCAACAGCAATTGAAACCAGCTCCTCCTGTGTCACATGTCGCACCGCCACCACTGCCACCACCACTTTATGGTAATTACCTTTAAGCTATTCAATTCCTTTGTTTGCAATTCCCTGATACTCTTTTGTTCTGTTCTGCGATTGAATTGGGAAAGGATTCAATTGAATTCTTAACCACAGATCTCGTTCATTTATCCACTTCTTTGGTGACTACTTGGATCACAAGTGATTGGTTGCTGCTGTCATACATTTCAATCAGGTGTTGTGTTTTCTTTTCTCTTTTCGCCATGTCGCTATGCCGCCCACTAGAAGTCACCCGGATTTGGGTCTTTTGTAAATGCTGAGCAATTTGCAATTAGAAGTTTGGATTTAATTTAAGCATAGAAGCGTAGTATTTAGGAGCTACCAAAGGGGACATTAATCATGGTATTTTAGATTTTAGCAGCACACAAAGAGAGACAAATGCTAAATTAGTGAGTAGTTGTCTGACTACTGGGAACCAAAAGGTAGCTAAAATCCCCAAAATACCGAAATAGGGTAAGCACCGTTATATGGGGGCTATACCAAATCATGGACCTATGTTAACAATTTTTAGTGGAGAGGTGCTGTGACCACTGGGAACTTCAAACGTCAAATTACAGGTATTCTAAAACATGGACCTATGTGGGCAATTTTTGGTGGAGATATTTGGTACCACTGGAAACCTCAAATGTTAAATTACTGGTAGTTGTGTCAAACAATTTAGCTCAAATCCTCAAATTACCGAAAATCAGGAGATACATTATATGGTGGCTATACCAAAACACGCCGTGAGGAACTCCCCGTTTTACTGTACGGGTCTTGGAATTATTATACCCTCAGCATTTATGCTAACGAGGGTATATACACTTTCATACGGGCAAAATGTGCCTCATCGAAATAATGGCTTGGAGTCGATTGAGCAATGTCCGTCCGTCTGTGTGTCTGGCTGGCTGGAGAGCACGATAACTCTCGAACGGATCAACCGATTCGATCCAAAATTACATACATACATACATATGTTCCCACAACATCCCTGAAGGGACAAGGGAGACTTCTCTCATATCAATGAGTGCACGCCGATTCATATTGGCTCAATGATATGGGACCTACTTTTTATTGCCGAGTCCGAACGGCGTGTCTTACGACACCACTTGTAGAGAAGTTTTTCATGGCTTAAATACTCAGGAAATGTCGCCGGCATTACTGAGGGGGAATTTTGCCACCGTTGAAAATTTGATGTTGCTTGGCCTGGGATTCGAACCGCAGACCTTCTGAGTGCAAGGCGGACGTGCTAACCATTGCACCACGGTGGTCCCCGATCCAAAATTTGACTTTGGACAAAATATTACGATCCAAAATTTGACTTTCGTAATATTTTGTCCAAACTTAGTTTAAGTTCGAAGATGGTACCTCCCCCATAAAAGTTCGAAAATGTTCTGAAAATTTGTGCGCACCATAACTCTTGAAGGAAGTAACCGATTTGACTTACACTTTGCACATCGTGAAGTTTCTACTAAACTTAGATGAGGTTCCAAAGTGGACTCAATCGGTCCACTCCTTCGGGTACCTCCCACACAAAATTTCGGATAAGTTCAGATTAGGAGCTGCTCTCGAATCGCTTTGATTTTTCTTGCAACAAGTTGTGTTCATTGCCCCCTATACGACGGTAAAAGTTTCATCTGGAGCAAGTCCATACTTCCTGAGAAAATAGCCTGAAAGATGCCAAAGGCCCCTATAACACCGTGTGCATTGAATGGAGCGCAAGATAACTCTCGAGCGGATCTGCCGATTCGGTCCATATTTTGGCCTTCGTAATATTTTGTCCAAAAATAGATTAAATTTGAAGATAAGCCATATCGGTCCACCTTTTCAGGTACCTCCCCCACAGAAGATCAAAAATGTTCGGAAAAATTGTGCGCACGATAACTCATGACGGGAGTGATCGATGTAATCCATACTTAGCACATCCTAATATATCTGCCAGATATAGATCAGTTTCGAATATGGACTATATTTGTCCACTCCTTCTGGTACTTTTCACACAAAATTTCGGAAAATTTCACTTTAATACCTGCTCTCGAATAGCTTTGATTTTTGTTGAAGCGATTTTTATTCGCTACCTCCATTACAACGGTAAAAGTTTTTTCAGGGGCAAGTCCATACTTCTTCGGATAACAGCCCGAAGTTGAAAAAAAACCCTATGTGTGGCTGTCGGAGAGCACGATAACTCTCGAACTGTTCAACCGATTTGGTCCAACATTTGGTCTTCGTCATATTATATCCAAACTTAGTTTCATGGGGCAATACCGGGTCCACAACTTCCGGTACTTCTCCCCAAAAATGTCACTAAACTGCTAGGACGATATCACTTGAATGGAGCTACCAAACTTTGGATCTCCTAATATTTTGTCAAAATTTAGTTTAACTTCTAAAACGGTCCATATCGGTCCTCCATAAGGGTACCTCCCCCACAAAGGTTCAACATTCATGTCTTAGTGCAGTTAATTCCTAATCCACATTTTTGTCGGCAAGTTCAAATGTCCAAAAAGGGCCACAAAATTCTGATGAGACCTTAAATACATTCGATCTCTTCGTAGGTGAAAGTTTCACTTCACATTCACTTCATCTGTCGGCAAAGCCGACTGATACTTTTTTACTTGTTTTTTCTGAACTTCACAAACAACTGGCGTCCACACACTTAGTTGGTTATCCAACGTTTCAAACATGGCTGGACTCCGGAAAATTCACAGTACCACAACAGTATTACACATATCAGTCGGGTAACCAGAACCAGAACAATCCGACCGGCCGAATAGCCCTGGCGACCTATTAAAGGCCTTTTACTTATCGAAGGACTTTGATACCATCAACTATGCCAAGCTGTTCGAGGCGTTTGACTTATCGAAGGACTTTGATACCATGAACAATGTCAAGCTGTTCGAGGACATTGAGAAGCTCTATGGACTCGGATTTGAGAGAGTTCAACCCAGTACCAATGTTTCATTATTTCAAGTGGTGTAGCCGTTTTTTCCGCTTATGCTCGACTTCAAGAGTAAGTTCCCTAACACTTGGGGTCGTCACCCTAATTTGCTATTCCCATCGACTCTGGTGGAAAGTTTGGTCTAATTTCGGGTGTTCGATCAGCAGGTATGTTGTGAGCGACTGCAGCTGTGATGTTGATACTCGAGGATCTTATGAAATGGGCTAATCTCTGAAGCGGTAATTGGTAAATTCTCTTAACTCTTGCCAATCAGCTTTTCAATGGTTCAGAAAAATAGGGCGGCCAGAGGCTATGAAGTCGGGTGGTCTGTTAAAAGGGAAGATTATAGAGAGGTGGTCTTAGTCATGGCAAAAAGGCATGTTGCCAGGACACGTCACACAACAGTGATGTCTGGTGAACGCTGGGAATATCCGCCTTTTCTTGTAGGAGCCTCTCCGGTCATTGCCCAAGCTCCTTGTACCAGATGGTTTTTACCCTCTAAAAGCGAACTAATACCAGTCATATTAATCAAGGCACAACCATTCATCGATAGAAGACCTCAAGACGTTTTCTGTCTATAGAAGACCTCAAAACTGTTTATAGAAGAGCTAACGAAGATTTCTGTCTGTAGAAGATCTCAAGAAGTCTTCTATAGACTGAAGACCTCTTAATGCAGGCAAAAGACCTCTTGATGCAGGCAGAAGACCTCTTAAGGTCCTCTATGGGCAGAATACATCTTGAAGTCTTCTATAGGCAGAAGACCTCTTGAAGTCTTCTATAGACTGAAGACCTTTTGGGGCCTCCTGTAGGCATAAGACCTCTTGAAGTTTTCTACAGACTGAAGATCTCTTGAAATCTTCTATAGACTAAGTATCTCTTGAGATTTTCTATAGACTGAAGATCTCTTGTGGTCTTCTACAGACAGAAGACCTCTTGAGGTCTACAGAGAGAATACCTCTTGAGGTCTTCTATAGGGAGAATACTTCTTGAGGTCTTCTATAGACAGACGACCTCTTGAAGTCTTCTACAGACAGAAGATCTCTTGAAGTCTTCTGAGACTGAGAATCTCCTGAGATCTTCTATAGACTGAAGATCTGTTGAGGTCTTCCATAGACAGAAGGCCTCTTGAGGTCTTCTATAGACAGAAGGCATCTTCTATAGAGAGAAGACCTCTTGACGTTTTATATAGAGAGAAGACCTCTTGGGGTCTTCTATAGACAGAAGACCTCTTAAGGTCTTCTAAAGGCAGAAGACTTCTAGAGGTCTTCTATATATCTTCTAAAGAAGACATCAAGAAGTATTTTGCCAGTAGTACAGATCTTCAGTTAATAAAATACCTCAAAAGACCTTACGTCTATAGAAGACCTCAACAGGCCTTCGGTATATAGATGAAATCAACAGACCTTCTGTCTTTAGAAGACCTCAACAGATCTTTTGTGTATAGAATACCTCAACCGACCTTCTGTCTATAGGAGACCATAATAGATATTCTGTCTCTAAAAGACCTCAAGACCTCACAAAAGTCATCTGCCTTAAGAAAACTTCATGAGGTCTTTTTCTATAGAAGACCTCAAGAGGCATACTGTCTGGGTTTGGAAATCTAATTTCAGTTCGTCTTATAGGAAAAAATTTTTGTATTAAGACCCTATGTTCCAAAGAAACATCCCCGAAGTTGGCAAGGGAGACTTTTCTCCTATTAATGAGTGCACCCCGATTCATGTTTGCTCAAAGATATGGGACCTAATTTTTATTGCCGAATCCGAGCACCAGCGGCGTAGTTTAAATGGCTGATATACTCAGTAAATCTCGCTAACATTACGAATTTGAAAATTTGATTATGTCTGTCCTGCGGGTATACTTGCTTGTCTGCTAATAGATAAATATATAGATAGATAGATAGATAGATAGATAGATAGATAGATAGATAGATAGATAGATAGATAGATAGATAGATAGATAGATAAATAGATAAATAGATAGATAGATAGATAGATAGATAGATAGATAGATAGATAGATAGATAGATAGATAGATAGATAGATAGATAGATAGATAGATAGATAGATAGATAGATAGATAGATAGATAGATAGATAGATAGATAGATAGATAGATAGATAGATAGATAGATAGATAGATAGATAGATAGATAGATAGATAGATAGATAGATAGATAGATAGATAGATAGATAGATAGATAGATAGATAGATAGATAGATAGATAGATAGATAGATAGATAGATAGATAGATAGATAGATAGATAGATAGATAGATAGATAGATAGATAGATAGATAGATAGATAATAGAATCGTATAGAAATAAATATTCTCCAGAAACATATCACAACTCCGCAACATGCAAACGTATCTTATGAGCAACAACACATTTCTTGAGGATTCAATAAACCAAATTTGTTTTAGAATTATACTAAATAAATCTACTTAAATTTACATCACTAAGTTAGACTATAAATCGTTCATATAAATTTTCACAATTCATAGCAAAAAAAATCAATTAACGCACCCCTTTTCTTCATTTCCTTTCTTTACACATCACCTGCAATTAAAGCATATCAACCTCAGGAACAACAACAAGCAACGCAACAATACGAACAACATCAGCAGGCGCCCCCAGCTGTACAATATCAGGTGCAACACTTACAGCCGGAGCAATTGCAGCAGCAACAACAATTGAATGTGGTGGGTAAACAACAGGATGAAGCAGCGTATAGCCATCCACATCACCCGCACTCAAATGGTCAACATGAATCCGCACAAGTGGTACCACAAGAGTTGGCCCAAAAAACTTTGGCACCACCACCACCGCCTGCAGCACCTGCACTTGTACCCCAGCAAACGTATCAGCCTGTTGTTCACTACAATCCGCAGTATCTGCTGCAATATGAGCAACCTCAGCTACCAGCAAAGCACCATCTTAAATACCAACAACCACAATTGCAACTTCAGCATGTGCACATTAATCCTTCCCATTTGAACTCTAACCCCCAACCTCACCCACACGCACAACCCCATCGTTTTCAATTGCAAGCAGCACCACAACCACCTCCACCCCAACCTTCATCCCCAGCATCATCACCCAACGTACCCCAGCAAACAACAATTGTAGACAATTTAAATAACTTAGCATATTCACAGCCGACAACCATACAAGGGCCCACGCCAGTACCATACACGCATTTGGCACCACCACCTTTGGGGTCGACTCTACATATTGCTCCACCACCACCAGCTGCCGTAGTGACTCCATTCTACCATCCATTGCCACCAAATGCTCTGCAACCTGCCTTTAGCCCATTGGGAATTCCAAGTAAAGTGACATCATTCACCAATGTCTTGCTTCAGCCATTTGCTCATGGACACGGTCATGGTCCTACGTATCAAACAACACCGGAAATTGGACCCGTAGGTAGCACACTGCCATTTTATAATCATGCCGGTGGTCTACAGTATAGCTCTCACCTCTACCATCCACCCACATCAGTCAGTGCCATAGTAAACAAAGCAGTGGCATCACCTGCAGCAGCAATAAGAACATCAGCTAAAGCTCCATCTTCTTCGGCCACAGCAAAGGCACAGGTCACAGATGGTAGTCGGACCATAGTAAAATACCCCTAAGAGACGGCCAGAGTAAAATCAACAGTAAAATAAGAGGAGCATATCGTCAGCAATTCATTCCATTCATTTTGGTGTGACTATTTTTGTTTGCCCTCCTCTTCTCACCTTCACAACTAATGGTAACAGCAGCAAGAGCAACATGAAAGTGCATAACGGTTTTATGTGCTTGATAATTACTTAGTATTATTAAGTTTCCCATTCATTTTCAACTGAACCGTTTTGGAGCTTTGGCATCATTGTGTTTTAGCAGCTTCTTTTGTTTATCCCACATTGTAAAAGTCATGACTTCCCAGTATCAAACCAGCCAGCTTTAGCAGAAGTAGTAGTAGCAGAAGTAGTAGTAGTGGTGTGCAGCCTTTTGAACGTCATCTCTAATGTACCCGCACAAAAGGATGGAAAATATTTTCAAAAGAATGTAAGTATACAAACATATTTTTTTTAAATAGCTATTCTCTTTTTACTATAGGCGAACAACGTAGTTTTATTTTGTGTTGCACAATGAAGAAGAAGGTTATATTTCGATATAGAGTATTGTTTACGCTTCTTGACTTTAGGAGGCCTTCTGTAAGCATATAGAGAACGAGAAGAGGTCTTCTGTCTATAGAGGACCTCAAGAAGTCTTCCGTCTCTAGTAGACCGCAAGAAGTATTTTGTCTATAGAAGACCTCGCGAGGTATTCTGTCTATAGAAGACCTCAAAAGGTATTCTGTCTATAGGAGACCTCAAGAGGTCTTCAGTCTATAGAAGATCTAAAGAGGCTTTCTGTCTGTAGAAGACCTCTGTATATTGAAGACCTTAAGAGGTCTTCTGTCTATAGGACACCTCAAGAGTCTTCTGCCTATAGAAGACTTAAGGAGGTATTCTGCCTATAGAAGACTTCAAGAGGTCTTCTGCCTATAGAAGAAAGTCTTCTGTATAAAGAAGACCCAAAGAGGTCTTCTGCATATAGAAGACCTCAAGAGATCTGCTGCCTATAGAAGACCTCAAGAGGTCTTCTCTCCATAGAAGATCTAAAGAAGACCTCAAAAGGTCTTCTGTTTGTAGAAGACGATAAGAAGTCTCAAGAGGTCTTCTGTCTATAGAAGACCTCAAGAGGCCTTCTGTCTATAGGAGACCTCAAGAGGTCTTCTGTCTATAGGAGACCTCAAGAGGTCTTCTGTCTATAGGAGAAATCAAGATGTCTTCTGTATAAAGACCTCAAGAGGTCTTCTGCCTATAGGATACCTCAAGAGGTCTTTTGTCTATAGAAGACCTCAAGAGTTCTTCTGTATAAAGAAGACCCCAAGAGGTCTTCTGCATATAGAAGACCTCAAGAGATCTGCTGCCTATAGAAGACCTCAAGAGGTCTTCTGTCCATAGAAGATCTAAAGAAGACCTCAAAAGGTCTTCTGTTTGTAGAAGACGATAAGAAGTCTCAAGAGGCCTTCTGTCTATAAGAGACCTCAAGAGGTATTCTGTCTATAGGAGACCTCAAGAGGTCTTCTGTCTTTAGGAGAAATCAAGAGGTCTTCTGTATAAAGAAGACCCCAAGAGGTCTTCTGAATATAAAAGACCTTAAGAGGTCTTCTGTTCATAGAAGATCTAAAGAAGACCTTAAGAGGTCTTCTATCTGTAGAAGACGATAAAAAGTCTCAAAAGTTCTTCTGTCTATAGGAGACCTCAACAGGTCTTCTGTATAAAGAAGACCCCAAGAAGTCTTCTGAATATAAAAGACCTCAAGAGATCTGCTGCCTATAGAAAACCTCAATAGGTCTTCTGCCTAAAGAAGTCCTCAAGAGGCCTTCTGCCTTTACAAAACCTTAAGAGGTCTTCTGCCTATAGAAGACCTTCTGCCTATAGAAGACCTCAATAGGTCTTCTCTCTATAGAAAACCTCAAGAGGTCTTCTGTATATAGAAGACCCCAAGAGGTCTTCTGTATATAGAAGACCTCAAGAGGTCTTCTGTATATTAAAGACCTTAAGAGGTCTTCTGCCTGTAGAATACCTCAAGAGGTCTTTTGCCTATAGAAAATCCCAAGAGGCCTTCTGTTTATAGAAAACCTTAAGAGGTCTTCTGTTTATGGAACACCTCAAAAGGTCTTCTGTCTATAGAGAACTTAAGGAAATCTTCTGTCCATAGAATTCTTCAAGACTTCTTGTGTCCAGAGAATACTTCCAAAGGTCTTCTGTCCATAGCCGACCTGAAAAAATTTTTTGTATATAGAGACTAGAAGAGGTCTTCTCTCTAAAGGAAACCTCAAGAGATCCACTGTCTATACAGGACCTAATGATGTCATTTGTCTTTAGAAGACTTAAAGAAATTTTCTGTCTATAAAATACTAAAGGGGATGCCTGCCTATAGAAGACCTCAAAGGTATTCTGATTATACCTCAAGATGATTTCTGCCTATGGAAGACCGCAAGATGTCTTCTGTCTATAAAAAACCTCATGACGACTTTTGTCTTTAGAAGACCTCAAGAAGTCTTCTGTCTATATAAGCCCTCAAGAAGTATTGTGTCTATAGAAAACTTCAAGAGGTTTTCTGTCTCTATAAAAAACCTCAAGACGTCTTCTGTTTTTGAAGACCTCAAGAAGTCTTCTGTCTATATAAGCCCTAAGTCTTTTCCTATAGAAGACCTCAAGAGTTCTTCTGTCTATAGAAGACCTAAAGAGGTCTTCTGTCTATAGAAGACCTCAAGAGGTCTTCTGTCTATAGAAGACCTTAATGGAAGATCTCCAAAGTTATTCTGTGTATTGAAGACCTCAAGAGGTATCTTTTTATAAAAAAAACCCAAGAGGTTTTCATTCTATGAAAACATCAAAAGGTCTATAGAAGACCCTCACAGGTCTTCTGTTTGTAAAAGACCTCAGAAGGTCTTCTGTCTATAGAAGACCTCAAGAGGTCTTCGGTCTATAGAAGACCTCAAGAGGTCTTCTGTCTATAGAAGACCTCAAGAGGTCTTCTTTGTATAGAAGACCTCAAGAGGTCTTCTTTGTATAGAAGACCTCAAGAGGTCTTCTTTGTATAGAAGACCTCAAGAGGTCTTCTGTGTATAGAAGACCTCAAGAGGCTTCTGTGTATAGAAGACCTCAAGAAGTCTTCTGTGTAGAGAAGACCTCAAGAGGTCTTCTGTCTATAGAAGACCTCAAGAGTTCTTCTGTCTATAGAAGACTTCAAGAGGTCTTCTGTCTATAGAAGACCTCAAGAGGTCTTCAGTCTATAGAAAAGTCCTCAAGAAGTATTCTGCATATAGAAAACCTCAAGAAGTATTCTGTGTATAGAAGACTTCAAAAGGTCTTCTAACTTTAGAAGACCTCAAGAGGTATTCTGTCTATGGAATAATTCAAAAAGTCATCTGTTTATAAAAGAATTTAATGGAAGCTCTCAAAAGTTATTCTGTCTATTGAAGGCCTCAAGAGGTATTTTTTTTATAAAAAAAACCCAAGAGGTCTTCTTTCTATGAAAACATCATAAGGCCTTCTGTGTATAGAAGACAACAGAAGGTCTTCTTTCTATAGAATACCTCAAAAAGATAACAGAAGGTCTTCTTTCTACAGAATACCTCAAAAGGTCTTCTGTCTATGGAAGAGCTTAAGATCAAGAGGTTTTATGTCTATAGAAGACCACATGACTTCTGCTTTCAGATACAGAAAACATCATGTTAAGACGTCAAGAGGTGTTCTGTCTATAGAAAACTTCAAGTGGTCTTATACCTCTAGAGATCTTTTGCACATCGAAGACCACAAAAGTTCTTCTTTTGTCTATCGAATAACTCAAAAGGAATATCTCAAGAAGTCTCTTGCCCATAGAAGACCTCATTAAGTCTTCTGTCCATAGATGACTTCAAAAGGTCGTCTGCAAATGAGAGACATCAAGATGTTTTCTATACATAGAAGAACTGAAGAAGTATTATTTGTTTTTCTATGGCCGATTCTCGAAAAAAGTTCGGCGCACTGATGTGGCGTATGATGAACATGTTGCATGCACATGTGTACATAAAGAATACGCACTACGACAAATACTTGTTTTAACGGACATATACCTTTTTACTTTTTAGATAACCCTTACATTCAAAGGTTCCCTTCCTGCCCATTGTGCACTGTTATGTGCATTATATTACCAATGGTTTAACGGAATGAGCTAAGTTGTGCTGAACCACTTTCTAGGATTCCATGGTTAAAAGTTGTAAATTGTGTGAAAGTGTAAATGTGTTTTTTTACTATCACAAAGTGTAGAACTTTAAAGTGTGTGTCTCTTTTAAGGTAGAACAGTTAGTAGAAATATAGAGATGGTGTTTTGGTATTTTTTGCTGCTATCCAAATTACTTTCACAAATTCGGCAAGAATATAAACAAACGAAGCAAAATGAAAGTGCTAAAACTCAATTCGTTCTTTATGAGAAAATACAAAATAACAGAGACATAGAGAAAAACAATGGTGTACGTTTCAAATATTATAAAATTTTGTAAGCTTTCTTCTGTTCCACAGAGTGACAGGATATTAGGTAATAAAAGGTGAACTCGAAATAGAAAAAAATAAAAAATGCAACAAATAACGTTCATTCTAATAAGACAAAAATATATGAAGGAAAACTAGTTAGAGAGGGCTAACGTCAGGTAGCCAAAATAACAAACCCAGGGCATAAGCCTTGGTCATATTAAATTTCTGTAAAAAAAAAAGGTTTTCTTTTAAAGCACATGAATATCAAATAAATCTCTTAGATTTATAGTATCAAAGATAAAGAATAGTTTTAAAGTACTGGGGATTTTTAGGAATTTCACCCTAACCGAACATAATTATCAACTTATTTTCAATACAAACAGTGAAGAAGATATAAAACAATTAGTTTGGAAGATAAGTAATGTCAATTTACCAGGATTGAACAAAAAATCTTCTCTTCATTGAGCTCATCTCTAAAGAAAACAACAACTGAATGAATAATATTGTTGATGGATACTGTCTACTTTATAGGGTCTCAGATGAATATTTCGATGTATTACAAACGGAATGACAAATTTTTATTATAACCTCCATATTATGGTGGAGGGTATAAAAATACAATTTTTTTCTTTCTTCTTTATATTATCATTATACGCTCATCGAAGTAATGGTTTTTTACCTCAAGTATGTTTGGACGAAATCAGTTTCAGATAATTTTGAGTTGATTTAGCGATGTTTGTCTGTCCATTCGTCGAACGTATCAAACGATATGCTTCAAATTTTGGATATCGTATTATTTTGTCCAAACTTAGTTTAAGTTCGAAGATATGCCATATCGGTCTACTTCTTCCAGTACCTTCTTCGACAAGAATTCAAAAATGTTCGCTTAAATGGAGAAGAGAGTAACCGAATTGGACATAACTTCGCATAGGGTATTGTTACTTGCAGTCATAGACCAAGTTTGAATATGGACTAAATCGATATAATCCTTCGTGTACCTCCCACGCAAAATTTGAAAAAAATGACAATGACGAAAGGTCCTCTCGGAACGTCTTGAAATTATTTGAAATTTTATATCTTCTTGAGGGCCCTGTTACTTCCTGAGATAATGGTCCAGAAGCTTAAAACACGTCTGCCGGCATTAACTAATCCTCGAAGGCAGAAACCGATTTGGTCCAAACGTTGTACATCATATTATTTCTTTCAGACTAGGATTGATTACATATAAGGACTGGGATCGCTTTTAATTTTTTGTGTGCGTCCCTATGTACGAAAAAATGTCCCATTTTTTCGGGGACAAGCCCATATCAAATAGAAGTCAGAAGAATTTTCTTTATTTCGTTTCTTTAAGTCCGAGGCTGAGGGTATATCTAGGTCGGTAAAGCTGACTGATAGTTTCTGACTTGTTGTAATAACCTTTATTACTATCTTACGAGGGCTGCACGATAACTTTCTGGCTTAAGCAACACTGCGTGTTGCCATGCGCTATTTGACATTTTTTGTTGGAAAGTTTGACAGTTTTTAGCCTAAACGTACTCAGGACAGTTTGACATACGACCATGTGTTTTTCTTTTGTTTACACTGCACAGTGGATCCTCTGGAATGGAGAAATTGGCCAAATATTTCTTGTACAAATATCAAGCTGATGCATTGGTTACAGCTTTGTGTTGCTGCTAAGATTTTAAGAAACCATGAGCATAGCATTCTCTCCCTTTTCCCATGGTATGAATTGTTTGTCTGTTAATAAAAATGTCATGAACAAAAGTTCCAATTATCTTATGATGTTTAAATAGGCATGGGAAAAAATACAACATAGAAACCAACCAATTTGTCCGAAAATTGGTAAACATTTTTAAAATAGATAGCGTTCTTCTTGGAAGACACGTATCGCCCTCGTAAGTCATACTTGACAGATAAATTCATGACCTTTCCATTGGCGCCAAATATATTAATGTACGTGGTCAGAGTTATACCCTAATATATCCATAGATACCATATTCTAGGACAGTTTTAGTCTGCGACCTACCATTTAAAGTCTGGCATTGGGTAATCTCAAACACATGATCTACATTGGAAACATTTTTCCTGAGGTGGGCACTGGTTGGCATCTCCACTAAACCCTTAAGTCACATTTAAATTTATGATAGAATTGGCATTACAAAATACACTAAAAAAACATACAGCGAACTGGAATTCAACAACAAGTTCAAATATTATCTATAAAAAAAGCGATTACCGATATTCGATATTTTGGATAAATTTACTTGCACGTAAATTGTATGTTGTACTCACTATAAAACAAGTAAAAAAGTATCAGTCGGCTTTGCCGACAGAGATATACCCTCAGCCTGTGTATATTGAAACAATTTTTTCCCAAAATACGTATGTATTTAGGGGGTTTTAAAAATTTTGGGCGTTTGAACAGACAAAAATGTTGATTAGGATTAAAGATCAGAAGTTTTGCGGAGGAGATACTAAAAGGAATGGATCGACATTGACCGTTATGGAAGTGGATCTCCAGCCGCAACATATGGTGCCATAGGGGGTTTTTACACTCTTCGGTCTGTTTGCTCAAGAAGTATGGACTTGCCCCTAAAAAAACTTTTACCATCGTAAATGAGGCAGCGAATGCAAGTTGCTTCAACAAAAATCAAAGTGATTTGATATCAGGTCTTAAAGTTAACTTATCCGAAATTTTGTGTGGGAGGTACCGGATGGACTTGACAAATATAGTCCATATTTGAACCTGATCTATATGTGGTAGATATATTAGGATGTGTAAAGTATAGACCAATTCGGCCACTCTCTTCAAGAGTTACCGTACGAACAATTTTTCCGAACATTTTTGAACTTTTGTGGGGGAGGTACCTTAAGGAGTGGACCGATATGGCTTATCTTCAAACTTAAACTATGTTTGGACAAAATATTACTAAGACCATATTTTGGACCGAATCAGCAGATCCTTTCGAGAGTTATCTTGCGCTCCAACTACCTTACACGGTGTCATAGGGGTTTTTTGCAACCTTCATGCTATTTTCTCAGGAAGTATGGACTTGCCCCTGATGAAACATGTACCGTCGTATGGGGGGCAGTGAATACAACTTGCTAAAACAAAAATCAAAGCGATTCGAGAGATGGCCCTAAACTGAATTTTTCCGAAATTTTGTGTGGGAGGTACCCGAAGGAGTGGACCGATGTAGCTCATCTTCGAACTTAAACTAAGTTTGGGCAAAATATTACGAAAGCCAAAATTTGAACCGAATCGTCCCTTCGAGAGTTATAGTGCGCTCCAGCCAGCAGGACAGGCAGACAGACGGACGGACATGGCTAGATCGACTCCAAATTGTCTAGAACACATTTCGTCCAAACATACTTGGGGTCTAAAACCATTATTTCGATGAGGCACATTTTCATCGTATCAAAGTGTATATACCCTCCTTAGCCTAAAGGCTGAGGGTATAAATATTACATTTATTTTTTTACATATTAAATATTAAAATTTTAAAAACAAAAACTAATAAAACAAGTGAAAAAGTATCAGTCGGCTTTGCCGACAGAGATATACCCTCAGCCTGTGTATATTGAAACAATTTTTTTCCAAAAAACGCATGTATTTAGGGAGTTTTAAAAATTTTGGGCGTTTGAACTGACAAAAATGTTGATTAGGATTTAATATAAAAAGTTTTGCGGAGGAGATACTAAAAAGAATGGATCTCCAGCCACTACATATGGTACCATAGGGGTTTTTTAGAACTTCAGGGATGTTTGCTCAAGAAGTATAAACTTGCCCCTGAAACAACTTTTCCCATCGCAATTGAGGCAGCAATGCAAGTTGCTTCAACAAAAATCAAAGTGATTCGAAAGCAGGTCTTAAAGTGAATATGTATCCGAAATTTTGAGTGGGAGGTACCGGATGGAGTGGACAAATATAGTCCATATTTGAACCTGATCTATATCTGGTAGATATATTAAGATGGGTCTTAAACTGAACTTATCCGAAATTTTGTGTGGGAGGTACCGGAAGGAGTGGACCGATTGAGTCCATATTGGAACCTCATCTAAGTCTGGTAGAAATTTCACGATGTACAAAGTATGGGCCAAATCGGTTATTCCCTTCAAGAGTTATAGTGCGCAAAAATTTCCGAACATTTTCGAACTTTTGTGGGGGAGGTACCGGTCGGGACGGGGCCGACCATGTGATACCCTACACCACTACCCCTGTACATAAGCTTTTCACTGGTAAACATTTCTTTTAGGGAATATAATACGACTACCACCAAACATAATATGCCTCTTTCTCTCTGGGACCCCCATAAGCAAGCAAAATTTCGTGTCCATCCGATCAAAATTACGACCTGTAGCGTGATTGCAAACAAATGTCTGACCACCTTCGCCAACCAATGTAAAAGTAATATTTTCTTCTTCCACTGACAGGCTTTGCCGTTGGAATACCCGTACTAGAAGCCGAAATATTCACAAAGAAGAAAACTTTGAATTTTTCTCCACATGAGTTTTTCCCCATTCCGACCCCTAAATACTATCCGACTATCATCAAAATCAATAGGCTTCTTAAACTGTGTGACTATCCGATCAAAATTTCACCCTGAATATATTACTGACTTTTCTGATATCTCGGTTGTTTGCCCACTTACGCCAACATACTTTGCATCAATATTAAGGAGATCGTTTCTTCTTCTATTGACGGGCTTTCATTTTGGAATACTCCTACCAGAAGCGGAGATATTCGCATAAGAAACAAACGTTACTTTTCTCCACATAAGCTTTTTGCTTATTCCGACTCCTGAATATTATCCGACTATAACCAAACTTAATAGGATTCTTCCTCTGAGGGACCCGCATCAACTCCCAAAAAATTCGTGACGATCCAATCAAAATTGCGACCTGTAGCGTGATTACAAAAAAAAAAATCGGAAAATGGGATGCATTACCGACTATTGCAATATCTCTGTTGTTTGACCACCTACGACAACCTACTTTACATCGTTGCAAAGGTGATATTTTCTACTTTCCTCGCCAGGTTTTGCTTTTAATATACCTCTTAAAGAAACAGAGCTATTGGCTTTGAAATAAAACGTTGACTTTTTCTCCAAATAAGTTTTTTGCCCATTCCGATCCCTGAATATTATCCGACCTTCAATAGGCTTCTTGCCCTCCGGGACCCTCATCAACACCCAAAATTTGGTGACGATCCGATCATAATAAAGTAGATTGACAGACGGACGGACGGACGCACATAGATCGACTCAACTCGTCGAGACATTCATTTTGGTATATATAAGCTTGGGCCTACGACCATTATTTCGATGCGTTACAAACTTTTTGGCCAAAACCAACTTATAATATCCTCCCCACATAGTGGTGTAGGGTATAAAAACACAAACATCATATTAATTGGATCGATGCACAGTGGTCGAAATCACTGATCTAGCGGCGCGAAATTAATAACTTGGAAACGAATGGAGATATCTTTCTGAAATTTTGCACAAACTTAGTCTGTGTCCGTGGGCAATAATGGACTAAATATGAACAACATCGACTAATATTTTGGTATAGCCCCCATATAACGGTACCTCCTGATATTCGATATTTTGAGGATTTAAGCCACCCTTTCTTTCCAAATTAGTTGTAATTTGGTACTTAGGGTTCCTAGTTATCACTAAACCTTTCCACAAAAAATTGTGGACATAGGTCCACGTTTGGCTATAGGGCGCTTTTAAGGTACCTCCAGATAACCGTACCGACAGATTTTGTGTATTTTGAGGATTTAAGCTATTTTTCAAGACCATTTATCAGCAAGATTTGCAGCTAAATTTTAGTTATTCGGAATCTAGGAAGTCCAATTTAATTAGTAAAAAAAAATTGGACTGAACCTCAGTGGACCTTGGTAGTTACGCTCCATTCAACAAAAGTATATTGAACTAAAAACATAAAAAAATAATAATTTTTGAAAATTTATTGCTACATAACTATGTAACTTCAGACCCAAAACATTTTTTTTTAAATTAACTTACACCAATAAAAAATAAACTTTGTTTAGTTTTATTACGAATTTATTAAACAATTAAATAAATATGAAATCAGCGCCCTATTCCTCGAAACAACTTATCGCTTTTCATTTTGCATTTATCAAAAAGTAGTTATTTTGAAAAGTGATAACCTTTTTTTGTTCCACAAAATTACTTTTCAATTTCCCTTGCACTTAGCAAATTTGTCTATCACTGTTCTTTTAGCACAGTTGTTGTGCTCTCTTGCTCAATTTTTCCGCCATATTGGTAAGTCTCTCAGTTCTCTTGCAAAGTGTGAATGATATTTGTTCCACAGAATGTTTTATCATCTTTGCATTATTTTTTACTTGGCAATAATAAATAAGACATGTAAAATTGAGAAGAGCGAAAAAATGAAATGAAACTGATATTATTAAAAGTAAATAAAATAAAATAAAATAAAATAAAATAAAATAAAATAAAATAAAATAAAATAAAATAAAATAAAATAAAATAAAATAAAATAAAATAAAATAAAATAAAATAAAATAAAATAAAATAAAATAAAATAAAATAAAATAAAATAAAATAAAATAAAATAAAATAAAATAAAATAAAATAAAATAAAATAAAATAAAATAAAATAAAATAAAATAAAATAAAATAAAATAAAATAAAATAAAATAAAATAAAATAAAATAAAATAAAATAAAATTAAATAAATTAAATTAAACTGAAATAAAATGAAACAAAATAAAATAAAATAATATAAAATAAAATAAAATAAAATAAAATAAAATAAAATAAAATAAAATAAAATAAAATAAAATAAAATAAAATAAAATAAAATAAAATAAAATTAAATAAATTAAATTAAACTGAAATAAAATGAAACAAAATAAAATAAAATAAAATAAAATAAAATAAAATAAAATAAAATAAAATAAAATAAAATAAAATAAATAAAAATAAAATAAAATAAAATAAAATAAAATAAAATAAAATAAAATAAAATAAAATAATATAAAATAAAATAAAATAAAATAATATAAAATAAAATTACGTGAAATAAAGTAAAATAAAATGAAAAAAGTAAAATAAAATAAATTAATATGAAATAAAAATAAAATAAAATAATTTTAATAAAGATTAAATAATAATTAAACGAAATAAATTAAAATAAGATCAAAATAAATCAAATGAAGTAAAAGAAAATAAAAAATAAAATAAAAAAATAAAACAATATAAAATAAAGTGAAATAAAATAAAATTAAGTGAAATAAAGTAAAGTTAATTGAAATAAAATAAAGTTAAAAAATAAATAAAATAAAGTAAAATAAAATAAAATTAAGGGAAATACAAATAAAATACAATAAAATTAAGCGAAATCAAACAAGTAAAAAGCGTTATGTTCGGCATAGAGTAATTTGTTTTCTTTCTCCACAAAGTGGAGAAGTTACTTGTCAAATTATAACTAATTCGTTGTAGAAATGTATCTAAAAACCTTAAAATAGCTGAAATCGAACGTAAGATGTAAGAGTTATCGTACGCACAATTTTTCCGAACATTTTTGAACTTTTGTGGGGGAGGTACCTGAAGGAGTGGACCGATATGGCTTATCTTCGAACTTAAACTATGTTTGGACAAAATATTACTAAGGCCAAACTTTGGACCGAATCGGCAGACCTGTTCGAGAGTTATTTTGCCCTCCAACCTCCTCACACGGTGTCATAGGGTTTTTTTTGCAACTTTCAGGCTATTTTCTCAGGAAGTATGGACTTGCCCCTGATGAAACTTATACCGTCGTATGGATGGCAGTGAATACAAGTTGCTAAAGCAAAAATCAAAGCGATTCGAGAGATGTTCCTAAACTGAACTTTTCCAAAATTTTGTGTGGGAGGTACCCGACGCAGTGGACCGATTGAGTCCATATTAAAACCTGATCTAAGTCTGGTACACGCTCCACGATGGGCAAAGTATGGACCAAATCGGTTACACCCTTCAAGAGTTATCGTGCGTACAAATTTTCCGAACATTTTCGAACTTTTGTGGGGGAGGTACCGGAAGGAGTGGACCGATATAGCTCATCTTCGAACTTAAACTAAGTTTGGACAAAATATTACGAAAGCCAAAATTTGAACCGAATCGGTTCATCCCTTCGAGAGTTATCGTGCGCTCCAGCCAGCCAGACAGACAGACAGACAGACAGACAGACGGACGGACATTGCTCAATCGACTCCAAATTGTCTGAAACACATTTCGTCCAAACATACTTGGGGTCTAAAACCATTATTTCGATGAGGCACATTTTGCCCGTATGAAAGTGTATATACCCTTCATAGCCTAAAGGCTGAGGGTATAAAAACTAATAAATCACTATGCAACACTGAAAATGCAAACAACTTCTAGTGTGCATTTTTTGATAGTACATATTTAGACTACAAAAACCTTAGTAGGGTTTTGTCCTGTCAGATCCAGTTCGTATTTTATGGCCGCATCTAAACCGGGCTAAAATTACACTTTTTTGCATTTATCGGGCCTTTATCTCAGAAACGATTAGGAATTTGGCCTTGCTGTCTTAGGCAATATTGCAGCCCTGAACTTGTAGAACTTATCCTTTGAACAGACCATATAGGAAAAACTCCCTCTAGGGCATCAAAATCTATAAAATGTAGAAAATTTTACATAATTGCTGATATTCTGGTCAGTATCGGCTAAACTATTGGGAGTTGAACCAAGTAACCTGAAACTCTAAAATGCTTACTTCATGTTGTTTCAGCGGAGTTTTGTATCATATCTTTTACAACACATATTTCAAACACAGTTCACACCAACAGTTTATTCTCGCATTTCGGATTTCACTACATTATTGAAATTTTTATCAAATGGTCGTTGAAAAATGTACTGAAAATAGAGGCATAGATGCATTTTACAACAATGACATGTTCTGAGGAGTTGTGTATTACATTCCAGGGAATATTTTTGCAAAAGAAAATATTCAGAAATAATTAACGATTTTGGAGATACGGTGTGAAATGTATAAAAATTGTGGAATTTTTGCATATGTTTTGAAATTTGATGCAATTAATATAGTTTTTCGAGTTCATTATTTCTCCACATATTTTATTCTTGTTCTTATCTACAAATTTGCTTCAGAGGTCAGAAGAAGATTCGCATTGGTTTCAGAGATATAGCCCTGAATTTCTTTCAAAACTCAATATTTAACCAGGTTTAGATGGGGCCATAAAATCCGAGCTGGATCTGTCACAACAAAACCCAACTAGGGTTTCTTGTCGTTTGGGTCTGTACTTTCAAAAAGTCCTCAGTTCGAATTGTTTGCACAAGATCACCTTAAAAATGTTGCACAGTGTATTTTAAAAGAGTTCCATGTCATAGATGTCAAATTTACCAGTTGTTGTACCAAAAATTTGACATTCAGGTAAGGGGTATTATGTCTTTGTGCATTAATTTGTAACATGCAAAAGGAAACGAGATATACCCATAGTTCCTTGTAGGAATACACATATAATAACTTTCTGAGACGATTTACGCATGTCCGTCTGTCCATGTATTTTTTTTTAAACAAAGTACAGGTCGCATTTATTGTCCGATTCTCATGCAAATTGGGGAAGATAGTTTTTTTGGGGAAAGGACGAACGCTATTTATTTTGATATTTGATTTGGATATAGCCCCCATATATATTTTCGCCCGATTTGAGGCATTTGGTGCACCAAATACGCAAATTCTTTCCGATTTTGATGCAATTTGGTATATGTGACGGAATTAGGTCTAGGAATAAGTGTGCCAAAGTATATCGAAATCGGTTCAGATTTAGATATAGCTCCCATATATATTCTCGGGGGAATTTAACTATTTGATGTGACGGTGGTTAGTCTAGAAATAAGTGTGCCAAATCATATCGAAATCGGTTCAGATTTGGATATATCTCCCTCAATATTATCGACCGATTTCAGATATTTAATGCACGAAACACGCTATATATGTCCAATCTTGATGGAATTTGGAATATGTGACGGAATTTGGTCTAGAAAAAATGTGAAAAATTATTTCGAAATCTGTTCAGATTTGGATTTAGCTCCCATATATATTTTACATGTTCCCAGTGGTGTTGGGTATTATATAGTCGGCCCCGCCCGGCTTTGATCCTTTCTTTACTGGTTTCATTTTTAGCCAATGGCTATAACCACGGTGCACTGATTTGAAAAATTACTTTACAAAAAATATATAGAAAAAAAAATAGAATTTACTTGTGAACATTTTCGTTCGATAACACTGTGCAACACAGATAATGCAAACAACTTCTTGTGTGCTTTTTTTGAAACTGTACATTGGAACTACAAAAACCCTAGTTGGGTTTTGTCCTGTCAGATCTAAACCGGGTTAAACTACATTTTTGGCATACATGGGGCTATTAGCTATTAGTAGCTCTGAAGTAGTAGAACTAAAGTGTTGAACATACCACTTAGGTCGTGGGTTAGATTCCCCAGCCAGGCAACATCAACATTTTCAACGGTAGCAAAATACCCCTCATTAATGTTGGCGACATTTCCTGAGTATTTCAGCCATGTAAAACTTCTCTATAAAGTGGTGTCGTATAACACGTCGTTCGGACTCGGCGATAAACAGTAGGTCCCATATCATTGAGCTAATATGAATCAGGGTACACTCATTGATATGAGATAAGTCTCCCCTGTCCCATCTGGGATGTTTGTGGAACAATTATATAGATGCTAATCTGTTGGGATATGAACCAAGTAACCTCTTGCAAAAATCTTCGAAAAATTGTGCTCAGCAATTCTTTAGACCATTTTGAAACTCTAAAATGGGTACTTCATGCTGTTCCAGCAGTTTTATATACCTTCTACATTATACTCATATTTAGGATTTCACCACATTATTGACATATTTATTAAATTGACGTTGAAATATATACTAAAGACGTTAAGTTCGGCCAGGCCGAACTTGTTATACCCTCCACCACCAGCTGTATTGAAGTAAAATTAAACAATTAGTTTACTTTCGTTTACGAAGCAGACAAAATACCAAATTTCAGCGAATTCGGTAAAACAATGTGACTAACCTCCGAAATACCGAAATTCTGGATGTACTGTTCCATGGAGGCTATATCAAGAAGACTTTACATTAAATTTCCGATATTTCGATCAAATCTTCAAAATATCGAAAATCAAGAGGTACGTTTTTATGGAGGATATAGGAACCCGCGGAGCTATACTGATAAGTCTAATGGAAGACTAAATAACAAGTTTCAGTCTTTCGGTATAATATTGACGTCACTGCTTTCAGAGTTACACAAATCGGGGGCTATATCGAAACGTGGACCTATACCGACGAATTTCAGTCAGAAAGGCTTTTACCTCCAAACAAAGACTAAATACCACATCAGTCACTTTGGTGGGTTGCTGTGCCCACAACCTTCAAAATACAGAAAATGGGGAGGTACCGTTCTATGGGGGCTATATGAAGGTGTGGACCTACACCGACAAATTTCATACTGGACGTTTAATACCCCATATGAAGACCAAAAACCAAATTTTAGCCCATTCGGTGGATTATTGTGACCACAGCCTTCAAAATACATAAAATTGGGAGGTACCGTTCTATGGGGGCTATATTAACGCGTGGACCTATACCGACACATTTCTTGGAGAAAGTTTTATATCCCCAACGAAGACTATCTACCAAATTTCCGGCATTTCTGAGCAATATTGAGGCCACAACCTTCAACACACCGAAAATCGGGAGCTACGTTCTATGGGGGGTATAGTGAAGGCGTGAACCTATACCGACAATATTCTGGAGTAAGTGTTTTACCTCCAACGAAGACTAGGTAACA
This sequence comes from Musca autumnalis, assembly GCF_047663935.1. Classification (NCBI taxonomy): domain Eukaryota; kingdom Metazoa; phylum Arthropoda; class Insecta; order Diptera; family Muscidae; genus Musca; species Musca autumnalis. The sequence goes on along the minus strand of NW_027411866.1, from coordinate 157,638,086 downwards.
CATTTCAACCATTTCGGTGTGAAAATGAAGCTAATACCCCGGTTACACTTAACCGGATTAACCCAGTGGGTTTGGGTTGGGTTTGGGTCTGTCCGTCCGTCTGTTGAAATGAAGACACAGCTCGCAATATCCTAGGATGTGTGATATTGAAAATGGCCTATATCGAACCACGTTTTGATGTTGCTCCCATAGAACGTTACCTCCCAATTTTCGGTATTTTGAGGGTTTATCCTCAATATCCCACCGAAATGGCTGAAATTTGCTATTTGGTCTTCGCTGGTGGTAAACAACTTTCGACTAAAAATTTGTGGGCCTAATCTTGACGTAACGATAAATGTATTCCCTCCACACATAGTAGTGCCGAACAGTCCGTTCGGCATGGGTGCAAAAGTATAAATGTGGGGTGAAAGAGGACACTCACCGCTTTCTGTAGTAAATACAAATAATATGCTAACCAACAAAGAAAATATAAGAAAGTATAGAAAACTATATATGTATTCCGGATCACGTAATACCCACACCTTTAAATAGTTTGACCTAATCTGTTGGAAACATTAGTTTAGAAATATTTAGTATTGAAAATCAAAATATCTTACAAATCGATCTCAATCACTTATTGTTCTCAAAGTAATATAATTTAAGTTAATTTGTAAAAATAATGTTTTACCAGGAAGTGGTAAATCAGCAGTGGCATAAAATATTGCGATTGTGGTTGCTCTTAGGGAGAAATTCGTGGACGAAGATAAAAAATCCGGCTACATTAAAAAAGGCTTCTAAAAAAGTTTTACGTCAAAGGAATAAAAAAATCACAACCCCAAAAGTTATTACTTTTCAACTCGGCAATTATGTCTATTTCTAAGATTTTAAACAAAAGAAGAATTTAACTAAACTTTAACATTAAACTGGAATACAATTAACCCCAGTCATGTTGATGCTAATATAACTTTAAGCGTTTATGGTTGTAATATGCATATTAGCCACCCTTTTTCGAATTTTCAACAAAGAGTGCTATTTATAACAATAACTTTTGAGTTAATTCTAATTTTTAACTCAACTATCGTTGACCAGACTGCTGACATTATGACTTTGTTGCCCTCACATTAGAATAACATGGATCCTTTCGTCGGCTTGTTTTGTTTCACTCTTCTTCTTCTTCTGCCTTCTCCTTGGTATGGAATACATTATTCAAATTGAAACATTATGCAAACCCCTTAAGGCATGTGTCGCATTTGGTGTAGCGTCTACTTCCGTCCTTCCTCCTTTTTTCGTTGGTTTTATTCGTTAGAATTTTCATTCCCAACCATCTGGGGAATGAGTTTTAGTGGTGAAATAAAAAAAAATAAAAAGGACGAAATGTTTCGTTTGTGTGCGAGAGTGTGTGGTAGATAATAACAGGACGCTAACATTTCGTTGGCTTTATTATTTATGAAAATGCAGTCATGTTTTAATGGTTTCGTGGTTACTAAAGCACACCTTTATGGTCAATTGAGGTAACTGCTGCAGGTAGATATGTTTGGCTTTTGTGTTTTCTAAATGTCATTTTATAGCTTTAGAGGAGCGTAAAATTACAATTGACAATTGTTTGACTGTAATAACATTCAATGGCATAATCCTATTTCAATGAAGTTGGGTTAGGTTAGCACCTACCTCAGCATTGTCAATAAAACGGAAGTGTTTCAGCTATTATAACAACATGTTTAATATTTTGCGCCATTAAAAAGTGCACTACATGCAAACCTTAGGGGGTTTCTATACCTATGAAAAAAATCCAAAATATATACAATTCGGTTAAAAACGCTTGGTCAGTTCAAAACATATTGGACATAAAGTAAACGTTTGCTTCAATTTCCAGGGCTTTATCTCACTGAGTGTAAGAAAGTGGAATGAAATAACTTCTTGGTCTGATGCAGAATATTTATTCCATGAGCCGATCTGCGAATCGAATCCCATTCCATACTTTTGAATATTTGTTTTTTATACCCTCAGTCGTTAGACTAACGAGGAAATATAGTACAAACAAAAAAAGTTTTACAGTCGATGAATCCGAGTTTCACCCTTGCAGAATTCGCGAACTATTGACATATTCTATAAAGTATAACATAATTTCTTTAAAATGTAATGCTTAAGGAATAATATACGTGGCATCAATAATTTTAATGTCATGGGCAGGACAACGGCCATATGTTTCTTCTAAGCGCTCGTAAAATATATCTTTGGTCTGTTCGTCCTTGTCTTCAGTGGGAGCATGAGCGCAAATAAAGCTGATGTTGAAGAATTTTGCTTTTATTCGAATTGTAGCAAGTCTTTCATTCACGGGTGTGAAGCTGGAGAACAGAAGTTTTAATCTCCAACCAACTACAAATCCGCAACCAAACTCATGCTTTATGTCATGGCAGCTGTAATACAGTGCGTCACCTTTAGGTGGTGTTGTGACGTCTTTGCCGTTCCATCGTATTTCCTGTATGGCAGTAATGTCGGCCTTGTACTTTTCAAGTACATCTGTCAATGTGTAAACTGCAGATTCGCAGGTCATGGTCCTTAAAACGTTTGCGGGGGTCGTCAACTTTAGAGGGATTTTTTTTTCTTTTCTTTTTTCATAGTAGGCTGCTGTTTCTAGGGGAGGGTTACTAACCCGGCGGCCAAACCCAAGTTTTTAAAGTTCTTATGGGTGAACGCGAGGCACATGTTAGCTCACTACCTTTAACGGGTGTTAAAGTCATCTCCCCAGGTGACACCACGGGGAGGTCAGTGTCCACTTGAGAAGAGAGGGACCAAGATAAATCCTGGACTTTGCCATGTTAAAGCCGGTCAGCACCGTTCCTTGGCATCTCTCATCCCCTACGTCAGCCGATTTTAATGCGAAAATTGGAAAGGAACATATCTTTGGCCCAACAGTCGGAAAAATTCAGTCTCCACAATGAAACATCTGACAATGGCATGAGACTGATAGACTTCGCAGCGGCAAAAAACATGGTAGTTAGCAGCACCAGATTTAAACGTCTCGACATCCATAAGGGCACCTGGATGTCTCCAGATCAGGAAACATGAAATCAAATTTATCACGTTGTGATAGATGGAAGACATTCATCGAGCGTGTTGGATGTGCGCTAGTTCCGAGGAGCAAACATAGACTCGGACCACTACCTAGTTGCAGCAAAGGTACGCACCCGGGTAAACGTGGCAAACAAAGTACGAACAGACACAACAGAAATTTAGACATCGGTAAGCTGCAATCACAACAGATAGCCACAGCATATTCCACTCAACTAGCCCAATTGCTTAATCAAAGCACTCCTCATCCCGATAATATATCAGCGCAATGGTAAAGTGTTGCCCACTCCATGCAAACAGCCGCAAAATCCATACTTGGATACCAGAGACCTCAACCAAGGAATCCATGGTATGATCAGGAGTGTCGTGCAGCTACCGAAGAGAAAAATGCGGCAAATAGGGCTACTTTACAATCCGTAGCAACGCGTAGCGCACGAGAGAGATATCGGGAGAAAAGGAGAGAGGAGAAACGTCTTTTCCGCAGGAAAAAGAAAGAGATGGAGAAGCCGGAGTGTGAAAAAAAACGAGATGTACAGGAGCCAGCATGAAGACCGAAAATTCTACCAAAGAGTGAAGCATCAAACTGATGGCTTTGGTACAGGCACCTCCTCCTGTGGAGACCAGCAAGGTAATTTGGTAACTGATACAGATAGTGTGCTCAGGATATGAAAAGAGCATTTTTCAAACCTGTTGGTATCCATCGAAGACGACGTAGATACCACAGATCCAATCCCAGAAGATTTATACCTCCCAGCCAATATGAGGTGAAGACAGCAATAAACCGGCTGAAGAATAATAAGGCAGCAGGAGCCGATGGCTTACCAGCTGAGCTGTTCAAAACCGGAGGCGACACGCTGATAAGGTGTATGCATCAGCTAGTTAGCACCATCTGGCAGGAAGAACGAGTACCCGACAATAGGAACCTGAGTATCCTGTGCCCCGTCCATAAGAAAGGAGATAAGGCTGTATGCTCTAACTATAGGGGCATAAGTCTACTCCCGATTGCTTACAAGATTGTGTCAGGGATATTGTGCGAACGACTAAAGCCTATGGTCAACGAGATAATTGGGCCATACCAATGCGGCTTTAGACCTGGCAAGTCCACAATTGACCAGATATTTACCCTGCGGCAAATCCTGGAGAAGGCCCAAGAGATGCAGATCGACACCTACCAGTTTTTTGTCGATTATAAAACAGCCTTCGACAGCCCCCTACGTTCAAATGTATTCCAGGCCATGTCTGAATTTGGTATCCCCGCAAAACTGATTCGGCTTTGTAAAATGACTCCAACTGACACAAGATCTTCAGTCAAAATAGGAAAGAACCTCTCCGAGGAGTTTTGTACCAAAAGAGTTTTTAAGGAAAGGAGACAACCGTTCGTGTGATCTGTTTAACATCCTGCAAGAAAAGGTTATACGAGAGGCAAACGTCAAAAGAAGTGGCACAATCTACACCAATAGCCACATGTTACTTGCTTATGCTGATGATATAGACATCATGGGACGATCAGTAAAAGAAGTAACCGATACCTTTATGAAGGTTGAAGGAGAATCTGCTAAAGTGGGTCTGGCGGTAAACGGCGGGAAGACTAAGTTGATGGTGTCGACGCGCAATGCGTCCATTGAGATCGGGCCAACTTTTGACGTTGGTTCCTATAATTTTGAGGTAGTAAAAGACTTCGTCAACCTCGGCACCTCCGTAAACACAACTAACGACATCAGTTGTGAAATAAGAAGAATTGTTTTGGGTAACAGATGCTACTTTGGCCTAAGTAAGCAGTTTAAAAACAAAGCCACATCTCGTCAAACAAAATCAGCGCTTTACAAAACACTGATGCTGATGTATGGTTCCGAAGCCTGGGTACTTGCGCAAGCAGATAAGGCAGTGCTTGGTGTGTTGGAGAGAAAAATTCTTCGAAAGATCTACGGACCGATCTGCGTTCACGGTGAATATCGACGTCGCATGAACCACGAGCTGTATCTGCAATACAAAGACATCAATATAGTTAAACGTATTGAGATGCAACGATTGCGTTGGCTAGGACATATCATAAGAATGAGCGATGATGAACCCGCTAAAAAGACGTATAAATATGAGTCGCTTGGCGGTGCACGCAGAATTGGCAGGCCAAAGAATAGATGGCGCAAACAAGTGGATGAAGAGATGACAAGGCGCGGTATTCCAGAAAGAGAAGCAATAGGCAGAGAGAAATGGAGATCTTTTCTTAGTTCGGCCTATAGAACAAATGTTCTGTAATGGGCCAGCTAAGTAAGTATACGTGGCATTAATGTAGAAAAATGGGTTGAAGCCAACAAGTTTTAATGTTCCTTTCCGAATTCGGGATTTCATGGACCTATGCCGAAAGAAAGTATCAATGTGTATGATATTCCGATATATTCACTGCATATCTTCTTATTATATAAAAGAGCTTAGTGATGACTGAGTGGGAGGGGGGCACCGTGGTGCAATGGTTAGCACGTCCGCCTTGCACTCAGAAGGTCTGCGGTTCGAATCCCAGGCCAATCAACATCAAATTTTCAACGTCAATTTTCAATTCCCCCTCAGTAATGCTGGCGTCATTTCCTGAGTATTTAAGCCATGAAAAACTTCTCTACAAGTGGTGTCATAAGGCACACCGTTCGGACTCGGCAATAAAAAGTAGGTCCCATATCATTGAGCCAATATGAATCAGCGTGCACTCATTGATATGAGAGAAGTCTCCCTTGTCCCTTCAGGGATGTTATGGGAACATATGTATGTATGATGACTGAGTGAGTGAGTGACTGGCATATCATCGCCCAAACGTAACCGCTGGAGCTAGAAAGTAGAAATTTTAATTGTTGAGTGCTATTGGTGTGTAGGGGTGAGATAAGACTGGGTTTTTGGAAATTCCAAATTGAAAAAGTACTAAAAGGTACTAAATATGGTACCCTTAGTATTCGGTAAACGGAAAGAGCTAGAATTCGGATATTTGAAATGAGGGTCACTGATGGAGAGCTAGGAAGATGCACCAAAGGGTTTTTGGATAGAGCTAGAAACCTGAAATTTGGAATTAAGATTACTGATAAAGTGAAGGATTGAGATATGGGGATAGTTTTGGAAATTCGTACTTATGTGTACAAAAAGTACTAAATGGTACTAAATATGGTAAAATTTAGATATGGTTGAACGGATAGCGTTAGAATCCTGAAATCTAAAATTATGATTACTGCTGGAAACCTACAATCCGGAATAATGATTGCAGTTGAAGTATAGTATAGAGGAAGTTTCGGAAATTCTTACATATGTGTACGAAAATTACTAAATGGTACAATATTTGGTAGAATTTGGATTGGGATGAACATATAGAGCAGGAATCCGGAGACATGGAAGTAAGATTGCTGTCCAAGTGTAGTATTCAAGTAGTTTTGGAAATTTGTTGGTATGGGTACGGAAAGCACTAAATTTGGTACAATTTGCATTTGAACGAACGGATAGAGCTGGAATCCTGAAATTTAGATTACTTTTTGGACTGTAGGATTGAGAAAGTTTTGAAAATTTGTACTTATGGCTACGAGAAGTACTAACTGTTAGTATTTTTTGGTAGAATTTGGATTTTGATGAACAGATAGAGCAAGAATCCTGAGATATGGAATTAAGATTACCGTCGAAGTGTAGGATTCAAATAGTTTTGGAAATTCGTACTTATGGTTACGGAAATTACTAAATTTGGTGCAATTTGAAATTGAGCGAACGGATAGAGCTGGAATCCTGAAATTTGGAATTAAACTTACTGTTGGAGTGTAGGATTGAGGAGGTTTTGGAAATTCGTAGGTATGGGTACGGAATTTACTAAGTGCTACTAAATTTGGTACAATTTGGATTTGGATGAACGGATAGAGCTGGAATACTAAAATTTGGAATTAGGATTACTGTTGAAGTCAAAGATTGAGGTAGTTGTAGGAAATCGTACATATGGGTACAAATAGTGACAAATGGTACTAAGTTTGGTTTAATTTGGTATTGGACAAATGGAAGGAGCTGGAATACTGAGATTTGGAATTAAGATTACTGTTATTATTTGGTATTATTGTCGGTGTACGGTTCATAAATGTGGTTGTAAAAATAAGTACCATAACTTTAAGAAAATTACTAAATGGTACTCAATTTTGTTATTGGGTTTAGCTGGTGTGTAACGTTGGTATATGGGGGATGGTCTATGAAATACGTACCATAAATTTACGAAAATTATCAAATCGGTTTAAATTTGGTACTGGGTGTAGGAACAGAGCTGGAATTCTAAGATTTGTACTTTGAGACATTTTTGGTATGTGGAATTAAGCTATGGAGATGGCTTTGGAAATGCATACTATGAAAAGTACTAAATGGTACAGACTTTGGTACAATTTCTTATTGTGTAAAGGGGTTAGCAGGAATTTTGATATATTGGGAGGTGGTTTCGGAAATGCGTACTTATGTTTTTATTTGTAAAGTACAATAATTGGTTTTGGGGAAACTGATAGGGTTAGAATTGATAATCGTGGTTGGTATATTGGGTTGACATAAAAGGTAATTTTTTGAAGGTTATACCCAGGCGTACATACGAAAAGCACTGAATTTTGGTACCATTTTGGTATTGCATGAACGATAATATAAGAAGTTTTTTTTTGAAATCGTATTGGAAATACCTGCAATAAATTTAAGAAAAAGCACTAAATGGTATTTTTTTAGAGGAATATTTTACCTTCTGAGGACAGAAATCCCTTAATTAAAATACTTCAAAAACTGTGTCTCGCTGTTGATGTGTGGGGTGAGATACGGCTGATTTTTTTTTTTTGAAAATCGAACTAAAGTGTTTTACAAATAAATATTAATTAAAATTGGTATAGTACAACAAAATATTGAGTGTTCTCCATTTCCATGTTAAATATTGTTTATTAGGTCAGTAGATGTTGAAAAATAAGCTAAAAAACATGGGTTTTATTTTTAGAATATTTGATGTGGAATTTGTTTTCAATTTCAACACACTTCATATTTATACCCTACACTACCCTGTGGTAAGGGTATTATGTGCTAGTGCATTTGTATTAACATGCTTAAGGAAAAGAGATAGACCCATAGTTCCTTCTAGGGATATGCATAGAATCACTTTCTGAGTCGATTTATGCATGTCCGTCCGTTCGCAACGTACAGGTCGCATTTACTGTTCGTTTTGGCTAAAAGTTGGGGAAGATCATGTTTTTAAGCCTAATGAAGAACGCTATTGCTCTTGGTCAAAATCGGTTCAGATTTGGATATAGCTCCCATATATATTTTTGGCCGATTGTTGGTATTTGCTGCACGAAACACGTTATATATGTCCGATCTCAATGAAATAGGGAATGTGTGACGGAATTTGGAAACAAGAGTGCCAAATTTTATCGAAATCGGTTCGGATTTGGATAAAGCTCCCATATATATATTCGCCCGATTTAAGGTATTTGATGCACCAAAGACGCTATGTATGTCTAATTTTGATGAAATTTGGAATGTGTGACGGTGTTTGGTCTAGAAATATATGTGCCAAATTATATCGTAATCTGTTCACATTTGGATTTAGCTCCCATATACATTTTACCTATTCACAGTGGTGTAGGGTATCATATAGTCGGCCCCGCCCGACTTTGATCCTTTGATATTTTATTCCGCTGTCTGCTGGATTTGCTCTTGCAAACTTCTGATTTGTAGCCGAACATACTACACACTAGACCACGCGTACGAACATTAAGAGTTGTTTACTCGAAAACTTGGACCTAGGACTACAATATTTTTGTTAGAGTATTTTTAAATAAAAATTTCAGTTCGATATATTACCTAGAAGTATTTAGTTCACACCTTCCCATGTAAGTGCCACCACTGTGCAGTGTGGTGTAGGGTATAAATAAGGCATGGGACAACGTTAAACATTGTATGTAGTTTGGTATTAAAAAAGTAGGCGTGTTCGGGTCTTTAGGCCCCAAATAAGTTCTGAGGTCGGAGACACAACCACCATTGTCTCGCAAATGCATTTTCAAGTGGTGCTATGGCGAACATTTCAAAACAAAAACTATCCAAAACGGTGCTGCCTTTCTCAACTGATTGGTTAACATCTGTCGAAATAAATGTTTTTTTGCGATATATATCTTTACTATACATACATTTTATCTTTACACTTTTTTATTAATTACAGTTTTTCATTTTTTATTTACAGAATATGGAGCCTTTCTGATCCGTTACTTCAAAGAGGAAATGACTTGTTCTAGCCCTAATTACAAACCCGAAAATATAAAATAAACATATTAAATTAAAATGTTGATCACAATATATAAGAATTGCAATGTAAGACTTTTATTGTACATTTCATTAGTAAATTTATTATACATTTTGTTTAAAAAAATAACATTGTAACATATTATTTTGTACAATAAAACTAATAAATTTAAATAAACACATTAAAAATAGAAATTTCCTTCGTATATGAAAATAAGCAAATTAATATAATTTGCGCCTGAAAGTATGCTTCAAATTTTATTTTGTTTAGCCGAGGCACATTTTACATGAAGATAGCTGGCAACGCCGGCAAACACATGGTTTTAGCGCCATCTATTGAATCACATGATCTAAAATCGCGAAATATTTTTTATTCGAAATTTTGACATGTCTTTAAAATAAACAAGTAAAGAACTATCAATTGGCTTTGCCGGCAGAGATGACAATATTGAATCGAATACCGGCTACCCAACCAAAATCCTTTTCCCCGATAATTATTTATTAGGGGTTTTCAGATTTTGTGGCCTTTTTTGGAAGTGTTTTGAACGAAAAATATATCTCTGTAAACAGGACCACAAAGAGAAGCATTGGTATAAATTTCGAAAGGATCTTCTAACAGACTCTAAAAACGTGGGTGGTACCATCTTCTTCTCCTTAGACCGATATACGCCATTTTCGAAGGTGAACAAAATTTGAAGATAATTTCAAGATAGGCGTGCATTGTAGTGAATTTTGTTAGACTTTTGAGGGAGACGTACCGGAATGGGTTGACCGATATAGCCCTTCTTCGAACTTAAACAAATTGGACAAAATGTTACCGAGGCCAAATTTTGGATTGAATCAGCAGATTCGTCCGGAGTTATGGCCGAAGCAACTACACATGAAGCTCCACGGCTTTCGGACATTTTCTCAGGAAATATGAAGTTGTCCCTGAAGAAACTTGTACCGTCGTAATGGGGCAGCGAATACAAGTTGATATAACAAAAATCAAAACGATTCGAGAACAGGTCTTCAACTGAACTTATCCGAAATTATGTGTGGGATGTACCCGAAGGAGTGGATCGATAGAGTCCATATTAAAATCTCATTTACGTCTCCTTTCAAGAGTTATGGTGCGCACAATTTTTCCGAACATTTTTGAACTTTTGTAAGGGAGGTACCCGAGGGAGTGGACCGATATGACCCATCATTGAACTTAAACTAAGTTTGAACAAAAAACAAGGATACCTTTTCAAGAGACTTGAAATTATATTGGAAAAACAGTAGATCCTCATAAAGTTAAGATACAGGCAACATAGAGAATATTTGCTTGTACTTTATATTAAATTTCAGAAGGTGTGTGATCAATATACATATTAGTGGCAACTTTGATCAATATAGGAAAATGTTGACTCTGTACCAAACCGACCACATTATTGACATCATATGTATACAAGACCGACCACATACTTTACATTAAGGGGTCAACAGTTCCTTTTTCATATAATTTAGTTCCACAGAACTACAATATACAGTTTGAAATGCTTCACACAAGATGTATAGTCCATTTGACTTACTAAATAGCTCATGCGTAATATCTAAACGTAGGTTTCGTCCTTGTCATAAGGTTCCGAATTCAATGCGAAATTGTTTGACGATTTGTATATGATTGCGTTCTGAAGATTCATAAAAAATTATAATGAACATATGGACCAACAAACATATAAAGCCAGGTGGGACCAATATTTACTATTGAATAAAACCAAAAGTAGCATAAAAACTTTAAGTCGTTGTAGATAAATGGAAATCTAGGATATCTCTGTCACGAATACGACAATTTCTTTACCATCATATAATGACAATTTGTTGGATGGAAGAAAAATATATTTTATTAACAAGTAAGAAACGACTATAGACAGACGGGACTGACCTTGTGATACCCTATACCACTATATATGGCCACTATATCTCCGCGGAATTTATTTTTCATGATTGCGACTTGCTGCAGTCCGGTCATATGCATACACATAGCATTTTGTACATTGACATTACTTGAAAATCCAAGATCTAAATTGTGTATTCTACACAAATTACATGAAGATCGGTATTTTTAGTAAAACAAACATAACGCCCTTAACACATTGTGGTGTAGGACACAATAAGAAATGAAATGAGCTTTTCTGCCAAATTCAGGAATAAGAATTTACGAATGAGTTGCTCTATCCATGTGTGGCAGTCATAATCATTATAGTTTATATATCTTTATATAATATTTATATGATTAAGGCAACAACATTTCGAGGTATAACATTATGTTTCAGCAAAATAAAAAATTATACAGAAATTTAAAGACCCTCAGCATCACCTAGATTATTCCGATTTCGAATTCTCTGTGGTGGTGGTCTCTCCACCATGATAGCGAAAATTTCTTTATAATGAAAGCGACATTTTGTAGCATGAAATAAAAACGTAGGTTTTTACACACAACAAAAAACTAAGGAACACACCTATGTATTAGGGAGCAGTTCCGTTATCAAACCGCTGCATTATTACAATAAGCAGAAAGTAAAATATCAAGAGTTAATTTTGTCTGTATAATCTTGTTGGCAGAAATATACCTCCAGAAATATGGACTAAAACTTGAAATTAAATATTTTTCACACAAAAGTTATGACCAATTTCACACCATTCGATCATCATCCAAAATTATTGGTATATTCATTGACCTAAACTCTTATCTCATGCAAAATTTTGTTAGCATTGAACTATAACTACAACATTTTCGTGAATATTATACACTACGCACTGTAAGACCCCTTTATACATTAGGCTCTGCCGTCTGACCACCTTCCTCAATATAATTGACATCAATGGAAAGGTCAAGAGTTCCTCTTCCAAATATCACGTACTAGACCGAAATGGGTCTTCCAAGAATAAAGATACAGGCTGTACATTAACATTTTTTACAATTTTCAAACAAAAGTTTTGGTCCATTAACCCTGCTAAATGTTATCTGATCATCTTTTAATATTGCAAGCTTCTTCTTTGTCATGACCTCAAACCTAATTTAAAATTTCCCGCCGATTGGACTATTATTGCGACCTACAGAGCAGCTACCAAATCGAGTAAAAATTTAGTTTTTGGTCCATTTCACCCGCTAAACATTTCATGATCATCATTAATTAAAATAGCGACCTATTGTGATGTGAAACCGACCTCCATACAAAATTTCGTGACGATCGGTCCATAATTGCGGCCTGCAGCGTGTTTACAATTTATAATGGACAGACGGACTGACGGACGGACGGACTGACGGACGGACGGACTGACGGACGGACGGACGGACGGACGGACACACATCTCAAAATCGCTTTATCTCGTCGAGATATGAAGAATGGTATACCACATTGGGGGTCTCCGACGAATATTTCGCGGTGTTACATGAATTTTTACCAAAACAAACTTATAATACCCTTTTCCACATTGTGGTATAGGGTATAATTACGAAAGCCAAATTTTGAACCAAATCGGTTAATCCGTTCGAGAGTTATAGTGCGCTCCAACCACTACGCATGGTGCCATTGAGTTTTTAACACCTTTTGGGCTATTTTCTCAGGAAGTATGGACTTGCCCCTGAAAAAAAAACTAGTACCGTCGTAATTGGAGCAACGAATACAAGTTGCTAGAACAAAAATTAAAGCGATTCGAGAGGAGGTCTTAAACTGAACTTATCTAAAATTTTGTGTGGAAGGTACCCGAAGGAGTGAACCGATAAAGTCCATATTGGAACTTCATCTATGTCTGGTAGAAATTTCACGATGTGCAAAGTATGAACCAAATTGGCTTCTCTTTTCAAGAGTTATCGTGCGCACAACATTTTTGAACTTTTGTGGGGGATGTACCCTAGGGAGTGGACAGATATGATCCATCTTCGAACTTAAACTAAGTTTGGACAAAATATTACGAAAGCCAAATTGTGGAACAAATCGATAAATCCGTTCAAGAGTTATCGTGCGCACCAACCAGCCATACAGACGGACGGACGGACATTGCTAAATCGACTCCAAATTGTCTGAAACGGATTTCGTCCAAACACACTTGGGGTTTAAAACGCCTATTTCGATGAGGCACATTTTGCCCGTATGAAAGTGTATATACCCTCGTTAGCATAAATGCTGAGTGTATAAAAATAAATCTGACGCCCTACAGACCAAAATCAGGTGTCAAATGAAAGGCGATTTTTTTCTCGATTTTTTTTAAATATTTCTAAGGTAAAAATATTTCATTGGAAAGGAGTACGAATTTGGTTCAATTTTGTTTGTTCCAAACATAGATCGCCATTAGATTATATGAGTCCACTCCTGTGGGGAGGAAAACCCACAAAGGATTAAAAATGTTTAATTACATACATATACGGAGAAAACAAATGCAGCAAACATTTTACAAACATATCCAAACATATGTTATGTTTGCGACCATGGTACAATCATTAGAAGGTAGGACACAGCAAACATCTGATTACAATTTTTTCCTGTGGTCCTCCTATTGTGTCAAAACGTTTTGACAAAGTTGACAAACGACAAAATAAATTTATTTAAAATCAAATTGAATACGTCAAAAATAAATATAGAAGATGTACAATTTTGGAAACAGAAATAACTTCAACATTGTCGACGGGTGCTTCCATTAAACAATTGGGCCGATGTCCAATTGCCATGTTGTGTCTGTTCGTACTTTATTTTCAACGTTTAATCGGATCAGTGTCCATGTTAGCTCCTAGGAACGATGAATGTCGATATGCTTAAATATGGTCTATCAACCTGATTCCTTTGTCAGAAGTTTCACTGGGGAGACCGGATTTTCGGACTGTTGGGCCAAAGTTGCTCTCCTTTCCAATTTCCTATTTTCCATTAAAACCGCATAGAATAAATGTAATGTTATGGGCAGGACAACAGTCATGCGTGTCTTCTAAGCACTCATAAAATATATGTATGTATCTTTGATCTGTTCGTCCTTGTCTTCTGTGGATGCATGAGCGCAAATAAAACTGATGGTGAAAAATGTTGCTTCTATACGAATTGTAGCAAGTCTTTCAATTACTGGTGTGAAGGTGGATACCAGACCCTTATACATCGACCAACTACAAACCAGCCAACTCATGCTTTAAGTCACAGCAGCTATAATACAGTGTGTCACGTTAGGTGTTGTTGTGACATCTTTCCCAATCCATCGTATTTCCTTTGTGGCAGTAATATTGGTCTTGTATTTTTCAAGTACATCTGTCAAAGCGTTAACTACACCTTCTATAAAGAGTCCGAACATTCCAGGTGTAGATTCGCTTTTTATAATGTTTTCTATTTCTTTGTTTTTCATAGTACGATGTTTTGGAGGGATGGGTTATTAGCCCAATGTCCAACTCAAGTCATAACGTTGTTATGAGTATAAATGGTAGCTCACTACCCTTTACTGATGTTAAAGGTAGCTCCCACGGTGAGCTCAGTGTCCATTGGGCCGGGCCGAACGTTTTATATTCTCCACCGTCAAGTTTTCTGAACTAAAATCTGCAGGTACCGTTATATGGGGGATATACCGTAACATGGACTTTATAAACAATTTTTGGTAGAAATGTTTTTTAACCTCTACAAAACGTGGACATACATACATACATACATACATACATACATACATATATAAAATATTTTATTTCAAATATTTCAATTTAAATATTTGACAATATTTCAAATAAACAAAACCTGTTGAATTTGTTATTATTCATTTGAAGTTATAAGCAAACCGACATCAGAGTTGTTTTTTAATAAATTTATGAACCTGCCCAACCTTCTAATAATTGAACCATGGTTTGCGACTGTTTCAAACCAATTATATGTTTGGATCCAAACATATTATTTGTTTGCACCCAAACATTTTATTTTATTTTTTCCTCAGCGTATATGATCTTTAAGGACTGTTAGAAAATAGTTTTGAAATTTTTATCGAACATATAACAATGATATAATTTAGGTTGGCAATTCCAACTTTCTAAGCAAATGGTTCAAAAAGCTCGCCAGTACTAACTAAAATGATGAATTAATACCATACTTAATGCGTAGTGTTTGCGCCTTGACAATTGTAATATTTCTTCAAACATGTGTAAGGATCCAAGGAGATCTACATCGGACAAGTCCTTCGGATAGTTTCTTCCATGACACAATTACCCAGGTAGTGGTATCACACCAGCTGTTCTAATATGAAAAGTCTCCAACAACATAAAGAAAGTTTTGACATAACATATTCAAAATTTTACGATGCCACTACCTGGGTAATTGTGCCATGGTTTCTTCTAATGGCTCTTCGAGAAAAGTGTAAAAAATGTTAATGAAGGCTTTTTTAAATTCAATTAATTATTATAATAAAAATTATAATTAAAAATAGCCCTAGCATCTAAGGCTATCGGCTATTAATGAAGGTAGTCCTTATATTACAGTTCTACACTATAATTTTTCTATAAAATGGACAACACCAATCTACCCTATAAAAGTTTAAAAAAATTGGATGAAATACCCATTAAGAAGTCTGTAGCACATCTGAGAATTATGGTTTTTAACCATAATTTGTAATTTTTTGATTTATTTTGAAAATAGTGGGCTGTTGAAAATCATAAAAATTTATTATTTAAAAATTTTACATGGCCAATTTGAATCATATGATTCAATAGGTGGCGTTAAAAACGCCTCGTTGCCAGTACTGCCAACCACACTAGAATTTCGTCTTTATTTCGATCCTATGTTCGTGGCATAACTTAAGGCGCTTATTGAAACTACTCTGTCCTATACATCAGCGTATGTTTTGTTGGTGGTGATAAGGGACAAATCATTTTTGTAATTTTGTTGTAATTCCAAACAATGTCCATTCTTTTTATACCCTCCGAATTTTTATACATTCCGAATTTATCTGTAAAAATCTTTGTTTTATCTCACTTTTACACATAAATAATTTAAAAAGTTAAAAAATCCTTTAATTCCGCTGTTATTAATTTTTGTCTCAAAAACAGGGCAAATTACCTATAGTGCTTTGGTGTAAAACAATTTAGAACAGTGGAATTGGATTCAATTTTCGCGATTTCATTTTTATACCCTCCACCATAGTATGGAGGGTATATTAAGTTTGTTTTTCCGTTTGTAACGCATTGAAATAAACATTTGCGACCCTATAAAGTATATATATTCTTGATCAGCGTAAAATTCTGAGTCGATCTGTGCATGTCCGTCCGTCCGTCCGTCTGTGGTAATCACTCTAGCATTCACAAAAATGGAGATAGGACGCTGACATTTTGGGAAGATGCGTCTTTTGTTTGCAGGCAGGTCAAGTTCGATGATGGGCTATATCGGTCCACGTTTTGGTATAGCCTCCATATAGCCCCGGTATAACTGTATTATTTGACGTTTAGGGTTAGTAGTGATCAACAAACTTATATTCCAAAGGATATGGGCATAGGTCCATGTTTTGGTATAGCCCCCATATAACGGTACCTCCCGATTTTCGGTATTTTGAGAATTTTAGCTACAATTTTCACCCGAACTAGCTGTAAATTGACATTTGAGGTTCTCAGTGGTCATCAAACTTCTCCACCGAACATCGTCAACATAGGTCCATGGTTTGGTATAGCCCCCATATAACGGCCGATTTTCGGTATTTTGAGAATTTTAGCTACAACTTTCACCCGAACTAGATGTAAATTGACATTTGAGGTTCTCAGTGGTCATCAAACTTCTCCACCGAACATCGTCAACATAGGTCCATGGTTTGGTAAAGCCCCCATATAACGATATCTCCCGATTTTCGGTGTTTTGAGAATTTTAGCAACAATTTTTAATTGAACTAGCTATAATTTGACATTTGAATTTTCAGTGATCACGAAACTTCTTCACTAAAATTCGTCAACATACGTCCATCTTTTCGTATAACGGTACTTTCCGATTTTCGGCATTTTGAGGGTCTACATTGTTTGATGGAACTACCCTCAATTTAATTTGACTTTTGAGGTTCTCTGCCGTTACAAAACTTTTCCACCAAAAATTATAAAGATAGGTTGACACTTTGATATAGTCCCGTAGGTGGTACCTTTCACCTGGCTGAACACATTTTTTAGATTAGATTTGATAATTAAGACAATTGGTGTACCTATTGTAGTTGTGAGAGGACACTAATTATTCCATTTTAATTAAGATTTTTTTATGGTGGAGGGTATAAAAAGTTCGGCCCGGCCGAACTTAAGGAGTTTTTACTTGTTAAATATTTGGATGGAGCGCCATCAATTGGATCATGATTAACAATAGCTTCGTTCCTTTGTTTTTTAATGGTAAAAGTGGTAAAAGAGAAAAGTGTCAAAAGTGTGTGAGAAAAGTGTCAATTTTCAATATAATAAAAACTACTTTTTGGACCATTTTGGTGCAAATACCTACATGTTTTATTTAAAATGTAAAACAAAAATAAAAAGCTCTGTTATTGTTCTTACTGTGTTTTATTTTTAACATATGTTTTATTAACAAAAGTTTATTTAATTTAGTATATCATGTCAATTGTAATATTTAAGGATACATTGATGATGATGTTTTGCGTATGTGCTGAACATACAATCAACCAATAATCCGCAGGTATTGTTGTACAATGCTGTCCAGTCCATAGGAAATTCGATCAATATACAACGGAACAATTATATCCTGAAAAGAAATAAAAACAAATTATTAACAAATGCAATAAAGTGTGAAATAGGATTTGTAAATATCTAAAATGAATTATGATCCATTTCAATAAACAACAAGTAAAAAGTCGTTTAGTTCGCACAGGCCGAATTTTATACCCTCCACTATAAAATATTCTTAACTAAAGTGGAATAATTAGTTTCCTTTCCAGTTTTAAGTGCAAAAGTTTTACGACCACGGATATGCCAAATGCCTACATTATCTAATCTAATCTAACAAAATGTGTTCAAACTGTGGATCTCAATTGCCAAATTACGGGTAGTTCCATCAAACATGTAGCTAAAACCCTCAAAATACCGAAATTCAGGTGGTAACGTTCCGTTCTGGGGGACCTATACCAAAAAGTGGAGCTATATTAAAAAAATTAAAAATGTTTTGTGACCACTGGTAATCTCGAATGTCAACTATCAGGTAGTTCCGTTGACAATTTTTTCTTGCTGTGCGGGAATCAAATGAACTCATTGGATGCCAAGTCAGGGCTCAATGGCGGATGACCCAATAATGCCACGTTTTGTCAGGTCAAAAAGGAGTTAGTTTTACTCGTTGTGTGAGAGCTGACATTGTCAGACTTTTTATGCGGCACCACCTTAAATGCTTAGTTTTGCTACATTTTAAGATTGCCAAAGTTTGAATACAATCGGAATATATTAATACGGGCCTCAAATTTTCCATAGTAATTTGTATGGTGCCAAAGCTGAATTTTCACGAAATTGCTCAAAAGCCCACATTTATTGTCCAATCGATGAGAAGATTTTACAAGTTAATTTCTGTGGCTAAACATGTAATTCTACAAATAATTGTGTGTTAGTTTCATTATTTTATAATGGACAATCTGAACATATTATAAAGAAAACAATATTAAAAGACTTTTAGAAATAGCTTTCGCTGATTTTCACCGAATGGACCAATGAAAAAGGACCAATATTTCGAGTTGTTACATTACTTTAGAGCAAGAGGTAGCAGAAAAATTTCAAGACTCCGTACATCGGGAGAGGTCAAGAGCTGGTTTTCAAGTTTAGTTATCAAACCGATATAGACCATTTTCAAAATTAAACATCCTGGAGGAATAGAAACTTATGTACCAATTTATAAAGCTTTATCTTAAATAGAGATACGAACATCGCTATATCGGCTTAGAATTTTATGTTAATCAAGAATATATTTCCTTGTGTTACCTTAATGACCGATAATTTTTGTAAGTGAAAAGGAAAGCCAAAGGTTCGAACCCACACAACCACCACCTTTGTTAGAGGCTCATCAGACATATCGGAGCGGCTTCGCTATCATCGAACTTTTCCACTTTCAAATGCAATTTGTTTTTTACAAGGATCGATATTTGATTAATTGCATGGCTTCCATGACAAGCGCATAGCAGAGCCTTTGAAAGTTATGAGTTTGGCTCTGAACGCTATCACGCCGTAACAAAACACTTTTTTCATGTGTTTTTCAAGGACGTGGGTTTGAACTCCAGCCTAGCTCAAGCTGATTGTTATTTATTTGAAAATTTTGTCTATTAGGGCGAAGATCATTTTTAATATTAATTTTAATTAATTTAAGTGAAGATTCGAACCCACACAACCACCACTATGCGATATTTTTCGCCTTTTGTAGAGGCTCATCACTTTTTCGCTTACAAAAATCATCTGTCAGTAAGCTCGGCTCCAACGAGGAATTAATTAAATATAATTAATATATAATTATGACATATGTATATAGGTTGTTTGGTGCATTAAATACTTCAAATCGGCCGAAAATATATATTGGAGCTATATCCAAATCTGAACCGATTCTTACCAAAATAAATGGGGTTCGTCCTTTGGGCAAAAAATAGCTTCCCCAATTTTTATGCGAATCTTATAATAAGTGCGATCCGTATTTTGCATGGTGCGCCTTAACTAAATTTAAATGAAAGGTGCTTATACCTAGGAAGTTTTTGCGGTTTCTGAAACTACAATGCTCATAAATGAGAAATATCAAACAAACAAAAAAAGTCGCCGGAGGGATTTTCAAATAAATCGCGGTCAAAGTTCACATTTTTTGGTTTTTTTAGGTTTTCACGATTTTGCTTGCAAACCGCAAGACCTATCGAAATGGGATTAAAGAAAATGTTGTAGCAGTGAAAATTATCTACAAGATTGACCTCAATGGTATTTTCGTTTAGGTTTTACCATTTTTGAGATATAGAAGTTCAAATTGGGACAATGTACTGACTGTATGCCCCCTATAAAACAATGTCATGCATGGTGCACCTTAACTAACTTTGAATGAAAACCGCTTACACCTGGGAAGTTTTCGCGGCTTATGAGAAAAATCCAAAAGAAAAAATTGCTGCATTGATTTTTAAATAAATCGCGGTCAAACTTCACATTTTTAGGTTTATTTTAGGTCCTATCCTACAGACCAAGTCCTATCCTCCAGAGGATTGACCGTTATGATTTGTTCCTAGGATTTACCATTTTTGAGATATACGAGAAGTTCAGGTCACATATTTAGGTTCTTTTGTTAGGTTTTCACGATTTGCTTGAAAACGGTAAGTCATATTGAAATAGGATTAGAGCAAATCTTATAGCTGTGAAAATTCGAAAACCAATCTCGTAACTTTTTACTAGGTTGTTCTGAGATACATAAGTTTAAGATGGGGAATTGCAGTCATAACTTCATAACTTCTATATCTTTGTAATACCTACGAAAACATCAGGAAGGAAAATCTTTTAGAGAATTTTCCCTGCTACAAAACTTTCTTTAATCCCATATCGATATATCGAACTTTGACCGCAATTTATTTAAAAAATACCCCGGCGATTTTTTTGTTTTTTTATTTTTCTCAACTATGAACATTGTAGTTTCAGAAACCGCAAAAACTTCCCAGGTGTAAGCACCTTTCATTTAAATTTAGTTAAGGCGCACCGTGTTTGTTTACAAAAATACATGAACAGACGGATATACGTAAATTGACTCGGCGAATATGAGTTAGAGAATCGGTATATAACATAAAAGTTGGAATGATTCCAAAGTTAGGTATGATATTTTTTCAAAGGAATAAATGTTAGTTGACTTAAATTGGGTGCCACCGCGGTGCAATGGTATGCACACTCGCCTTGCACACATAAGGTCGTTGGTTCGATTCCTCGGCCAGGCAACATCAAAACACTTTTCAACGGTGGCAAAATACCCCTCAGTAATGTTGGCGACGTTTCCTGAGTATTTCAGCCATGTAAAACTTCTCTACAAAAGTGGTGTCTTAGACACGCCATTCGGACTCGTCGGTAAACTGTAGATCCCATATCATTGAGCTAATATGAATCGGGGTGCACTCATTGATATGAGGGAAGTCTTCCTTGTCCCTTATGGGATGTTTGTGGACCAATTATATATATATATATATATATATATATATATATATATATATATATATATATATATATATATATTATGACTTAAATTGGAAGTCTTCGTGGCAGATTTCTTATTAAATTCTTAAATCAATAAAATGCAGTGTTTTAATTTCATTTGATTGATTTATAAGCTTTTTGATGGTATATATACAAGCTTAATCGGTTACTTAAAATCGGTTCAAAAATCGGTTTTAATATCGGAATATCCAGCTCAAAAATTTAGATAACCAGAACTATCCTCCAAGAAAATTTGTTATTTTCGTTTTCGTCATTACAATAGCTATTTATGGTACATATTTCAGAAGTACCCCAGATGTCTTACTTACTTAGCTGGCCCATTACAGAACATTTGTTGTATAAGTCGAACTAAGAAAAGATCTCCAATTCTCCTTGCTTACTGCTTCGTTTTCTGGAATACCGCGCTTTCTCTTCTCTTTAACACACCAAGCACTTTTCTCTCAAACACACCAAGCACTACCTTGTCTGCTTGCGCAAGTACCCAGGCTTCGGAACCATACATCAGCATGGGTAGTATCAGTGTTTTGTAAAGCGTTGTTTTTGTTTGACGAGATGTGGCTTTATTCCTAAACTGCTAAGTCAGACCGAAGTAGCATCTGTTGGCCAACACTATTCTTCGTCCTATTTCACAACTGATGTTGTTGGTTGTGTTTACGGCGGTGCCAAGTTAGACGAAGACCTTTAGTACCTCCAAATTATAGGAGCCAACGTCAACAGTTGGCCCGATCTCTATGGACGCATTGCGCGTCGACACCATCAACTTGGCCTTCCCGCCGTTTACCGCCAGACCCACTTTAGCAGATTCCCTTTCGACTTTTGCAAAGGTGTTAATTTCTTCCTTTACCGATCGACCCATGATGTCAATGTCGTCGGCATAAGCATGTAACATATGCCTGTTCGTGTATATTGTTCCACTTATTTTGACCTTCGCGTCTCATATGACCTTCTCCAGCAGGATGTTGAAAAGATCACACGACAAAAAGGTGGTAGGTGTCGATCTGCATCTCTTGGGCCTTCTCCAGGATTTGCCGCAGGGTAAATATCTGGTCAATGGTGGACTTGCCAGGTCTAAAGCCGCACTGATAGGGTCCAATAATTTCATTGACCATAGGCTTTAGTCTCTCACACAATATGCCAGATAATATCCTGTATGCAATAGGGAGCAGACTTATGCCCCTGTAATTGGAGCACACAGTCCGTTCCAATCGTCGGGTACGCGTTCTTCCTGCCAGATGGTGCTAACTAGCTGATGTATACACCTTATCACCGTGTCGCCTCCGGTTTTGAACAGCTCGGATGGCAAGACATCGGCTCCTGCTGCCTTATTATTCTTCAGCCAGTTTTTACCTCATCGTGGCTGGGCAGTATACATTCAATACCATCTTCTGGGATTGGATCTGTGGTATCTTCGCCGTCATCGCTACTATCGGATACCAACAGTTTGGAAAAATGTTCTTTCCATAACCTGAGCACACTATCTGTATCAGTTACCAAATTACCTTGCTGGTCTCTACAGAAGGATGCGCCTGTACCAAAGCCATCAGTTTGATGTTTTACTCTTTGGTAGAATTTTCGGACTTCATTCTGGCTCCTGTACATCTCGATTTTTTCACACGCCCGCCTGATGCCCGAAAAGACGTTTCTCCTCCCTCTTTTTCTCGCGATACTTCTCTCGTGCGCTACGCGTTGCTACTGATTGTAGAGTAGCCCTATATGCCGCATTTTTCTCTTCGGTAGCAGCACGACTCTCCTGGCCATACCATGGATTCCTTGGTGGAGGTCTTTGGTATCCAAGTGTGGATTTTGCGGCTGTTGTGGGCAATATTTTGCCATTGTGCTGATATGTTATCGGGACGAGGAGTGCTTTCATTAAGCACCTGGGCTAGTTGAGTGGAATATGCTGTGGCTATCTGTTGTGTTTGCAGCTTACAGATGTCCAACTTTCGTGTTGTATCTGTCCGTGCTTTATTTGCAACCTTTAGACGAGTACATACTTTTGCTGCAACAAGGTAGTGATCCGAATCTATGTTTGCTCCTCTGAACAATCCTACATCCAACACGCTCGATGAATGTCTTCCATCTATCACAACATGATCAATTTGATTATTTGCTCTTTTATTTGGAGACAGCCAGGTGCCCTTATGAATATCCAGATGCTTAACTGCTAACTACCATGTTTTTTGCAGCTGTAAAATCTATCAGCCTCATACCATTGTCAGATGTTTCACTGTAGAGACTGAATTTCCCGACTGTTGGGCCATAGATATTCTCCTTTCCAATGTTGGCTTTAAAATCGCCTAGAATAATTTTAATGTCATGGGCAGGGCAACGGTCATAAGTTTCTTCCAAGCGCTCATAAGATACATATATCTTTGGTCTGTGGGAGCATGAACGCAAATAAAGCTGGTGTTGAAGATTTTTGCTTTTAATCGAATTGCAGCGAGTCTTTCATTCACTGGGGTTAAGCTGGAGACCAAATGTTTTAATCTCCGACCAACTACAAATCCGCAACCAAATTCATGCTTTACGTCATGGCAGCTATAATACAGTACGTCACCTATAGGTGTTATTGTGACGCCTTTCCTAATCCATCTTATTTCCTGTATGACAGTAATGTCGGCCTTGTACTTTTCAAGTACATCTGCCAATGCGTAAACTGCACCTTCTCTATAAAGTGTGCGAAATTCCAGGTGCAGATTCGCAGAACATGGTCTTTAAAACGTTTGCGGGGGTCGTCAACTTTAGAGAGATTTGTTTTTCTTTTCTTTTTTTTTCATAGTAGGCTGCTTTTTCTAGGGGAGGGTTACTAACCCGGCGGCCAAACCCAAACGTTCTTATGGACAATGAAAACGGGACAATATTGATTAGTTCCCAATGAGAACCGTACCTTAAATCTTCTGAGCAATATTTTCGTTGAATATTTGGA
Source organism: Musca autumnalis (assembly GCF_047663935.1). Lineage (NCBI taxonomy): Eukaryota > Metazoa > Arthropoda > Insecta > Diptera > Muscidae > Musca > Musca autumnalis. The sequence continues at coordinate 157,613,688 of NW_027411866.1, read as the reverse complement.
TGTGGAGAAATCTCATCTTGTGGTACAAGACAATTTCCTTTTGGGCTCATAATACATTCAGAAAGGGATTTAATCTCCAAACGGAATTTTTCACCCCCCAAAAATGCTGTTGCACAGTGTTATTTGTGCTTGCCTTAGTTTCAGAAAAAAATCCTTTCACAGATATAACAGAAAAAAAGTGTGGGTTATCCAACTCCTATACACACATCTCATCAAAAAGCGTATGAATATAAATCATAAAAACGTATTATGGAAACATATTGAAGTCATAGATAACAGCGTTCGCAGGTGTAAATACAAAAAATAAAAAAAGGAGGCACACCGGAATCATAGCTTCCTTACAAGTGTTGCTCCCCTCAACACAGAGAACTCTATTCAATGCTAACTGAAGCATATAAATTGCAGCCATACATACATACGCTTCCAGTCGTACAACAGGAAAATGGGGGAGTTACACAGCTATACAAATGGGCAAATTCATGTAAACTTATAACTTAGAAAGGAAGCTGGCTAAAAGCTGCTGGGTGGCTGAATTGTTGTGTTGTGTGAAGCCATGCAAATGATTCTAGTATATTCAAGCAAATGTATGCTAATCCTATTGTGCTGGAACTAACCGTGGATCTAAGTCGTAGTGTACACACAAACTTAACTTCCCTTTCAACGATACGACCACCTACCTACAGAGAACAGAGAACTAGGAAGCCAAGTTCAAATCAAGGTAGCTACCATAAAAAGCGAGACTGTTGTTGCATCATGTTGTAAAACCTCAGTGATGAATAGGAAACATAACCTAATAGCTGCATGACGCACCATTCTGAGTTTACATCAAAATACCCAAAAGCCAAATAATCAGTGGCATGTGTTCTTCTTTGATCTTGTCTTTCATATTCGTGTGTGTTTTTTTTTTCTTAGTATCAGCAATTATGTGGTGTCTTTGCGCTTCAATGCCAGATGGGTTTATTTTGAATTTTGTATTAAATTATTATTTTCTAAGTCAACGAGCATTTGCATGGTATCTAAAATAGTCATTGAAAAATTATGATTTTTTATGTGTGCACTTGTACGAATGAAAATTCAGATTTGCAATGGAAACTGTTTGGATTCAGCCTTCGAAGAATTGTCATTACTGTATTCCCGTAATCTCACCACTAGATTATTGTAATTTGCATCAAAGAAAAGGCCAAGAGTTATTTTTATATATAAAAAGTTACTTTCCCGGAATATTTTGTAACGTGAACGCTGTATTCACCTTTCACCTTGATTTAATATGGAATTGTAGTTATTCTTATTTTGGTTTATTCCCTCAGCCTTAAGGTTAATGAGGACATACACATTGATACTATAAGAAGTAAAAACGTCGTTAAGTTCGGCCGGGCCGAACTTGTTATACCCTCCACCACGAGTTGTATTGAAGTAAAGTGGAACAATTAGTTTCCTTTCGTTTATGAAGAAGACTCAATATTCAAGATATATTTTATTGAGACTTTTACAAAATTATATGGAAATATTCAACATTAAACAAAGAGAACTTAAAATTTTTGAGTATTATTTTAATTCGATAATAGGTTAATAGATACTTGCTTCGGATAAGTGATTTCATGAAAAATACTAAATACCAAATTTCAGCAATTTCGGTAAAACAATGTGTCTAACTTTCAAAATGCCGAACCGAACCGGAGGAACCGTTCTTTGGGGGCTATCTGAAGGCGTGGACAAAATTTTGGAGGAATGTTTTATAGCAACAACGAAGACTAAATACCAAATTTCAGCCATTTCGGTGGAATAATGGAGCTAAAACCTTCAAAGTACTGAAAATTGGGAAGTACCGTTCTATGGGGGCTATATGAAGGCGTGGACCTATACCAACAAATTTCAGATGGAACGATTTTTATATCCTCAACGAAGACGAATTAACAAATGTCAGCCATTTTGGTGGGAACAGAAGCTAAAACCTTCAAAATACCGAATATAGGGAGGTACCGTTCTAAGGGGGCTATATGAAGGCATTAACCAATACCAACAAATTTCAGGTGGAAAGTTTTATACACCCAACGATAACTAAATACCAAATTTGAGCCATTTTGGTGGGATAATGAAGCTAAAACCTCCAAAATGCCGAATATCGGGAGGTACCGTTCTAAGGGGGCTATATGAAGGCATTAACCAATACCAACAAATTTCAGGTGGAAAGTTTTATACACCCAACGATAACTAAATACCAAATTTCAGCCATTTTGGTAGGAAAATGAAGATCAAACCTTAAAAATACCGAAAATCGGGAGGTACCGTTCTATGGGGGCTATATCAAAACGTGGACCGATATATCCCATTTTCAATACCAACCATCCTGCAAGTAATAAAAACATGTGTACCAAATATTCTATCTTCAAAATTGCGAGCTGTATCTTGATTTCAACAGACAGACAGCGGGCGGACAGACGGACATCATTAAATCGACATAGAATTTTATGCTGATCAATAATATATATACTTTAAGGGTCTCCGACGAATATTTCGATGTGTTACAAACGGAATGACAAATTTAATTATACCCTCCATATGGTGGAGGGTATAAAAATATGTTTCAATGAAATAAGTGGTTTTAGACCCATAGTATGTTTGGACGAAATCCGTTTCAGACAATTTGAAGCCGATTTGACCATGTCCGTCTGTCTGCCCAGTTGACTGGAGCGCACGATAAATCTCGAACTGATCAACCGATTGGTCCAAAAGTGGTTCTCGTAATATTTTGTCCAAACTTAGATTGAGGTACAAGGCATGAAATTTTTCGCAGCAGGTTGTGTTCGCGGCCCCTTTCATGACGTCACATTTTTTTCCGGGGCAAGTCCATATTTCATAACTTTAAATAAACCTGCCGGCACCAACTAAAACAACTGATGAGTACGAAACTTGCGAATTGAATATCCGATTAGGTCCAAACTTTGAACGAATTGTTCCGCACCAAAAATGGTGGCGTTTGGAACAAAAAATTTTCTATTTTTGCCAAGTTACGAATATTGTGGCGTATGGAACAAATTGTTTTAAAGGACTTGATTTAAAAACTGAAGAATAATAGTTTCTAAATCCAAATATTTTTGAATATTGTATTGTTATATGAAAACGAAAATTTATCAATCGTTTAAACAAAAAATCCCTAGTTTAAAGACAAAATTTTGATGGTAGTCCACAAAAATATACGCAAAAACGTCCATTCGACTTGAAGCTAGTGTGAACACCGACTACAAAAATGGTATTATAAGAAAAACGTGTTTAACCGTTTTATGTTACCTTTGAAATGCAAAATATCAATCCTGGGTCTCCGACAACTGAGTGTCAAGGTTTCCGGCGTCTTAGCGTTCTGAGCCACCATCAACTTGTCAAAACTTTAGTAGACAATAATTGATGATCAAAAATCTTCTGATATAGGAGCGCAATTACTAATGACGTAGGAATAAAACTTACCATTGTATTTGTGAACTTTGAAAAATGGGATTACCAAGCAGGACTATAGGAAAAGTTTGGAGTTTCAATTAACTGACATTTCAATTTCGCATATGCATGTATCCAATGAAGTGCGATATATATACTAGTTCCCAAGCTTTGCCTTCGTCTGCCACAAAAACAACATTCAATACGCCTGAAGATCGGCTTAACCACCCGTGAAACGTAGCGTAATGGTTGAATGTGTGGGACTTCGGTAGATTCCTATTTTTTCAATGTATATAATAGGTCTAATAAGCTCAACTCGAAAGAGAATTAATTAAATATCAATCCGTTTTGTCCGATCGAAATTTTTAACACAAAAAAAAATAGTGATAGGTGGAGGCAATCCCTTAAATAAATGTTAAGGAAATCTATAATAATGGTCCTTATTGTATTTATATGAGAAAAATAAATGTTTCATTTAAAGTCCTGATTTTTAAACTCCACAGTAGCACTTCATATAAGGGAGGTGGAACACGATTGATAAAAAGTGTTTTGGTAGAAATGTGACAAAACGTGTTCCATGTGATACAAACTGCCAAAAATATGGAAAAAAGATTCCATGGAACAATTCAGCAACTTTTTGCAATTATAAAAATTTGCCATAACTTCTAGACTATCACAGATATCTGACTAAAATAAACTACTGGTATATTCTATTAGTTTAGTTAAGTAGAACTGAGCTCTTAAAGTATTGGATTATTGCACCATTTTTATCCTGTATGACCTTAAACATTAACTTGAGTTTTTCTGGAACCAGGCAAATGGCGTAGAGAACACTTAAGCATGACACCGACGAAATGTCTTTTTCTGTTTTTCCCTGACATAGGGGTCCAAAAGCTCTGAAAATTCCACCGTGGCTAACTAAAGTACCTGGTGCGCACGATAACTTTTAAAAGCAGTAACTGACATTGATCCAATCTTTGCCCATCGAAAAATGTCTTTCAAAATTAAATCCTGTTCAAATATGGACTCAGAGCTCATATTAGGGCACAATACCAAATTACTGCAAATTCGGTTAGAAAATTTGACAAATGGCCTCAAAATACATAAAATAGGCCAAAACTGGTTCCATGAGGGCTAGACTAAAACCCGGATGTACATGTATAATTTTTTGCGAGTAAGTTTTTTATCTTCTTGGTACACAAAATGTGACTAAAATTTTCAAAAAAAAAATTAAATCGAGTGTTACCCATATACGGGAGCTATGCCAAAATGTGGACTTATACTATCTGATTTTTTGCAAGGGATGTTTTGTACATGTTTTGTACCCTTAGATAAGACTAAATACCAAATTTTAGTAATTTCGGTTGATTATTTCTAATACTCTCAAAATACCGAAAATTTGGTTACCCTATTATAGGGACTATACGAAGACGGGGGCCTATACCGACAAATGTTTAGTGTAATATGGTATACCCCCAAGGAAGACTAAATACCAAATTTCAGTCATTTCGGTGGGATAATTAGGCCATAACCTTCGAAAATCGGAGGATATCTTTCTATGGGGGCTACATGAAGACGTGGGTAGGGTATAAAAAGGAAATAAAAACCATTTTTTTTTTTGGCAAAAGTGTCCAATTTCATTTAGAAATCAAACATAACAATTAAATATTGTTCGTAGAAAATGGCAAGAAAACTGACCACGCCCACTTTTTATACCCTCCACCATAATATGGAGGGTATAATGCAATATGTCATTCCGTTTGTAACACATCGATATATTCATCGGAGACCCTATAAAGTATATACATATATTCTTGATCAGGGTAAAATTCTAAGTCGATATAACCATCTCCGTCTCTCCGTTTGTTTGTTGGAATCAAGATACGGCTCGCAAATTTTAAGATAGAGCTTTGTATAGAAGTTTCTAAAACTCCTAGAATGTTTGGTATTGCAAATGGGCTATATCGGTGCACGTTTTGATATAGCCCCAGCGTTGCCGACAGTTTTTGATCTGAAATCGTCAAAAAATCGTAAAATCGTGAATAAAATTTTGAAAATCAAGTCAAAAATCGCCAACATGGTCCAAAACTAAGTTCAATGAGACAGACAACATAAGATATAACACCCACAGTATTAAATCTAACCCAATCTCACTTAAATATCGTTATAAAAACAGCTTTTACAAGACGATAGTTTCCCCTATAATTATCGAGTTTGCAGTAATGCAGCAAGGTAAAGCTGGGTACATATTGCCAGTTCTGAATGACAGATTAGCTCAAATATCCCTTGTTTGACAGTGTGATCGCCGAAGTTTGTCGGTACATGTACATTTTAGTTGTTGGGCAGTCGAGGGTAGTAGTAGGAAGTTAAGAAAGCTGGGGCTTGATTCTTGTTCTATGAAAATTTGAAATGAAAAGTATTTCCTTTATAATTTTTTTCATTTGACAGTTTTTTCCTTTATAAAAGTTTTCATTTCACATTTTCATAGAAACAGAATTGAGCCCCTGGACTCATAATTTTTTTCACAACGACATAGATATAATTCCTATTTTATTTCGAAAAATGTTCAAGTTAGATTTTCATTAATCTTCCATTAACAATCCTAAACAAAAATATCTGTATTCCTGATATATGCCTAAATATATTCAATCCGTCTGGAAATTAAAAAAACTCATAAAATCCAGTTTGCAAGTTTGTTTTTCTTTTAAGTCTTTTGGTAAATGTTGGTCAAACAAGTAAAAAAGTATCAGTCAGCTTCGCCGAGAGACATATACCCTCAGCCTATGTGACGTGAAAGTTTCATCTATGGATACATCGAATTTATTTTGTGGTCTTTTTTGGACATTTGAACTTGCCTAAAAAAAATGTGGATTAGGATTGAAGTTCAAAAGTGGAGGAGATACTTGGAGGAATGGGCTGACATAGTCCATTATGGAAGTGGATCTTATTTTGGCAGTCATATCTCTTCGATAGATATCGCGCCCACTAGTTATTTCAGTAGCTCAGCGTATAACATTTTGACCAGTACATCGGTATACTTTTCCAAAGGATCTTCGAACAGACGCTAAACTACACTTAGACACAAATGTTGAACTTTTTGGGGGAGGTTCCATAAGGAGAGGAGCGATATGGGCCATTTTAGAAGTTAAACTAAATTTGCACATAATATTAGGGGATCCAAAGGGTTTTTACAACTTTCTCAAGAAGACTTGCCCCTGAAGAAAATTTTACCGTCGTAATTGAGGCAGCGAGTGCAAGTTGCCTCAACAAAAATCAAAGTGATTCGAGAGCAGGTCTTAAAGTGAACTTATGCGAAATTTTCTGTGGGAGGTACCCAAAGGAGTGAACAAATATGTTCCAGATTCGAACCTGATCTATATCTGGTAAATATATTAGGACATGTAAAGTAGGGGCTAACTCGGTCACTCCCTTCAAGAGTTATTGTGCGCACATTTTTTTTCGAATATTTTTGAACTTTTGGGGGGGAGGTACCTGAAGGAGTGAACCGATATGGCTTAACTTCGAACTTAAACTAGGTTTGGACAAAATATTATGAAGGCCACATCTTGGACCGATTCGTCAAACCCGTTCGAGAGTTATCTTGCGCTCAAACCACTACACACGATGTAATAGGGATTTTTTAAAACTTTCTGGCTATTTTCTCAGGAAGTATGGACTTGCCTCTGATGAAACTTAAACCGTCGTTGGGGTGGCAGTGAATGCAAGTTGTTACAACAAAAATCAAAGCGATTCGAAAGCAGCCCCTAAACTTAACTTTTTCGAAATTTTGTGTGGGAGGTACCGGAAGGTGTGGATCGATTGAGTTCATATTAGAACTTCATCTAAGTCTGGTTCACGATATGCAAAGTATGGATCAAATCGTTTACTCCCTTCAAGAGTTATCGTGCGCACAAATTTTCCGAACATTTTCGAACTTTTGTGTGGGAGGTACCGGAAGGAGTGGGCCGATTTATCTCATCTAAGTTTGAACAAAATATTACAAAAGCCACATTTTGAACCGAATCTGTTGATCCGTTCGAGAGTTATCGTGATCTCCAGCCAGACAGACAGGTAGACGGACGGACATGGCTAAATCAACACCAAATTGTCTGAAACGGATTTCGCACAAACATACTTGGGGTCTAAAATCATTATTTCAATGAGGCATATTTTGCCCGTATGAAAGTGTATATGGTAAATTTCAAATTTCCTTTACAATTACATAGAAAAAAAATTAAAAACTTTTTTGGCTAGCACATCCGACATTTTTGGTACATGGGTTACGAAAAAAATCGTGGTTTCAAATCTGTTCGCGTTCACAAAATTGGATGCTGCACTCAAAAGTTATATGTGGTTTTACTTTCTTGTAAAGAAAAAATATTTAAAAATTCCTATTGTGTTGTAATAAGAACATGTATATATGAATCGTTAGCAGCATTTCATATCTATCCGTAGATGCTAAAATAGTTGCTAAATTTATTTTTATTTTCGCGGAAAATCAAAAAATATTGAAGAAATCTAGGAATAAATTTTATTAATTCTGAATCAGAGTCCAAAAAATCTCTAAAAAATAATTTAAAAATACGTACAGAATCTAGATAACGCGTAGAAAAATGTGAGACCAAAATTATAAAGATCGCGTTTATAACTTGCATATTACAGCAACAACAAAGAACGGAAACTTATTGTTGGAAATTATTTAAAAAATATATTTTTGGTAAAATACGAAGAATTTGAAAAGTAAATGTTGGGAGTTATTCTATTATTTCGCTAAATTTCGATCCAAATCCTGACGTATTTTGCTTCAACTTCTACGAGAAAAGTAATTAGTCATCGTGAAAGTATATTTGCTTTCTTTGATAAGCAGTAGAAATAAGAAGTAGAGAGTAATATTCAAATTACAATCAAAGAAAAAACATAGAAGTTAAAAACCGTATAATTCGCGAATTGGTTTAAATCGGTTGAGGTGCATGTGCTTTTCGGATACAGGGAGTCCATGTCTATCAATATGCATGGATTTTCCCATGTTTTATTCAGCGGCCAAAGTGTGCCATCAGTTGCATCTTACTATTCAAAAAACCTTCAAGTGGGCAAAAATTACGCGATGTGCATATTATTATAAGGTGCATCCGATTTCAATGGCCGCCTATTAAAAATACGTCAATATAAATTATTTTAGACAGATTCGTCAAGAACCGCGGATGTGCCACCACATTCTATTTTGGGATAAATAGGGATATTACTGCCGAATCTTTGTAATTTGTGACACACCTTTTTGGCAAATACAATCGCGTATATAGGATTACATTTATGTAAAAATAATCAGAGAAAATCGCGGTTCAATTAGCGGAATTGTCAAAATATATTTTTGCAGATTTTCCTACTTTCAAGGTGTCTATATCCGACGTTTTAGTGGATGGATTCGAACGCGGAAGGGTTCATTAGATCCGGCACGTAAAAAACTAAAAACACGCGGGGCACAGGGGTACCTGTGCGACAGTTGTAAATTTTAAAGCCAAAAAAATAGGTTTTTTCAGAAAATTTACGCACCAAATTTCGCTTTTGGACTCCTATTACTAGGAAGCTGTACGGAGCACACTCGTGAGATATACATCGAACGACGTGGAATCGCGAGTTCTACAATCCTATAAACTAGTTTCGATTATTATCTAGTTGCACCCTCTAATTATAAGAAAAATTCGAAATACACTGAAATCAAAACTTCAAAATGTCAGCATCGATTTTAGGGGGATGCAGTGTATATATCGAAAAGTCTTGCACTAGAACCATGTTGCCCAAGCGGTATTCTTTAGTTCTTTCTTTGAGCACAGGTTTGAATTTTGCGTGGTTTGGCCAGAAATCAAGAAAGAACACAAAAAAACTTGTTTACTTCAACACATTTTTCCCATTTTTTTATATTACCACCAAAGCAGCTTCCACGAAAATTATTTGTTATGGTCCATATTATGAGATCGTGGTTAAAACACTTCAATTAATATAAATACATTCATATTTTATAAAATATATTAACATTTCGCGACTTATTAAATGGTGATCCTCAACTTCAACGATTGAAAAACGTTTTTGAATATTGCCATATACCCTGGTTAGCATAAATGCTGAGGATATAAATATAGTTATTACCTTTTATTTCATACAATTTTGGCTTCATTAAAAATCGCCTTTTTGGACAAAAAATCGTCAAATCCTCATTTTTCAATTTTGGGCCAAAAATCGTCAAAATGACGATAAATCTTCACATTCGGTACCACCCGATTTTCGGTATTTTGTAGACAATAGTTTCAATATCACACCGAAATGAGTTTTGGAGCTTAGTCCTCATTGGGGGTATTCAACTTTCCCCAGAATTTTGTCAGTATAGGTCCACGCCTTCATATAGCCCCCATAGAATGGTACATCCCAATTTTCTGTATTTTGAATGTTGTGGCCACAAAACAAAATGTTCGTCTGTCCGTCGGTCTGTTGAAATGAAGATATATATATATATATATATATATATATATATATATATATATATATATATATATATATATATATATATATATAATATATAATTGAAATGAAGATACAGCTCTCAATTTTAAAGAAAGAGCCTGGTAATTTGTTATAGAAGCTTTTATTACTCCTAGAATGTTTTGTATTACTAATAGGCAATATCGGTCCACGTTTCTATATAGCCCCCATAGAACGCTACCACCCGATTTTCGGTATTTTGAAGGTTTTAGCCTCATTATAACATCGAAATGGCTGAAATTTGGTACCAGAAATTTGTCGGTATAGATCAACTCCTTAATATTGGCCCCATAGAACGGTATTTCCGGAATTTCGGTATTTTGAAGGCTGTGGCCACAATAATCCACCGAAATAGCTGAAATTTGGTATATGGTCTTCATTTGTAGTATTAAACTTTCATAGAACGGTACCATCCGATTTTCGGTATTTTGAAGGTTGTGGCCACAGCTTTGTTGGAAGTTAAAGCTTTTTTGACTGAAATTCATCGGTATAGGTTCACGTTTCGGGATAGCCTCCATAGAGCATTACTTCGCGATTTTCGTAATTCGGAAGGATGTGATGCCATCGAAAGACTGATATTTGTTATTTAGTCTTCCATGGGGTTATAACATATTCCGCGGGTTCCTATCTTCCTACTACCTCTTGATTTTCTGAATTTTGAAGGTTTTACCGAAATATCGGAAATTTCGTATTTAGTCTTCTTTGGGTATAAAAACCATGGAACAGTACCTTCCGAATTTCGGTATATTTAATGTTACCTACATTGTTTTACCGAACTTGCTGGTCTGGCTAACTTAATACCGTTCCTATTTGTAAAATGTATTATATCTCTAAAACTAACAAATCGATTATCTAGAAATTTTCTGGAACTTGCGTGGTACTCGTAGACGTGAATGTCGAAGGTAGCACGGTACCTCCCCTATTTAGAAAAAAACGACATATTTACAAAGTGCCTTAAATGGCGAGGTTCAACAATACAAAAAGATCTATCCTTCCAGCTATAATAAGCGGAAACGTTAAATAGCTTACAGATAAAGTCTGATGACAAATTAAAATTCCTCAATGAAAAACTAGGTGTAACAATGGACGCGAAGAAAATACTAATTTTTTGAATTGTGAAGTAAAAAATTGCCTCCAAAATTGCGCGGACCCGGGTCTGCTAGTATTTAAATAAGTTTTGGCAGTACAATGATCTATATTTACTTGTTTTGAGAATTCTAAGCCCCTGTCTGAACTACATTATGTTGGAACATGCATACATTTTTGATGTTGTTGTGGGAAAAAAAGAAATCAATTATTGTTAATTGCTACAGTTTTTAATGCTAGGACATCTACGTCACTTTATTGATGCTCAGCAACGAAGAGCAATAGCCAAGTTAAAGGACATGATGTGAATTAAAACAAGGAGGGGAAATGTATAATTTAATTACAAAAGTTTTTAGTAATTTCTTAACAATTTTATTGTTTTTCTTTTTGTTCTGTTCTAGCACACAGCTGTGGCTGTGATTCTCAGATGAAAAATCTCACTAACAATAACAAATACGTTTGACTGCTGCCATGTCCAACATATGTGGCATTCCTGTATGTACGAGTTGGTCTGACAATCAACTAAAAAATGAATACAGAAAAAGAAACGAAAGGATTCATCAAAATGAATTACAAACGAATCTCATGAAAATTCCCATCATGTCAAGGATGTACGACGATGATATGATGGGCCAAAATGAACATTGTAGCAGATTGTAAACCACATAGATATATAGGAACAATCACACGAAGTAGATACAGACCCCCCTTCATCAAACCAACGCTGCTTTCAATTATGCCACAAAACGAATTACACAACGGCAAAAAGCGAAATAAAAGTTGTGTGTGTGTGTTTTTTTTTAAGATTGTAGTCACGTACTTTTGTGGTTAACATGTGACTTCTTAAGGACCGCAGCACTGACAATCAGAAACCGAGTAGAAAACCCCGAGCAAGAATATAGAGGTAGCAGCAAAAACATGAACACAGAAAAATCACTAAATGAGCGCAATTTGTTGTTAATTCTTTTAGTCCTTTTTTAAGAATTGGTTTTTTGTTCTTTGTTTCGGTTTAAGTTTCCAAGCAGTACAATTATACTGAGTTTTTTCGGCGTAAAGTATTCTAAAGAGGAACCATTATGAAAAAGGATCAACCGTAACATATTCGTTTACTTTTTGTTTCTATATAGAAAAAAAAATAGAAGAAATCACACAATCGGCAGCGTTGTTATCGCTTCCAACGTTTTTTGGTAATAGCAACAATTGTAAAAAGTTGTATATTCACCATTAACTTAAGCAAAATCCAATTATATTAAGAGTTATTATGAAACTGCGGTGGGTTGCAGATTAGAAGGTAACATGAAAGAAAAAAACCTATGTATTTTCGGTTGCGGCTTCCTCAAATTGGCCAGTTCTTTTATGGAAGCGAATCTGAGTTTTATCGGATGCATTTACAGGTTAGCTACCCAGCAGATATACTGGATAGCTGAGAATTAAATAAAAATCGGCGCAAGATTCAAGGCGAGCGTCGATGACCATAGTTTGAAGTTAAGAGTTTTCGGATGTTCTCAATGTCACGTTCATCTTACTTACTTATTTAGCAGGCCCATTACAGAACATTTGTTCCATAGACCGAACTAAGCAAAGATCTCAAATTCTCTCTGTTTCGTCCTTCGCTTTTTGGAATACCGCACCTTGTCATCTCTTCATCCACTTGTTTGCGCAATCTATTCTTTGGCCTGCTTTGGCTTTTTAGCGGGTTCATTCTTATTATATGGCCTAGCCAAAGCGTACCCAGGCTTAGGAACCATACATCAGCACGGGTAGTATCAGTGTTTTGTAAAGCGTTGTTTTTGTTCGACGAGTGGTGGCTTTGTTTTTAAAGTGCTTACTTACGCCAAAGTAGCATCTGTTGGCCAATACAATTCTTCTTTTTATTTCACAACTGATGTCGTTTGTTGTGTTTACGGCGGTGCCGAGGTATGCGAAGTATGTTGCTACCTCAAAATTATAGGAACCAACTTCAACAGTTGGTCCGATTTCAATGGACGCATTGCGCGTCGACACCATCAGCTTGGTCTTCTCGCCTTTTACCGCCAGACCCACTTTAGCAGATTCTCCTTCGACCTTCATAAAGGTATCGGTTACTTATTTTACTGATCGTCCCACGATGTCTATATCATCAGCATAAGCAAGTAACATGTGGCTATTGGTGTAGATTGAGCCACTTTTTTGACGTTTGCCTCTCGTATAAACTTTTCTAGCAGGATGTTGAAAAGATCACACGAGAGGCTGTCTCATTGCCTGAAACCTCTTTTGGTACAAAACTCTTCGGAGAGGTTCTTTCCTATTTTAACTGAAGATCTTGTGTCAGTTAGAGTTATTTACAAAGCCGAATGAGCTTTGCGGGGTTACCAAATTCAGACGTGGCTTAGAATACCTTTGAACGTAGCGGGTTGTCGAAGGCTGCTTTATAATCGGCAAAAAGGTGGTAGGTGTCGATCTGCATCTCTTGGGTCTTCTCCAGGATTTGCCGCAGGGTAAATATCCGGTCAATGGTGGACTTGCCAGGTCTGAAGCCGCATTCGTATGGTCCAATTATTTCGTTGACCATTGGCTTTAGTCGTTCGCACAATATCCCTGAAACTATCTTGTAGGCGATAGGGAGCAGACTTATGCCCCTGTAATTGGAGCACACATTCTTATCTCCCTTCTTGTGGACTGGACATAGGATGCTCACGTTCCAATCGTCGGGTGCCAGATGGTGCTAACTAGCTGATGCATACACCTTATCAGCGTGTCGCCTCCAGTTTTGAACAGCTCGGCTGGCAAGCCATCGGCTCCTGCTGCTTTATTATTCTTCAGCCGGTTGATTGCTGTTTTTACCTCATCTTGGCCGGGCGGTATACATTCTATACCATCTTCTGGGATTGGATCTGTGATATCATCGTCTTCGCTACCATTGGATACGAGCAGATTGGAGAAATGTTCATTCCATATCCTGAGCACGCTATCTGTATCTGTTACCAGATAACCTTGCTGGTCTCTACAGGAGGATGTGCCTGTACCAAAGACATCTATTTCATGTTTCACACTTTGGTAGAATTTTCGGACTTCATTCTGGCTCCTGTACATCTCGATTTGTTCACACACCCGATTTTCCATATCTCTCTTTTTTCCTGCGGAAAAGACGTTTCTCCTCTCTCCTTTTCTCCCGATACCTCTCTAGTGCGCCACGCGTTGCTACTAATTGTGAAGTAGCCCTATATGCCGCAGGTGTTTTAATTTCCGACCAACTACAAATCCGCAACCAAACTCATGATTTACGTCATGGCACATATTATAAAGTGCGCCAACTGTAGGTGTTGTTGTGACGCCTTTCCCAATCCATCGTATTTCCTGTATGGCAGTAATGTCGGCCTTGTACTTTTCCTCAACTTTAGAGGGGTTTGTTTTTCTTTTCTTTCGTTTTTCATTGTAGGCTGCTTTTTCTAGGTGAAGGTTACTTACCCGACGCCCAAAACCAAGTTGTTAACGTTCTTATGGGTGAACGCGCGGCACATGTTAGTTCACTACCTTTAATGGGTGTTAAAGGCAGCTTCCCAGGTGGTACCACGGGGAGGTCAGTGTTCACTTGAGATGAAAGAAGGACCAAGATAAATCTTGGGCTTTGCCATGTTAAAGCCGCTCAGGACCATTCCTTGGTATCTTCCATCCCCTACGTCACCCACGTTCATCTATTAAAACTTAAGGTATTAAGATTTGTTTAAGTCAATTTTTTGACATCTTCCTTTTCGAATTTTCCTTCATAATAAGATAGTAAACATTCCGAAACTACAAAAACAAAGTATGTTTGTATCAAATTTGCATTTACCGTTAAAAGAGAAGTTATCAAAATTGGGATTTATTCACTGTGTTTTTAGTAGAGCTGTACGTGCACTATTTTGTGATAATTTCTGTAGTAATAACATCACAATAATAAAATTAAATAGAATAAAGCTCAAATATGGAAAAGATAGATAAAAGAAAGTAGTCTAATTTTCCAAAAAGTTCGAAAGAAAAATTCGGTATAAGAACGAAGTTATCAACACATTTCTGGAAACACCTTAAATTATTAACTTTTTCTTTAATTTCAAAAATTGTTTTAGACTGAAATAATTTTGAGTGAGAGTGAGCGGTGTTTAAAAAAAATCAAAATTAGTTTGATGTGTGCACTTTAATAAAAAAAAAACTGGTTTCAAGTTGCGATTCGTTGCGATAAATGAAGCATAATTTTTTCTCAAGGCACATATGTATATAAAATTCAGAACTATTTGATGTTTGGGTGGTAAAATTTTGAACCGATTTTCCTGATGATTTGCGATTTGTACTTTGAGTGACCAGATAACTTCTCTACCAAGGTAAAGGTATTTTGAAGGTTTTTGCCAAACTTTAAGCCGATTCTGCTGAAAATTTACATTAATAATAGCTAAAAACTTTAGTTTAGACCACATACAATGGGATCATCCTGTTTAATGTATTTTGATGGTTTTTCGAAATAACTCTGAATCAATATATCAATATCAATACAAAAACAAGTAAGTACGTATCAGTCAGCTGTGCTGACGGAGAAATGCCCTCAGCCACTGACCAAGAATAAAAAAACAACAAAACCAAACCAAACACAATAATAATGCCGTATATAAAATATATTGATTTTATATCACGAGTTTGCTTTAAAATCTGTAGGTACCGTAACGTGGGCTTATACCAAATCATTGACATATACCAAACATTTTTGGCAATTAAACTTCCTCATAAAGAACTCAAAATATTAAATTATGTTAAAATAAGTTTGAAAGAAATTTTTGAAAAAGTTTTAGAGTTATCTTGCACAATATCCGACAGGGTTTTGAAGCTTTTGGCCCATTATCTTAGGAAGTATTGACTTACTTCGGAACAAAATGTACCATTGTACCAATTTACTAAGTAGTAAATCGTAATTTTGGTACCAATAAGTACAATTCTACACTACAACAATAATCTTAATTCCAAATTTCAAGATTCCAGCTCTATCCGACCACCCGAATTCAAATTCATACCGTATTCTATATTCCAACAATAATTATAATTCCAATTTTCAGGATTCCAGGTCCATCCGATCACCTATATACAAATTGTACCAAACTTAGAAACATTTTTACTTTTCCTACCCGTAAGAACGAATTTCTAAAAATACGTCAATCCTACACTTTAATATTAATATCAATTCTAAATTTCAGGATTATAGCGCTATGCGACCACCCAAATCCAAATGTATTACTATTTACTATTTTTCGTACCCATAAGTACTAATTTCCAAAACTACCTGGGCGAAGTACCCTACATTCTAATATTAACCATAAATCCAAATTTATGGATTCCAGCTCTATCCATTTCTCCAAATCCAAATCGTACCAAATTTAGTACCATTTAGTACTTTTCATATATGTAAATGGGTACATATTTCCAAAACCGCCTCTTTATATCAACCTTACTTCTTAACCTTGATTTTCATTCCAAATTTCAAGCTATTACGGTTCGAATTTCTAAAAGGTACCAAAAATAGTACCAGTATATAGCGAATCGGTTGAGCTGGAAATCTGGAATTTGAAATGAGAGTCACTAAAGGAACGTAGGCTAGATGTACGAAACTATCCTATGTTCCTTCAGTGACTCTCATTTCAAATTCCAGATTTCCAGCTCTACTGATTCGCCATATACACATGGTACTATATTTGATACCTTTTTTGTACCTTTCGTACCGTTCTAGTTCGAACTTCCTAAAACCCACCCACATCTGATACCTTCGGACCAAGAGAGAACCTTTCTGAAAATTTCAAGTTTCTAGCTTTAGCCGTTTCGTCTGTCAGTCACACAAAAGGTAAAATTTTTAGTACTTTTCACACCCTTCTAGTACGAATTTCCACAATCCCATCAGTCATCATCACTCAACTCTTTTGTATACATATATAGAAGAATTCTACAATAGCATATGTCAACATTCTATGAACATATTTAAAAAACATAGTTATTTATATACGTATGTAGTTTGAAATTAAAAATTGCATGTACATACGTGAATGATATGCTGTACATAGATTAATGAGTAGATGGTTGCTATGCTATGGAAACATTTGTTTGCTCAATTAAACTATTTTGTGTGTTAATTTCTGTAAACATTTCACTCTGTCACCACTAGAAAAGAAATTACATATGTGGAAAATGTATGCAAAAAAACTATTGTCGTGTCTTATAAACAAACAACTATTAACACAAATATAATTATTTAATCGTTTATAATGTCAGCATGTGCCCAATACATTCTGTGGTAATTACACGTCGTTGTCGGGTTTCGTTGGTTGGTTTGTGGCCACAATCGGAAACATTGTTGGGTATTTTATTAACTACTCTCTCTGTGTTTGCAATTAAGACCGAAACAATGTGTAGCATTTTAATGGCAGATGACGAAAAGGATATTTAATTTAATTAAAACTAAAATACGATGTTATAATAGATTTCATTGTTTGTTTTGTTTACTTTGTTTGTTTTACTTTGTTGAAAATATATGTCAGTGTGTTGGTGTGTTTGTTAATAGGAGTTTATAATAAATGTATTGAAACAAATAGGATCAATTAATTTCTTTTCGTATATGAAAGTACTAAGTTCGTCCTCCACGTTAAGGCTTATTCCGTGAAAAATGCCTTTATATTGACAATTTTCAGCGTGAAGGTTTACTATTGAGAGTTCAAAATACGGAGTTAAATCCATTTCAGAAGGAAAATGTAGCAAACCCCTTTAAAAGAGCTTACATGGGCTGTCATGTTTGTTCTTTCCAAAACATAGACCAATGAATACAATTTTCCGAATTGAGCAATATCAGTTCATGGGGGCTAGACTCAAACCTGCATATATAAGTTTTCACTCAAACCTGCGAGTAAGTTTTCTATCTTCTATGAACACAAAATTCAAATTAACCACCTCAATGTATAAAGCTTAAATCTGGTGGTATCCTTATGTGGGGGCTATAGCAAAGCGTAGACCCATATTATCTGACTTTTCGTTAGGAATGTTATGCCTGTTATAAAGCCAGTTTGGTTAAATAATGAGGCTAAAACCTTCAAAATAACGAAAATCGGGAATATTGTATCAAAATGTGGACCTGTACCGAGAAATCTCTAGAGGAAAGTATTTCAACTCCAACGAAGACAAAATACCAAATTGCGGTTATTTCAGTTGAATAATGTGGCTAAAACTTTCAAAATACCGAACATCGCACAGTGGATGCGCCTAACGACAAAAATCAAAAACAATTTAAATATGCAATGGAAAATTGTCGGACGGTGTAATTTGACATTTGGGGAAGCAAGCAAAGCAAGCGACGTTTGATTCTGTTCTGGCCTTTACAGTCTTGGGTAAACAGCGCTTTGACAACACTCCACCATACATTGTCTCTACCTGACACTAGTGGCCACACACTGGTAAATTTAACTCCAGTGTATTTTTGAACCATCGTAGTCAGTGCTTAGGGAGAATAATTCGGATTCACGTCATGACTCGAGTCACTCATATATTTCAGAGTTGGTTGCTGATGGGGAGGTGGCTACTGCAGGGAGTTAGCTACACGTGTTGGAAGTAAAGACTGTTCTAAATTCGCCAACGTACACCTTGGTGTTACCGAGTTGGGAATACTTTTTGGAAGTTACCTATTAAATTGTGGTAGCTAATAAATTGCACTGGACCTTCGGGTTTTTCAGTTCTACAGGGCCTTCGGGGCATCTGTTCCATTCGCCACTGGACCTTCGGGTTTTTCAGTTATACAGGGCCTTCTGGTCATCTGTTCCACTGTTTGAGTAATAGTAGTACACTGTAGAAACTAGACAGTAGTCCTAGACTAAATTATCGCGTCAATATCCCAACGCCGTACATATCGTCTTCCCGAACACTGATACCCGAGCATCAACACTCGAACATCAACAGCCGAACATATCTTCTTTCCGATCATATGCATCCGAACACCGAATTCATGGTCTTCCCGATCATCTGCAGCCACACACCGAATTCATTGTCTTCCCGATTATCTGTAGCCGAACACCTAATACATAGTATTTCCGATCACAAACCACACCGTTTCCCCCGAAGAAGAACCCGCCAATTTAACACGAGCTCCTCAGCTGCCAAACCCCAGCGAGTCTGCTAATACTTTCTCCAAATATTAATCCAAATATATTCTCATTGATTTCATTCTTATCACATTTAAGCATAAGTAGATTGTAAATTAGTATTTAATCAATAAATCCTCGATTTAGCCCCCAGGAAAGGGAGAATACTAGTCTTTTCATTTCGTAAGGTTTAGTGGGTCCTTATGGAGACCCTGGACGCGACTGAAGTTACCCCAGCCGACGAGAAAATCACGTTACACTAGACTCAACAATTCTGCAACCTGGACTGGTTGCGTGCATAAAGAATCAGGAGATAGGTTAGTGAGTTTAGCGGGGCAGCTAAACAAATGCAGCGTGTCGTGTGGTCCAAATCCACATGCCGGGTATGTGTTGGGCACCGTGGCATAAATTCGGGCCCAATACAAATTGAGATGACTGCATCATCCGGATCTTAAACGGCAGCTGGCGTTCGTCATCATTACCGTTGATATTCCGTGTGAGCCCAACGCTTTGATGATTTCGCCTTTTGAATGACGTCTGCAATATCACCCATCGGAAATTGAGCTGGTACCTCCTCGACTGGCAGTTCTCTTCTTATACAGCGTAGCACACTCCATTTCGCCGTATCACTCTTGGGGCGCTCTATAAACTGCTTGTTAAAATAATACTCGCACCTCTTTGGGCCAGTTACGGTCACGCCGTTAAAGGTAACAGCCGTTATATTATCCTTCTTTACCGGATTAGAGAGTGATTTAATCGTTGCAAACAATTTACTTAATCCTGTACCAATGTTGCATTGCTTTAGGTGGTCCTGCCGCTTTTTTCCGCTTATGTTCGCCTACTAGCCTGTTAACTTCAAGAGTAAATTCTCTAATGAGCTCATCACATTTATTTGCCAGCCCGCTCGCCTCTGATAGGAAATTTAGTCTGATTTTGGGTATTCGACCAGCAGGTATGTAGCGACCTTGTGCTGCAGTGATGATGTCCCGGAAAGTTCTCTTAGCTAACCGAGGATCTGAGGGAACTTTCTGAAACGGTGATTGGTAAATTCTCTGAACTTTTTCCAATCAGCTTTCCCATTGGTTCAGTACGGCGTTCAGAGGTTATGAAGTCTGGTGGTCTATTTACGGAGGCGATGATAGGAAGGTGGTCTGAGCCAAGAGAAATGACGGGTTGCCAGTATACCTCATTTATCAGACTTGGTGCCACAATGGTGATATCTGTCGAGTTGTGGCAATCATCTCTTATCCACGTAGGAGCGTCTTCATTGACCGTGCAAAACGAAGAGCTATCAATTTGCTGGATCAGCGCTTTACCCCTCTGGTCAATACAAAGTAAGAAATTCCAAAACTCATGATGGGCAGGCATTGAAGTCCCCTAGCACCAGATAGTTTTTTTCCCTCTAAAAGCGAAATAATATCGGGCATATAACTCAAGGGCACGTATATTCATCGCCGGTATGTACACTAGAGTTTTGACTCTTCGACATTTTTTCTCAAAAATGATCTTCTGTAGCACGAATGAATGAACTTTTGTCGACTGATACTTTTTTACTTGTTTTATACTTCAATAGAATAAACGTTATTTTAGTGATTAAATAACGTTTATTCTATTGAAGTATAGAACAAGTAAAAAAGTATCAGTCGGCAGAGATATACCCTCAGCCTGTGTAAGTTAAAACTTTCATCTACGGACAGATCCAAAAGTTGTAAAAAATATGTATTTAGAGGGTTTTCTGAATTTTGTGGCCTTTTTTGGAGGCATGAACTTACCGGAAAAATATGGTTTTGAACTAAAACTCTAAAGTGCTGCGAAAGAGGTACCATTTTGGAAGTAGCTCTTATTCCCATTTCTTTTCGATACATATAGCGCCCACCATCCTATTCGGTTGGTTACCGTAGAGCTTTTTAGAGCTTTTGGACCACTACGCCAGGATGCAGGGACTTGCGCACGAAAACATAATATCGCTGTAAATAGGACCACAAGGAGTAGCTTCGGTATAAATTTCCAAAAGATCTTCCAACAGATTTTAAACTGCACTTAAACTGCACATATGTTGAACTTTTGTGGGGGAGGTACTATAAAAAGGAAGACCGATACGGACCATTTTCGAAGTTAAACTAAATTTTTACAAATTCGTACAAAGGTGAAATTTTGGACCGAATCGGCAGATCCGTTCGAGAGTTATCGTGCGCTCTAGTTACTACACATGGTACCATAGGGCTTTACAGTTTTAGGGCAATTTTCTCAGGAAGTATGGAAATGCCCATGAAAAAAAAACTTATACCATCGTAGCAGCGAATACAAATTGTTACAACAAAAATCAAAGAGATTCGAGAGGAGGTCTTAAACTGTACTTTTCCGAAATTTTGAGTGTGAAGTACCTGAAGTAGTGAACCTACATAGACCATATTCGAACCTGATCTATGCCTCGAAGATATATTACAATGTGCAAAGCATAGACCAAATCGGTTAATGCCTTCGACAGTTATTACTGCCACAATTTAGAGAAATGTTTGGGACTTTTGTGGGGGAGGTTCCTGAAGGTGTGGACTGATATGGCACATCTTCGAACTTAAAATAAGCTTGGACAAAATATTACGAAATCCAAATTTTGGACCGAATCGGCTGATCCGTTCGATAGTTATCTTGCGCTTCAGCCACTGAACATGGTGCCATAGGGGTTTTTTACAGCTTTTGGCCCATTTTCTCAGGAAGTACGAAACTGTCCCTGAAAAAACTTGTACCGTTGTAAAGGGCAGCATATATTTGCTCTGTTCCAGAACCTGCAAGAATCTACTATTTTTTACTACGATAACATTTTTTCCTTTATGTTATCGAAAAAAATAGTAAAAATTAGTAGATTCTTGCAGAACTGGAACAGAGCAATTAATTCGCTACAGCAAAAATCAAAGGAATTCAAGAGGAGGTCTTAAACTGCGCTTTTCCGAAATTTTGTTTGGGGGCCCATCTTCGAACTTAATCTAAGTTTGGGCAAATCGAATCGATTAATCCATTCGAGAGTTATCGTACGCACCAGCTAGACGGACGGACATTGCTAAATCGATTCAAATTGTTAAGCACCTCAACCTCGTCAGAACCACTCTATATTGGTTCCCCAATACATTTAATGTATGTGTCACTAGAGAGATACGTCTGTACTGGACAGACTGATGTATTAAGAAGGCAAGTAATCCTCAACCGCTTCTTGTGCGATCATTCCGCAAAACCTTGTAAATTGGAAAACGGAACAGATCCATACTGGCCCAGGCACGGACTAAAAGAGCCCGAAGCAGGCATTCCGGGATAAATTACCTCTCCCACGATGAAAACTATACACGAACACAAACAGACAATTTTTGAGGTGGCGGTCACTGACCAAAGATTTCTCCGAGTCAATCCAGTGCATAGAACCGGCCGCCATGTTATTGCCATTTGTTGGTGGTTAAAACCATTAACTTTGAATCCCTTTGTATACGTCTTCTTATGAAATATGAACAAGTTTAACTAGTAGATCCATATATTTGTATTTAACATTCCAAAAATACGCACCTATATACATACATGCCTACAGTATGCGCTGTCTGCAAATATTGTAAAGCAAAGAATTAACCAGAACAAACGTCCTTTCATGTTTACATTTCGTTGTAATCTATATTGAATGATGCTAATAAATTATCAACAATCCATTTAATTTATTCAAAAATAAACATCCACATATTTCCCTTTTTCTGTTCAAATCAATTTTCACTAGAAAATTTTTTTGTGTTTAACAACGATAATTTTATGCAAAGTCATGTTTATTTTCAAAATATTTTCATGCATATTTAATTAGTTAATACCAAGCTTTTATTATGTAAATGTTTTAACTAACTATAAATTAACAGCATTTTTTTATTTTTTGTTAATTCTTTATAAAGTTCCCAGGATATGCGTTTGTGGCTAGGGAGTATTTGTATGCCATTGGATTTGGCAATTTTATCCTTATTTATCGGCTTAATTTGTTGATTTAATAATAATAGCAGTTGATAATGAATAAACTATTCATATTATTTCAATGATAATCTTATTAACGCATTTTTAATTAGTATTACGAAAAAATGCGTTGAAAACAATTCCATGTAACTCACCCGCATGCAGTGATTTGGAAATGAGTTAAGGAAAAAAACTGAAATAAAATGAAAATAAGCAAAAAAAGAACTATTCTTGATAAGCTGATTAAAATTAACATAACAAAGGCTGGTGGTTTTTTATATACATAAATACATGTATGAAGTGATAGATTAACATGCCTTTTTAAATTTAATTTATTGAAAAATAATTTTAATTAAAAAAATGGTTTTATTTGTAATAGAAAACATTTTGCAGTATAATTTTAATTAAACAATTGTTAAAATGTGACATCTGTTATTGAGATGAGCAAATATTTTTTATTTATAAATACAGGGTAATCTCAGCTTTGTTGTTGTTAATTTTAAAACAACACGTTTTTTAATGTGAGTAGTAGATAAATATATTTTTTTCGGGGAAGGCAATTTAGTATTTCGACACAAATCCGGGCCGAACTTTTTATACCCTCCAACATGAGATGTATTAAAGTAAAATGGAACAAGTACTTTCCCTTTGCTTATGAAAGTACTAGCAAATGCCCGCTACTTCGTATGCGGAAAGGAAACGAAATATATATAAACAATATTTAATACCGGAATGGTGAATACTGCAGATTCTGTTGTACTGTTGTTTTTCGAAAGTAGTCAGAACTTACAAAAAAAAAAAAAAAAAAAAAAAAAAATCTGCCGTATCGCATCCCTACACGACTACCATATTTTTTATTTCGAATTTCCAAAACTACGTATCATATTGCAAATTTCAGATTTGACTCCTGGTTTTAACCCTTCACTAACACAGCATTCCCTTCCAGTACGAATTTCCAAACACTAAACTTTATCTCACCCTTCGCCCAGAACCCGAATAGGTCCGTTAAATTTTCGGCATTCAAAATTGTCATAAAAATCCACGTTTTCGTATATCCCCGTATAACGGTACCTCTCGACTTAGTGTATTTTAAAAGAAGAACAAATCTATATTGTCCAATTTTCTTTAAATTTGGACCTTGAATACTCAGAGGATATAAAAGTTTAATTTAAAAAATCTCCACTTCAATCCACGTTTATTAGAAGAGATATTTTGAGGATTTAGAGTTTTTTGAAGATCTTCTGCACATTTTCCAACCGAAATTCGGAATTTGTGGCATGAAAGTTTAGAAAACTTCTTTACAAAAAATTGTAGTTAACGTGCACGGGTAAGTCAACCGTATATAACGGAAATTTTTTTGGAGGCATTTCAATTTAGGATTTTTTAATATCAGGGTGGTAAATACCTTCTAGTTAACAAAATTGTCGCATTGGACCACGTTTTCAAATTTACATACCAAAGCGGTCAGAAAAAAAAACATTTTTTGAAAAGATACTTCACGTTTGACTACTTAATCTCAGTACATTATTTAGAATCTCCTTGGCGTTAACATCAAATCAATGGAACAATGTTCAGTACAATTTTTCAAACTCAGAACTTTGTCTCAAATTTTAGAGTGACCTTCATAACAAATATTTTTCATTTCGTATTTTTTGTACAAATAGCGTATTTCCAAATTTAGTACCTTAACTATTTAAAATGGTTTTGGTACCAACATGTTACCCAACTTTTCGTACACATAGGTAAACGTTTCAAAAATTACTTCCTTATATTCAACATATATCCTAACCCTAATTCACTTTTCCAGTCTTACCAGTTACCCTGAAACCCATTTGAGGACTATTTAGTAGTTTTTGTATAAATAAGTACGAATTTTCAAAACGTCCTTCCTACCTCTACTCTAAACACCAATTGCTACCCTAATACCGAATTTCAAAATTCCAGTTCTACCCTTTACAAAATCACAAATTGTACAAAATTCTATACCATATAGCAAATACCAAAAGGTACCAAATGTTGTACCATTTAGCACTTTTCGTACACGATTTTCGAAAATGTACTTTCATATCTCAGCTCTATCCGTTCACCTAAACCCAAATTATAGCCAATGTAGTTCCATTTAGCACTTTTCCATAAGTACGAATTTCTAAAAATACGTCAATCCTACACTCCAACAATAATCTGTTCACGCAAATACAAATTATAGCGAGTTTCGTACCATTTAGTACTACTTCGTGCACATTAGTACGATTTTCCAAAGCTACCTCTATATCTCAATTCTATATTCCAACAGTAATCTTAATTCCAAATTTCAGGATTGCAGCTCTTTAAATCCAAATCATACTAAACTCACTACCATTTACGACTTTTCGACCTTTGGCACATCTTTCTTACTCTTCATCAGTGACCCCCATTCCAAATTTCAGGATTCAGGCCCTATTCGTTAACCCATATCCAAATTGTACTATATTTAGTACCATTTAGTATTTTTCGTATACTTTTAATTCGAATTTCCAAAAAACCTTTCTTTTTTACTTTCCATCAGTGACCTTCATTCCAAAGGTGATTTCAGGATTCCAGCTCTTTTCGTTCACCCAAACCCAAATTGTACTAAATTTAGTACCATTTAGTACTTTTCGTGTTCAAATAGTTCAAATTTCTAAAAACCTTTCTTTGTTAATCTCCATCAGTGACCCTCATTACAAATTTCAGGATTCCAGCTCAATCTGTTCACCCAAATCCAAATTGTACTAAATTTAGTACAATTTAGAACTTTTCGTGCACTTATAGTTCGAATTTCCAAAAACCTTTCTTTGTTAATCTCCACCAGTGACCCTAATTTCATATTTCAGGATTCTAGCTCCATCCGTTCACCCAAATCAAAATTGTACTAAATTTAGTACCATTTAGTACTTTTTGTACCCTTATAATTCGAATTTCCTAAAACCTTTCTTTTTTACTCTCCATCAGTGACCTTCATTCCAAATTTCAGGATTCCAGCTCTGTTCGTTCACCCAA
This sequence comes from Musca autumnalis, assembly GCF_047663935.1. NCBI lineage: Eukaryota > Metazoa > Arthropoda > Insecta > Diptera > Muscidae > Musca > Musca autumnalis. Next base: position 157,587,529 of record NW_027411866.1, on the reverse strand, counting down.
ACCCAAATTGTACTAAATTTAGTACCATTTATTACTTTTCGTAACTTATAGTTCGAATTCCAAAAACCTTTCATTTTTACTCTTCATCAGTGATCCTCATTCCAAATTTCAGGATTCCAGCTCTATCCGTTCACCCAAATCCAAATTGTACTAAATTTAGTACCATTTAGTACTTTTCGTGCACTTATAGCTCGAATTTCTAAAAACCTTTCTTTGTTATTCTCCATCTGTGACCCTCATTACAAATTTCAGGATTCAAGCTCAATCCGTTCACCCAAATCAAAATTGTACTAAATTTAGTACCATTTAGAACCTTTCGTGCAGTTTTAGTTCGAAATTCCAAAAACCTTTCTTTGTTACTCTTCATCAGTGACCCTAATTTCAAATTTCAAGGTTCCAGCTCTATCCGTTCACCCAAATCCAAATTGTACTAAATTTAGTACCATTTAGTACTGTTCGTACCCTTATAGTTCGAATTTCCAAAAACCTTTCATTGTTACTCTTCATCAGTGACCCTAATTCCAAATGTTTGTATTCCAGCTCTATCCGTTCATCCAAATCCAAATTGTACTGTATTTAGTACCATTTAGTACTTTCGTATACTTTTAATTCGAATTTCCAAAAACCTTCCTTTTTTACTCTCCATCAGTGACCTAAATTCCAAATTTCAGGATTCCAGCTCTATTCGTTCACCCAAACCCAAATTGTACTAAATTTAGTACCATATAATACTTTTCGTACACTTGTAGTTCGAATTCCAAAAACCTTTCATTTTTACTCTTCATCAGTGATCCGCATTCCAAATTTCAGGATTCCAGCCCTATCCGTTCACCCAAATCCAAATTGTTCTAAATTTAGTACCATTTAGTACTTTTCGTTCACTTATAGTTCGAATTTCTTAAAACCTTTCTTTATTACTCTCCATCAGTGACCCTCATTCCAAATTTCAGGATTCCAGCCCTATCCGTTCACCCAAATCAAAATTGTACTAAATTTAGTACCATTTAGTACTATTCGTGCACTTATAGTTCGAACTTCCAAAAACCTTTTTTGTTACTCTTCATCAGTGACCCTAATTTCAAATTTCAGCTCTATCCGTTCACACAAATCCAAATTGTACTAAAATTAGTACCATTTAGTACTTTTCGTACCCTTGTAGTTCGAATTTACAAAAACCCGTTGGTACATCTTTCTAGCTCTCCATCAGTGACCCTCATTCCAAATTTCAGAATTCCAGCTCTTACCGTTTGCCTAATACAAAGGGTACCATATTTAGTACCTTTTAGTACTTTTCGTACACTTCTAGGTCGAATTTCCAAAAACCCAGCCTTATCTCACCCCTACACACCAACAGCAACCTACACCCAATATTTCAACTTTCTAGCTTCAGCGGTTTCGTCTGGGCGTTGATGAATCAGTCAGTCAGTCAGTCAGTCACTCACCTCACTACTCTTTTATATATATAGATTAAGCTCTTCCGACAGACTTCTTCATAAAGGACTCGAAATATTAAATTTCGTTAAACTCAGTTTGGAAGAAATTGTTTAAAAAGTTATAAAGTTATCTTACACAATAGCCATTTTAGTATGTGCCGGTAGGGTTTTGGAGCTTTTGGGCCATTATCTCAGGAAGTATTGACATACTCCGGAAAAAATTGTACCGTTGTAAATGAGGTCGCTAGAACAACGATGCGAAATGAGCTCCTAAAGTTCACTTTTTCCGAATTTCGTGTGGGAGCTACCCGAAGGAGTTGACCGATATAGTCCATATTCCAACGTGACTGGATGAAATAATACGATGTGCAAAGTCCACACCAATCAGAAACTCTATGCGAGTATTATCTTGCGGATTTCGCATTTTGGTTGGTGCCGTCAGGGTTTTTTGGAGCTTTAAGGCCAATATTTCAGGAAGTATGGATTTGCGCCAGAAAAAAATTGTACCGTCGTAAAGGAAGCTGCAAAGACAACCAACTACAAAAAAATTTCAGAACGATCCGAGAGGAGCTCCTAAAGTTCACTTAATCCGAGGGAGTGGGAGGTTCCCTAGGGAGTGGACAGATATCGCCCATATTCGAACCCGATCTATATCTGGAAGAAATAATACGATGTGTAAGGTTTGGACCAAATCGATTGCTCCCTTCGAGAATTATTTTTCACAAATTTTTGAACTTTTGTGGGGGAGGTACCCGAAGGAGTGGAGCAATATGGCCCATCTTCGAACTTAAACTAAGTTTGAACAAAATACATATTACGATACCCAAAATTTGGTTCGTATCGGTTGATCCGTTCGAAAGTTATCGTGCGCACCAGTCAGACAGACGGACGGACATGGCTAAATCGACCGACTCCAAATTGTCTGAAATGAATTTCGTCCAAACATTTTTGGGGTCGAAACCCGTTATTTCGATTAGGCACATTTTCGGTCCTATCAAAGTGTGTACACCCTTTCTAGCCTAAAGGCTGAGGGTTAGGCCGGGGCGATTTGGAAACCTCAATCGGCCCTCCGCGTTTCTGATTCCTGGGATTGAACTGAGCAAAAAAGTCCACTGGACCATATGTCTACGATGAAAATCGAGCCTCCCGATTTTGACTTGAAGATTTTTATTGACGTTTTCTGGATATTCTGGCACATAACAGCCAAACCATTGAGATTTGCGATCCAACACAAAGACCAAAATTGTTGCCAACATAATAATTAAGAACTCTCTAGTACATCGCAAAAGTATTGGAAATCTCCTTCAGGCAGTTTTGGCCTTGGGAAAGTGTACATTTTTCGGAAAATATCGATAAATGACACTGTGCCACAAAAGTTGACCAGAAAAATATTCAAGCGTTCTGTTACAAAATTCTATAGTGTTGCGTTCCATGGACAATGAAAATATCTTTGGTTTGTTTGCGTCACTGCGTTGTATTATTTTATAACGATAAAAAGTTGTGAAAATCTGGGTTTCTTACATTTTCAAATTTAAACGGGCATATCATCCATTTTTCACAACGGATTTCTATTGATCCTTTTTCCTTTTAATCTTTCGAAAAAGCTATTATTTGTTCAAATCGGTTAATTAATTTTTTAAGTTATAGTGGTTGATTCATATCAATACAATTACTTTGTACTTTAACTGTTTTTGTTTAGTTCAATATTAATTTCGAAAATTATGAGAAATTCAGTTTAAATACAAAGTAATTGTATTGGTATGAACCAACCACTACAACATAGCCATTTATTTACCAACGAAGTCTAAATACCAAAAATTGTATACCCCCAACGAAGACTATATACCAACTTCGCCACAACTATACCGACAGGTGGAAAGTTTTATAGCCCCAGCGAAGAATAGGTCCTAAATTTCAGCCATTTCGATGGGAGATTGAGGCCACAACCTACAACCTATATGAAGACGTTGACCTATTCCGCCAAATTTCAGTTGGAAAATTGTATAACCCAAAGGAAGACTAAATACTAAATTTTAACCATTTCGGTAGGATGTTGTTGAAAGTTGTGGCCTCAACCTTCAAAACACGGAAAATCGTGTGGTATGGTTCTATGGGGGCTATATGAAGGCGTGGACCTATACCGACAAATTCCATATGGAATGTTTTATACCCCAAATGAATACTAAATATCAAATTTCTGACATTTCGGTGGAATATTGAGGTCACATCCTTCAAACTATCTCAAGTTGAGAAGTACCGTTATATGGGGGCTATACCAAAATGTGGACCGATATAACCCATCATCGAACTTGATCTGCCTACGTACAAAAGACCCATCTTCCCAAAATTTCAGATTAAACAAATGGACGGACTAACAGACAAGAATGGATCTACTCAGAATATTACCCAGATCAAGAACATATGTATATATTGTATATGGTCGCAAATGATTATTTTAACGCATTACATTCGGTAAAACAAACTTAATACACCCTCCATACTATGGTGGGGGTATAAAAGTAAGAACACAAAGAGCGGCCTTTGATCGCGTATAGCTTCTGTGCACACATACGACCGATTTGGAATTTTATATATAAATTCCATTTGGCGACCATTTCATAACATTGACTGCATTTTGGACAACAAGAGCATTATATATTTGTCAACAAATTTAATATCTCAAGCTTTTTCATTGCAATTTGCTTTTGACAGTTGATAAATTAAGAGCAATATGTCTAAAGGGATACAACAAAAAAAAAAAAACATACCAAAATTTTACCCTAAATTGGATGACTTGTAAACAACCGCAGGAATAAACGTTCTTATCATTTTTATGGAATTTCGTAGTTTGCTTTAACTTTATGTTTGTTCTGCATTTTCTTCTTCTCACTGACTAACAACATAATGAAGTTCTATGAAATGCAATTCAGTTATTTTAGAATAAGAACTTAAGTTTATTTAGAGATTTGAATATAATGCAAGTGGCAAAGTGCAATTTTTTTGAAGAAAGGGAGTCTTCCATTTACATTTACTTACACAAATAAATATATATTTAGTGGAGATTGGAGCGAATTTGCCTTTTCTTTTGGAAATACTAACTTTGTAAAATCATTTGAATTACTTAAAGAAAATTGTAACATTATTTAATAACAAGGAGCTACTGGCAATTTTAACAAAATTACGGAGTATTAAATCCAATGAAATTGTCCATTTAATTTATAGTTGGGATGTTATTTGAATTTTACAATAATTCAGACAATGCCATTTATATATTCATAATGTAATTTTCAAATTGATATTGTGTATTTTAATTTTGCAATGGCTTGAAGCTGTGTAAACCAATTTACTCAATCAATAAATGCAGTTTGTCTCTTTTCGATGTTCTAATGAGAAAGCATCAAATGCGAATAAATTTCATAAAATTAAACCATTTATGTTTGTTTATCTTCATTATGGCCTATGTGTTGGTAAATATTATAACATAAAATAGCGATATCAATTAGTTGAAAGCTCTTTTCGTACCAAACAAAGGTATGGGCAATATATTATGGAAGTTTGGTGTAATCCATTGTTGAAAAAATATACATGTATTAAAGTTAATGAAGGAATATGGCATAGATTCTGATCCCGCCATAGATCTTTATAAGTTTTTGTTATAATTAATTTTTATTCATAAATAAAGAGACAGAGGCGACTTCTCTCATATCAATGAGAGATATGTTATCTACTGCTTATTGCCGAATCCTTAAGACACCACTTCTGGAGAAGTTTTCAAAAATTGTCAACATAAGTCCACGTTTTGGTATATAAAGGAGCCGTCCGATTGAAGACATTTTTAGATACATTTTCTGACCTAATTAATGCATTTTGAGCATCCGTGGTCATACAATATCGCCTCCTAAAATTGTAGACAGAAATGAAAACTAACTATTCACGTTCAATTCAGAATATTTTATGGTGGAGGGTATAAATAGATCGGCCCGGCTGCACTTAACCATTTTTGCTTGTTAATATTAAAGTTCGTTATTCTTTCATTCAAGTCGGACACCTAATAGAAACGGGGATATTTATCATAGTTAATGTTGTAATGATTGAACACTAATCGAGCCGTTGCACTATAGGTAATTTGGCCTGATTTTGAGGCAAAAATTAATAGCGGTGGACTTATGGGCTTTTTATACATTTTTGATGCTTCATATCCAAAAGTAAGATAACACAAAGAATTACACAGTAAAATTCGGATATAGCGAACATCGGTTATACGTACGTAAACATATGTTTATAGCGAAGAAAGTTTTGTGTGTGTGTAAAAAAGTGTTTTAGTGAAAAATCAATAAAATATATATGATTTTAATAATAACAAGTTTGAGCAAAGGAAATTAGGAAAGGAAAATAACAGACAAGTGAAAAAATAGACAATTCTATATCAAAATACAAATTCTGAGGCGGCTGACAACATTTGTGGTGAAACTTCGACAACTAGACATTTTATGGAATCTTTAGAGAATATTGTGGAGCCTGAATATATTGTCCCGCCTCGTTGGAAATGATGAACGCAACTTACATCCGATATTTGGACACGGCATAATAATGAGTTAAAATGTTGAAGGGTTTTTTGGCAAAAATCGATTGCGAGATTTTTCCAATGTTTATACAAATGTAATGTGTGAGTAAATTTAAAGACATTTTATTTATTTATGCTTATTTAAACATGTTTATTCTTTTCAATTCCTAGATGTTATATCAATATTCACCGAATCGCCTGATAAAACGTTAAGTGCAGCAGAAGAAGAAATATTTTAAGCAGATAAATCACACCAATCCTTATAGCCAAGAAAATAAAAAGGCGATGATATTTCTGACAATGAAAACGATTTTTTTTATTATTGGTTAGACATCCTTGAAAAATTGCATTTCCTACAGGGAACGAAGAAGTTTTCTTTTTCCTACCGCCTATTCTCATTTTACTTATTTAATTCGTTCCAACCCAATGAACGCGGTTAAAAGAAAAGAAAAACGGTTATAATGAACTAATAAACTGATCTGCCAAAAGATTTTTATTAACATTGATATGTTTAAAAATATTGATTCGCGAAGAGATCTTTATAAATATTAAAGGGCCACGCTATCATGATTCTTAGTTAGAACGTATTACATATATAATTAACAAAAATGTTGAACACAGCACGTCTGTACATTTTTACAACACATGGTGAATATTTCTTTTAAGCAAATGTCTTTTAGTTCAAATCGGATGCTTTTTAATATTTTAATATTTCCTTCACCAAACAAAAACTTAAAAAAAAACAAGTAAAAAAGCATTAAGTTCGGCCGGGCCGAACTTTTCATACCCTCCACCATAGAATATTCTGAACTAAAATGGAATAATTACTTTTCATTCCTGTCCCCAACTTTAAGTGGGTACTTTAAAATGTCAGATAATGTTTATGTACATTTATGCTTCATTCGGGAGGCCCTTTTTTATGGGCTAGAAATTGGGAGGTACTGTTATATCGACACCTCCAAATAATAGTATGCTAAGTCTAAAAAGTGAGTTTTGCAGGAGAAGCTCTCAAAGTGTGGAAATTTTTTTGAACTTCAGTACTATGCTAAGTCAATATTTGTTTATAACTTCTGTTCGGATTGACCGATCATTACCAAAATTTGACAGAATTTAAGTTAAAGGACGTTCGACACCTCCAAATAATAGTTTGCTAATTCTGAACAGTGAGTTTTGCAGGACAAGCTCTAAAAGTTTGGAAATTTCTTTGACCTTCAGTACTATGCTAAGTTAATATTTGTTTATAACTTATGTCGGATTGTCCGATTATTACCAAAATTTGACAGAATTTAAGTTAAAGGACGTTAAATATAAAAATGTAAAGAACTTGAAAACATGCTGAGTCGATTTAGCATACTATTGTTTGGAGGCGTCGATATAGGGGTTATAATAAAACATGGGCCTATGTTGACAGTTTTTGATGGGAGCCTTTAATGTCAAATAACTCCTAATTCGGTTAAAAAATTAGCTAGAATCTTCAAAATATCGAAAATCGGTACATAACGTGGGAACTTCAAATGTCATTAACAGCTAGTTCGGAGGTATCTGGGCTATACAAAAATATGAACTTAAATGAACCGTTATATGGGGGCTATACCAAAACGTGGACCTATGTCCACAAGTTTTGTCATATAATTTATTGACATTTAAGAACTTTAAATGTCAAATTATAGCTACATCGGTCTGAAAATGTAGCTACAAAGGTCAAAACACCGCAAATCGGGGGTACCGTTATATGGGGGCTATACCAAAACGTGGACCTATGTCCACAACTTTTGTTATATAAGTTTATTAACATTTAAGAACCATAAATGTCAAATTATAGCTACATCGGTCTGAAAATGTACCTAAAAACGTCAAAATACCGCAAATCGGAGGGTACCGTTATATGGGGGCTATACTAAAACGTGAACCTATGTCCACAACTTTTGTTATATAAGTTTATTGACACTTAAAAACCCTAAGTGTCAAAATATAGCTAAATCGGTCTGAAAATGTAGCTAAAACTGTCAAAATACCGTAAATCGGGGGGTGCCGTTATATGGGGCTATACCGAAACGTGGACCTATGTCCACAACTTTTGTTATATAAGTTTATTGACATTTAAGAACCCTAAATGTCAAATTATAGCTACATCGGTCTGAAAATGTACCTAAAAACGTCAAAATACCGCAAATCGGAGGGTACCATTATATGGGGGCTATACCAAAACGTGGACCTATGTCCACAACTTTTGTTATATAAGTTTATTGACACTTAAGAACCCTAAGTGTCAAAATATAGCTAAATCGGTCTGAAAATGTAGCTAAAACTGTCAAAATACCGTAAATCGGGGGGAACCGTTATATGGGGGCTATACCAAAACGTGGACCTATGTCCACAACTTTTGTTATATAAGTTTATTGATACTTAGGAACCCTAAATGTCAAGTTATAGCTAAATCGGTCTGAAAATTTAGCTAAAAACGTCAAAATACCGCAAATCGGGGGGTACCGTTATATGGGGGCTATACCAAAACGTGGACCTATGTCCACAAGTTTTGTTATATAAGTTTATTGACACTTAAGAACCCTAAATGTCAAATTCTAGCCAAATCGGTCTGAAAATGTAGCTGAAAACGTCAAAATACCGTAAATCGGGGGGTACCGTTATATGGGGGCTATACGAAAACGTGGACCGATATATCCCATCTTCGAACTTGATCTTCCGATGGCTAAAAAAATGGTATTCCCCAATTTTCAGCGAAATCGGTCAACAAATGCGACCTGTATGTTGCGAACGGACGGACGGACGGACGGACGGACATGCATAAATCGACTCAGAAAGTGATTCTATGTATATCCCTAGAAGAAACTATGGGTCTATCTCGCTTCCTTTTGTATGTTACATACAAATGCACTAACACATAATACCCCTTACCACATAGTGGTGTAGGGTATAAATATATTTTTTCCGCAAGAAGGGCACCTTCAAAAAAGTGATATGTCTAAAAAAACCCAAAAATCACACCTTGATAATTATGTAGTTAATGGAGAAACCTTTGCTGAAGATATTCCCTGTGGCAGATTTTCAGACAAAGTTGGACAATTTTGTAAAAGTCTATAATACAAAACTATAATTTTGTAAAAAAAAAATCTTAGGTTGTATTTTATATGACGATTTTTCCTGCTTTAACAAACATTTTGAAGAAAGTTATTTCTTAACACTGAGACTACACACCGCCACCATTCCACTGAATATCATATCTATGTATTTTATTATTACCAAACTCTTACAAATTGCGTTTAAATTCTGCTCTGAGTTTTAATCTTTTTAAACATTTTTATTTTGTCTTCGAAATTTTGATTTTAGCTTCGAACTATATCGCGAGTTTTGAATATTATTGAAAACAAATTGCACATCCATAGAATTTGGCATGTTCTTTCTTTGAATCAAATTAGAAAACTCGCGTTATTAAAAGTGCAAAAATCTACTATTTTTTAAAAAAACCTGTCCAAATTACCAGTAGTGCGTTGTGAAAAATTTCCAACTATTAAGAGTTCTAACATTTCAGCCTGCACATTAATACTACTGACATCAATTTGTGGTATAGTAAAAATCTCCAAGCGGATTCATTAATGTAATCATTAGACATCGGATTTTGCATATTTGCATATTTTTTATTAATAAAGATACGTAAATTCTGATTGGACCAAAATTCGTTTTGAAGAAAACTGAATGCAATGACAGGCTCATATTTTTTTTTTTTGCATATTTGCATATGCACAAAATATGCAAAAAATATGCAAAATATGCAAAAAATATGCAACTAATTTTTTTGACGAAAATCGTCAAATTAAATTTGGAAAGTCATCAAAAAGTGTTCTAAATTAAGTTTATTGTCGTTAAACGTCGATTTCTTAGCAGATTATTATGTTATTATTTATTATTCCGCCACAGCAATAAATCTGGACTAAAAAACTTAGAAAATTTCCTTTAACCCAGCCTTCTTATTACAACGTAAGTTGCTTTCTAATACAAATTTGTTCAAAAACTCAATCAGAAATATCAAAATGAACGTATCCAAATATGTTGATAGTTTCTGCTCGGCCAAATTGTCTGACAGAATAACAAATGAGGTAGAAATTAAGACTAAGACAATATTGAATATTACATAAAATCTATCATATTTTACTAAAAACATATAACATATAAAAACATATACAGGACAATCATGAATATTTCCCTCCGAATTTTCCGCACGGAAAATAATTTTAGAAAGTGAAACTCTTTTAAAATCAATTTTTGTTAAAAGTTGAAAGCTACTAGATTCGCTTCATGATGGCATATTCTAGTCGAATCGACAAAAATATTCCCTTTTTAGGCATAAATATGGAAAAAATTGTGAAATTTGGGAAAGGAAACAAATTATGCACGGAATTTTTATTCATGATTGCACTGATAACTATATTTTAATACCCTAAGGGTATTATGTCTTAGTGAATGAGTTTGCAACATGCAAAAGGAAACGAAATAGACCCACAGTTCCTTTTGATGATCTGCATAGATTCGCATTTATCCATCTGGCCAGGTCTTTCTGAAAACAAAGTACAGGTCACATTTATATACCAAATCGCATAAAAATTGGAGATTTTTTGGCCCTAGGGCGATCCCAGTTTATTTTGGTAAGAATCGATTCAGATTTGGATATTGCACCCATATATATACAGTATAATCTCGATAATCCCTACACCACAGGTTTCGGCGGTGTCCGAATTATCAAATTGTCCGGATTAACGAATAGTAAATAAAATAAATTATTTTCTATGATTAAATAACTCGTGGTAGTTATATAATACTCTACGTGCTCTAAGTGTTAAAAATAGTGAGATTTTTTCTATACGACAATCCAGACATTTTTATTGGCATTGCCCGTATTTGTTCCTTTCCTTACTTTTACCAATTTACCATGCAACAAGACTCAATTTTCCCAAATTTAAGAAAACGCAAATCAGATTGGGAAAGTATAGCCAGAAATATGACGTTTTTAAAGTATACATCAGGATATAAGCAAAACACGGGACAAGTGTGAAATTTCATTTTTTTTTTTGAAAATTAAGATTCCTTGAAATCTTTGCCTTTTAGGTGTATAGTGCCTTTGGCAACTTTAATGACAATATTGCGGCGAATATTTTTCTTAATATATTTATTTATATCCTAGACAACAAGACCAATGTGTTATAAAAGGTGTTATATCCTTTTACCGGATAATTTTTTCTAAATGTTGCTGAAACAATTTTTACAGCAACTCCTCCATAAACAACTGTCCAAATTCGCAACATTTGTAATAATTAGTTCAAAGTATCGAGTACACGGTCAGGTATAAGTTAATTAATTGTATATTTTCTTTTCGACTGTGTAATCAAAATTGTTTTCCTGTAGCAGGAATGAAAGAACTATATTTTTTTAGCATTCCAAATGCTTTTCTAGCAGAAATATGTGAGTGGTTTTGCCATGTTAAAGATAATTCCAAGGGTTTGACTTATTTTACCACTACCACGCTATTGTGTGGTTTTTCTGAGTGATGTCATTTTGCACTAATCATTTGGTGTTCTTCGCATCAATTTTAACTACATCCCACTTTAAATAAAACTTGTTGTTTTTAAAAATTTGAAAACAATAAAACCCGAGATTTAGCTGAAATTATTTTACAACAATAAAAACAAAACTGCCAAAAGTTAATCTAAATATAATGCATTACTTTTCGCCGAGGAGTGAACATTTCCCAATTCTGCATTAAGCGGCTGTATGCTTACAATATACATATAAAATTAAGTATTTTTAGTGCATTAAACTAAAACCATGTCATCAATACTAAAGCGGCAGTTAGAGCATTTTTCCAAAGATGTTTTTTGACCACAAATACAGGACTAAACACTATAAAATATATTCGAATGTAATATGTGGATATTCAAAACCTATACTTCTAATTATAGTTATATTCCAGAACCTGGAATCGTAAATGGTACTTTAGTACTTTTTCCCATTTTGCACTAAAAAGCGAACCCTTTTTCCAAAAACTAGAATAAATTGCGCATTTATCTAAACAAAAATAACTCTAGCTCATTTGTTTTTCTGCTAGACTATTTTGGCCGATTAGAAACTATCACCATATTTGGACATGTTGATTTTGACATTTCTGATTGAGTTTTTGAAAATTTTCCATTATCTATCTACATTTGTATAGGAAGCAAATTATGTTGTAATAGGAATGCTGGGTTATTTGACATTTTCTCACCTTGTGAAAACTGATTTAAGTCTTGTTAGTCTAGATTTATTGCTGTGGCGGAATATCTGGAGAGTCTCAATAACATAATAATCTGCAAAAAACTATGTTAAGCGTCAAAAAACTTAATTTAGAGTGCTTTTTTGATGATTTTCCAAATTTAATTGACGATTTTTGTCAAAAAAAAAAAAAAAAACACTTGCATATTTAGCATATTTTTTGCATATTTTGCATATTTTTGCTTATATTTTGCATATTTTTGATATGACCCCAAATATCGAAAATTTGACCCTCAAAACGCCTAGATCCAAAATTTGAGTCCAATCGGATAAGAAATAAAAAACATGCTAAAACCCGATGTCTAGTAATCATATACTGATAAAATATAGGGCATCCAATATTTCCTATGTTGTACGTTTTTAGTTGGGATGGAGATACCATGGAACGGTCCTGACCGGCTTTAACATTTCTAAGGCCAGGACTTATCTTTGTCCTTCTTTTACGTCAATTGGATACTTACGTCTCCGTGGATCGCCTAGGGAGCTGCCTTTAACACCCGTTAAATGTGGAGAGCTAACATGTGTCATGTGTTTATCCATAAAAACGATAAAAACTTGTGCTAGGCGTTGGGTTACTAACCCGTCCCTATAAAAACTGTACTACGAAAGATCAAAGAAAAACAAGTAAATAGTCGTTAAGTTAGGTAAGTTAAGTAAGGCCATAAAATATTCGTAATAAATGAAATAATTATTTTCCTTTCCTGTCCATTATTTTATGTGCAAAAATTGTTAGACGACGGATAAACCAAATGCCCAAATTTTCCAATATAGACTAACAAATGTGTTCAATTAGGTGGTACCTTTATATGGAGGTTATAGCAAAGTGTGTACCTTTATTGATAATTTTTGTTGGAAAAGTTTTGTGACTTCAGCGAATCTAAAATGCCAAATTGCGGGTTTTTCCGTCAAACAATGTAGCTAAAGTCCTCAAAATACCGAAAATTGGGATGTACTGTTGCTTTATGGGGCTATACCAGAACTAGGGTGTCCAAAAAACCGGTTTTTCCAAACAAAACGGTTTTCGGTTAACCGAAATTGTCAGTTTTTTCAAAAACCGGTTTTCGGTTTTCAAAAATTTTCAAAACCGGTTAACCGGTTTAAACCGGTTTTGCAAGTCCCAATTTATATTAGGCGAGTTTACTTGCGGCAATTGTCAGTTTGATGGAGAGAGAGGTGAGGCATATGGTAACCCTTTGCCTCTCAGCCCCCTCTCTCACCTACAAACTGATAATTGCCGCAAGTAGACTCGCCTAATGTAAATTCGGACTTAAATAGGTACAAAATTGCTCATAATTGATTAAAAATGTGAGGCAAGGGGTAAATTAAGTATAACTAATTCTTTATTATATAATTATCTGATAATATCCTTGTTATTTATCATTCAACCTTAAAGTGGAGACAGCAAACGTATGTCAGAAATTGTGCTCTCAGAATAGTAGCCCTTACAAATATACGATTGTGTACCAAAGGAATTAACTTTACATTTTATTAAGTATGGATTCTCATTCTTGCGTTGAGAACCTCAAATTATCGTGCCGGAATCAAAATGTACTTTGTTACCGTTACCCTTTACAACCTTAAATTCGACTAGTTCTTAGTTTACTGTAATAATTCAAAAACGTATGAATAAAGTCAATCAAACAACCGTGTGATATTACGTATACGCAGTTTTTTCATAGATCGTTCAATTGAACTATATTGGAATTGTGCCATTTTACACTAAATATTTTCAAGTTTAAAGGTATCTGACATTTATAATTTAGCCGTACCTTTTGTTAGTTATGTTTAGTTTACTTTTAAGAATACAATTGTAATGAAATTTTAAAAATATTACTACTTTTTTAAAACCGGTTAACCGACACAAATAACCGGTTTTTTCGGTTAACCGAAAATGACGTTTTTGGCGAAAACCGGTTTCGGTTTTGTAACTCAAAACCGGTTAACCGGTTAACCGGTTTCGGTTTTGGACACCCTAATAAAAGCTTTAAATGTCAACTACAGCAAGTTCGGTCATGAAATAAAGCAAAAATTCTCAAGATTCCGAAAATAGGGAGATACGCTTAAATGGACCCAAAAGTGGAAATACATTGAACATTTTTGGTGAGCACGTTTTGTGACTACTGTGAATCTCAAATTTCGCAAAGTTCCGTCAAGCAATCAAGCAAAAACCCCCAAGATACCAAAAATCGGAGGAACTGTTATATGATGGCTGTACCGAAACATGTGCCTATGTGGCAGATTTATGGTTGTGAAGTTTCGTGGCCGCTATGTTGACGATTTTTGATGGGCAACTTTTGTGACCACTAAGAACCTTAACTGTCATATTACAGCTAAATCGGTTAAAATTTGTAACTAAATCCCTTAAAATACCGAAAATCGGGAGGTACCGTTATATGGGGGCTACACCTAAACATGGCCCTATGTTGACAGTATTTAGTGGAGTAGTGTTGTGATCCTCAATACCCTAAAATGTCAAATTACAACTTGTTTGGAAAAAAATTTAGCTAAACCCCTCAAAAACAGAATATTGGGACGTACCGTTATATGACGGCTAAATCTAAACATGGACATATATTGACAGTTATTGGTGGCCCGTAAGGATCTCATATGTCAAATTCGAGCTAGTTCAGTTAAGTATTGTAGCTAAAACTTTTAAAATACGAATAATCGGGAGGTACCGATATATATGGGGCTACATCTAAACATGAACCTACGTTGACAATTTTTTGTGGATTAGTGTTGTGGCACCTAAGAACCTAAAATGTCAAATTACAGCAGTAAAATAAATAATAATACAGTTCGGTAAAATAATTCCTCACGTTTTACCAGCATCTGGATGTACTTTAAACGGAGTCGTGAAAAAGGCACTCCATTCCTCACATTATAACCGCATTTACCTGCCGTTCTAGAGGCAAACTTTTTGCTGGGTCCCTCCATACTATGGTGGAGGGTATTCTTAAAAATTATTTATTTTGCCACTTCAACCGGCGTTAACCCCGTAATTGTTGTTAAAATTTTCCAATAACACAAAAAACGTAACTTTTACTATAGAATTATCTTGAAAATAATTTTACCTAAAATTCCATGCCGAAATCCCGACCTTGGAATAAAATTTATAGTGGAAGGTGTTTAATAAATGAGATTTATATCACAAAATTGTCTACAACTCTTCTCTGCACCAGTTAAAATAACACATTACCTATGTAGTGCGTGTGAACTGCGTAGAAAACAATTGTCCTTTTCCACAACCACATCCTTTTCAAAGCAATGCTCAAAGCCGTAGAAAAAAACGGTTAGTTGTGGGATATCCTTTGATGTTATAATTTATCTTGTAATTCTTTGAAATCACAATGTACTCCAGACCATAAGGAATTGTTGAATAAACAAAGACAGATTGTAGAAAATGCACACACGCACACATAATTATTTATAAACACACATTCACGCATAAAGCTAAGAGCAAATACATGTGTGTATGTATGTGGGCATTTTTTGCGAAAAAAAACGGGTACTAGCCAGTTGCTGATAATTCTATATCTATATGTGAGTTGCGAAGAGCATTTTTATTCTTTCCATTTAAAACGTTAGTTTCCTTTGAAGAATTTGTTCATTTCTTTTGCCCAAGCACATCTTGCAGACGTCTTTTTAATTCTTTTCAATTTTCAAACGACTACTAAAGTGAAATCATTTATAATTGTGTTTCCAAAAGCAGCTTTTACTCAAGTTGTTTCCATTGTGATTTGAGAGAAGAATAAAAAAGCGAAAGAATGATAGAGAAGAAAAGAAAACTAGAAGGCCGACAAATGGAATAAAATGCCATGAAACCTCTGGAGGCATGATGCATGAGATCTTCCTGTCTTGACCTCCTCGAACAACAGACACTTTTCAAATGGTTCTTAAATGATGCTCTAGCACTTCAATTGAAACATAAATAACTTTTTCTAGTATCCAATGTACAGGATGTGTGTGTATGTTAGGGTGTAATGAATGATAATCTATATATGTGGGAATTTCTGAGTGAATTCGGATTCTTTTTCATATTATTTTTTGGTGTGTTGATGCTGCTCATCGGCAAGGCATTTCAGTATATTTTCAGATGACTAACGGTTCCAACGCGCCTAGAAAAGGTCGAATTCTGTAAAAACTATGTGCAAAGGAATACTCATAACTTCTTTAATATTGGTCCAAAAAGAAAAAAAATCGTTTTTTTTTTGTATTTTTTGTTGTATTATCCGCTATCTACTAAAAAATGGACAAAATTTTGGACAGTGGCCTTGGATGCCATTTTAGCTTTTTAAAATCAATTTTTATCAATGATTGTACTCTTCGATTTTCTTAATTTTTTTGTATTAAACTCCGATTTCACTCTGAAATCCCCATAATATAAAATTCTCCTGTCACGGTATACCGCATTTAACTCCTCCGAAACGCTGGACCGAATTTTATGAAATTTTGTGTGTAGGATCATTATGTGTGAGAATAGGCTACTACAGCTACTTTTATACAAAAAAATGGAGGGGGCTGGGCACCTCCCGACAACAGGCTTTCCAAAGACGAGAAATAAGGGAGATTATGACCACTATTTGTATTCAATAAAATAGTAATTGTGCCTTTATCATTAATTGGTATATTGAAAGTAAAATATAGCAATCGAATCCGATTTTTATACCCTACACCACTATGTGGAAAGGGTATTATAAGTTTGTTTGGGGAAAAATTCATGTAACACCGCGAAATATTCGTCGGAGACCCCCAATGTGGTATACCAATCTTCATATCTCGGCGAGATAAAGCGATTTTGAGATGTGTGTCCGTCCGTCCGTCCGTCCGTGTGTCCGTCTGTCCATTATAAATTGTAATCAAACTTCAGGCCGCAATTATGGACCGATCGTCACGAAATTTGGTATGGAGGTCGGATTCACATCAGAATAGATCGCTATTTTAATTGGTGATGATCGTGAAATATTTAGCGGGTGAAATGGACCAAAAACATAATTTTTATCCGATTTTGTAGCTGCTCTGTAGGTCGCAATAATAGCCCGATCGCCTCGAAATTTTAAATAAGGTAATTGTAAATGACAAAGAAGAAGTTTGCAATTTGAGATGGGATCAGATAATATTTAGAGGATTAAATGGACCACAACTTTTGTGTGAAAATTGTGAAAATTTTTAATAAACAGCTTATGTCTTTGTTCCTGAAAGACACATTCACCACTCTTGAGTTATATTTGGAAGACGATCTCTTGACCTTTCAATTGATGTCAATTATGTTGATGTACGTGATCAGATAACAGAGTTACAGCCTAATATATACAGTTTTTGTTTGTCGTGTAATCATAAACCCGCTAGAGGTCGCAATTACAGCTCAATAGTCACGAAATTTTGCATGAGGCAAGAGTTTAGGTTGAAGAAAATGGCTATAATTTTGCATGATGATCTGATATTATTTAGCGGTTGACATACACCATTACTTTTGTATGAAAAATATAAAAATGTTATTTTTGGTCCATATTTTCATTCCGGGAGGGCATATACCGGCAATGTAGCCTACATATGGAATAATAACTACCCTGATGCAAATTGCAATAATGTGTCTGCTAGATAACGCACCTACTGCCTGATATATCATGTGTATTGTGTATAGAACCACAATTTCCTCCCATGCTACAAATTGTCTCTATCATGACAGAGAAATTTTCAGTTCAGTTGTCAAATTGGATTTTATACAAATATTGCAACATGGGGTCTCCTCGCCTATTTTATACCTCAGGATTTAGGGTAGAGGGGATACAAACAAAATACGACCAAAGATGTGTCTCATCGAAATATTGGTTTAAGACCCCAAGTATATTTGGACGAAATTCGTTTCAGACAATTTGGAGTCTATTTAGCGCTGTCCGTTCATCTGTCTCTCTTAATGTCTACTGGCTGGCGTGCACGATAACTCTCGAACGGATCTACCGATTAGAACCCAATTTTATACAACGTAATATTTTGCCCAAACTTTGTTTAAGTTCGAATGTTGTCTATGTCGGTCCACACCTCCCCCAAAAAAGTTCAAAATTGTTTTCGAAGAATTGTGTGAACGGTAACTGGCGAAGTGAGCAATCGATTTGCTCCAAACTTTCAATATATTATTATTCCTTCCAGATATAGATCGGATAAGACTATATCGGTCCTTAGGGTACCTCCCACACAAAAATCGGAAAACGATTTTCTTTTTACGGTCCCTATTCTGGTCCCTTTCCCGGGGTAAGTCATACTT
Source organism: Musca autumnalis (assembly GCF_047663935.1). NCBI lineage: Eukaryota > Metazoa > Arthropoda > Insecta > Diptera > Muscidae > Musca > Musca autumnalis. The sequence continues at coordinate 157,568,946 of NW_027411866.1, read as the reverse complement.
CCTGAGATAATAGCCCAGAAGTTCCAAAAACCCCTGCCGGCTCCAACTAAAATTACAAATCTGAAAAGGCTGAAGGTATATCACCGTTAGCGCAGCTGACTTATACTATCTTCTTTGGAGTGTAATTGAATATGAATAATTTTGGGATTTATAAACAATTTTTTTGAATTTCTATTCAATGTTAGTTATTTCAACCAGTACAAAATATATTTTTGATATCACAATAAATGCCCATATTAAACTATTTTCGAAGCATATGCGATATACAAGTGCACAAATTTTGGACGATAGATCTTCAATAAACTACCCAATAGAAAGTGTCTTCGAGACAACATTGATGAATCGTGCACGACATACCCAATTCGTTCACGACTCTTTGCAGACAGCCCTTTGGGATTGTTGACGACATTTTCACACAAGTGTCCGCCTATTCATGCACGACAACTTGGGCGACAGGGTAAGCGAAGTTGTCGTCGGTGATAATGTACATGACACTGTCTTGCAGATAGTCGTTGATGACAGTTTTAAATACACTGTCTTGCAGATAGACGTTGATGACAACTTTACAGACACTGTCGTGCAATAAGTCGTTGACGACAGTTTTAAAGACACTGTCTTGCAATAAGTCGTTGACGACAGTTTTAAAGACACTGTCATGCAATGAGTCGTTGACAACATAATGCCTTACAATGCCATCTATTTTCTCTTCAGTGATAAATAACCGCAGTTCCTCCAATAACCCCATTTAAAAAGAAAAGAAACAATTTTTTTGAATATATAATAATGCATATATAATTAAAGTAAATAAAGTAAATTCAAACATTGTATTTTTCAAAGAGTATATAACACTGTGCACACGATAAAAATTAACCACATTCTGACACCGCAGCGTGATAGAAGACGAAAAATAAGAAGACACGTGTCTCGGCGTTTTTCCCTGTTACTTCGAATTTCGCGGTTATGGGCCCCCAAAGACCTGAGGCATTGATGTCAAAAAGGACCATTGTGTCAGGCTTATATCTTCTAAACCGCTAAGAATTTTGGTTTACTCGTTGAGGCAAAGTTGTAGCTCTCATCTTAAAGAATAATAATTGTGAAGACATAAAATCCATTCAACCTTATCATCAAGGTCAAAATCGTTAAGGTCAAGTTTCCTTTATAATTTTTTCTCCGATTTTGGCCTACAGATATCAAACCGATTAAAATTGAATCAAACAACCAACTACAAAAATGTACCTTAGATCTCAATAACCAACTTTCTAGAACATACGAACCCTGATGAAATGGTTCTTAAAGGTCAAAATAGGAAAACAAATGCAATTTTTATTTTCTTTTTTCGGTTTCTGCTCCACGGAAATTAAGCCATTCAAAATTCAAGAATACATTCAACCACAATAATGTAGCGAATATATCAGTATACAACTTTGTGGAACATCAGAGCCCACAACGAACTGTTTTTAAAGGTCAAAATAGCTGAAAACTTTAGAAAATATTCGATTTTTATACTTTTTTCTCCGATTCTGGTCCATAGATACCGAACCGTTCAAAATTCAAGAATACAAGCAACTACAAAAATGTACCTAAGATCTCAGTTAACAACTTCCTAGAACATATGAACATTGTAGGAGCGGCCCTTTAAGCTCAAAATTCCATTAGTTTTACTCATTCTTTCCTGGTCAGGTCCGTAAATAACAAACCTTTCAAATTTTCTAGAGTGTTGAACAGTTTGTATTTCCAGACCTGAGCATTAACCATAATATAATTGTTAGTGAATTTTGAACATGAAGGACCGTTCCTAAAATGTTCATATGTTCTAGGAAGTTGTTAACTGAGATCTTAGGTACATTTTTGTAGTTGCTTGTATTCTTGAATTATGAACGGTTCGGTATCTATGGACCAGAATCGGAGAAGAAGGTATAAAAATCGAATATTTTCTAAAGTTTTCAGCTATTTTGACCTTTAAGAACAGTCCGTAGTGGGCTCTGATGTTCCACAAAGTTGTATACTGATATATTCGCTACATTAATGTGGTTGAATGTTTTCTTGAATTTTGAATGGTGTAATTTCTATGGAGCAGAAACCGAAAAAAGAAAATAAAAATTGCATTTGTTTTGCTATTTTGACCTTTAAGAACCATTTCTACAGGGTTCGTATGTTCTAGAAAGTTGTTTATTGAGATCTTAGGTACATTTTTGTAGTTAGTTGTTTGATTCAATTTTGATAAGTATGATATCTGTAGGCCAAACTCTGAGAAAAAATTATAACGGAAACTTGACCTTAATGATTTTGACCTTGAAGATAAGGTTGTATGGATTTTATGTCTTCACAATTATTATTCTTTAAGATGAGAGCTACAACTTTGCCTCCACGAGTAAACCAAAATTCTTAGCGGTTTAGAAGATATGAGCCTGACAAAATGGTCCTTTTTGACATCAAGGCCTCAGGTCTTTGGGGGCCCATAACCGCGAAATTCGAAGTAACAGGGAAAAACGCCGAGACACGTGTCTTTTTTATTTTCGTCTTCTATCACGCTGCGGTGTCAGAATGTGGTTAATTTTCCATGACACAAAAAATTACACACAGTGTAATTAATAATAATTAAAATGATAACATAGTTATAATAAATATTAAAACAAATAGTAATAATTATAAAATTGGTAATATTTTTCAATTTTTGTTTTCTGTTTATCGTAATTTAAAAGTTGGATGGAAGTGCTGGAAACATTTAAGTTTTCTTACCTCAGCATTGCCAATATATCATCTCCCAAACTTCTAGATACGTTGTGCTTCAAAAAAAAAATACCTCAATTTATCACGCAGTGTTGGCTGGAATTGGGAACTTTCGTCACAAACAGGTAAATCTTCAAGGAATGGTTCAAACTGGGAATTTTCTTTGTAAACTGGCAAAACTTCAACATTATTATTGTCCTCTGCCTGATAGAAGTCTTTTTGATTAAATTGTTTTCCTCGAAGTCTTTTGAAATAATCCAGACTTTTTCGAGAAATTTCTCGCCGCAAAGATCTTTTAGATGACATAATGAAATGTTGTAAATATTATTTAGTTTTACTTATGTATGTTCATTTATAATCTGTATATTTATTCACTTTTACCCCCTGTTTTTGTAATTAATTTTTGTTCGTTCGTCTATTTTCGTAATAATTTAGGCATCCATAGCTCTGCCCCCAGATGACATACAGACCTAAATTTTCTTAGACGCGTTCCATATTTAGTAGAGAATTCCTCATTTAAAAATCAGCGCTTCACATTTGTGCTAAGGCGAGTAAATTGATCTACAAAATTTGACAATTCGTGTGAGAAGAATAAAATTTGTTACAAAAACTGGGGGTTATTTATATAAACACACGTTTAATATGTATATTCAATAGCTTATTTGAAGGCAAGAACGGAATTGAAAATAACAAAAAAAAAATAGTTTTAATTTTCTATTAATATTGCATAGCATGCTGCTTTCATACAGTTTTGAATTGGTATCGTTTTTTTGTTTTGCACGACACATTGCAAGACAATGTCTTGCAAATTGTCACCTATTCGTCATAAAAGTGGTAATAAATTTAAAAGTTCGCTTTTTTTTAAATTTCTTGGGTTATTTGCCAAGACACACTGCAAGACATTGTCATTCAACTTGTCGTTCATGACAATTTCGGAAATTTCGTTAACGAATCGTGCACGAATATGTCTTCGAAGACTCGATTTTCTAAGGGGTAGCAATGTTCCCAATTATCAAATATACCAAATTGCACGGTATATGGTAAATTTCAAATTTCCTTTACAATTCCATCGAAAAAAAAATAAAAAAATTTTGTACAAGCACATTCACGATTTTTGGTACATGGGTTAAGAAAAAAATCGTGGTTTCAAATCTGTTCGCGTTCACAAAATCGGATGCTGCGCCCAAAAGTTAGGGGCGATGTTATTCCCTTATAAAGAAAAAATTTTTAAAAATTCCCTTTGTGCTGTAATAAGAAAATTTATATATATAGCGTTAACAGCATTTAATATCTATCCGTAGATGCCTAAATATTTACTAAATGTATTTCTATTTTCGCGGAAAATCAAGAAATACTGAACAAATCTTGGAGTAAATTTAATTTATTCTAATTTAGAGTCCAAATAAAACTCGAAAAAAATAATTTAAAAATACGTACAGATTCTGGACAACGCGTAGAAAAATATGAGACCAAAATTTTAACGATAGGATTTATAACTGCCATATTACAGCAACAACAAAAGACGAAAACTTATTGTTGGAATATTATTTCAAAAATATATTTTTTTGTTCAATACGAAAAATAGAAAAAACATTTTTGGGAGTTATTCTACTACTTCGCTAAATTTCGATGCAAGGACTGACTGACCTTGCTGAAACTTCTTCAGGGAAAATGCGATGATAAACCAGAAAGTGTATTTGCTTACTTTGATAAACAATAGGATTATGAAATAGAAAGTAATATTGAAATTACATCCAAAGAAAAAACATAAAAGTTAAAAAACGTATAATTCGCGAATTCGTTAAAATCAGTTAAGGCGCATGCGCTTTTCAGATACAGCTAGTGCATCTCTATCAATATGTTGCGAATTTTACACTTTTCATTCAGCGGCCAAAGTGTGCTGTCAGCTGAATCTTACTGTTCAAAAAACCTTAATGTGGGTAAAAATTGCGCGATCTACATAAGATTATAAGGCGCATCCGATTTCAGTGACCGCCTATAAAAAATACGTCATTATAACAAATTTTAAACAAATTCTTCAAGAACCGCGGATGTGCTACCAAATTCTATTTTATATGGAATACGAATATTACTCCAGAATCTCGGTAATTTATGCCACACGGTTTTGGAAAATAATATCATAGCGAATAAAAGGTTCCATTTATGTAAAAATAACCAAAGAAAATCGCGGTCCAATGCGCGGAATCATCAAAATATAATTTTGCAGAATTTCCCACTTTCAACGTATCTATAACCGCCGTTTTAGTGGATGGATTTGAAAGCGGAAGGGTTCATTAGATCCGGCGCGTAAAAAAACTAAAATCACGCGGGGTTCAAGGGTACCTAAGTCACAGTTGTAAATTTTGAAACCAAAAAATAGGTTTTTAAAGAAAATTTACACACCAAAATCTCGACTTTGGACTTCTATTACTAGGAAGCTGTATGAAGCACATTCATGAGATATACATCAAACGACGTGGAATCACGAGTTCTACAATCCAGTAAATAGTTTGGGTAATTATCTGGTTGCGCCCTCCAATTATAAGAAAAATTCAAAAAACCCAGATTTCAAAACTTCAAAATGTCATCATCGATTTTAGGGGGATGCAGTGTATATATCGAAAATTCATACATTAGAACCATGTTGCCCAAGGGGTATTCTTCAATTCTTTCTTTAAGCTCAGGTCTAAATTTTCCGTGGTTTGACCAGAAATCAAGAAAGAACACAAAAAAACTTGTAAACTTCAACACATTTTTACCCATTTTTTAATATTATCACCAACACAGCTTCCACATAAATTATTTTTTATGTTTCATTTTATGCGACCCCGGCTAAAACACTTTAATTAATATAAATATATTCATATTGTATAAAATAATTTGACAGTTCGCGACTTATTAAATGGTGAACCTCAACTTCAACGATTGTAAAACATTTTTGAATATTACCATATATATTTATTTATTTTAGGTGTATTCCAAAAAGGAACCTGATATTCAAAGACAATTTGAAGATGTAGCAGGAGGGGCTAATCATTGTAATTGTATAGACGTTTTTCATGGCTGAAGTACTCAGGAAATATCACCAACATTACTAAGGGGTATTTTGCCACCGTAGACAATTTGATGGAAATCAAACCCGGACATTCAGCGTACAAGGCGGTTGCACATAGCTAATTCCTACAGGTTGTGGTGTAGGGTATCACATGGTCGGCCCCGTCCAACTATAGCCTTTGCTTACTTGTTTAAATCTATATATATAAAATTGAAATTTGTTTGTACGTTTGTTTGTGCCTTATAGACTCGAAAACCGCTGAACAGATCTTACTGAAATTTTTAGGGTACATTGCTACATGGCCTGGAATAAAAATTGGCTATATCATTTTTTGAAATTTCGCGTTGATCTGGAGATATAGCATCAAAACCGGAGGTACCTACAAAAATTTAGATTTTGTATGCAAATATCTTTAGAACTATTACAGATACAATCTCTAAATTTTGTATGTGTGGCGGAATTTGATGTAGAAATAAATTTACCAAATTATATTCAAATCGGTTCAGATGTAGATATAGCTCCCACATACATATATTTTCGGCCGATTTCCTTCTTTTATGTACCAAACATGTTATTTATGTCCAATTTCAATGAAATATGGAATGTGTGACGGAAATTGGTCTGGAAATAAACGTGCCAAATTACTTCCTTATTTTATGCACCAAACACGCTATATATGTCCAATTACGCTGAAATTTTGGATTTCTCAGGGAAATTGTTCTAGAAATAAATGTGCCAGATTATATTGAGATTGATTCAGATTTGGATATAGCTCCCATACACATATATTTTCGGCCCATTTCCTTATTTTATGCACCAAACACGCTATATATGTCCAATTTCGCTGAAATTTGGAGGGTCTGAGGGTCCAATTTCTGTGAAATTTGGAATGCGTAACGGGATTTGGTATAGACATAAATGTGCCAAATCATATCGAAATCGGTTCAGATTTGGATATTGCTCCTATCTATATTTTAGGCCGATTTTCTGTATTTGAAGCTCTAAACACGCTATATGTGTACAATGTCGCTGAAATTTGGGATGTCTGACGGAATTTGTTCTAAATATAGATGTGCCAAATTCTATCGAGACCGGTTCAGATTTGGACACACTACATATGTCCAATTTCACTGAAATTTGGAAAGCGTGACGCAATTCGTTCTAGAAATAAATGGGACAAATTATACCGAAATCGGTTCAGACTGATTCAGGCTGATTTTCCGTATTTTATGCACAAAATGTGAATGTAAGACGGGATTTGGTTTAAAAATAAATATGACAAATTATATCGAGGGCGGTTCATATAGGAATATAGCTACCCATATATATATATATATATATATATATATATATATATATATATATATATATATATTCGGTCGATTTAATGTTTTTGTTACGTATGTTCAATTTCAATGAAATTTTGAAGACTTAGCAGTCAGTAAAAGTTATCATTATTTACAGAAGTTGACCAAGGCTGTTAAGTATCATATCTTTGAGAGACTTCTTAAGATTTATGTTTAATTATGATATATCTAAATCATTAGGAATACTTATAGGCGGAAAGGCTTTCGAAGAAGTGTTACCTCCTGAAACTTAAAAAAATACCATAGTAGCTCCATAACAACCCTGAATAGGTATATAACTCCTTCATATCTCCTATATTTATTCGTTAAAATATTAAAAACGTTAATATAATTATGCATTCCATTATATTTTATCGTAGTTGGGGGAGCAAAGCGCGCCGGGTTCAGCTAGTATATCATAAAAATTAAAATTGGTTTGTACGGAACCTTTTTTAAATTTTAAATGAAAATAATTGATATTTTAGGCATTAATAGGCAAAAATTCTTTGATTCTCACTACAGGAAATCATTTTTAAGAAAAAAATGTCTTAAAGTCATATCCCTAATGTACACATCAAGCACATCTACCTCGACAGTCCCACACTTTACAGCTACCCCTATATATTCGATGAATAGGTCACTAGAGTAAAGCTCCAGCGAGATAGGTCTGTACTAGACAGACTGATGTACATATATAGAAGTTAAGTCCTCTTCCTCCGCTTCTTGTACGATCCTTCCGCAAAACGTTGTTGCCATTGCAGTGTTGCAGGTAACAAGTGACGGTGAACTTTGTTTGCTGGATCGGGGCAGCCATAATAATTCTCTGACTCATAAAGTCTACAAATTCACTGACTTTCTCGCTGAAACCTTTGCACTTTAGTTACAGGAACGATATATTTCCGGGACGCTGAATAACAACATGTTGTGTACCAAAAGAGCTCGGAGCAGGCATTCAGTGGTGAAAAATACACGATCAAAAACACACAATTGTTGGGGTGACGCTGCCAGGTCGAAGATCCCTTTGAGTCAATCCGGTGTATAGACCCGGCCGCCATGGGATTGTGAACACATTATACTTTTGTTGTCTGCAGTGATTTTTATACCCTTCAACATAATATGGAGGGTATAATTAATTTCGTCATTGCGTTTGTAACATATACATAGAAATATTCGTTCAGAATAAAATTCTAAGTCGATATTACCATGTCCGTCTGCCCGCCCGCCCTTCCAGCCGTCTCACGATGGGGCCAATAGCAGGTTTTCGAGGAAAAAATCAATTTTTGAAGTAAACAATTTGAAAAAAATAATAACGGATTTCGATTGCCAACACTCTGAATCACTAAAAATAAAAAATAAATCAATCTGGTAACATCACATAGCGACATACGATGCATATTTTCATATGCATCGTTTTCCGACATTCATTATAAATAAGTAGTGAAAGCATTTTATGCGCCAAAAGGAACATTTTAACGTTTTTATATTTTTTAAACATGGAAAGCTCTTTAATTGGTATGTAAAATAAGATAGTGTTAACAAATAATAAAAATGTTATGTGTGGTAAATGTATTTTTGAGGTAAGATGTGATGTCTTTTTTGGAGTATTTTGCTTTGTTATCAATATGTTCTCTGGAGTATAACTTTTAAGATCTAATTAGATCTAGGATATTATATATATGTGGTGAAAGGTATTAATGTGTACTATCATTTTGTGAAAAAATTAGCTGCGCCCATCTGCGCCTTTTCATAAAAATCTGATTTCAGGTGTCGTAATACTTAAAAATATGGAAATTTTTATGTTTTGGTTGGAGAATAATCGGAAACTCATTAATGTTATCAATTGGATTTCGGAAAAATTTAATGGACGTATATAATAATATATATAATATATCATTTCAAAAATATCGCAGTCAAACTTTGGCTTTTGTGGCGGAATCTTAGTTGATTTTTACCTCATGGAACCTCATTTTATTAACTTATAACAAACCACAGACGAAACTATGAAATTTTAACATATGTATATAGGGGAGCTATATCTATATCTGAAGCGATTTCAATATAACTTGACAAACTTATTTGTATCCGTATTCCGTAACATGTTCCAAATTTTATTGTAATTTGATGGAATTTGCATGCTTGGTCATTTAAATCGGGCGAACATATATATGGGAGCTATATCCAATTCTGAACCCATTTCAATATGATTTGTCAAAAATGTTTCTAGACCAAAATCCGTCGCACATTACAAATTTCATCAAGATTGGACATACATAGCGGGATTGGTGCACCAAATACCTAAAATCGGGCGAAAATATATATGGGAGCAATATGAAAATCTGAACCGATTTCAATATAACTTGGCAAACTTATTTGTAGTCCTAATTTCGTGGTATTTTCCAAATCGCATAAAAATTGAGCAGAATTTGCGTGTTTGGTCCATCAATTGCTTGAAATCGGGCGAACATATATACGGGAGCTATATGTATATATGAACCGATATGAACCAAATTTGGCATATTAGTTTCTAAGCCCATTATAAACACCTGTACAAAATTTGGAAGGTCTAGCTTTCGCCAGTGATTTGTTGCCTCGAAAACCTGTCATTGGCCCCATCGTGCGTCTGTTGAAATCAAAATGCAGCACACAATTTTTTAAAATTGACCTTTATAATTGGCATAGAAGTATCTATTACGCCTGCGATTTTTAGTATTGAAAATGGGCTATATCGGTCCATGTTTTGATATAGCCCTCATAAAACGATAGGGTGCCACCGTGGTGCAATGGTATGTACACCCGCCTTGCACGCTGAAGGTCGCGGGTTCGACAATCTATATATATAAAAGAGTAGTGAGGTGAGTGACTGACTGACTGACTGATTCATCAGGGCCCAGACGAATCCGCTGAAGCTAGAAAGTTGAAATTTTGGGTGTAGGTTGCTGTTGGTGTGTAGGGGTGAGATAAGGCTGGGTTTTTGGAAATTCGACCTAGAAGTGTACGAAAAGTACTAAAAGGTACCAAATGTGGTACCCTTTGAATTAGGCAAACGGTAAGAGCTAGAATTCTGAAATTTGGAATGAGGGTCACTGATGGAGAGTTAGAAAGATGTACCATAGAATATAGCTAGAACCATGGAATTTGGTATGGAAATCAAGGTTGGGAAGTGGTGTTGATGTAATTAAATGGTTTTGGAAAATCGTACTAATGTGTACGAAAAGTACTAAATGGTACTAAATTAAGTACAACTTGGATTTGGGCGAACGGATAGAGCTGGAATCCTGATATTTGGAATGAGGGCCACTGATGAAGAGTAACAATGAAAGGTTTTTGGAAATTCGAACTATTAGGGTACGAAAAGTACGAAATGGTACTAAATTTAATACAAATTGGATTTGGGTGAACAGATAGAGCTGGAATCCCGAAATTTGTAATGAGGGTCACTAATGAAGAGTAACTATGAAAGGTTTTTGGAAATTCGAACTATAAGTGCACGAAAAGTACTAAATGGTACTAATTTTAGTACAATTTGGATTTGTGTGAACGGATAGAGCTGGAATCCTGAAATTTTGAATGAGTGCCACTGATGAAGAGTAACAATGAAAGGTTTTTGGAAATTCGAAATATAAGGGTACGAAAAGTACGAAATGGTACTAAATTTAGTACAATGTTAATTTGGGTGAACGGATTGGGTTGGAATCCTAAAATTTGGAAAGAGGGTCACTAATGGAAAGTAACAAGGAAAAGTTCTTGGAAATTCGAACTATATGTGCACGAAAAATAATAAATGATGCTAAATTTAGTACAGTTTGGATTTGGGCGAACAGATAGAGGTGGAATCCCGAAATTTGGAATGAGGATTACTGATGAAAAGTAACAATAAAAGGTTTTTGGAAATTCGAACTATAAGTACACGAAACGTACTAAATTTAGTACACTTTGGATTTGGGTGAACGGATAGAGCTGGAATCCTGAAATTTGGAATTAAGATTACTGTTGGAATCTAGAATTGAGATATGGAGGTAGCTTTGGAAAATCGTTCTAATGTGCACGAAGCAGTGCTAAATGGTACTAAATTCGATACAAGTTGTATTTGCGTGAACAGATTACTGTTGGAGTGTAGGTTGAGATATGAGGGTTTTGGAAATTCGTAGTTATGTGTACGAAAAGTACTAAATGGTACTAAATTTGGTACAATAGGGATTTGGGTGAACGGATGAATCTTGAAATTTGGAATTGAGATTACTGTTGGAATGTAGGATTGGGGAAGTTTTGGAAATTCGTACTTATGTGTATAAAAAGTACTAAATGGTACTAAATTTGGTACAATGGGGATTTGGGTGAACGAATAGAGCTGGAATCTCGAAATTTGGAATTAAGATTACTGGTGGAGTGTAGGATATAGGTAGTTTTGAAAATTCGTACTTATGGGTCATAAATGGAAAGTAACAAAGAAAAGTTTTTGGAAATTCTAACTATAAGTACACGAAAAGTACTAAATTTTTTATAGTATATTGTATTCTGCTTCTTGGTACAATAGGGATTTGGGTGAACGGATGAATCTTGAAATTTGGAATTGAGATTACTGTTGGAATGTAGGATTGGGGAAGTTTTGGAAATTCGTACTTATGTGTATAAAAAGTACTAAATGGTACTAAATTTGGTACAATGGGGATTTGGGTGAACGAATAGAGCTGGAATCTCGAAATTTGGAATTGAGATTACTGGTGGAGTGTAGGATATAGGTAGTTTTGAAAATTCGTACTTATGGGTATGAAAAGTACTACATTGTACTACATATAGTACAATTTGGATTTGGGTGAACGTACAGAGCTGGAAACCTGAAATTTGGAATTAATGGGCCGATTCCGTACAGCGAGGCGAGTCATGTCGCGTCGTCTATCGTCTCTGTGACAAAATGTAAAAAATGCACTACGTACAGCGATAGAAAATAATCGTCGATAACAAGTTATTTTTATTTTTTTTTTATTTTATTTTTATTCGTTAGTAAAAATGTACGGCGACAGCTAATTTGTTGTCGCCGGAAAATGAACACGACTCGCCTCGCTGTACGGAATCGGCCCATAAGATTACTGTTGAAGTGTAGGTTGAGATATGAGGGTTTTGGAAATGCGTACTTATGTGTATGAAAAGTTCTAAATGGTACTAAATTTGGTACAATAGGAATGTGGTTGAACGGACAGAGCTGGGATCCTGAAATTTGGAATTGAGTCTGCTGTTGGAGTATAGGAGTGGAGAAGTTTTGGAAATTCGTACTTATGTGTATGAAAAGTACTAAATGGTACTAAATTTTGTACAATGGTGATTTGGGTGAACGGATAAAGCTGGAATCTCGAAATTTGGAATTGACATTACTTTTGGATTTGGGTAGCGGATAGCGCTTGAGACCTGAAATTTGAAATTAGGATTACTGTTGGTGTAGGACTGAGGTAGTTTTGGAAATTCGTAGTTATGGGTACGAAAAGTACTAAGTGGTACTACCTTTGGTACAATTTGGATTTGGGGGAACGGATAGAGCTGGAATCCTGGAATTTGGTCAGACTACTGTTGAAGTGTAGGATTGAGATGGAGGAGTTGAGTGCACGGATAGCGCTGGAATCCTGTTATTTGGAATTACGGTTACTGTTCAAGTGAAGGATTGGGATAGTTTTGGAAAATCGTACTTATGGGTACGAAGAGTACTTAATGGTACTAAGTTTGGTTAAATTTGTTATTGGACGAACGGATAAAAATTTGAAATTAATATTACTGTTATTATTTGGTATTAATGTCAGTGTAGGGCTACTATATGTGGTTGTGGAATTCTACAATTTGTTCTTAGAGTCACTGTGACTTTGGAAATACATACTATGAAAAGTAGTAAATGGTACAAAATTTGGTACAATTTTTTTGTGTAAATGGGTTTTTGGAAATTCGTCCTAGAAAGGTACGAAAAGTAGTAAAAGGTACTAAATATGGTATACATTGTATTAGGCAAACGCGAAGTGCTAGAATCCTGAAATTTTGAACGAGGGGTCATTGATGGAGATTTATAGAGATATACCAAAGGGTTTTTGGAAATTCGACCGATAAGTGTACGAAAAGTACTAAAAGTTACTAAATTTGGTACTAATTTTATATTTTGAACGGATATAGCTACAATCTTCAAATTTGGTATGGGAATCAAGGTTGGGAAGTGGAGTTGAGATAAGGAAATGGTTTTGGAAGTTTTAAATTAATATTACTGTAGGGTGTAGGATTGAGGTAGTTTTGGAAATTTGTACTTATGGGTACGAAAAGTACTAAATGGTACTAAATTTGGTACAATTTGGATTTGAGTGAACGGATAGAGCTGGAATTTGGAATTAAGATTACTGCTGGACTGTAGAATTGAGGTAGTTTTGGAAATTCGTACTTATGGGTACGGAAGGTACTAAATTTGGTACAATTTGGATTTTAGTAAAGAAATAAAGATGGAATTAGGAATAAAGATTATTGTTGGAGTGTAGAATTGAGGAAATTTTAAAAAGTCGTACGTGTGGGCACGAGAAGTACTAAATGGTACTAAATATGGTACAATATGGATTTGGGTGAACGTACGAAAAGTACTAAATGACACTAAATTTGTTACAAATTTTGATTTCGATGAATTAATAGAGCGGGAATCCTGAAATTTGGAATTACGATTACAGTCGAAGAGTAGGATTCAGTTAGTTTTGAAAAATCATACTTATGGGTACGAAAAGTACTAAATGGTACTAAATTTAATACTGATCTTTTTGAAAATCTAACTAAAGGGTACAGTACTAAAATAAAAATAAATATTGATTAAAATTGGTATTAATACAACAAAATTTTCAGTGTTTGCAATTTCCATATTATATATTATTTATTTGTTTTTTACATCCTTTCCGCATACGAAGTAGCGGGCATTTTGCTAGTTATATATATATATATATATTATAGAACGATACCTCCCGATTTTCGGCATTTTGAAAATTATTACTTAAAATTTGTCGGTAGAGCGGTGCCTCCCGATTTTCGGTATTTTGAAGGTTTTAGCCTCGTTATCCAACCGAAATGGCTGAAATTTGATATTTAATCTTGGCTGGGAATATAAAGCTTTTCACCGGAAATTTGTCGGTATAGGTCGACGACTTCATATAACCCTCATAGAACGGTACCCCCGATTTTCGGTATTTTTAAGTTTGTGGACTAAATGTCCCACAGAAATGACTGAAAGTTGGTACTTAGTCTTCGTTGAGGGTATACAACTTGTTACCTTAAATTTGTCGGTATAGGTCCACGTCTTCATATGGCCCCCGATTTTCAATATTTTGAAGGTTGTGGCCTCAATATCCCCCAGAAATCGCTCAAATTTGGTATTTAGTCTTCGCTGGGGGAATAAAATATTCCATCTAAAATTTTTCAGATATGTCCACGCCTTCATATGGCCACCATAGAGCGGTACCTCCTGATTTTCGGTATTTTGAAGGTTGTAGCCTCCAACCCACCGAAATGGCTGACATATGGTATTTAGTTAGGGGCTATACATACCAGAACATTTTCGGTATGTATAGCCCCTCCTAGAACGGTACCTCTTGATTTTCGGTATTTTAAAGGATGTAGCCTCAATATCCCACCGAAATGGCTAAAATTTGGTATATAGCCTTTGTGCGGGGTACACAATTTTCCACCTGAACTTTTTCGGTACAGAACGGTACCTCCCGATTGTCGTCATTTTGAAGGATTTTGCCCCAATATCTCACCGAACTGGCTGAAAATTGGTATTTAGTCTTCGGTGGGGGTATAAAACTTTCCTCCTGAAATTTGTCGGTATCTGTCCACGTCTTCATATGGCCCCATAGAACAGTACCTGCCGATTTTCTATATTTTGGAGGTTGTGGCCTCAATATACCCCACAAATAGATAAAATTTGGTATAAGTATTCGCTGGGGGAATAAAATTTTCAATCTAAAATTTGTCGGTATGGGTCCACGTCTTCATACAGTCTCCACAGAACGCTACCTTCCGATTTTCGGAAATAGCTGAAATTTGGTATTTAGTCTTCGTGGGGTGTATACAACTTTCCACCAGAAATTTGTCGGTATAGGTCTTTATATAGCCCCCATAGAACGGTACTAACCGATTTTCGATATTTTCAAAGTTTTAGTCAGACTCTATAGATTCGCGTTTTGGTATAGCCCCCATATAAAGGTACTATCCCATTTACATTTTTTTGAAGATTTTAGTCTTATTAATCTACTGAATCGGTTGCTAATTGAAATTTTGTCTCCCAAAAGATGGAAAACTTATTCGCAACAAAAACCTTTCCATATAGTTGTGTATCCGGTACTGCCGAATTTTTTCGAATTTCTAATGTTTTCTGTAAATTTTTCAAACGGTGATTGCTATAATTTAATTTGTGTATTGCCAGAGGATACAAAATCTCAATTCAGAATATTGTAGATATTGGTCCATGTTTTGGAAAGAACAACGATGACGCCCCATATGATTTATTTTAGAGGGAGTATTATCAGTTAAGATATTCTGCTCTTGCAAGGAATAAGAAACCGATTGTTCCTCACGGTGCTCTTGAAACAACTTCAAATGGAAGGTGCTTACACCTGATCAAAATCAAAAAACAAAAAAATCGTCGGAGTGCTTTTTTAATAAATCAAATCGACATTTTTAAGGGTTTTTTAGGTTTTCACGATTTTGCTTGGAAACGAAATGGGACAAAAGAAAATGTTGTAGCTATGAAAATTCTCTATAAGATTGACCCATATTATATTTATGTAGGTTTTATTGTTTTTGAGATATAGAAGTTCAAATTGGGACAAATCACTGACTGTATCGTCTCCTTATAAAACAGTGTCATGACTGCAATTTCCCAACTTAAACTCATATGTCTCAAAAATGGTACAACCTAGGAAAAAGTTACGAAAGCCAATCTTGTAGAGAATTTTCACAGTACAACATTTTTATTCCGGTAGGATTTGCCGGGTATAAAAAGGTAGGCCGGACCGAACTCAACATCGTTCTTACTTTGTAATTTATCGTTGTTATTCTGAATCGTTCATTCAATAAATTGTCGTTGCCATTATTTTAACTTATTAACCCTTGTTACAACCTAATGTTTGTCTATGGTCTGAGGGTCATTTCTTTACACATACATGCGTAGAAACTATTGTTAAGGAATAGACCTTTGGTGATTTCTTTCGGTTTGTGTTAACAATTTTTTCTTGCAACAAACCTTCTGGGATTTCTTAGCTACTACTTAATTTTGAAAATGAAATGAAATGGACGAAACGTAAGAAGTGTACGCGAGTGTCTAGGGTTGGCATTAAAAGTATAGAAATTGCTACTGCACCGTTTAATGTGTTGTAATTGATATACACCCTTTAAATGTCAGAATTAAGAAATGTTTAACTTTTCATTGAACTATTATTCGGGAACATTTCAAGAGTTTGAGTAATCAATTTGTAATAGGTGTATTGGCATGTTTAGAAGACAATATTTTTTGAAGAAATTCCGAACTTCACATAGTCCTAATCAGCCTGTTTCCTTCCTTATTTGCCATTTAGTTCTCTAAACATTTACGTATAGGTCGACGATTTCTGTTAGCACTTCACCTAATGGCTCTACCCGATTAAAAGCTTTAGTCACACTTTTTAATCCCAACCTTCCTAACAGGAACTACCAAACGATTCCATTCCTAGATTTCTTTCTCTGTACACAACTACCATCCATCCAACTCGTCATAAGTATTACATTTTAAAAAATTTCAATCTAAGGATAAAGATAAAAATATTCCTCTTATTTTCTATGGCTTCACTTTACTATTTTAGCAGTTAAACTTGTCTAAGAAGGTTGAACGAAAACGAATGCAGGCAGTTAAGTCCTGTGACTATAATAAATTATCTCTGTTCACATTCAGTGCAAAGGGAAACATATCTTCTCACTGAGCACAAAGAGAAGAACAAGAAGAAGAGAAGAGAACGAAACAAATCTGTCTTTTATTATTAGTCATCTATTGCTTTTTGGAATTAAGGACTTAACTTTATTGTAGTAGAAAAGATGAGTGTGACACTTTATGGTTATCAAATCTGTAATCGGAATTATATTTATTTATGGAGGGAATTAAAGAAAAGGCAAGGTCAGTTAGTTAGCTGAGAGTGAGATGCCGCACATCTCATAATGCTATGATGATGATAACGAAGTTGATGATTATTATAGGAAAAGTTGAAACATATGTATTTCGTATTGGTGGTCTGTTTGCTATGTAATGGTGAATCACCAGTGGTTATAGTGATTAGTACAGAATACTCAATAAAATTGATTTTAACTACAACTTGAAATTTTAATTATCTTTCATTATGATACTGTTCTGAATGGAGGGCTATTATATAACTATATTAAATCGCAAGAATAACTGCTGTAAGCTAGAACTCTCTACTGTTGCCTAGAGATGTCTTTTTTGACGACTTGATTGGAACATAATAGTATACATAAACTTTTAGAAGCCTAATAATTCCCTCGGTTCTTGCATTGGCAGTCAAACGTAGTGCTTGGATCGCTGAGTCCATGTATTGGGAAATACAAACAACAAGAGAAGAATGAGGAAAATGGAAAATTTAATTTACAGTAACGGCAACACAATCTTAGTGAAACCCCATGTAACAAAGGTTGTAGACAAGTAAGGAAGAGAGTTACAGCAAAGTTCACAAGAAATTCTTCATCTTTAATCGTCACGTTTCATGTAAACCATCAAATCCACAAGTCCAACCAAACGGGTGGTTTGGTGGTTTCATCGGAAGTTTCGAAGAGGATCAAATCCTGTAAACGCAGAAAAATAAACAAGTTAAAAAGAGTTAATTTCGACCGGATTGAACATTCTATACCCTCCAACATGAAACACGGTGCTCGTGAACCAACTTTAAATGGAAAGTCCTTACACCTGGGAATGTTCATAGATGAGAAAAATCAAAAAATAAATAAATCGCTATTTAAGTTGACATTTTAGGAGTTTTTAGGTTTTCACGATTTTGCTTGGAAACCGCAAGTCCTATCGGAATAAGTTTAAAGAAAATGTTATAGCAGTGACAATTCTTTAAGACCTCGACAACATTGTCTGTTTGTTGGAGAGGACCCAGGATCAAACCTCAGCCTAATTAAAAACGTTAATAAATAATGACCTTCGTCCTAATAAGACAACATTAAATAAAAAATTCACAGCAGAGCCTGGGTCCTCTCCAACAATTAGACAATGTTGTCGAGGTCTTAGAATTCTAAGCCACTGCCAATCTATCAAACTTCCGAAGTCGAAGGCATTACAATTAATGAAGGAAAATCCCCTTCGATTGTACATGTTTACATATGTATTGAGAATATATTCTAGACTAGACACTAGGTTGACTTGATAATAAAGGCTTCAAAAATACGTCATAACTGCAACAATGTTTGTACAAATAGAAGTTATCAAACTCAGCCTTTGTCTTCTAGCTACTCACATCCGATATGCCTGATGAGCTGAATTATACCACCAGCTAAACAATCGTAGCATATTGGTTGGGTGTGTGGGACTTCGCTAGAATTCACTTTTTCAATACAAACTCATGACCTAAGGAGTTAGCTCGATTAATTCAACTAATTAAAAACGTTCATAAATAATGACCTTCGTCCTAATAAGAAGTATTTTTACGTACGCTGTTATCTGCAGTCGAAACAATGGAAAACATTTTGCAATTTTAAAAATTGGTTTTTTTACTTTTGTGCCGCTGGATCAGTAATTTCGCCCAGTGTGCGTCGGTATGAACATAGCATAAGGTTCAAATTTCTAAAAAAAGTAAATCTACTATACTATATTCATTATTTGCATCCGTTATGAGACCTTCCTCGTGTAACTATTTATTTAATACTGGTATACATTGACCAAAAACATTTTTTTATTTCCTACCCCCTAAAAAACTTTCTCAGTTCATTTTTGTGGCTAAAAAACGATTTCAACAAAAAATTTCATTATTGTGGCTAAAAAACGATTTATACAAAGAGTTTTGAAACTGGTAAAGTTTTTTTCATCGACCGGACCATAGTTGTGGCATTTAGAAAATTTTTGGTGAAAATGCGCCTTTGGAAACAAAGATCGCTAGGTTGGCACGGGTTAACGTTAACAGATCGCCATAAAACTTTATATATAAGGTTTTTGGATCAAATGGAAAAAAATTAGGTGGTAGGAAATCCAAAAAAGAAATTTCGCTTTTTTGGGTAACCTTTTGACCACCCCTAACTTTTCATTTAGACTCATTTAGTGCATAGACATGTCGATGACTCTTACATGTGACAACTCTCAAACCGATAACAAAGTAAAAATATTAGTTTTTGTTGTTTGATTCTATGGGGGTACTTCCTCCAGAAATTGCCTGCTAGCATTTTTGCTCGTGACACATTTGATTGGTGAAAGGTTATGGTGAAACTTCTTATAAAGCCTTTCAAGGTTCTAGAGATTGAGATCGATGATATTTGGTATTGGCAGCTCAAAGGGGAGAACTGCTCCCCCTTATTGTGTAAGAGATGATGTGTACTTAGTTCCCACTTAGTGTGACAAAATTTGGAGATTATATCTGTTACCAATCTATGGATATTTACATAAAAATATAAATTTTCTGATGCTATATCTCCAAGTAAAATTGGAATATCAAAAATATAGTTTATATGAGGCGTTCAGTTCCAAAAAGGGGTCGGCCCACATGCCCAAAAAATCAATCTGGCTACAAAAGTTTTAACCGGAACCTTTTGAAATAAATACTAATAAACTCCATATTGCATTATTTTATTATGCATTATGCATAATGCATTATTTTAACATAACCTAGTGTTATACAATGCAATATGGAGTTTTTTAGTATTTATTTCAAAAGGTTCCGGTAAGATCTTTATAGTCAGTTTCATTTTTTTGGGCATGTGGGTTAGGCCGTTTTGACTCTGAGCGCCTCATATTAATTTCGTTCGATGCTTTAATATACTCTGAAATGTTCACGAAGATTTCTTCAGCGGTTTTTGAGACCATAAGGCACAAACAAACAAACGAAAAATTTTATGCGCTACACACAATGTGGGGAGAGTATCACAAGTTGGTTTTGTCCAAAACGTTTGTAACACATCGAAATAAAAGTCGTAGACTTATGTTTTTATACCCCAAAATTAATGAAAATGTTTCGACGAGCTGAGTCGATCTGACTATGTGTGTCCATCCGTCCGTCCGTCCATCTAAACCTTTTAATCGCATTACAGGTCGCAATTTTGATCGGATCATTTATGAAGGTCCTGGAGGTCAAGAAGCCTATTGATTTTGGCGATGGTCGGATCATATTCATGATTCAGAATGGGTTAAAGACTTATGTAGAGAATAAAAATAGGTAAAAAAAACTTTTTAAGTTAAACGGTTTTATGTTAAACATACATTGCAATGTTTAAGATAAATGTACTAAAAACCAAAAAAATAATAAAATAGATACAGTCGTGGGAATTATAAACATATGCATAGACTAGACTAAAATAAAACCGTGGGGCACGTCAATTGTCTACAATCGTTGATTACAATGTTTGTTTTGTGATGTTACACTATAATTAGGCAGTTGTTCAACCGACAACGATGGACGTGTGATAAGTAGGGCTAGAATGTGGAAACAAGCTAGCAAGCTCGATTATAAGCGAGTTTTAGGGTTTCATAGTGGTGAGCGAGTAGTACTTTGTCGATTAAAGACATACTACGAGCAGTGAAACGCTTCCTCGCCAGGCAGCAGTGTGAATGTCCAACGATAAACTAGTTGAAACATCTCTTTTATTTACATGGAGTGTATAACTATTGGAATTTCCATGTGCAAGAAATAGTAAGTAATTTCCTCACCGTCTGCGGGCCAACTGCCTAACGACGAATTAAACGATTCTTCTATCGCACATTAAGTCGATAATTTGTAGACAATTGAGGTGCCCCACGGTTTTATTTTAGTCTAGTCTATGCATATGTTTATAATTCCCACGACTGTATCTATTTTATAATTTTTGGGTTTTTGGTACATTTATCTTAAACATTGCAATGTATGTTTGACATAAAACCGTTTAACTTAAAATTTTTTTTACCTATTTTTATTTAGTATTTATTTCAAAAGGTTCCGGTAAGATCTTTATAGTCAGTTTGATTTCTTTGGGCATTTGGGCTAGGCCGTTTCGGCTCTGAGCGCCTCATATTAATTTCGTTCGATGCTGTAATATACTCTGAAATTGTCACGAAAATTTGTTCAGCGGTTTTTGAGACTATAAGGCACAAACAAACAAACGAACATTTGTTATGCACTACACACAATCTGGGGAGAGTATCACAAGTTGGTTTTGTCCAAAACGTTTGGAACACATCGAAATAATAGTCGTAGACATATGCTTTTATACCCCAAAATTAATGAAAATGTTTCAACGAGCTGAGTCGATCTGTCCATCCGTCCGTCCATCTACACCTTGTAATCACGATACAGGTCGCAATTTTGATAGGATCATTTATGAAGGTCCTGGAGGGGAAGAAGCCTATTGATTTTGGTGATGGTCGGATTATATTCATGATTCGGAATGGGTTAAAAACGTATGTGGAGAAAAAGTCAAGATTTTATTCTAATGCAACTATCTTCGCATCTATGAAGTGTATTCCAAAAGCAATGATAATTAAACTGGAAGACTTCACCTTTACAACAGCGCAAACAACGGAGATAACGCAGTAGTCGGGATTTCAATTATAATGAGGAATATCAGAGCTGTGGCTGATGACCTTCCAGTGAAACGATCGTAGCATATTTGTTGGTTGTGGGGAATTCGCCAAAATTCACTTTTTGAACACAAACTCCTTAGGTCATGTTAGCACGATTAATTCAATTAAATTAAAACTTTCATAAATAATGACCTTTGTCGTAATAAGACAAAAATAAATTGTTATACCCTCAACCTTTAGGCTAGAAACGGTATATGAAGAAAAGACAAAATTTTTTAGTTTCCCATAAAAAAAAAATTAAAAATTTTTTTCTAAGCTTCATGAAAGATTTTTGGTACATAGATTGGGAAAAAAATCCCATTCTTAAATCTGTTCGAGATACTAATTTTGGTTGTTGCGCGCAAAAGTTATGGCGGTTTCAATTCTGATAAAAAGAAAAAAATCTTTAAAAGACTCTAATCATTATATTGAGAAACTCTCTTAATTAGGAGCTCCCTACGTAATATATGATTACTGAGGCCCCATTACATTAGTGAAAAAGTTTTAAGTTTTCGCGGAAATTGAGAAAGAGTTAAAAAAATTGGTACTTTGCAACTTGTTTTAATAAAATTCAACCTGTTTATGCATCTGAAAAATATATAAAATAAATATACATATGTACGTAATCTATACATCGCGAAGATTCAAATGAAACCAAAACTATACATATCCGTTTAGTGGTTTTCATGTTATAGCAAAAACAAAAAAATATATTGAGGAAATTTATAAAATTTTTGTAAGAGAAAATATTTATTAAAATTTATTTTGTGAGTTAGTTGAAGAAAATGTAGGAAAAATAATTTAGAGTTATTTTTCTATTTTAGTTAATTTTCACGCAAAGAATCACATTTTTTATTCTAATCACTTCTCGAATACACGCTAACATCTAGCGGAAGATATGGGTATCGTTCAAATAAATGTTGGGTTCCTTTAAATGGGGTATACTCTTGAAATAAAACTGTATCGGGTAATGTTCATTTTGAAATGCGTGTAAATCGCGAAATCCTCAAAATCACTTTATGCGCATGCGGTTTACCAACACAGCGAATTCTTCTTTTTAAATTTGTACACATTTGCCAGGATTTACTTTGGCCGCTAAGATGTAGCGTCGTCTGCAGTTTAGTGTGCAACAAACTGTATAACGCTTATAATTTGCACAAAGTGCATACACTTTTTATGCGCATCCGATTTCACTATCAACCGTGAAAAAATACATCGATCTAAACATATTTCAATAAAATCCATCAAGAACCGTGGATGTAGCATCACACAGTATTTTTTGGATAAATCGGATACAGCTCCCATGCCACTAAAATTTTCAAACCGCTGTTTTCGCACAAACGCGAGTGATAATTCACTTTCTTCATTGAAATGGAAACGATCCACATAAAATGCGAATTAGTCAGCGATATTTTGAAAAACATTTTTCGCAAATTTTTCAATTTTTGCAGTAGCCATTTCCGCCGTTCTAGTAGATGGATTTTTACGATCTGTGATTCATATGATCCGGATCGTCGAAAAACTAAATTATCGCGGGGTACCAGCACACTCAAAACGATATTGTAAATACTGTACCCAAAAAATATCGCACTAAATTTTGGTCTTTGAAAGTATATTACTCTGCTGCTGTGTGGGCTACATACTCAATATACATATCAGATTATGCGAAATCGCGAGTTCTTTAATCCTATAATTTGTTTTTCGAAATATCTGAATGCGCGTCCCAGTTACATAAAAAATACAAAAAACACCTGAAATCCGGCTTCAAAATGTCAGCATCCATAAAAGGTGGATGAAGTGAAAATTTTGGAAAGTGATACATTAGAAGTGTAATCTTCATTTTGTATTCTCCTACTTTTACTTTGGACAGATGTCCGTCATTTGAATGGTTTAATCAGAAATCAAGTAGCAGTGTAAAAAACATGTTTAGCTTCAACGTGTTTTTACCTATGTTTTTTCCTTTACGCGGTCGTAACTACCACGTAAATAAATTTTTTTTTGCTAAATTTTTGAGCTTTGTACAAAAACATCTAAATTAATCCAGCAATAGTCATAGTTACTGGTAAATTACAATAGTTCGCGTATTATAATAGTGCAAACCTTGGCTTCATGGAAACTAAAAAAATTTGACTTTTCCTCATATACACATTGATACGACCAAAAATATGCCTCGTCGAAATAACTGTTTTAGACCCCAAGTATGTTTGGATGATATTCGTTTCAGACAATTTGGAGTCAATTTACACATGTTCGTCCGTCTGTCTGTCTGGCTGGTGCACACGACAACTCTCGAACGGGTCAACCGATTCGAACCGAATTTTGGGTATCGTAATATTTCGTCCATATTTCGTTTAAGTTCGAAGTTGGGCCATATCGGTCCACTCCATGGAGTACACCCACCACAAAAATTCAAAAATGTTCTGTAAAATAGTGCGAACGATAACTCTGGAAGGGAGCAATCAATTTGGTCCAAACTTTGCACATCGTATTATTTCTTCCAGATATAGATGGGGTTCGAATATATCTGTCCACTCCTTCGGGTACCTCCCACATAAAATTCGGATAAAGTGAAGTTTAAGAGCTCCTTTAGGATCATTTTGAAATTTTTTGCAGTAAGTTGTCCTTTCGACTCCCTTTACCACGGTACAATGTTACTCTTGCTCAAGTCCATACTTCCTGAGATATTAGCCTAAAAGCTCCAAGAAACCCTAACGGCACCAACCAAAATGACAAATCCGCAAGATAATTCTCGCAGGGAGTTTCTGATTGGTGCAGACTTTGCACATCGTATTATTGCATCCAGTCATGTATCAGGTTGGAATTTAGACTATATCGGTCCACTCCTTAGGGTACCACCCACACAAAATTCTGATAAAATGAAGTTTAAGAGATCCTCTCGCTTCGTTTTGATTCTTTTTTCAGTAGATTGTTCGAGCGGCCTCATTTACAATTGTAAATTTTTTTCCGGAGTAAGTCAATACTTCCTAAGATAATGGACCAAAAGCTCCAAAGCCCTGCCGCACATACTAAAATGGCTATTGTGGAAGATAACTGGAAAACATTTTTGAAAATTTTCTTTCAAGAAGTTTGGTTACTAACAAGTAAAAAAGTGTCAGTCGGCTCTGCCGACAGATATGTATATACCCTCAGCCAATGTGAAGTGAAACTTTCAACTACGGAAAGATCGAATGTATTTAAGGTCTCTTCAGAATTTTGTGGCCCTTTTTGGACATTTGAACTTGCCGACAAAAATGTGGATTAGAAATTAACTGCACTAAGACACAAATGTTGAACATTTGTGGGGGAGGTACCCTTAGGGAGGACCGATATGGGCCATTTTAGAAGTTAAAGTAAATTTTAACAAAATATTAGGAGATCTAAAGTTTCGACCAAATTAGTTGCCCCATTCAAGTGATATCGTCCTAGCATTTTAGTCAATTTTTTAAATATTGGAGAGAAGTACCGGAAGTTGTGGACCGGTATTGCCCCATGAAACTATGTTTGTATATAATATGACGAAGACCAAATGTTGGACCAAATCGGTAAAACAGTTCGAGAGTTATCGTGCTTCAACAAAAATCAAAGTGATTCGAGAGCAGGTCTTAAAGTGAACTTATCCGAAACTATGTGTGAGAGGTACCAGAAGGAGTAGACAAATATAATCCATATTCGAACCTGATCTATATCTGGTAGATATATTAGGATATGCAAAGTATGGATTACATCGTTCACTTCCTTCAAGAGTTATCGTGCGCACAATTTTTCCGAACATTTTTGAACTTTTGTGGGGAAGGTACCGGAAGGAGTAGACCAACATGGCTTATCTTCGAACTTAAACTAAGTTTCGACAAAATATTACGCAGGGCAAATGTTGGACCAAATCGGCAGATCCGTTCAAGAGTTATCTTGCGCTCCAAGAACTACACATGGTGTCATAGAGGCTTTTTGCATCTTTCAGGGTATTTTCTCAGGAAGTATGGACTTGCCCATGATGAAACTTGTACCGTCGTATGGGAGGCAATGAATACAAGTTGTTGCAACAAAAATCAAAGCGATTCGAGAGCAGGTCCTACTCTTAACTTATCCGAAATTTTGTGTGGGAGGCACCCGAAGGAGTGGACGGATTGAGTCCATTTTGGAACCTCGTCTAAGTCTGGTAGAAGTTTCAGGATGTGCAAAGTATGGATCAAATCGGTTACTTCCTTCAAGAGTTATCGTGCGCACAAATTTTCCGAACATTTTCGAACTTTTGTGGGGGAGGCACCTGTCCGCTCCGATTAACCCATCTTCGAACTTAAACTAAGTTTGGACAAAATATTACGAAAGCCAAATTTAGGACCGAATCGGTTGATCCATTTGAGGGTTATCGTGCGCTCCAGCCAGCCAGACAGACGGACGGACATAGCTAAATCAACTCCAAATTGTCTAAAACACATTTCGTCCAAACATACTTGGTGTCTAAAACCATTATTTCGATGAGGCACATCGAAATGCTGAGGGTACCTAGAGGAACCTATGAGATCTTGTGGCGAGGATCGACTTTTTATACCTCCACCACAAATTTCAGCCATTTCGGTGGATTAATGTGGTCACAACCTTCAAAATACCGAAAATCGGAACTTACCGTTCTATGGTATGGTACCTACAAATTTCTGAGGGGGGGGGGGGGGGGGGGGAGTTTTATATCCCCAACGAAGACTAAATACCAAATTTCAGCCATCTCGGTGTTGTTGCTTAATGTGGCCAAAACCTTCAAAATACCGAAAATCGGGAGATATCGTCCTATGGGGGCTATATCAAAACGTGGACCTATATAAACATTTTATGGTAGAAATGTTTCTTAGCCTCTGGAAACACAAAATACAAAGTTGCAACCGATTCTGTTGTCAAATGGAACTAATACATTGAAAATATATTAAAATGACGCGTACTTTATATGGGGCGTTATATGGGGGCTATACCAAAACGTGGACCTATATAAACCAACTTTGGTAGGAATGTTTTTTGGCCTTTGGAGACACAAAATACCAAATTACAACCAATTCGGTGGTAAAATGGGACAAATATCTTAAAAATTCCTTAAAACGACGACGCGTCATTTTGTATGGGGGCTATACGATAGCGTGGACCTACATAGTCCACTTTCAATACCAAAAGTCCTACGTACAAATAATAAATTTTCCCAAAATTTCATCCACCTACGTCTATCCGTTCGGACGCTAGAGTGATTTCCACAGACGGACAGACGGACGGACATGGCTATATCGGTGAAGAATTGCACGCTGATCAATAATATATAGTTTGTGGGGTCTACAGTTATTATTTCGTGTAGTTACAAACGTAGTGACAAACTTAATATACCCCCATCCTATGGTGGAGGGTATAAAAATCTAAAATGAATAATTTTCAATTTTGGTGTAAGAAGGAAAGGCATTAAATAAATGGTCTGCTCAAAATGTGAATCTTTGCACTACGTAAAAACATTTAAATTACGTACATATTTATGTATATTCAATATTTTGCTTAAATGTAAACAATTCCCACAATCATTCCCAGAATTTAGCGTCGCATTTACATATGCACCTGTAACCAACCCATTGAAATGTGAATGCATAACGAAATGTGAACTTCTCACATTATGTCAATACAAGAGACCAAAGATACACATCAACCCGCTAACACTTACAGTGAGTGGCCTCAAACATTAAATGAATGGCTAAATATTTACAATGCACTTGAAGTTTATCTCCACACCGCATCCATTATTCAATTGCAGCAGCAGCAGCAGCCGCAGCATCAGTGTAAGTGCATAAATTGCAAAAGTGAATCAACGCGAATGTGAATGACGGGAATAAAGAGCTTTGTGGGAAGTGCAATGACAAGGAAAGAAAGTGCGAATGAGCGAGAGGGAGACTGAGAGGAACATAAACGGAAACTATAAGAAAACCGACATTTCATTATAATTTGATGTAATTGTAAATTATGCAGAATGACTTTGCCTACAACTTCTTAATTTTATTGCTGCTGCCGCTGGTGGAGGTTGACGTTATTTAAACTTCTCACTTTTCCTCTAAACCTAACCATCAGTATGTAAGGAAAAACAGAAATTAAGTAACTCAAGCAAGAAGGCGTTAAAGTTATTTTCAAGAATACTTAAGAAAAAGTTTTAATTTTTTTCGACAAATTCTTTCATCACTACGAGTTTTTTGTCCTTGTGTTTGTTGTTCTTATAAAAACAGTTTAAAACACAGGTAGAATCTAGAAAAAATTCTTTCAAGGTAGTGCAAAAATATTTGTGGGTTTTTTGTTTTATTTTCTTGGCAAAACAAAAGTTTTTTGTGGTCCTCACTAAAGGAAACACCACAAAGTCTATAATCTTAGTTTATACGCCCAAAAGTAGTGGAATAGTTCGGCACATTGTGACTGAAGTGTCACGCAAAATGCTCATATTATCAAAGGTTAAGATTTTTAAGCGAAAATAAAAAATTCGACAATAATAATGCAAAGGGCAAATTTAGTCAATCATGTGGCCATGACTTTGAATTTATAAAACGAGCGGTTTAGTATTTTCTGCTGGTAATTGCGAATTATGTTGTGAGCTATAGGTAACCCCAAATAAAATATAATTTTAAATGTGAAATGGATACATTTCGTTTTGATCAGGAAGTAGTGGTGGACACTTGCAGGAGTCGGTTCTTGTAAATCAGCTATAAAAAAAACTTAAAACTTAAAAACTTAACAATATACGAGGGCAGCACGAAAACTACCTATTAGAAATTTTTTTGGACAGTTCGACAGTTTTTGACTATACGTACCCAGGAAGTTGGTCAGGAAGATGTGTTGTTTGTTAGGAACATTTTCGCCCGACCAATTTTTACATCGATAAAATGAAATCTTTTTATGTTGATAAAGGGCCATCCTATAACACTAGAAAAAAACTGGTTTTATGAATTCAATCGTGGCCGACACTAGCCTAAAAACGAAGGTTGTGAGGGTTGCCCAAAATCGCCCGTTGTGCCAGAAAAAAATTAAGTCGTCCGTGAACGGATAATGCCAGATCGCCATGTTATATATCGTGAGATAGAAGCATTCTTGGGAATTTCTTCCACCAACTAACATTTGATATTGCATGAACACCTGGCCTCAAAAATGGATTATTCTCGTTAGATTTAGAAAAATTGGACAATCGCTCAAAAAGAGGCTCTTGTGGATTGGTCCAAAGAAATAATGAATAAAACGATCGTTGTGCTTCAAGCGACGTTGATAAGATTGTCACAGACGACGAATCTTGGATCTATGCTTAGGAGCCCAAAACAAAACCGGAATCGACCGTTTAGGAAGCGAAAGCGAGCCAAATCCAATGAAAGTTGTTCGTGTAAGAAGCAAATGGTCGCCTGTTTTTTCGGCAAAACTGACCGTGTGGCGACTATAAGACTTTAGAAATATAGGCCGATTAATTCGATTTGTTTGCCAGAAGGGTCCTGAGAATTCGAAAAACGAACAAGAGAAGTCGAATCTTCTGCAGCATGGCAATGCGAGCCCTCACACATCAATTCAAGCCAGCGCCTGTATGACCGGGCAAAACGTGTAATTGATGGGTATTCAGCCGTACAGCCCTGACTGGGGTTTCAGCGACTTTATTTGATTCCAGCACATCAAGAAAAAATGCGTAGTCAACGATTTTCGTAGCCAGTAGGCCAGATAGTTATCGTTCAGCCCTCGGATGACCTAATCAAGTATGTATGGGGATTTTTGAGTATATTGAGAGTATTTTCAGTTTTTTTTACTAACGGATCGATAGATACTGATCCAATTTGAAAAATCTAATTTTTGCATTTTTGTACAATTTCTACAATGCGCTTGGATGCAATTTTCGCGATTTAATATTTAAATTCGATTTTCTTGAATTTTTTTGTATTAAACTACTATCAATTACTGACTACTAATTTTTCTTATTTTTAAAATTTGTCAAGTAATACAAGTAAAAGAGGGTTGTATTCGGACAGGGAAAGTTAATCTAACTCTATACTAAATAATTAAACCAATAAAAGAAACCACTTATATGTTAGACAGTACTTCAGTTAACTAAGCGAGAGGTCAAGAGCTGCTTTTCAAGTTCCGTTTTCGTACATTTTCCGAATATATCCCCTAGAAATAAAATATAGACCAAAAACAAGTAAAATAGGGCTAAGCGGACAAGGCCGACCATGTAATACCCTACACCACTTCCCCTAAGGACTTGTTTTCCACGGAATTTGGTGTTACAAAAAATAAAAATTTGTATTGAGAAAAAATACCAAAGGGAATTTAGAAATAGCCTTTCCAGCCAATATTTTGAAATATTACACTAATTTTTAACCAAGTGTAGAGCATGACTTTGACCGTTATGGAAGTGAATCTCCAGCCACAACATATGATGCCATAGGGGGTTTTTACAATCTTCGGGCTGTTTGCTCAAGAAGTATGGACTTGCCCCTAAAAAAACTTTTACCATCGTAATTGAGGCAGCGAATGCAAGTTGCTTCAACAAAAATCGAAGTGATTCGATATCGGGTCTTAAAGTGAACTTATCCGAAATTTTGTGTATTCTAGGTACCGGATAGAGTGGACAAATATAGTCCATATTCGAGCCTTATCTATATCTGGTAGATATATTAGGATGTGTAAGGTATGGACCAATTCGGCCACTCCCTTCAAAAGTTACCGTACGAAAAATTTTTCCGAACATTTTTAAATTTTTGTGGGGGAGGTACCTGAAGGAGTAGACCGATATGGCTTATCTTCGAACTTAAACTACGTTTGGACAAAATAATACTAAGACTAAATTTTGGACCGAATCGGCAGATGCGTTCTAGAGTTATCTTGCGCTTCAACCACCTCACACGGTGCCATAGGGTTTTTTTTGCAACTTTCATGCTATTTTCTCAGGAAGTATGGACTTGCCGCTAATGAAACTTGTACCGTCGTATGGGGGCAGTGAATACAAGTTAATAAAACAAAAATCAAAGCGATTCGAGAGATGGCCCTAAACTGAACTTTTCCGAAATTTTGTGTGGGAGGTACCCGAAGGAGTGGACGGATTGAGTCCATATTGAAACCTCATTTAAGTCTGGTACAGGTTTCACGATGGAGAAAGTATGGACCAAATCGGTTATTCCCTTCAAGAATTATCGTGCGCACAAATTTTCCGAATATTTTCGAACTTTTGTGTGGGAGGTACCGGAAGGAGTGGACCGATATAGCCCATCTTCGAACTTAAACTAAGTTTGGGCAAAATATTACGAAAGCCAAAATTTTAATCGAATCGGTTCATCCGTTCGAGAGTTATCGAGCGCACCAGCCAGACAGACTGACAGACAGACAGACAGACGGACAGACAGATAGACGGACGGACATTGCTAAATCAACTGCAAATTGTCTGAAACACATTTCGTCCAAACATACTTGGGGTCTAAAACCATTATTTCGATGAGGCACATTTTGCCCGTATGAAAGTGTATATACCCTTTCTAGCCTAAAGGCTGAGGGTATAAAAATAAACAAATAAATAACTAAAATAAAAACAAGTGAAAAAAGGCTATAGTCGGTACGGGGCCGACTATGGGATACCCTACACCACTACCTCTGTGCATAATCTTTTCACTCGAAAACATTTCTTTTATGGAGATACGAAAGTTTTCACCTATCTGGCCAAATGACTTAAGGCGAACTGAACTAAAATAATTATTATTTAATTTTATATTTGACTACTATCGACATCACCAATAGGGTGTCTAAAACCGAAACCGGTTAACCGGTTAACCGGTTTTGAGTTACAAAACCGAAACCGATTTTCGCCAAAAACGTCATTTTCGGTTAACCGAAAAAACCGGTTATTTGTGTCGGTTAACCGGTTTTAAAAAAGTAGTAATATTTTTAAAATTTCATTACAATTGTATTCTTGAAAGTAAACTAAACATAACTAACAAAAGGTACGGCTAAATTATAAATGTCAGATATCTTTAAACTTGAAAATATTTAATGTAAAATTGCACAACTCCAATATAGTTTAATTGAACGATCTATGAAAAAACTGCGTATACGTAATATCACACGGTTGTTTGAATGACGTTATTCATACGTTTTTGAATTATTACAGTAAACTAAGAACTTGTCGAATTTAAGGTTGTAAAGGGTAACGATAACAAAGTACATTTTGATTCCGGCACGATAATTTGAGGTTCTCAATGCAAGAAGGAGAATCCAGACTTAATAAAATGTAAATTTAATTCCTTTGGTACACAATCGTATATTTGTAAGGGCTTTTACTATTCTTAGAGCACAATTTCTGACTTATGTTTGCTGTCTCCACTTTAAGCTTGAATGTTAAATAACAAGGATATTATCAGATAATTATATAATGAAGAATTAGTTATACTTAATTTACCCCTTGCCGCACATTTTTAATCAAATATTTATCAATTATGAGCAATTTTGTACCTATTTTACAAAACCGGTTTAAACCGGTTAACCGGTTTTGAAAATTTTTGAAAACCGAAAACCGGTTTTTGAAAAAACTGAAAATTTCGGTTAACCGAAAACCGTTTTGTTTGGAAAAACCGGTTTTTTGGACACCCTAATCACCAACATCAATAGGCTTCTATCTCTGTGAAAAAGTTTCGTGATGATCCGATCAAAATTCCGACCTGTAGGGTGATTTCCAAAAAAATGGAAAAATGGGATGTATTAACGACTATTGCGATATCTCCGTTACTTGGCACCTACGCCAACCTACTTTGCATAATTTTAAAGATGGGATTTTCTACTTTCTTAGTCAGGCTTTGCTTTTAGAAGGTCCCCAACCAAAGGTGTGATATCCGTCATTATTATTAAAATCGCAAAAATGAAAAGTTGGGTTCTATTAGCGACTATTGCGATATCTTCGTTGTTTGACCACCTACGACAACCTACGTTACATCGTTGTAAATGTGATATTTTCTTCTTTCATTGCCAGGTTTTCCTTTTTGTATACCCCTTAAAGACGCTGAGATATTTGCTTTGGAATAAAATGCTGACTTTTTCTCCAAATAAAGTTTTTGCTCATTCCGACCCCTAAATATTATCCGACCATCACTAAAATCAATAGGCTTCTTCCTCTTTGAGACCCTCATTAATCCTCGAAATTTCGTGACGATCCGATCAAAATTGCGACCTGTAGCGTGATTTTCAAAGAAGCGGAAAAATGGGATGTATTAACGACTATTGCGATATCTCCGCTATTTGGTCACCTACGCAGACCTGGTTTGCATCATTGTAAAGACGGGATCCTCTACTTTTGGAAAGTCCCCAACCAAAGCTGTGATATTCGTTATTATAACGAAAATCGCAAAAATGAAAATTTGGGTTTAATTTGCGACTATTGTGATATCTTCGTTGGTTGATCACCTACGAGAACCTACTTTACATAATTAGAAAGGTGATATTTTCTACTTTCATTATCAGGTTTAGCTTTTGGTATACCCCATATAGAAGCTGAGATATTCGTTTTGGAAAAAACGTTGTCTTTTTATCCAAATAAGTTTTTTACAGAGCCCCTAGAAAATTGAATAAATATTATGTTTTTGGTACATTTCACCCGCTAAATATTTCTCGATCATCTTACTTACTTACTTACTTACTTAGCTGGCCCATTACAGAACATTTGT
The DNA here is from genome assembly GCF_047663935.1 of Musca autumnalis. NCBI lineage: Eukaryota > Metazoa > Arthropoda > Insecta > Diptera > Muscidae > Musca > Musca autumnalis. The sequence continues at coordinate 157,535,340 of NW_027411866.1, read as the reverse complement.
TCTATAGGCCGAACTAAGAAGAGATCTCCATTCCTCTCTATTTGTTGCTTTGCACTCTGGAATACCGCGCCTTTTCATCTCATCATCCACTTGTTTGCGCCATCTATTCCTTGGCCTGCCAATTCTGCGTGCACCGCCATGTGGCATGTATTCATACGCCTTTTTAGCGGGTTCATCATCGCTCATTCTTTTGATATGGCCTAGCCAACGCAATCGCTGCTTCTCGATACGTTTAACAATATTGATGTCGTTGTATAGCAGATACAGCTCGTGGTTCATGCGACGTCGATATTCACCGTCAACGCAGATTGGTCCGTAGATCTTTCGAAGAATTTTTCTCTCAAACACACCAAGCACTGCCATGTCTGCTTGCGCAAGTACCCAGGCTTCGGAGCCATACATCAGCACGGGTAGTATCAGTGTTTTGTAGAGCGTTATTTTTGTTTGACGAGATGTGGCTTTGTTTTTAAACTGCTTACTTAATCCAAAGTAGCATCTGTTGGCCAATACAATTCTTCTTTTTATTTCACAACTGATGTCGTTTGTTGTGTTGACGGAGGTGCCGAGGTAGACGAAGTCTTTTACTACCTCAATATTATAGGAACCAACTTCCACAGTCGGTCCGAGCTCAATGGACGCATTGCGCGTCGACACCATTAACTTGGTCTTCTCACCGTTTACCGCCAGACCCACTTTAGCAGATTCTCCTTCGACCTTCATAAAGGTATCAGTTACTTCTTTTACTGATCGGCCTATGATGTCTATATCATCAGCATAAGCAAGTAACATGTGACTATTGGTGTAGATTGTGCCACTTCTTTTGACGTTTGCCTCTCGTATAACCTTTTCTAGCAGGATGTTGAAGAGGTCACACGAAAGGCTGTCTCCTTGTCTGAAACCTCTTTTGGTACCAAACTCTTCAGAGAGGTTCTTTCCTATTTTAACTGAGGACCTCGTGTCAGTTAAAGTCATTTTACAAAGTCGGATGAGCTTTGCGGGAATACCAAATTCAGACATGGCTTGGAATACCTTTGAGCGCAGCGGACTGTCGAAGGCTGCTTTATAATCGACAAAAAGGTGGTAGGTGTCGATCTGCATCTCTTGGGTCTTCTCCAGGATTTGCCGCAGGGTAAATATCTGGTCAATGGTGGACTTGCCAGGTCTAAAGCCGCATTGGTATGGTCCAATAATCTCGTTGACCATTGGCTTTAGTCGTTCGCACAATATCCCTGACACGATCTTGTAGGCAATAGGGAGTAGACTTATGCCCCTATAGTTAGAGCATACAGTCTTATCTCCCTTCTTGTGGACGGGGCACAGGATACTCAGGTTCCAATCATCGGGTACTCGTTCTTCCTGCCAGATGGTGCTAACTAGCTGATGAATACACCTTATCAGCGTGTCGCCTCCGGTTTTGAATAGCTCGGCTGGTAAGCCATCGGCCCCTGCTGCCTTATTATTCTTCAGCCGATTTATTGCTGTCTTTACCTCATCTTGGCTGGGCGGTATACATTCAATACCATCTTCTGGGATTGGGACTGTGGTATCTTCGTCGTCTTCGCTGCTATTGGATACCAACAGATTTGAAAAATGTTCTTTCCATATCCTGAGTACACTATCTGTATCAGTTACCAAATTACCTTGCTGGTCTTTACAGGAGGATGTGCCTGTACCAAAGCCATCAGTTTGATGCTTGACTCTTTGGTAGAATTTTCGGACTTCATTCTGGCTCCTGTACATCTCGATTTTTTCACACTCCCGCTTTTCCATCTCTCTCTTTTTCCTGCGGAAAAGACGTTTCTCCTCTCTCCTTTTCTCCCTGTATCTCTCTCGTGCGCTACGCGTTGCTACGGATTGTAAAGTAGCCTTATATGCCGCATTTTTCTCTTCGGTGGCAGCACGACACTCCTCATCATACCATGGATTCCTTGGTGGAGGTCTCTGGTATCCAAGTATGGATTTTGCGGCTGTTTGAATGGAGTGGGCAATGCTTTGCCATTGCGCTGATATGTTATCGGGATGAGGAGGGCTTTGATTAAGCAATTGGGCTAGTTGAGTGGAATATGCTGTGGCTATCTGTTGTGATTGCAGCTTACCGATGTCTAACTTTCGTGTTGTGTCTGTTCGTACTTTGTTTGCTACGTTTAAGCGGGTGCGAACCTTTGCTGCAACAAGGTAGTGGTCCGAATCAATGTTTGCGCCTCGGAACGATCGTACATCCAACACGCTCGATGAATGTCTTCCATCTATCACAACATGATCAATTTGGTTTCTTGTTTTCTGATCTGGAGACAGCCAGGTGCCCTTATGAATATCGAGATGATTAAATCTGGTACTGCTAACTACCATGTTTTTTGCAGCTGCAAAGTCTATCAGTCTCATACCATTGTCAGATGTTTCACTGTGGAGACTGAATTTCCCGACTGTTGGGCCAAAGATATTCTCCTTTCCAATTTTGGCATTAAAATCGCCTAGAATGATTTTAATGTCATGGGCAGGGCAACGGTCATATGTTTCATCTAAGCGCTCGTAAAATATATCTTTGGTCTGTTCGTCCTTTTCTTCAGTGGGAGCATGAGCGCAAATAAAGCTGATGTTGAAGAATTTAGCTTTTATTCGAATAGCAGCAAGTCTTTCATTCACTGGAGTGAAGCTGGATACAAGATGTTTTAGTCTCCGACTAACTACGAATCCACAACCAAACTCATGCTTTACGTCATGGCAGCTATAATACAGTGCGTCACCTTTAGGTGTTGTTGTGACGCCTTTCCCAATCCATCGTATTTCCTGTATGGCAGTAATATCGGTCTTGTACTTTTCAAGTACGTCTGCCAATGCGAAGACTGCACCTTCTCTATAAAGAGTGCGAACATTCCAGGTGCAGATTCGCAGATCATGGTCCTTAAAACGTTTGCGGGGTTCGTCAACTTTAGAGGGGTTTGTTTTTCTTTTCTTTCGTTTTTTCATAGTAGGCTGTTTTTTTCTAGGGGAGGGTTACTAACCCGACGCCCAAACCCAAGTTTTTAACGTTCTTATGGGTGAACGCGCGGCACATGTTAGCTCACTACCTTTAACGGGTGTTAAAGGCAGTTCCCCAGGTGACACCACGGGGAGGTCAGTGTCCACTTGGGATGAAAGAGGGACCAAGATAAATCCTGGGCTTTGCCATGTTAAAACCGGTCAGGACCGTTCCTTGGTATCTTCCATCCCCTACGTCACCCATTTCTCGATCATCACCAATAAGAATAGCGATCTATTCTGGCCTGAACCCGACCTCCATACAAAATTTCGACGATCGGTCCATAATTGCGGCCTGGAGCGTGTTTACAATTTATAATGGAGAGACGGACGGACGGACACACATCTCAAAATCGCTTTATCTCGTCGAGATATGAAGATTGGTATACCACATTGCGGGTCTCCGACGAATATTTCGCGGTGTTACATGAATTTTTACCAAAACAAACTTATAATACCCTTTCCACATTGTGGTGTAGGGTATAATTAATAGTGAACATATACATATGTACTTATTTAATTTTTAATGAACATTAATTTAATTTCTACCCCCATACAAGTTGCTGATATTATTCGAATGTTCGGCTCAACTTTCGAAAACGACTATCACTGTCGAATGTTTGGCAAATGTTTTTCGTGTGTACACAAGCACGTTGTTCTTTTGTTCGTCGAAAAAAGTTCGAAAACGATATCATTTTCGAACATTTGATGAATGTCTTTTATTCACAAGAAAAATTGTTTCGAGAAACATTTTTTACTTTATTTTTTTTGTTTCAAAAAATAATTTTATGTTGTTTGTATAAAATTCCCATTTACTTTTTTCAAAAATAATTTCGAAATAAATGCTACGTATAATATAAACAATAAGTGTTTATAAAGACAACATATGGGTAGGTTGCCAAATACAAGACAACAACTAGGAGGGTTGGCGTTTTTTGTTTTGGGATTACGACTTCTATTTTGTTTTTCAAAATAGTCAGGCTTAATCCCACAGTCGTTGTTTTAATATTTTATTAAAACAACTTTAATTTATAAGTGGGAAAAATTGGCGATGTTTACCAAGGGGTAAGGCAGGGAATACTATAGTTTCAGAGCTCGCCACAGATCTTCATCAGTTCCCTTGTTTCTTGTTTTTCAACAAGGAACTTTTTATAACCAAGTGTCAATTGCTAGCTCAAATAGATACGTGCGCAAAGAAACACTCTGATCGAGAATTTCTTTGACACTACCTAAACTCTAGCAACTTCACTTGCAAACAAAACCAAATCTTTCCCACTGCTATGCGTTCGTCGATTCTCGACGAAAAAACACATAACTAGTTTGTTGGTATTGCATACTACAGCAATAAACAACATTTCGACGGTGCCCGGTCTTACAATTAGGAGGGTTGGCGTTTTTTGTTTGGGATGACGACTTCTATTTTGTTTTTTTCAAAATAGTCAGGCTTAATCCCAAATTCGTTGTTTTAATATTTTATTAAAACAACTTTAATTTATTAGTGGGAAAAAATTGGCGATGTTTACCAAGGGGTAAGGCAGAGAATACTATAGTTTCTGATCTCGCCACAGATCTTCATCAGTTCCCTTGTTTCTTGTTTTTCAACAAGAAACTTTTTATAACCAAGTGTCAATTGCTAGCTCAAATAGATACGTGTGCAAAGAAACACTCTGATCGAGAATTTCTTTGGCACTACCTAAACTCTAGCAACTTCACTTGCAAACAAAACCAAATCTTTCCCACTGCTATGCGTTCGTCGATTCTCGACGAAAAAACACATAACTAATTTGTTGGTATTGCATACTACAGCAACAATGTTTAAAAACAGTTACATATCGAGTCGCAAACATAACAAAGAAATAAAAACGGAAAAGGTACATAGCAAAAACATTAACAAACTCCACTATAAATTTTTTTCGCCACTATCGTACAAACTATCGTCATTATTATTATCGTCAAACTATCGTCATCGTCATCGCTAATAATATTAATGCCGTTATTCGAAATAAATACGCTTTATCGCCTTAGTATTGCCTTTGAATCATGGCAGAACAAACAAGGTAAAGTAAATACTACAACAAATACAACTCAACAACAACCACATAGAAAATTGTTTTTGTTTGTAATGGAAGGAAATGTCTACAAATTATTGGAATTTAAACAACTAATGCCGGGCATACACTACACTGCCAAACTGCACTGCCAAATGAACCCTTTGTGTACGTGTGTGATTGACTAGTGTGTGGCATCACTTCAATCCAATTTCAAAAAAATATATATTTTCCTCCAAAAATTCGATTTTGAGTTGAAATTTTCCAATGGTTTAATTTTATGACAAATAGAAGTTGTGTTTTCAAAAAATATTTGTTTGTCACTTGGAAAATAAACAAAATTCATCCGATTGAAAGGGGTTCATTTTCAAAATCAAAATCATTTTGATTTCTATCCTGCATAAAATATTCACACATACATTGACAAATGTTTCAAAATTTACTAATACTATTACAAATGCTGTCGTGCATGCCCATAGTGTATGGGCCGCATAATATTTTTTCACATTTCATAAAATATTTTGAAAAACATCATGAAAATTCGTTTCATTTTCAATTGGAATGTTTCCATATCATTCCACTAAATGGATAATTTCTCGCAGAAGGTAGAATTCTTCACATTGAAAAAGTGAAGCGGTTTATTCTTTTGTTTTTGAAATCAAAAGGCACATGTTAGGGCTTTATTTTTTTTTTTGAAATTTTACAAAATACCACACATATTAACAAATATTTTACCGCCCCTGTAAGTGGTGTTTTAGTGTCGTTCGGACTTGGATGAGGTTACATGTCCTTGATATGAAAAAGTATTTATGAGAAATAGTTTTTTCGGAATGATATATTTTTTCCTCAAAAAATATTTATCCCTAATATACATGGAAAATAGAAACAAATATATAAAATGTCGTACGGAACTTGAGACTAACATTACAGCCCAGTTCAGTCAGCTGGGTATTGCTGTTACCTTATATTGTTCTACCATGCCTTTGAATGATCAAACGAGAAAATGAGTGTGAAGAAGAATCAGAAATTTGACACAAACATTATTTGCGTGTTTAAACTGCAAGGAAATTTTAAAAGAAATTGAGAAGAAAATTTGCCATTCCAGTTGGAACTTCTAAACACGGAATAAATGCTATGCCATCATTATGTAAATTTATTGGTATAGAACTGTGGTATAAAACTGTGGGATCGCTGTATATATGTACTAGGCTGTAAATCTGTTAGCTGAGTAAGTACATCAGTATAATTGGCATCTTTGAAGAAGTCGAGATATCGTCTTCCAAAAATAACTTACGTGGGTAAAACGTGTCATCCAGGAATAATAATATAGTCAATATATTAACAATTTTACAAAATTTCACACAAAAGTGTTGGTCCATTTAACCTGCTAAATATTATCTGATCTTCGTCGTAAATTACAAGCTTCTTCCTTGTGGTAAACTCAAAACTTATTTAAAAATTTCCGAAGATCAGACAATAATTGCGACCTATAGAGCCGCTACAAAATCAGATACAAATTTTGTTTTCGGTCCATTTCACCCCTTAAGAATTCTGGTATATTCTATTCTGGTATAAGACCGACCTCCATACAAAATTTCTTGACAATTGATCTTTAATTGCGGCATGTAGTTTGATTACAATTTTTAATGGACGGACGGACACACACACCTCAAAATCGCTATATATCGTCGAGATATGACTGTTACGGGGTTACATGCAATTTCGGAAAAAACTAACTTATAATATCTTTTCCACATTGTGGTTTAGGGAAAAATAAAGGTGGCAAAAATCTGCCATAGTATTTGTAACGAAGTTTTGAAAAATAGGTTTACCTGCCAAATCGGGCTATAGAAAAAGCTTGGAATTAAATAACTAAAATTAATTCGTATATACAATTTTCGAATAATTTACGTATAAAGACTAATTTGCAAAATAACATTCTAAAAAAACATTCTTACCCCTAGTTGTGCAGACCAAAATTTTTTTTCAAACAAACTGTAAATATTTTTTTAAGTAGATCTGTTTCTACCTGAAAGACCACATCTTAAACTACTTCTGGAATTTTTTTGTTGAAAAATATTGCGTAGTCTTGTGGTAAATGGCTACCTGCGAAACCCATTTTTTGTAATAGCATTTTGCGGTTATGCGGGGTTATGGCCACTTATTGAACAGGAAAATAAAATTGTTCATGAATTATTCACAAAAAATCTACCAAAGTTTTTAAAAGATTTTGTTTTCATCTGATAAAAAACACCTTTAGCTACTTTCGGATTTTTTTGTTGAAAAATATTGCACAGTGTTCTGACAAATGGACGCCTACGAAACACTGTTAAAGCGGTTTACGGTGCCCACTGTAGCTCAAAAACGAATTAACCGATCAGCATATGTTTTTGTGGGATCATGAAGAACCTAATAACCTTGTACTTAAATTAAAAATTATCAATTATTCATTAAAACATATCCATTTTTAGAAAAATTGTGAACTACCTGAGTCAAAATTTCGATTTTAACTAAAACAAGTAACATAGTATCAGTCGGCTTTGCCGACAGAGATATACCCTCAGCCTAATGAAATGAAACTTTCAGGTCGAAAGTATTAAGGGTGTTTTTAGAATTTTGTAGAATATTTGAACATGCCGTCAAAAATGTGGATTAGCGTTAAAGTTCAAAAGTGTTGCAGAGGAGGTACTTAAAGAAATGGATCTTATTTTGGAAGTCATATCTTTTCTATAGATATCGCACCCCCTAGTTATTTCAGTGGGTTATCGTATAAATTTTGGATCATTATGTACCATTTGGAAGTTAAGCTAAATTTGGATTGGGAGGTACCAAAAAAAGATTGTACAAATATAGTCCATATTCGAACCTGATCTATATCCGGTAGATATATTCGGATGTGTAAAGTATGGACCAAATCGGTCACTCCCTTCAAGAGTAGAGTTTTCGAACATTTTTGAACTTTTGTGGGGGAGGTACCCGAAGGAGTGAACCGATATGGCTTATCTTCGAACTTAATCTAAGTTTAAACAAAATATTACGAAGGCCAAATTTTGGACCGAATCGGCACGTACGTTCGAGAGTTATCTTGCCCTCCAACCACTACACACGGTGCCAAAGGGGATTTTTGCAACTTTCAGGCTCTTTTCTCTGGAAGTATTGACTTGCTCCTGATGAAACATTTACCGTCGCATTGAGGCCAGTGAATACAAGCTGTTACAACAAAAATCAGAGTAATTCGAGAACTGGTCCTAAACTGAACTTTTCCAAAATTTTGTGTGGGAGGTACTTGAAGGAGTGGACCGATTGATACCATATTGGAACCTCGTCTAAGTATGATAGAACTTTCACCGTATGCATGCAGTATGGACTAAATCGGTTACTCCCTTCAAGAGTTATCGTGTGCTCAAATTTTCCGAACATTTTCGATTTTTTTTGGGGGAGGTACCGGAAGGAGTGGACCGATATAAACTTAAACTAAGTTTGGACAAAATATTACGAAAGCCAAATTTTGGACCGAATCGGTTGATCCGTTCGAGAGTTATCGTGCGCACCAGCCAGACAGACAGACGGACGGACATTGCTAAATCGACTCCAAATTGTCTGAAACGTATTTCGTCCAAACATACTTGGGGTCTAAAGCCGTTATTTCGATGAGGTACATTTTGTTAGCATAAATGCTGAGGGTATAAAAATTGTCATAAATCCGTCAAAAACGTTTTTAAAAAAAGTCTCTCGCTTAAGTACAAGCTTTTTTTATAAAAAAAGTATATGAAAATCGGATCATCCGTTTTCAAGCTACAGTGGGCACCGCTTTCTAAACTGAAATTTTGAGAAAACCGCGTTTCAAACTTCGATGTTACATATAAATTACAATGAATTTTCTCTTTCTAGCGCTCATATCTCAGTGAATTTTTGTCCGATCGAAATTTTTGCAACGTATTCTATTCTACCTACACTTTAAAATGAGCCAGTAAAAAATTTTGATTTTGTAAAATTTGTAAGTGGCCATAACTCCTTAATAACAGGTGAAACTTAGCATAATGGTTGAATGTGTGGAACTTCGGTGGAATCCTTATTTGTTAATGTACCTCTTAGGTCACAACAGCTCAACTCGAAATGTATTAACTGAAAAAAAAAACAAAAATAACACTTTACAAATCATACATTAAAAATGGTTCCGATGGGTTGGTACTTGCGTAAGCAGATAAGGCAGTGATGGATGTGTTTGAGAGAAAAATTCTTCGAAAGATCTACGGGCCAATATGCGCTGACGGTCAGTAACTTCGTCGTATGAACCACGAGCTGTAACTGCTATACAACGACATCGGTATAGAGAAATGGCTTGAGATACAACGTCATAAAATTGAGTGATGATGAGCTCGCTAAAAAGGCGTATAAGTACAGGCCGCATGGCGGTACACACAGAACTGGAAGTCAAGGCTTTGACGGAGTAAACAAGTGGAAGACGGGATCGAGAAGCGCGGTATTCACAAGTAGAGAAATAAAGCAACAAGTAGAGAGGAATGGAAATATTTTTTATGTAGGCCTATAGGATCGTATAGGGTCAACTGTGTAAAGTAAGTAAGTATTTTTCGAACAATATTATCCTTATCTTAAATAAAATCCAAATTCTTATTATTATGTTAATTCTTATTATTCACACAAAGTACTATACATTTTTAACCTATAGCATCCTGAACTAATTAGTATTATTTAGTATTTAGACTTTTAGTATTCACATTTTTCTGGTGATTGATGACTATTCCATATTTAAAATGCTAAATATAATTTAGTGTTTTATACGATTTTCGACAAGGCGGATTTGTTACCAAACTCTGATCAAACCAATCACACTGGCTACAAACTTTTAGAACTGTAAATATTACAAAACTTATTAAAAATTCAGAAAAAAATAACAAAGCTCACAAGAGAAAGTAACACTGCAACAGTAGCAGCAACAAAACGAAATAATAGTCCATCCTGAACCATAAGAAAACGTGCCCAACAATGAGAGCGTACTAAATACTTTAGCCACAAACACATCACCTGAATTTAAAGTAGTTGCAGATATTTTAGTTTCTCCGTCACTTTTTTAGTTTCTTGCCGAAGATTTTTGTTCGCTTTACATTCTTCACAGATTTTCCTTCATTCGGCATTTGTTTTAAATAACTTTGTATTTTAATCTGTATTAAACACACAATGAATACTTAATTAAAATTTCTCTGTTGACATTTCATTTATGGACAAGAAAGTGTCCGAAATATGTTCTTTCAATAGACGTTGATGAAAATGGAATGATGGAGACACTGCATTGAAGTGGCCTTGATGCTAAGATGTTTGCAAAGATTTTTTTGATATGTAAACACAAGAAGATATTTTATAAAGTAAAAATTTAAGATAGAGTTGAGGCAAGGTTTTTTAAGCAAATGTTTACCCAAAATGTTAAAAAACCAATCTATGAGAACAAACAAAGGGAAACGTTAGAGTTTTAGAAATAACCATGAGAATGCTTTTATTTTAATTGGAATATGACATGTCCAGTAAATGATAATATTGACGGAAGGGAGGAGAGATAAGAACATCAGCGTTTTTATTATCGTATACATTTTGGCAGTTAAAGTTTGTAAGAAATTGAGATAAATATTTCTGACGCCAATATTTAAATGATTTTTGAAATGTGCAAACGAAAAGCTTTATGAAATTAAAACAATAAACTTTTATCAGAAGTGTTAGTCACTTACGAAGATGGAAGCTTAAGAGGGTATATACACTTTGATACGATCAAAAATGTGCCTCATCGAAATAATAGTTTTAGACCCCATGTATGTTTGGACAAAACTCGTATCAGACGTCGTTGACCCTCAAACGGGTCAACCGAATCGAACCAAAGATTGCACTTCGTAATATTTTGCCAAGGAGGACGGCAGCTGGTCCTCTAGTACCATAGGCAAGCAGATGTTGAATCAACAGGAATGGTTGTCTTTGGATAACAAACAGCGCGGTAGAGTCTACTAAAACGGTGTTTGTACAGCGAAAGCGGATATCGGTCTTGCAGCAAGCGGTTCGCTATAGAAATGTGATTTACTTTAGGCGGGATGGAGTCTATGATCTGGCAGCCCCAGGACCATTCTAGGATACTGTAGGGTAATCGCCTACATATCTGAAGATCAAATGATTACTGAAACTTCGAAAAGAGTAAGAGAAAATGAACCCCCTTCAACGTTGACGAATATTGGAACTCGGAAAAGGATTAGGATTGGACAATGGAACGTAAGGACTCTTAGTGAAACATCAAGAGTGGCACAACTAGAATCACAATTTGCTAAATATAAACTGGGCATTCTGGCAATAAGTGAAATGCGATGGTGTCGCACAGGAGAAGAAACATCCAGTAATGGAAACACTATTATATTCAGCGGAAAGGAAAAGCACAGGGAAAGTGGTGTCGGATTTATAATAGCCAAATCTTTGAGAAAAACTTTGAAATCATGGTTGCCGATTTCCGACAGAATAATAACAGCACGTTTTCAGACAAATATTAGGAAACATATCACGATTGTGCAATGTTACGCTCCAACTGAGGATTCGGAGGATGAAATAAAAGACGAATTCTACAGCCAACTTACTGCTACTCTTAAAAATATACCATCTCGTGATATCCTTCTGCTTACTGGAGACTTTAATGCGACGATTGGAAGCGAAAACAATGGATTGTCACATATAATGGGTAGGAATGCACTTGGAAGAAAGAATAAAAATGGAGAGAGACTGATAGAAATCTGCCAAACGTTTGACTTAGTTATTGGAGGATCAATATTTCCACATAAGGCAATACACATGGTCACATCCCAATGGCCATTCCCGAAATCAAATAGACCACATCTGCATTCGCCGAAAGTGGAGGAGCTCACTGCTAGACGTGCGCACGAAGAGAGGTGCAGATATACACAGCGATCACGAGCTAGTAATCGCCGAGATACAAATAAAACTAAAAAGTATTAAAAGGAAAAGTAACAGCCGCCAGGCAAAACATCTGGATGTCATTAAACTGCGAGAGCAGTCAAAAAAAGAAGAAGTTGGCGAACTACTACGGGAATGCATTCCAACGACAGAAACACCTTGGGAAAGAACAAGTTCCCAAATTAAGAATATAGCTGTCCAAGCAATCGGATACAAACAGAAAACAGATAGGAAGCGATGGATTTCAGACAACACCTGGAACCTCATACAGGAAAGAAATACCTTAAAGCTGCAAAAACTTGAAAATTCAAATCTCAAGGAGAGATACGAGGACACGGCGAAAGCAGTGAAGAAATCAGCTAGAGCAGACAAACGAAAATACTTCGAGAATATGGCAAAAGACGCAGAAGTAGCCGCAGCAACACACAACGTAAGAGAACTGCATAATCTTATAAACCGCATTTCCAACAAAAATCCGAAACGGAACACCGTTATTAAAGACTTAAATGGCCAGCTACTTACAAACACTGAAGACCAAACCCGCAGATGGAAGGAGCATTTCGAAACAATAAGTAATATCAATGAACACACTAATATTCCAAATCCGGCTGTGCTTTCAAATATTATTCCCAGATGCAGTTGCCCAACATCAGAAAACCCTCCCACTGTTGACGAAATCGCCTCGGCAATACTGAAGCTAAAACGTAACAAGGCACCAGGAGAAGACGGTATACCTCCTGAGATTCTTCAAGCAAATCCTGCAGTCTCTGCAGAAATTCTCTACCCATATATTCATCACGCCTGGTGTAATGAAGAGATACCAAATTCGTGGACAAAAGGCGCGGTAATTAAATTACCGAAAAAAAACGATCCAACCATTTGTGACAATTGGAGAGGGATAACTCTCCTTAATACTATCTACAAAACTATTGCAATTTTAATAAATAAAAGGTTGGAATGTGTGGAGGAAACTTTAAGAGAAGAACAGGCAGGGTTTCGACCACATCGCAGCTGCGTCGACCAGATCAACACACTACGAATCATAATTGACCAGTCAATTGAATGGCGAGCTCCATTATACCTGGTGTTTATCGACTTCCAAAAGGCATTTGATTCTATTAAACGAAACGCCATATGGGAGTGCCTGCGCATTAGAGGTGTACCACTAAAAATAATAAATATAATCAAACGAAAGTACGACGGATCCACGCTACATGTTATACACAATGGGATGCAAAGCGAAACGTTTACAACAAACGCTGGAGTGAAACAAGGATGTCCTCTATCACCCCTCCTTTTTGCTGTTGTTTTGGATGAAATCATGACAAAAGTATGCCAGAAGAAAAGAGGAATAGTATGGAAGCTACATGATCATCTGGAGGACCTTGACTTCGCGGACGATATCTGCCTAATATCACACAAATTCAGCGACATGCAAACAAAAATAAATGACTTGGTGGATATAGCAGAGTCAATGGGCCTAGAAATAAATATACAAAAAACAAATGCGATGTGCATAAACAACACTTCATCGAACAAAATAAAAATAAAAGGCCAGGAAATAACATATGTGCAATCTTTCTGTTACCTTGGATCCATCATATCAAATGATGGCGATATTGGGAAGGATGTATAAAACAGACTGAATAAAGCCCGTTCAGCATTTGGAAGGCTATATAGTACCTGGCGGTCAACCCAACTATCACTGACAACTAAATTAAGAATATTTAATGCATGTGTGAAATCTACCCTATTGTATGGCAGTGAAACCTGGATGACGACGAAACAAACGGCTCAATTATTACAATCATTCATCAACAAATGCCTACGAATAATATGCCGCATATTTTGGCCCAACACAATTAGAAATACAGAGCTATGGTCCTTGACAAATGAAGAGCCTATATTGCGGCAATTATTAAGAAAGAAATGGAGTTGGATAGGCCACACTCTGCGCAAGCCTCAACACAGCATCCCAAGGATAGCCCTAGAATGGAACCCACAGGGCAGCCGACGTCCAGGCCGTCCAAGCAATACATGGCGAAGAACAACGATGAAGGAACTTGAAAAACAAAATAAATCATTCCATGACTTAAAATCATTGTGCCACAATAAACCTCTATATAAAACTCTTGTAGAAGCCCTATGTTCCCAAGTGGAATAATAAAGGAAATAAAAAAAAAAAAAAAAATATTTTGCCAATGCATAGTTTAAATCCGACGATGAACCATATCGGTGCACTTCTTTGGGTATCTTCCACGCAAAAGTTCAACATTTTTCTGTTAAATGGTGTGAACGATAACTCTTCGATACTTAACAATCCACTTTGTCCAAACTTTGCACTTCAATTATTCCGTCAATGTATAGATCGGGTTCAAATATTGACCATATCGACCCACTCCTTCGGTTGCTTCCACACAAAATTCGGAACATGTGAATTTTAAGAGCTTCCCTCGGATCGATTTGAGTTTTTTTACCAGGTTGTTCCTGCGGCTCCCTTTACATTGTACATTTTACGGTACGAAGTACAGTATAATCTCGATAATCCGGACACCACATGTTTCGGCGGTGTCGGGATTATGGAATTGTCCGGATTACCGAGAAGTAACAAAAACATATAATTTTGTAATTTTAAATCATTATAAACGGACGTTTACTAGCTAATAATTCAACATCTAAGTAAACGAATTCATATTAAGCAAATGTGACTGGTTGTGACCCTTTTAAGATAGGGAGAAGCTTTCCTGGCTACCAAATTATTTTCTATATACCTCCAGCGTAATTTGGGTGACATACATGTCTATGTGTGTTTTTCGTTCATATAACATTCATCGATGAAGTTGCTAAAAAAAATGGCATGCCAGATCACTTGCACCCATGATTTAATGGCAAATTTTTTTCTAGACCAAATTTCGTAAAATTTCACCTTAATGTCCGTCCAATTTGGTGTTGGGTGCGTCGAATACATGAAATCGAGCGAAAAATATATAGGAACTATATCTAAATCTGAACCGATTTCAATATAATTTGGCAAATCTATTTCTGGATCAAATTCCGCCACACAATAAATGGCCGAAAAAATATGCGAGCTACATTCGAATCTGAACCGATTCTTACCAAATCAAATAGAGTTCGTCTATTAGCCAAAAAACGATCTTCCCCAGGTGTCATGCGAATCTGACAAATAAGTACGATTTCGTTTCCTTTTACGTGTTACAAACTAACGCTCAAAGGCATAATACCCCTTATAAGAGTGTGGTGTAGGGTTTAAATAGGGTTCAGCGAAGGTATCCTGCCTAACCCCTCCAAAATGTATCAAAATATATTTTCTATTTTCACCATGGGACAACATTGGACAGTTGTTGGTATTGGCAGTTGTACTTTGATGCGTATACTAAACATGAGTGATCCAAATAGAATGTATACGATCCACCTAAAATTTACTCGTGTCGCATTTAGAGTTGGGCAATCTCGTTCAATTGAACGAACCAGATCACTATCTCGTTCAATGGACGCCGGTAATTTCTTTGACTAAACTGCGTATACTTAGTTTCACACGTTGATTTTTATGCTGTTACTCATTCATCTTTGAACGAGGACAATGATCCGGATCGTTCAATTGAACGAGATTGCCCAACTCTAGTCGCATTGCATTGAGTATTATGAGTGAAATCAGTGTTTCAAAAATAACATCAAGATACCGTAGGAGTATAAGAAAGTGTCTATACAGGTCAGAGCCCGAACTCCATACAACATTTCTTGACTCCATACAACATTTCTTGAAGACCGGTCCATGAAAATCGCATAATTTCGGTGAAATATGATAAATATAAACCACCAGGAGGGGAAGGGTATAAGACGAATAGATCGCTGTGTTACATGAATTTTGGCAAAAACAATTTATAATACCATTTATATTTCTATACCCTCCACTATAGTAGGGAGGGTATATCAAGTTTGTTTTTCTGTTTGTAGCGCATTGAAGTACTCAATTGCGACCCTATAAAATATATTCTTGAACAGGATACAATTCTGAGTTGATCTATGCATGTCCGTCCGTCTGTGCTAATCACTCTAGCATCCACTGGAGATTGGATATGACGCTGAAATTTTGGGAAGATGCGTCTTTTGTTTGCAGGCAGGACAAGTTCGATGATGGACTATACCGGTCCTCGTTTTTATATTGCCCCCCATAGAACGGTAGCGTCAGGGTTCAGGTATTTTGAAGTTTTTAGTTACATTTTCAGACCAAATTTGCTATTATTTTACATTTTGAGTTCCTAGTGACCAAGACAGGTATATTCCAAAATATATGGACATATGTAGGTCCATGTGTTGTTATAGCCCCCATATAACCCAATAATCCCATATATTTTAGCTACAATTTGTAACCCAATTAGCTGTAATTTGACATTTGAGGTTCTCCGTTGTCACAAAAATTCCCAACCAAAAATTGTCAATATAGGTCCATGTTTTGGTATACCCCCCCCTATAACAGTACCCCCGATTTTCGATATTTTGAAGATTTTAGCTACAATATTAACCGAACCGAAATTAAAGCTAATTTGACATTTAAGGTTCTTAGGGGCCACAACACTACTCCACCAAAAACTGTCAATATAGTCCTATGTTTAGGTATAGCCCCCATATAAAGGCACCTCCGGATTTTCGATATTATGAAGATTTTATCTACAGTTTTTACCAAACTAGCTGTAATTTGATATTTAAGGTTGTTAGGAATCACTATACAACTTCACTAATAACTGTCAATATAAATGCATGTTTACACGTTCGCGGACGTGAATGCTAAGCATTCATTTGCAAAGTCAATTTTTTGTCATTTACATTTGGTAGATAATTGGTTTTATACAATCGTACGTTTTTGCGATTATAGTACATAGTGCTATTAATTTTATCAATATCCATAATATAATAAATAAAAAATTGTAATAGGGCTAATAATTATTTAATAAATACAAAAAAACTAGCTTCTGAAAAAATTGGGTGTCCGCGAACGTGTTAAGGTATAGTCGCCATATAACGGTATCACCGGATTTTCGGTATTTTGAAGAATTTAACTATAATTTTTAGCCGAACTAGCTGTAATTTAACATTTGAGGTTATTAGGGATCACAGTATTTCTTCACCAAAAATTTTCAACATAAATCCATGTTTACGTGTAGCCGCCATATAACGGTAACTACGGATTTTCGGTATTTTGACACCTTTAGCTAAATTTTTTAACTGAACTACCCGTATC
This sequence comes from Musca autumnalis, assembly GCF_047663935.1. Classification (NCBI taxonomy): domain Eukaryota; kingdom Metazoa; phylum Arthropoda; class Insecta; order Diptera; family Muscidae; genus Musca; species Musca autumnalis. The sequence continues at coordinate 157,518,054 of NW_027411866.1, read as the reverse complement.
TTAACAGATTCCTAGCACCCACGAAACTTCTTCAACAGAAATTGTCAACATAGATCAATGTTTTGGAATAGCCCCATATGGTTTTAGCTAGCACATTTTTTGGCTGAACTACCCGTAACTATTCTCCCGATTTTAAGTAATTTCAGTATTTTAGCTACATTTTTTGGCCGAACAACCTGTAATGTGACATTTTTAGGCCGAATTAGTTATAATTTGGGCTTTATTGCTCATGAAACTTCTGCACCAAAAATCGTCAACTTCTCTACCAGATCGTCAACATACGAATATACACTGCCGCTCACTTGAATAGAACCCCCTGCAAAATTTTATTCAACCTATATTTTTTCCGAATTATACAAGATATGACGTTTTTAACTTTTATTATATTTTGCTTCATGTGTTTGGAGTAAACATAGCCATTAATTTGCATTCAAATCGAATTTGTATAAGAATTATACAAGGAAAACAAAAAAAAAAAAAAGTCAAAAATTGAAGTAAAAAATTTGGCTCATTTGAACAGAACCCCCGTTTAAAACTTGCGAATACAGAAAGATTGTATTAGAATATCGATGCATATCCACTCTATTGAAAACGAAGTACTTTCAGTACTATTAAGCAGATAAAATAATCTGCTAGTGTTCTTTGGTTAATTTACATAAAACTGTGGTCAAGAGCAAAATATTATGACAGTTAATGAAGAGGGAATATTTTGCGCACAACCCTAAGCGGCCGATCTGTACGTACTTACTTACTAAGCTGGCTTTTTACAGAACATTTGTTCCATAAGCCGAGCTAAAAAAGATTTCCAATCCTCTCTGTTTGCAGCTGTATTTTCCCAATCAGGGATATGTAGATTTCTGATGTCTCGTTTCACTTGTTCGCTCCAACGAAGCTTTGGCCTTCCAGATCTGCGTAAACCTCCATGCAGCCCGTATTTATACGCCTTTTTAGCGGGTTCATCATCACTCATTCTTATGATATGTCCTAGCCATCGCAATCGTTGTATCTCGATTCGTTCAACTATATTGGTGTCGTTGTATAATGGATACAGCTCGTTGTTCATAAGACGTCAATATTCGCCGTCAACGCAGATTGGCCCGTAGATCATTCGAAGAATTTTTCTCTCGAACACACCAAGCACTGCCTTATCTGCTTGCGCATCCACCCATGCTTCGGAACCATACACAAGCACGGGCAGTATCAGTGTTTTGAAAAGTGTTACTTTTGTTGGAAGATATGTGGCTTTATTCTTAAACTACTTACTTAGCCCAAAGTAGCATCTGTTGGCCAACACTATTCTTCTTCGTATTTCATAACAGATGGTGTTTGTTGTGTTTATGGCGATGACGTGGTAGACGAAGTCTTTTACTACCTCAAAATTGTAGGTACCAACATTCCCAGTTGTTGCGAAATCTGTGGACGTAATTCAAATTAGTTTTATCGCCGTTTACTACCAGACTGATTTTGCAAGATTCCCTTTCACTTTTGCAAAGCTATCAGTTACTTCCTTTACCGATCGACCCGATTGACATCATGTCAATGTAGTCGACATAAGCAAGTAACATATGGCTTTTTGTGTATATTGTTCCACTTGTTTTGACCTTCGCATCTCGTATGACCTTTTCCAATGGGATGTTGAAGAGATTACACGACAGGCGGTCTCCTTGTCAGAAACCTCTTTTGGTAATACACTCTTCGAAGAGTTTCTTTCCTATTTTAACTGAGGACCGAGTGTCAGTTAATGCCATCTTACAAAGCCGGATGAGCTTTGTGGGGATACAAAAATCAGACATGGTTTGCTTTATAACCGGCAAAAAGATGGAAGGTGTCAATCTGCGTTTCTTGAGTCTTTTCCCGGATTTGTCCCAAGGTAAATAGCTGGTCAATGGTGGATTTGCCAGGTCTAAAGCCGCACTGATAGTGTCCAATTATTTCATTGACCATAGGCTTTAGACGCTCATACAATATGCAAGATACAATCTTATGTGCAACAGGGAGCAGACTTATGTCCCTGTAATTGGAGCACACAGTCTTATCTCCCTTCTTGTGGACTGGACATATGATGCTCAAGTTTTAATCGTCGGGTACGCGTTCTTCCTGCCAGATGGTGCTAACTAGAGGATGTATACACCTTGTCAGCGTGTAGCCTTCGGTTTTGAACAGCTCGGCTGGTAGGCCATCGGCTCCTTCTGCCTTATTATTCTTCAACCGGTTTATTGCTGTCTTTACCTTATCCTGGCCGGGCGGTATACATTCAATACCATCTTCTGGGATTGAATTCGTTGTCTCCGTTAGTATTGGATACCAACAGTTTAGAAAAATTTTCTAACCAAACCCTGAGCACACTGTATGTATCAGTTACCAAATTACCTTGCTGGTCTCTACAGGAGGATGTGCCTGTACCAAAGCCATCAGTTTGATGCTTCACTCTTTGGTATAATTTTTTGACTTCATTCTGCCTCCTCCATTTCTCTCTTTTTCCTGTGGAAAAGACGTTTCTCTTCTCTCCTTTTCTCCCGATGCCTCTCTCGCACGCTTTGCGTTGTTACTGATTGTAGGGTAGCTCTATATGCCGCATTTTTCTATTCGGTGGCAGCACGACACTCCTGATCATACAATGGGTTCGTGTTGTTGTTGTTGTTGTAACAGTGTTTATTATATGTTTGTATGTTCGTTCTTCTGTTCAATCTGGCTCCGAGTCTATCTCCAGTTCCTGGAAAGTGGCTGCTTCGATGGGATGTATCCACAGATTCAGTGAGAGTTAGATGAGTTGGTTTGGCGGGGTAGTTGAAAAGGTGCGTTGTGTCGTGCTGGCCCATGCCGCATACTGGGCAGATGTCTTGCACGGCTCGATCGATTTCCGCCCAATAAGAATTTAGGCGACTGCAATATCCTGAGCGTAGTTGAGCCTAAACTACTCTAGTTTGTCGTGGCAGCTGACGCTCCTCCGCTGCGATAGATTGGGGACGTATTCCGACAACTTTATTCACACTATATATGTGCTTATGGCCTTAGCAACTGCATCCGTGTGAATACTATTTAAACCTGTTCGATATGCCTGTTGATCTAGGGGTTCTCTCTTATATTGTTGGACCTCGCTCTCTAGAGCATCAATATCATTCCTGATTTGCCTGAATATGTCGGGCCTAGCCAGCAGATGGTAATTGGGATGGCTCTCAGGGTAACACCCAAGCAAGTACTGCAACGAAAGCATCTCATTATGTTGCTTTACTGGAAGAATCTTTGCCTCCTCATGTAGTTCCACTGAAGACTTGAGGAGGCACCCTGTTGCTGTTCTCAGGGCGGCATTCTGACATGTTTGAATCTTTTCCCAATTCGTATCACATAATCTCGGTGACCAAACTGGAGCCTCATAGCTTACCACAGACCGACCTATCGCGTTATATGTGGTCAACAAGGTTTCTTTATTGGGTTATGGGTTATTATGGGTTCCTTGGTGTAGGTCTCTGGTATCCAAGTATGGATTTTGCGGCTGTTTGCATTGAGTGGCCAATACTTTGCCATTCTGCTGATATGTTATCAGGGCGAAGCGTGCTTTCATTAAGCAATTGGGTCAGTTGAGCGGAATGTGCTGTGGCTATCTGTTGTATTTGCAGCTTACCAATGTCCGACTTCCGTGTGTCTGCTCGTGCTTTATTTGCGTTTAGACGGGTAATTACTTTTCTTCTTCTTTTTCTTTGATCTGGGGGCAGCCAGGTGCTTTTATGAATATCAAGATGCTTAAATCTGATACTGCTAACTACCATGTTTTTCGCCGCTGCGAAGCCTATCAGCGTCATTCCATTGTCAGATGTTTCACTATGGAGACTGAGTTTCCCGACTATTGGGTCAAAGATATTCTCCTTTCCTACTTTGGCATCAAAAAAAAAAAAAAAAAAAATCTAGAACAATTTTAATGTCATCGGTAGGACTACGGTCATAGGTTTCTCCTAGGCTCTCGCAGAATATATCTCTGGTCTGTTCGTCCTTGTCTTCGGTTGGAGCATGAGCGCAGATAAAGATATCCGTATTGTAGCAAGTCATTCATTCAGTGGGGTGAAGCTCAAGAACTGATGTTTTAACCCCAGATAACCTACAAAAAACGCAACCAAACTCATGCTTTGTGTCATGGTAGTTATAATACAGTGCGTCCCCTTTAGATGTTGTTGTTACGTCTTTTCCAATTCATCGTATTTCCTTCTTCTTTACAAGTACATCTGCCAGCGTGTAAACTGCACCTTCTCTATAAAGAGTGCGAACATTCCAGTGGCAGATTCGCTGATCATGGTCCTTAAAACGTTTGGACGGTGGTCAACTTTAGAGGGGTTTGTTTTTTTTTTCTTTCGTTTTTCCATAGTAGGCTGTTTTTTATAGGGAAGGGTTACTAACCCGACGCCCAAAGCCAAGTTTTTAACGGTCTTATGTGTGAAATCGCGGCACATATTAGCTCACTACCTTTAACGGGTGTTCAAGGTAGCTCACAAGGCGACACCACGGGGAGGTCAGTGTTCACTTGAAATGTAAGAGGGACGAAGATAAATCCTGGGTATTGCCATGTTACATCCGGTCAGGACCTTTCCTTGGTATCTTTCATACCCTACGTCACACAAGGCCGATCTGTATAATCACAAATTTAAAAGGATAATATAACACTCTAAAAATTACACCAAACTCCTTTTGAGCAATTTTTGAATATATACACACAAATATATTCTCTGTATATGAAATATAAAACAACTCGCAATTATTTTCCAAGCCATACTATAAAATTTATAACATTCACATGAATCTCATCTATATGAATGCAGTATTTAATTCAATCATATACCAAATTCATACCATATGTTCCATTGTTATTCTCCTGAACGGCATTATTTGCAATAAAACCAAATGGTGATTATTATTAGCAATCTGTGAACATTAACTCAATTTAATTTGCTTAATGGCTACTTTATGTACGCCTTCATAAATTCATCTTGAAGAAGAGATTTTGACAAATGACTTCAAGAACATTTGCCCATAAAATACACTTTTAGCCTGTTTCATTTTGAATTATTATTGGATTTTCAAGTACCAAACAACCATCCAACACACCAAACGGCTCATATTTCTATTCACAACAATTGCACCCAAAAGGATATGTGAGGCAAATAAACAAATCCATAAAGGATACACATAAATTTTTCACTTTTGGAAAAAGTGTATAAAACAATTGTTTCCCATGCCAACGTAAAAGCCGCCATATTAAATAATGCATGGACTACAATAAACGGGGCGAAAAAATGCACAGACAATTCAACAACGTGTGAATGAGAAAAAAAGCCCCGACACTGACATAAGTTTGTGCCAAAAATGGTATTTTTTTACATTTTGTGGAAACATTTGCCAAAAATTGCCTCACAAATCTTTTTGTGTAAATGTCTTGTATCCGTTCTTCTTTAGACCGCCTCCGCTGCTAAAACTGCTTATTTAGGAATTGTCTAAAATGTTTGAACTTTCCTTCCCCCCTTTCTCGTTTTCTTAAGTGTTGAAAAAAGAGTCAAAGAGGTATCATAAAACGGAAAAAAGCAAAAAATAACAAACAAAACAATATGAAATATTCAAGCTTGGAATTGCTGAAATGCAAGACAGTGAGATTTATAAGGGGAAGGTATTCCATATGGGATGTATTAAATTGTATAAATTTTATTAAATTATGTTATAGAAATTAACATTGTAGACCATGCTATGCAAGCAAGTATAGCTGTAAAGGTCCATTGACAATATTTTTTTAACAATAAGACAATAACAATAAGAATTAACGCTGTTAATTTCGGCCGCGCTGAATTTTTTTTACCCTCCACCATGAGTTGTGACAATTCTTTGCAGGAATGGGGTATATACCCAAGAAAGTCTATAAATCCAATTTTTCCCATTTCTTTAGGATACGGCGGCTATAAACTTGAAAATAATGGGGATGTACCATTGTACGTGGATAACATCAAAACGTGGGTGGACTCATAGTGATAGATTTTCTGTATAACCGCAAAAAATTTAATACCAAATTTTTACTAAAACCTTCAAAATATCGAAAATTCAGAATTACCGTTTTGTGTGGTCTATATCATACTGACAGATTTGCGGACAAAAAATCAAAACGTGGTCCTATACCGAAAAATTTCAGAACGCATTTTTTTAGCCCCAAAGAGGACTGAACACAGTATTATAGCTGTTTCAGTAAGCCGTGGACCAATACTCTGATAAATTTCTGGGGAAAATTTTTTGGTCTAAAGAAGACTAATGCTTGGTTTACATTCGTCGTCGTTTCGTGATTTCGCCCGGAATCATGCAAAATTTATCATGATTTCTCATACAAAAATGAAATATTCTCATTTCGTGATTTCAGTGAAATCAACTTCGAAATCACAGTACACATGGTCAATTGCTGTAACAAACAAGTAAGAAAGTATCAGTCAGCTGAGCCGACAGAGATATACCCTCAGCCACGTACCCGAAGAAAAAAAGTTAACACAATACTTCTGTAGGTTTTTTAGCTGTTGGGAAAATTTTCCAGGATGGAAAGGGCCGCAAAAAACTACATGTTGCAACAAAATTCAGAATGATCCAAGACGAGTGCATTTTTTCCAAACTTTGGGTAGGGTGTACCCATAGGAGTGATCCGATTACATATTCGGACCTAATACAAATCTGTAGGAAATATTTTTTTTTTTTTTTATTAGTCTATGGATATTTTCCTTACAGACTATATAATTAAATATGTTGTATTTAATTTTCTGAATTTAATTATATTACAATTTTACTTTTCAATTTACAAAGTTTGAGCTAAATCGATTTCTCTCTTAAAGGGTTATTTTACACATTAGCCAGTTTAGGTGGTGCCGGTAGGATTTTCTGGACCTTTTTGGGTCATTATCTCAGGAAGTATGGACTTTCCCACGAAAAAAGTTACAACGTCGTAACAGGGGCCGCAAGTGCAACCTGCTGCGTCACAAATTAATAAGATCAGAGAGGAGTTGTTAAACTATACTTTTTCCAAATTTTGTGTGGGATGTACTCAAATGAGTGGACCGATATGGTCCATATTAGAACTCGATCTATGCCTGAAAGCAATATTACCAATAGCAAAGTTTGGCTAAATTCGGTTATTCCCTCCTAGAGTTATCATGCCCACAATCTTGGCGAAAATTTTTGAACCTTTGTGGGGGAGGTACCGGAAGGAGTGGACCGATATGGTCTATCTTCGAGTTTAAACTAAGTTTGGACAAAATATTGAAAGACCCAAAATTTTAACCAAATATGTTGATCCGTTCGAGAGTTATCGTGCACTCCAACTACTACACATGGTATTATATGGGTTGTTTGCAGTTTTCGTGCTGATTTCTGAGGATATCTGGACTTGCTCCTGAAAAAAATTATATCGTCGTAATGGGAGTAATGAATACAAGTGGCTGCAACAAAAATCAAAACGATTCAAGAGCAGGTCTTAAACTGCACTTAAGCAAAATTTTGTGTGGGAGGTACCCGAAAGAGTAAACCAATAGGGTCCATATTGGAACCTCATCTATGTCTGGTAGAAATGTCACGATGTGCAAAGTATGGACTAATTCGGTTACTCCCTTCAAGAGTTATCGTGCGGACAATTTTTCCGAACATTTTTGAACTTTTGTGGGGGAGGTACCTGAAGGAGTGGACCGATATGGCCCATCTTCGAACTTAAATCAAATCTGGACAAAATATTTCGATACCCAAAATTTAAACCGAATCGATTGAGCCGTTCGAGAGTTATCGTGCGCACCAGCCAGACAGACAGACGGACAGACAGACAGACAGACGGACGGACATTGCTAGATCAACTCAAAATTGTCTGAAACGGATATCGTACAAACATACTTGGGGTCTAAAACGATTATTTCGATGAGGCACATTTTTGGCCGTATCAAAGTGTAAATACCCTCGTTAGCCTAAAGGCTGAGGGTATAAAAATTTTCGTAACGACATTTTTAAACAATGTGAAAAAACATTAAATTACTTTGTTACAATGTTATTTTTTTTAAATGGTTTTATTTAGTTCACCCCGTTTGTTTTATTTATTATTTATTCTTGGGTCAAATTTAGTAACTCAAATTTGATCCTCTTCCTGTCAACCGATTAATCTGAAATTTTGTATACACTTTGGATTTTGGTGACAATACAATTATGTTTATTCATTATCATTATAAATTCAAGATGGCCGCCGCTACAAAATGGCGGATAACGTAGGTTTTATCAATCCCATCAATATGGGTATCAAATGAAAGGGCTCAACAAGCAGAATACAATATACTATAAAAATTGAAATCCAAGATGGCGGCCGCTACAAAATGGCGGATAACGTAGGTTTTATCAATCTTATCAATATGGGTATCAAATGAAAGTGCTCAACCAGTAGAATACAATGTACTATATAAAATTAAAATCCAATATGGCGGCCTCTACAAAATGGCGGATAACTTAGGTTTTATCAATCCCATCAACATGGGTATCAAATGAAAGGTCTCTACAAGTAGAATACAATTTACTATGCAAAATTGAAATCTAAGATGGCCGCCGCTACCAAATGGCTGATAACAATTTTGCATCAATCCCACCAGTATGGGTATCAAATAAAAGGGCTTGGCAAGACGAATACAGTGCACTATACAACCTCAATATTTAAGATGGGCGCAGCCACTAAATGGCGTATAATTAAGATTTAAATTTATAAATTGAATCTGTAATTTAGGTATCTGATTAATCCAGCCTGAATCCACCACCCAAGTTAAGATTTTGTATCTTGTGTGGCGTTAGGGTGGCTAAAAATGATACGTCGTTAGCGGTACACCACCCAATTTAAGGTGAAAGGTTAAAACGCGGCGAGAACTGTATGGCATTAGGGTGGATAAAAATGATATGTCGTTAGCGTTTTCCCCTCAAGACTCAGGCGCATCTTGTTGTACATAGCCTTGCCCCTTTATTGGACCTCTGGGGGGGTCGACCGTTTAAATGTCCATTACTCGTGGGAACAAAATGGTAAAAAAAAATATATAAAAAATACAAACACAAATAAAACAGAAACTGCAACACAACGTAAACGAAGGCTTCAAAAAGCGAAAGAAAAGTATAAAGCAAAACGAGCTAAAGAAAGTGAAGGTGATAGAAATAGTCGATTACAGAAACGACGGGAATAATTAGCGTCAAAAACACCTGAGCAATATGAGGCCAGGTTAAAAAAGCAACGTGAGCGATATACACAAATGACGGCGTCAGAAACGCCTGAAGAATATGAAGCCAGGTTAACAAAGCAACGTGAGCGATACACACAGATGATAGCGTCAGAAACACCTGAAGAATATGAAGCCAGGTTAACAAAACAACGGGAGCGATACACACAGATGTGTGTTGCCTTTAATACTATCATGGGCTTCTACAATACATAAAATGCAGGCCAGCACTGTGGATCACGCAGTCGTATACTTAGGTGCGAAACTGTTTGAAGAAGGTCAAGCCTACGTGGCTCTTAGTAGAGTAACATCTTTGCAGGGACTACGTATAGAGGAGTTGGACTGCAATAAACTAACGGGCAAGAAACCTTGCAATAATGAAGCACTAAATAAATTAAACAGAATGCGAAATAAAAACGAAAAACTAGAAAATAAAAATAGGTAAAAAAAACTTTTTAAGTTAAACGGTTTTAGGTTAAACATACGTTGCAATGTTTAAGATAAATGTACTAAAAACCAAAAAATAATAAAATAGATACAGTCGTTGGAATTATAATTATATAATAGACTAAATTATAGACTAGACTAAAATAAAACCGTGGGGCACGTCAATTGTCTACAATCGTTGATTAAAATGTTTGTTTTGTAATGTTACACTATAATTAGGCAGTTGTTCAACCGACAACGATGGACGTGTGATAAGTAGGGCTAGAATGTGGAAACAGGCTAGTAAGCTCGATTATAAGCGAGTTTTAGGGTGTCACAGTGGTGAGCGAGTAGTACTTTGTCGATTAAAGACAAACTACGAGCAGTGAAACGATTCCTCGCCAGCCAGCAGTGTGAATGTCCAACGATAAACTAGTTGAAACATCTCTTTTATTTACATGGAGTGTATAACTATTGGAATTTCCATGAGCAAGAAAATAGTAAGTAATTTCCTCACCGTCTGCGGGCCGACTGCCTAACGACGAATTAAACGATTCTTCTATCGCACATTAAGTCGATAATTTGTAGACAATTGACGTGTACCACGGTTTTATTTTAGTCTAGTCTATGCATATGTTTATAATTCCAACGACTGTATCTATTTTATTATTTTTTGGTTTTTAGTACATTTATCTTAAACATTGCAATGTATGTTTAACATAAAACCGTTTAACTTAAAAAGTTTTTTTTACATATTTTTATTAATTGTATTCCCGTACTTTTTTAATGGTAACGTTAGAAAAAAGAGAGAATTGTCAAAAATTGCTTCCCCATACAAATTTCTTAAGAAAATACGGGAACGGAAAAATGACGGAAATTGCCAAAACTCCAGTAGAAATGTGAAAATCAACGTATCGGCTATCGTTGTTAGATGCCAATGAAAATGCTGCTAGTTTCTACTTGGCCAAACTTGTATTGCATAAAACAAGAGAAGAGGATTTTATTCAGTGAAAGTTTTGCTAGATTTCGGAGTACGGGAACGCATTTTTAACACTAAACGGGAAAACTACTGCAAGTAGTAATGATTTACAGGTTTTGTACACAGTTTTTGTCTATCAAAATTTATTATTATGATGTCTCAACGATAAAATCATTTTTTTCACTTGTTAGTACTATTTAGATATTTTTACGATAATTTTCGAAATAAAGTTGTAAAGTTCTATATTGTCGTATATTTTTGATGACAAATTCAATTTACAACAACTTGTTTTGAAAATACATGTTCGATAAGCTGCGCATATGCATCTACCTTGATTATTGTGCTATGTTTGAAATCAACAAAAAATAAGTGTAAACACCGGGGTGTATTTCAGGATTTCGTGAAATCCAGTGGATTTTGGAGACCAAGTGTAAACTTGGCATAAGTACGAAATTTCAGTCATTATGATGATATAATGTGGCTTAAACATCGGGAGTTATTGTTGTATGGGGACTATATCAAAACGTGGACCGATATATCCCATTTTTAACACCACACATTCTAAGAGTAATATAAACTGCTTTACTAAATTATAAAACTCTACGTTAAATATTGCAAGATGTATATTCATTTCAACAGACAGATGGACATGCTCTTGTCGACTTAGAATTTTATGCTAATCAAGAATATATGTATATTAGGATTATGAATTTTTTACAACATCTTATCCCTCTATCATATTTGGATGTGTTTTTACTTAAGAGTAGATAAAATCCTAATTAAAAGATGATTCGATAAAAATGCTCACGCACAAGGTCATTTGATAATTTTTCTATATGAGCTTTTTTCACAAAACTTTGAAGTCACTATAAGCAAATATATAACTGGAAATATATTTTGGAGCCACACGACGTAACCAAAATGGCATTACCTTTTGTTTGTCACTAAATTTATCATCAGAGAAGTACAAACAAAATTAATGAGTGAAAAAAGCAACAACCAAATGATGTTTTTTATTTGTTTTTGTTCACGCAAAGTGTACGTGAGGGAGAAATGCAAATGCAAAGACAACTCAGTGGGATCGCTGAGTATACTGTCTTTGTTAAGAAGCGCAGCAATTACATATATATACATCGGATTTTACATATTTGTATATTTATACCCTCAGCATTTATGCTAACGAGGGTATATACACTTTCATAAGGGCAAAATGTGCCTCATCGAAATAATGGTTTTAGACCCCAAGTATGTTTGGACGAAAAGTGTTTCAGACAATTTGGAGTCGATTGAGCAATGTCCGTCCGTCTGTCTGTCTGGCTGGCTGGAGCGCACGATAACTCTCGAACGGAGCAATCGATTCGATCCAAAATTTGGCTTTAGTAATATTTTGTCCAAACTTAGTTTATGTTCGAAGATGGGTTATATCGGTCCACTCCTTCCGGTACCTCCCCCACAAAAGTTCGAATATGTTCGGAAAATTTTTACGTACGATAACTCTTGAAGGGAGTAACCGATTTGGTCCATACTTTGCAAATCGTGAAATGTCTACCAGACATAGATGAGTTTCCAATATGGACTCAATCGGTCCACTCCTTCGGGTACCTCCCACACAAAATTTGGGATAAATTCAGTTTAGGACCTGCCTTCTAATCGCTTTGATTTTTGTTTTAACAACTTGTATTCACTGTCCCCAATACGACGGTATAAGTTTCATCAGGGGCAAGTCCATACTTCCTGAGAAAATAGCCCCAAAGTTGCAAAAAACCCTATGACACAGTGTGAGGTGGTTGGAGCGCAAGATAACTCTCGATCGGATCAGCCGATTCGGTCCAAAATTTGGCTTTCGTAATATTTTGTACAAACTTAGTTTAAGTTCGAAGATGGGTAATATCGTTCCTCTCCTTCCGGTACCTCCCCCACAAAGGTTCAAAAATGTTCGGAAAAATGTTCGTACGGTAACTCTTGAAGGGAGTGGCCGAATTGGTCCATACTTTACACATCCTAACATATCGACCAGATATAGATCAGGTTCAAATATGAACTATATTTATCCACTCCATCCGGTACCTCCCACACATAATTTCGGATAAGTTCACTTTAAGACCTACAATCGAATCACTTTGATTTTTGTTGAAGCAACTTGCATTCGCTGCATCACTTACGATGGTACAATTTTTTCAGGGACAAGTCCATACTTCTTGAGCAAAAACCCCCTATGGCACCATATGTAGTTGCTTGAGATCCACTTCCATAATGGTCAATGTTGATCAATTCCTTTAAGTATCTCCTCTGCAAAACTTTTGATCTTTAATCCTAATCAACATTTTTGTCGGTTCATATACCCAAAATTTGTAAAAACCCCCAAATACATACGTTTTTTGGAAAAAATTGTTTCAATATACACAGACTGAGGGTATAACTCTGTCAGCAAAGCTGACTGATACTTTTTTACTTGTTTTTATTAATAAAGATACGAAAATTCTGATTATACCAAAATTTGATTCGAAGAAAACTGAATGCAATGACGGGCTCATATTTTTTTTTTGCATATTTTGCATATGCACAAAATATGCAAAGTATGTAAAAAATATGCCAAATATGCAAAAAAAATATATGCAAAATATGCAAGCTTTTTGACGAAAATCGTCAACTAAATTTAGAAAATCATCAAAAATTTTTTTAAATTAAGTTTATTGCCGTTTAACATAAATTTTTTATGATTATTATTATGACGTGATCTGATTATTATTTTATTGATACTCTCCAGATATTCCGCCATAGCAATAAATCTGGACCAATAAGACTTAAATATAGATATAAACAAATTCAGTTTTCACAAAGTAAGAAAATTTCCTATAACCCAGTCTTTTTGTTACACCATAAGTTGCAAATTTGTTCAAAAAGTACAGTAATGGAAAAATTATGAAATGAAAGTAATGAAAAAACTTAATCAGAAATTTCAAAATCGACGCATCCAAATATGTTGATAGTTTCTACTCGGCAAAAATTGTCTAGCAGAAAAACAAATGAAGTAGATATTAAGACTAAGAAAATATTGTATTTTCATAAAATAATTCAAATTTTTGAAAAACATATAAGATATAAAAACATATGACCATATTTTAATACCCTACACCACACTGCGATAAGGGTATTATGTCTTAGTGAATTAGTTTGCAACATGCAAAAAAATAAAATAGATCCATAGTTCCTTTTGATGATCTGCATAGATTTATTTTCTGAGTCGCTTGTCCGTCTGTCCTTCTTTCCGTCCGGCCATATATTTTAGAAAACAAAGTACTCGCATAAAATTTGGAGAAGATCCCTATTTATTTTGGTAAGAATCGATGCAGATTTGGATATTGCTCTCGATAATCCGGACACCACGTATTTGTTGAAGTTTTTTGATATGACCCCAAATATCGAAAAAGTGACCCCCAAAACGCCTAGATCCAAAATCTGAGTCCAATCGGATAAGAAATAAAAAACATTCTAAAATCCGATGTATATACACATATCGTTTTATATGATATCTCGGTGACATTTGGTTTCAACAAAACGGCGACACTTCCCACACATCGGATCAATCAATGGGATTTATTGAAAGAACACTTCGGTGAGCACGTTTTAGACCAGTCGATCAAAGATCGTCTCATATCACTCCGATAGACTTTTTTCAAAATTGTATGCGGATAAAGCCGATTCGATTCCGGTCTTGGGGGAAAACATCAGACGTGTCATTCGCCAGTTACGAAAAGCTTGAACGAGTCATTGAAAATTTGACTCAATGGATGGACCGTCTGAGACGTAGCCTTGGCTAATAGTTGTTAGACATAATCTGCAAAAAATAAGTGTCATCGAGTGTTCTTTATAGCATGACTATAGTATGATTGAAATTCTGATTTCTGGTTTAACCTTACATTTTATAGACCTATGCCCAAAGAAAGAATCACGGAATACTTCATGGGCAACATGATAGTAGTATGATTTTTTGATATATCCACTGCATCCACCTAAAATTGATGCTGACATTTTGAAGCGTGAATTTTGGGGGGTTTTTGCATTTTTTTAATAATCCGGACGCGGAGCAAGATATTATTCAAAACTGGTCATAGGATTATAGAACTAGTGATTTTACGTCTTTTAATGTATATCTCATGAGTGTGCTCCTTACAGTATCATAGTAATTAGAGTCTAAAGGCCAACATTTGATGCGTGAATTTTCTTAAAAACCTTATTTTTTGCATGTAAAATTTACAACTGTCATTCAATTTCCTCTGAACACCGCGTGAATTTAGTTTTTTTACGCGACGGATCTAATGAGACCTTCTGAGATCGAATCCATCCACTAAAGTCGCGGATATAGATATCTTGAAAATAGGAAAATCAGCAAAAATATAGTTTGATAAATCCGCGTACTTATCCGCGAATTCCTTTAAAAATTTTACACAAATGGAATCCTTTGTACGCGATTATAATATTCGCGAAAACGCGTCAAAAATTACATAGATAAGCGAGTAATAAGGGTATTTGCGCAAAATAGAATGTGGAAACACATTCGCGGACTTAAATAATCTATTTGAAATAGGTGTATATTGACGTTGTTTTGATGGGCACTAATGAAACCGGATGCGCATCAAAATCGTATGCACATTGCGCGACTTTTAACCACTTTAAGGTTTTTTGTATTGTGTGATGCGATTGGTGAAACATTGAAATATGCATAGATATTGAAAGAGATTGAGTCGCTGTATCCAAAATCGGATGCGCATCAACCGACTTTAACTATTGTAATTTCAATATTACTCTTAATTTCCTATCCTTATAAGGATCTCTATAAAGTCGGTTTCATATTTGTCTATCCATTGTCTAGATTCTGTAGATATTTTTAATTTATTTTTAGAGTTTTGTACGGACCCTGGGGCAGGATAATTTGGATTTACTTCAAGATTTTTGTATAATTTGTTGATTTTTCGCGAAAATAAAAATAAATTTAGTAAATATTTAAACATTTACGAATAGATATGGAATGCTGTTAGCGATTTATGCATAAATTTTCTCATAAAAATTAGTAATACATTTTTAAATATTTTTCTTTTAATGAGAATAAAAACCGCTATAACTTATGCGCGCTTCGCCAATTTTGTGAACGCGAACGGATTTGAAACCGACATTTTTTCTTAACCTCTTAAACAAAAAGAGTGCATGTGCTGGCAACATTTTTTTTTAAATTTTTTTAAATGGAATTGCAAAAGAAATTTGTTTTTTACCATATGCACTTTTATACGACCAAAAATGTGCCTCATCGAACGGTTTTAGACCCCAAGTATGTTTTACAAAATTCGTTTCAGACAATTTGGAGTCGATTTAGCAATGTCCGTTCGTCTGTGTGTCTGGATGGTGCGCACTATAACTCTCGAACGGATCAACTGATTCGAACCAAATTTTGGGTATCGTTATATTTTGTCCAAAGAAGGGCCATATCGGTCCACTCCTTCGGGTACCTTCCCCACAAAAGTTCAAAATTTGTCTGTAAAATGGTGTGAACGATAACTCTCGAAGGGTGTAATCGATTAGGTGCAAACTGTGCGCATCATATTATACTTACTTACTTACTGACTTAACTTTCTGATATCTCGTTTCACTTTTTCGCTCCAACGAAGCTTTGGCCTTCCAGATCTGCGAGAACCTCCATGCGGCCCGTATTTATACGCCTTTTTTGCGGGTTCATCATCACTCATTCTTATAACATGGCCTAACCATCGCAATCGTTGTATCTCGATTCGTTCAACTACATTGATGTCATTGTATAGTTGGTACAGCTCGTTGTTCATACGACGCCGATATTCGCCGTCAACACAGATTGGCCCGTAGATCTTTCGAAGAATTTTTCTCTCGAACACACCAAGCACTGCCTTATCTGCTTGAGCAAGTACCCATGCTTCGGAACCATACATTAGCACGGGTATTATCAGTGTTTTGTAAAGTGTTACTTTTGTTTGACGAGAGGTGGCTTTATTCCTAAACTGCTTACTCAGCCCAAAGCAGCATCTGTTAGCCAACACTATTCTTCTTCGTATTTCACAACTGATGTTATTTGTTGTGTTTATGGCGGTGCCGAGGTAGACGAAGTCCTTTACTACCTCAAAATTGTAGGTACCAACATTCACAGATGGTGCGGGGTTTGTGGACATATTACGCGTTGATACCATCAACTTGCTTTTTTTGCCGTTTACTGCCAGACCAACTTTAGCAGATTCTCTTTCGACTTTTGCAAAGGTGTCATTTACTTCCTTTACCGATCGACCCATGATGTCAATGTCGTCGGCATAAGCCAGTAACATATGACTGTTCGTGTATATCGTTCCATTTCTTTTGACCTTCGCGTCTCGTATGACCTTTTCCAGCAGGATATTGAATAGATCACACGACGCATCATATTATACCATCTAGATATAGATCGGGTTCAAATATTGGTCCACTCTTTGGGTACCTCTCACACCAAATTCAGTTAAAGTGAAGTTTAAGAGCTCCACTCGGATCGTTTTGAATTTGTTTCAGTAAGTTGTTCTTGCGGCTCCCTTTACGACGGTGCAATTTTTTTTCTTGCGCAAGTCCATACTTCCTGAGATATTGGCTTAAAAATTCCAAGAAACCCTGACGGCATCAACCACAATGGCAAAACCGCAAGTAATTCTCGCAGGGAGTTTCTGATTGGTGCAGACTTTGCACATCATATTGTTTCATCCAGTCATGTATCGGTGCACTTCTTCTCGTACCTCCCACACAAAATTCGGATAAAGTGAAGTTTAAGAGCTGCTCTCGGATCGCCTTGAATTTCAGCAGGTTGTCCTTGCGACTCCCTTTATGACGGTACAATTTTTTTTCTTACGCAAGTCTATACTTCCTGAGATATTGGCCTTAGTGTTCCAAGAAACCCTGACGGCACCAACCAAAATGTCAATTCCTCAAGATAATTCTCTCAGGAGTTTCTGATTGGTGCAGACTTTGCACATCATATTATTTTATGCAGTCATGTATGTAGTTGTAGTTTGGAATATGGGCTATATCAGTCCACTTCTTCGGGTACCTCCCACACAAAATTCGAAAAAATGAAGTTTAAGAGCTCCTCTCGCATCTTTTTGATTCTTTTTTCAGTAGGTTGGCTGTCTAGCGGCCTCATTTTCAACGGTACAATCTTTTTCCGGAGTAAGTCAATACTTCCCGAGATAATGGTCCAATCACCAAAACCCTCCCGGCACATACTAAAATGGCTATTTTATATACGGCATAATTATTGTGTTTAGTTTTGTTTTTTCTGTGGCTGAGTTTATATCTCCGTCAGCACAGCTGACTGATACTTTCTTACTTGTTTTTCTTTAAATGAATCACCCCTCAGCTGCCATGACACAAAGCATGAGTTTGGCTGCGGATTTGTAGTTACACGGAAGTTAAAACGTCTGTAGTGCGATTCTCTAACACATTTTTTAGTTACCGACAAAAATCGGTAAAATTAAAACGCAAAATTATGAATGAAGAGTTCAATAACAGTTGCCAACACTCTTGCTGTCGGTAGAACTTTGCGACAGCTTTTATTCGTCGTTAACTTAACGAAAAACATCGGTAATTACCGAAATTATAAGCATTTTAATTTTACCGACAATTGTAGTTAATTCAAGAAATGAGTTAGAGAATCGCACTACTGGTCTCCAGCTTCACTACAGTAAATGGAAGACTTGCTACAAATGTCTAAAAAGGGCCACAAATATATTCGATATGTCCGTAGATGAAAGTTTCAATTCACATAAGTTGAGAATATACATATCTCTGTCGGCAAAGCCGACTGATAATATTTTACTTGTTTTGGCTAACTTCCCCTCTGATGAATGTTAGTGCACACTTACAGATTTGCTTTACCATGTTGGACTCATGTTCATAAGTATCAAATTGTCTCAAGTTGATTTCTTTGAATGCTCTCAGGCACACTGAAAGCATTGCATACATACGTACATACATAAATACATATATTCCTGTATCAAGAATACAAAGCTTACCAACAGTCAAAGGCTTAAAGAATTCAAAAGTGAACCAACAACTACAACATAAAGAGTAATAAAACAGCAGCTAAGATGAAAATGAGAAATATAAGCAAATTATAACAGTAGAGAATGTACAATTCATTAGGAAATTTGTATTAGGATTACAATCCTCACACAGATTTACTCACATACATGCTTACTATGAAAGCGAATATTCCCTCTCGAATGTAGCAGACTTTATGTGGATCTTCAATACATATTTCCAACTACTGTTACTGCTGCCAGCTCTGTAGTGGTTGATTATGAACCACCAATACAAACAAAGTTTCCAGACAAAAGACGGTTTATTTGTTTGTATTTTCCGAATGTGGTCTATAAAAGACTCAAAGGCATTCAGCATAGGGGAGAAGCATGGCAACAGGATAATATTTATTTGCCCGAGTAACAGTTGCGGCAACAAATGTTTTCATTTTTATGTCTGAATGTATTCGTCGATATAAAGGATGCCGCATCATTATTATCATAATCTATTGCAACAGCAGCACAACAACAAAAACACAAAGTTAAAGCCATGAAAAAAGCAGAAAAGCATCTATCAAAAAGTAAGCACTACAATCGACTACAGTGGTTTAGCAATGAGATTTACGAAGAAACCACAAAACATGATAACTTTAAATACGCAGAGAAAAAAAGTGTGCTTAATCCAGCAACATTTGAAGAGCAAAATGTGTATTGTAAGCATATTCGGTATGTAATATTTTTTTCGTGCATTTTATTGTGATCAAGTGGTATATATTTTTGTACAATAATTCAAATATACATACCTAAGAGATCAATTTAACAATTTTTCAACTTAAATATTAGCGTTTTTTATTTATTTTATATACACATTGGAAAAATATCAAAAAGTAGGAAGAAAACTTTATGTAAAAAACCCATAGAGCCAAAACGGTATGTAATATTGTGCCCACAAAAATAGTATTTAGTATTTGCCATAGTGGCAATATTATGTGTCCTAAATATCATGCCAGTTGTCCCTTAAAGTTTATCAACAATAAAAAGAAACAAGTAAAAAGCCGTTAAGATCGGCCGAAATAGTCTTAAAATTGAATAATTATTTTCCTTTTACAAATGCCTAAATTATCTTATCTAAAAAATTTGTTCAGCAAGGTGAAAGGGGCTATATCAAAGTGTCGACCTATCTTTACAATTTTTGTTGGAAAAATTTCATAACTGCAGGAAACCTTAAAAGTCAAATTACTGGAAGTTTCGTCAAACAATTTGCAAAGACCCCCAAAATACCGAAAGTCGGGAGGTACCGTTATATGAGAGCAATATCAAACTTGGACCTATGTTGGCGATTGGAGAAGTTTCGTGAGCACAGAGTACTTCAACTGTCAAACTACAGCGAGTTCGGTTAAAAATTGTACTAAAACCCAAAATACCGAAAATCGGAAGGTATTGTCATATGGGAGCTTACAAAAACACATACCTATGTTAAAGATTTTTTGTTTGAAGTTTCGTAACCGCTGAGAACCTTAAATGTCAAATTACAGATAGTTCTGTTAAAAATTTTAGCTAAAATCTTCAAAATACCGAAAATCGGGAGGTGCCGTTATATAGTGGCTATACGAAAACATGGACCTATGTTGACGATTTTTGGAGGAGAAGTTTCGTGACCGATGAGAACACCAAATATCAAATTACAGCAAGGTCGGTTAAAAATTGTAGCTAAAATCCTCAAAATACCGAAAATCGGGAGGTACCGTTATATAGTGGCTATACGAAAATATGGACCAATGTTGACGGTTTTTGGTGGAGAAGTTTCGTGACCACTGGTAACCTCAAATAACGAATTACAGATACTTCTGTCAAAAATTACCTAAAACCTAATTACCTAATACCTAAAATTTTTAAAATACCGAAAATCGGGAGGTACCTTTATATGGAGGCTATACCAAAATATGTACCTATAATGACGATTTGTGGTGGAGAAGTTTCGTGGCCACTGGTGAACCTCAAATGTCAAATAACAGCTAGTTCGGTCAGAAATTGTAGGGGTACAGCGCTGGCCGAGCAAATTGATAGCTCCACGTTTTGGACGGTGAATGAAGACGCTCCTACAAGGATTAGTGGAAACTGCCACAGCTTGCCAGATATCACCTTTGTGGCACCAGGTCTGATAAATGACGTATCCTGGCAATCCGTCATTTCCCTTAGCTTAGACCACCTCCCTATCATCGTCTCCGTAAACAGACCAACGCGATTTTATAACCTCTGAACGCCGTACTTTCAGAGAATTTACCAATCACCGCTTCAGAGAATTGGCCACCCCCTCAGATCCTCGGGTAGCTGAGAGAAATTTCCGGAAATACCACAAATAATACCAAATTTCCCAGCAAAGGCGACGGGACTAGCATATGAGCGTGATGAGCTTCGTCATACGAACCCTGAAGACCCAAGAGTTAGGGAGCTTACTCTTGTAGTCAACAACGAACACAAAAAAAGTGGCAGAAAAAGTGACTAGACCACCTGCAGCAATGCAACACTGGTACAGGATTAAGTAAATTGTGGGCAACGGTCAAATCACTCTCGAATCCGGGAAAGAAGGATGATAGAAGAGATATAACTTTCATCGGCGTGGCAGCAACTGACCCAAAGAGGTGCGCGTGTTATTTTAACCTGCAGTTCATAGAGCACACTGAGAGTGATAGGGCGAAAAGAAGTGTGATACGCCGTATAAGAAGAGCCCTTCCAGCCGAGGAAGTACCACCACAATATACGACGAGCGATGTTGCAGATGCCATCCGAAACGCGAAATCATCCAAAACTTTGGGCCCGCAACGAATATCGATGGTAATGCTTAAACAACTGGAGTTAGGTATTTAACAAGTGTCCTCAACCTATAGTTAGCCACCATTTTTATACCATAGGCCTGAAAATTTGGCAGGGTTGTCCCGTTACTGAAGCCTGGTAAGGATGCCAGCAGTGTTGAATCGTACAGGCCGATTTCGCTCCGGCCGCCAGTAGCAAATATCCTGGAGAAACTACTTCTCCCCACGAAGAGAATGTGTTTTCGATTTGCCCAACATCAACATGGATTTCGGAAAATGCTAGTACTATGCAACTATTCAACAGCATTAGACGCCAGATCAATACATATCAGTAGAGGACTGAACCAGAAAAGGCCGTGCGACCGAACAGTCATGGTGGCTCTTGACCTATGGAAGGCTTTCGATACCGTCAACCATGTCAAGCTGTTCGAGGATATAGAGAAGACAACTCTCCAGCTACGTTTGAAACGTTGGGTGGTCAACTATATGTGCCGACGCCAGACGTTTGTGGAATTCAGAAACAAGGAGGGGTGATATCTCCGGAACTGTTTAACCTCTGAAATTCAGCACCCTCCAGACGGCATAGAGATCGTGATGTATGCTGATGATTGTACGATCTTGGCGTCGGGCCCTATCATGTCATCGACGATCTTCATAGCTGACCTAGTGCAGTTCTTCCATCTGAAGAATCTGAAAATATCTGCCGCTAAATCCACTGTCACACTATTCACCACATGGACGGCTGAAATGAGGGTCCCACTGAAAATATTGGTCCATGGTGCACTGATGCCGGCCACAAACTACCCCAAAATACTGGGTGTAACGTTCGATAAGATCAGAAGTAGGAACAAGGTGCTCAAGTCGCTGGCCGGCAGCACTGGGGAGCAGCGAAAGAAACCTCGTTGACCACCTACAATGCAATAGGCTGGTCTGTGGTAAGCTCTGCGGCGCCAGCGTGGTCTGCAAAGTTAGCACTACGAAGTGGAAGAAGATTTAAACCTGCCAGAATGCCGCCCTGAGGACTGCAACAGGGTGCCTACTCATGACACCAGTGGACCATCTTCATGAGGAGACGAAGATTTTACTGGTGCGTCAACACAACAAGATGTTGTCGTTGCAGTACCTGCTTGGGTGCTAAAGCAGTGGGCATCCCTGTCACGATTTAATGGACAGGCTTCCTCCGCCCAGGCATGTCAGGAGAGTTGAAGATCTAGAGAGATGTCTTAAGGTATAAAAGAGAACCTCTAGACCAACGAGCCTATCAGGCAGGCATGGATAGCATTCACACTGACATGGTTGCGCAGGCTGTACAGAGATACAGTGTGAATGCAGTACTTACAGAAGAACGCCAGCTGCCAAGGCAAGCAGGAGTGGTTTTAGCCCAGTTAAGATCTGCACGATGCAGCCGACCCAATTCGTATTGGGCCCGAATTGACACCACGATACCCAACACATGCCCAGCATGTGGATTGGGACCACACGACACACTGAATTTGTTTAGCTGCCCATCTAACCCCACTCATCTGTGATTCTTAATGGAAGCAACCAGTCCAGGTTGTAGAATTCTTGAGTCTGGATACAGATGAACCAGAACCTGATAACTGAAATAATACACGAACGAACATATTTGCATTGCTACAACAACAACAAATTGAAGCTAAAATTCTCTAAATACCGAAAATAGGGAGGTACCGTTATATGGGGACTATACCAAAACTTACATCTATGCCCACAATTTTTGGAAGCTCATCATCGAACTTGACCTGCCTGCAAGCAAAAGACGTATCTTCCCAAAATTTCCGCCTCCTATTTGGATTTTTGTGGATGCTAGAGTGATTACCACAAACGGATAGGCGGACGGACGGACATGTATTGATCGACTCAGAACTTTTCCCTGATCAAGAATATATATGATTATTTCAATGCGTTACAAACGGAAAAACAAACTTAATTTCCCTCCGTTCTATGGTGGAAGGTATAAAAATGTTGTGATAATCACATCAATGGTTCCTTTAAGAATATATATGGTCACATAGTTAGGAGTTCATTGCAACCGATTCTTTGTCATTCTTGTTGTAGCAATGTAAATATGTTCGTGTCTAACTGCAGTTATCAGACTCAAAAATTCTACAATCTGGACTGGTTGCGACAATAAAGAAGCAGGAGCAGGTGAGTGGGGTTAGCTGGGCAGTTAAACAAATACAGCTTGTCGTGTTTTCCAATCCTCATGTAGGACATATTTTGTGCCATAAATTCGAGCCCAATACGAATTAAGACTTCCGCAATGTCCGTATCTTAACTTTGCTATGACAGCTGGCTTTCTTCTGCTACGATGGATGGTGGTGGTCAGCAAATACGGCATTCACACTGTATCTTTGTACTTCCTGCGCAACGGCATCAGTGTGAATGCTATCTAAGCCTGCCTGACAGGCTCATTGGTCTAAATGTTCTCGTTTATACCTTTGGACCTCTCTCTCTCTCTCAGGGATGCTTATCCCGATAACACCCAAGCATGTACCGCATCGACAACATTCTGTCGTCCTGATGCACCGGTAAAATCTTGGTCTCCTCATGAAGATGGTCCACTGGTGTCATGAGGAGGAAACCAGGCCGCATTCTGGCAGGTTCGAATATTCTTCCACTGCGTAGCGATAACATTTGCATACAACGTTGACGCCGCATAGCTTACCACAGTTCGGCCTATTGCTTTGTAAGAGGTCAACAAGATTTCTTCGTTGGCACCCCATCGACCATCAGTGGGAGTGTCAGTTCAGCCGTCCAACTGGTGAAGAGTGTGGCAGTGGATTTATCTCGGGATATTTTCATATTCCTCAGATGGAAGAACTGCACTAGGTTAGCTATTTAGACATTTAGCCAACCACCATATAGGCTAAAGGGTTTACCATCGACGATACGACCCGACGCCAAGATCGGACAAATCATTCACATACATTACGATCTCTATGCCATCAGGAGGGTATAGAATTTTAGAAACGTGAAGCTTAAATAGTTCCATAGATATCATCACGCCTTGGGGAACGCTCTGTTTCACTGTACGGATCTTAGTTTTAGTACTTTCTGAATTCCACAAACGTAGTTGATTACACTGTGCCACAAAATGGACCTCAACGTCTGAGGGGTAGAACATTTCTTTTGGATATGAAAGCCCTTGGTGAGTATATTATGAACCCAAAAGGAAATTTTCGCCATAGGTCAAGTTTCTGAGATATTGCGCGATGAAGTTATTGATTTTAACTTAATATCTCTGTTTGGCGTTATTTTAGCTTCGTTTTGTGATGACATGTCTTCAGTTAAATCGATTGGCGAATCTTTTTGTAGAATATTTCATTCTTCTAACTCAATTCTTTTCATGTCCTTTTCGTCCTTTATTTCTTGAACCGTAATGGAATTGATACAAGATGATTTCAACATCCAAATATGTTGCTCAGAAGATTTTACGTACGGATCTCATTGACAACTAATCGATTTTGTCCTGTTTTCTCTGTCATATTTGACTTTTATTCGGGCTTGGTTCAGTATTAAACTATGTTTTGTTTTTCTGTATATTCGTTATTGGTTATGTATTAGTATGTATACATGTCTATTGGTTATTGGTTATATAGACATCTGGGGTGCATCTGAAATATTTACCATAAATAGCTCTCGTTATGCCGATCACGTTAATAAAACATTTTTTGGAGGGTAGATCCGGTTTTCTAAATTTTTGGGCCGGATATTCCGATATAAACCCTGGTTTTGAACCGGTTTTAAGTAACCGATTGGACTTTTATATATACCATTAGCTTATAAAATCGTCAATCACATGAAATCACTTCGCTGATTGCAACTTTTCTTGAATCGTTTTTCGGGGAAAATATCACTGCGCGTAAATATGAAGATCAAAGTCTGGAGGGTGAAAATTTCCTTGTGGTGATGAATGTTGATCAAGATAATATGATGAACCCGGAAGGACTGTTCTGCCATGAGTTCAGTTCTGAATTCATTCTTGATGAACTTTAAGTGCATGACCAAAAACAACGTAACACAAATTTCATCGGGTCATAACTCAGAAGATTTACCTATGGCAGAACTGTCCTTCCGGATTCATCATATTATCTTCATCGACATTCATCGCCAAAATGGAATTTTTCATCCCCCGAGATTTTGATCTTGATATTTACGCGCAGTGATATTTTCTATTATGGGTACCAAAAGGAGTGGGCCGATATAGTCCATACTCGAACCCTATCTATATCAGAAAGGAATAATACGATGTGCAAAGTTTGGACCAAATCGATTGCTCCGTTCGAGAGTTATCGTTCACACCATTCACTTCACATCGTTGTAAAGGTGATATTTTCTACTTCCTTGTCAGGTTTTGCTTTCGATATACCTCCTACAGAAGGGAGATATTAACTTTGAAATAAAACGTTGGTCTTCTTTCCAAATATTTTTTTTGTCACATTCCGACCCCTGAATAATATCCGACCATTATCAAAAATCAAAAGGGTTTTTCCTATGTGGGACCCCCAATAACACCCAAAATTTCGTGACGATCCAATTAAAATTGAGACCTGTAGCGTGATTTCCAAAAAAGTGGTAAAATGGGATGTATTACCGACTATTGCGATATCTCCCTTATTTGGATACCTACGCCAACCTGCTTTACATCATTGTAATGATGGGATTTTTTACTTTCATTGCCAGACTTTGCTTTTGGAAGGTTCCGAGCCAAAGCTGTGATATTCGTCATTATTATTAAAATCGCAAAAATGAAAAGTTGTGTTCTATTAGCGGCTTTTGCGATATCTTCGTTGTTTGACCACCTACGACAACCTGCGTAACATCGTTGTAAAGGTGATATTTTCTACTTTCATTAACAGGTTTTGCTTTTGATATACCCCTTTTAGACGTGGAGATATTCGCTTTGAAATAAAACGTTGACTTTTTCTCCAAATAAGTTTTTTACCCATTCCGACCCCTGAATATTATCCGACCATCACCAAAATCAATAGGCTTCTTCCCCTCCGGGACCCCAATCAGCACGATCCGATCAAAATTGCGACCTGTAGCGTGATTACAAAAAATGAAAAAATGGGATGTATTGCCGACTATTGTGATATCTCCGTTATGTGGCCACCTACGCCAACCTACTTTGCATCACTGTAAAGATGGTATTTTCTACTTTCATAGTCAGACTTTGTTTTTGGAAGATCCCCAACCGAAGCTGTGATATTCGTCATTATTATTAAAATCGCAAAAATAAAAAGTAAATATTAGCGGCTACTGCGATATATTCGTTGTTTGATCACCTACGAGAACCTACTTTACATCATTAGAAAGGCGATGTTTCTTCTTTCATGGCCAGGTTCTGCTTTTGGTATACTTCATATTGAAGCTGAGATATTCGCTTAGGAAAAAAACGTTGTCTTCTTCTCCAAATAAGTTTTTTGCCCATTACGACCGCTAAATATTATCCGACCATAACCAAAATCAATAGGCTTCTTCATCTGTGCGACCCCCATTAACCCTCAAAATTTCGTGACGATCCGATCAAAATTGAGACCTGTAGCGTGATTTCCAAAAAAGAGGAAAAATGGGATGTATTACCGACTATTGCGATATCTCCGTTATTTGTTCACCTACGGCAACCTAGTTTACATCATTGTAAAGATGGGATCTTCTACTTTCATAGCCAGGCTTTTCTTTTGGAAAGTCCCTAACCAAAGCTGTGATATTTGTCATTAAAATTAAAATCGCAAAAATTAAAATTTGGGTTTTATTTGCGACTATTGTGATATCTTCCTTGTTTGATCACCTACGAGAACCTACTTTACATCATTAGAAAGGTGATATTTTCTACTTTTATTGCCGGTATATGCCGTATAGAAGCTGAGATATTCGCTTTGGAAAAAACGGGCCCCCAATCAGCATCCAAAATTTCGTGACGATCCGATCAAAATTGCGACCTGTAGCGTGAGTACAAGGTTTAGATGGACAGACGGACGGACGGACGGACTGACGGACGGACACACATAGCCAGATCGACTCAGCTCGTCGAGACATTCATTTTGGTATATATAAGTATGGGTCCATTATTTCGATGCGTTACAAACTTTTTGGCCAAAACCAACTTATAATACCCTCCCCACATAGTGGTGTAGGGTATAAAAATAAAACGAAGTGACCCAGACGAACCAAAGGTATTTTCGTTGTCCATGAACCCCAACACGATAGAATTTTGTAACATAACGCTTGAATATTTTTCTGATCAACTTTTGTAGCACAGTGGCATTTATCGATATTTGCCGAAAAATCTGCGCAGTCTCGGGGCCAAAACTGCCTGAAGGTGCATTCCAATTATTTTGCGATGTACTAGAGAGTGCTTAATTATTGTGTTGGCTACAATTTTGGTCTTTCTGTTGGATCGAAAATCTCAATGGTTTGGCTGTTATATGACAAAATATCCAAAAAAGTCAATAAAAAAACTTAAAGTCAAAATCGGGAGGCTCGGAGACATATGGTCCAGTGGACTTTTTTGCTCAGTTCAATTCCAGGAATCAGAAGCACGAAGGGCTTTTCAGGTTTTCAAATCACCCCGGCCTAGTATATACTTTTCAGCTTAAATGCTGAGGGTATAGAAATTGGCAATGTATGACCTCATTTTGGTCCCATATAACGGTACTCGACTTTCGGTATTTTGTGAATTTTAGCGACATTTATTGGCCGAACTACCTGTATCTTGGGATTTGATATTATCAGTGGTAGCAAAACGTCTTTAATAAAAATTGTCTACCATGGTACCTTCCGAATTTGGCATTTGGAGCATTTTAGATACAATTTAAACCGAACTAACCGTAATTTGACATTTGACGTTCTTAGTAGTCCCAATACAACTCCACCAAAAATTGTCATGTCTTTGCATAGCCTTGTGTGTAATTTAAAAGCGGTTGTTCTGAAATGTACACCCAAATTTGTGTTTCTAATTATACCCTACACCACTATGTGGTAAGGGGTATTATGTGTTAGTGCATTTGTATGTAACATACAAAAGGAAGCGAGATAGACCCATAGTTCCTTCTAGGGATATACATAGATTCACTTTCTGAGTCGATTTATGCATGTCCGTCCGTCCGTCCGTCCGTCCGTCCGTCCGTCCGTCCGTTCGCAACATACAGGTCGCATTTGTTGACCGATTTCGCTGAAAATTGGGGAATACCATTTTTTTAGCCGTCGGAAGATCAAGTTCGAAGATGGGCTATATCGGTCCAAGTTTTGGTATAGCCCCCATATATATTTTCGGCCGATTTCACGTATTTTCTGTAACACACACGCTATATATGTCCGATTTCGATGAAATTTGGAATGTGTGACTGAATTTGGTCTAAAAATAAATGTGCCAAATTATATCGAAATCGGTTCAGATTTGGATATAGCTCCCATATATATGTTCGCCCGATTTCACGTATGCGATGTACCAATCACGCTATATACGTCCGATTTTAATGAAATTTGGAATGTTTGACTGAATTTGGTATAGAAATAAGTGTGCCAAATAATATAGAAATCGGTTCAGATTTGGATATAGCTCCCATATATATTTACGGCCGAATTCACGTATTTTCTGTACCAAACACGCTATATATTTCCGATTTCGATGAAATTTGGAATGTGTGACTGAATTCAGTCTAGAAATAAATGTGCCAAATTATATCGAAATCGGTTCAGATTTGGATATAGCACCCATATATATTTTCGGCCGATTTCGCGTATTTGCTGCTCCAAACACGCTATATAAGTCGGATTTCAATGATATTTGGAATGTGTGACTGAATTCGGTCTGGAAATAAATGTGCCAAATTATATCAAAATCGGTTTAGATCTGGATATAGCTCCGATTTATATTTTACATATTCACAGTGGTGTAGGGTATCATATAGTCGGCCCTGCCCGACTATGATCCTTTCCTTACTGGTTTTAACGATGCATTTTCTTGGTGGGTAAGCCTATGGTTCATAACATAATGGCCCGGATGTTCTAAAGGTGGGAATTAATTTTTTATCACCGAATGATGGATTTTTCCTTTCCGAATTCCAAAATCGGAATCCAAAAAGAACTTCTTGTAAAGCTTGCAATTGAGGTCCATGTTTCTTTCGAAACAATTGTAGCAGGTTTTTAGATTCTATAAACCAAGCAATAGAATGCAATTATTGGGCAATCCTGACAAAGTTTATATAAATATTTCGGATATCTCTTTACTTTAAAAAATAACAGTTTTGCATTTAAATTCGGTTTAAGTCACTTCAGGGTTCATGGAGCCATTAGCTGATATTACTCCTCGCATGTTGGTTTTGGTTATAAAAACTTTTGCTATGCTCATTTGCATTGGATGAAATGTTAAACGAAAGCGCAACCTTTAAATGAAAGTGCTCAAAATTTAACCCCGATTTTTCCACGACGAAGCTATTTAGGAACGTTGATTGTTATCTATCATCCTCTACAGTACGCAGTGTAATACTTAAGGAAAGTAAATCTGAATACTACAAATGATTATCTATAAGGCCTATTCATATATTTGAAACCATTACCAAGAAGAGACATTTTCTTTGCTAAATTCCAACTTAAAATCCAACAAATTCTTTTCTTTTCAAAATAAAAAATCTTTCGAATCAACCGTTTATCCCACAGTACCGACCACCAAAAATAACTATCAACAATGTTGTACACGGAACAATGGCACTGTTTACATTGATATTTTGTTTGTGGCACTTTTCATGCTCACAGAGGCAGGCACACTCTTACTTTATGGCAAGAAAAGTGATAAACCGCTTCATCACAACAAGGTATCATAAATAAACACAATTTGTTTTCATTCACCTTCAGCAAATGTTTTCATTATAAGCAAGGCGAAAACACTTCAGACCGAAGATGAGAATGATGAGTATGATGGGAATGAGTAGATGATGTTGGCGATGACGATGTTGAGGATAGTGAAGTTTGTTGAGACACTTGGGTACTTATCATTCCGAGCAGCAACAGCAACCACGGCAGCAAAATATATCAAGTGTAAGTAGCAAGTAACAATTCACCACCTCCATTGCCATTACACCGCATCATACACATCAACGATTTACTGTAATCCACATTTCATGTTCTGTAGCGTTCCGCTAAGGCAGAAAGTGGAAAATGACTGGATTAAAAAGTTTTCATTAAAGACAAATGAGTTAAAATTATTTAATAGCCATGATTTCTATGCAGGAAATATTCTCAAGTTTCCCTGAGGTACAACTTGTTATCATTTGCTTGCGTACATATTTGCATACTTAGGTATTTTGTATTCATCTGTCATCAGTGAACTTTCACACTTTCACGAAACAGCAAGAAACAAATAAACATTGAGGGAAAAGTTTGTCGTTTGTAATGTTTTGTTCTGTTGTGCCTATATTGTTAGAGTGTTTCTGCAATGGGTACATGGAACCGGTTACTTTTGGTTAAAGTGACTCTTCAGCCAATGTTCTTTTTATGTACAGGAGTCAAAATTAAGTCAGAAATTCTACCTATTATAGCCTCCTGAATAGACGAACGAAGTAACCTTGTAACAGATACATATAGGCTGTTCGGGGTATGAAAATAGCTCCTAATTCTACGTCGGTGCAGTGCAATAAGTAAACGCCAATGATAATGTCATAATATACTCATATCAATGTGACTTTTGACCTGCTAAATCTACCATCATATATTAACCTTACAGCAAATTTTAAAGAAGACTCATGAGCATAAAATCTACAAGTCCTCAGTAGAGTACAGATTACTTGTAAAAATATCCAATAAACAAAGTTTTCATGAAAATGTCCTTCCAAAAAAGCTAAATTACTAACAATTTGAAATCAAGATAAAGCTAGCAATTTTTAAAAGATTGCGTTATAACACTGTACGACACGAATGCTATTAACCATATTCTGACACCGCAGCGGGATAGAAGACTAAAAATAAGAAGATACGTGTGGTTTTTCCGTATTACTTCAATTTTCACGGTTATGGGTCCCCAAAGACCTGAGGCCTTGATGTCAAAAGGGATCATTTCGTCAGGCACATATCTTCTAAACCGCTAAGAATTTGGTTTTACTCGTAGAGGAAAAGCTGTACATCTCGTCTTAAAGAATAAAAAATTTGAACACATAGAATCCATTCAACCTCACCTTCAAGGTCAAAATCGTCAAGGTCAAATTTTCCTTTTAATTTTTTTTTTTTTTGGATCTTAGTCTACATATAGCAAACCGATCAAAATTGAAGC
The DNA here is from genome assembly GCF_047663935.1 of Musca autumnalis. Classification (NCBI taxonomy): domain Eukaryota; kingdom Metazoa; phylum Arthropoda; class Insecta; order Diptera; family Muscidae; genus Musca; species Musca autumnalis. Next base: position 157,486,243 of record NW_027411866.1, on the reverse strand, counting down.
AAACAACCAACTAGAAAAATGTATCTTAGATCTTAATAAACAACTTTCTAGAAAATATGAACTCTGTAGAAATCGCAAATCAAATGCGATTTTTATCCTCTTTTCTCGGTTCCTACTCCATAGATAATAAACCGTTCAAACTTTAAGAAAACAATGGACCACAATAATGTAGCAAATATATCAGCAAACAACTTTCTGGAAGATACGAAATGTCTAAGACCGGTTCTTAAATTGTGAAAATAGCCAAAAACTTTTGAAAGTATTCGATTTTTATACTTTTTTCTCCGATTCCGGTCCACAGATACCGAACCACCCAAAAATTGAGGATACCGTCAACTACAAAAATGTACCTACGATTTCAATAAACAGCTTTCTAGAACATAAAACAAGTGAGCAAAGGCTATAGTCGGGACGGGGCCGACCATGCGATACCCTACACCACTACCCCTGTGCATAAGCTTTTCACTGGTAAATATTTCTTTTAGGGAATATAATCCGACTACCATAAGCAACCACAATTCCGTGACAATCCGATCAAAATTGCGACCTGTGTCGTGATTGCAAAAAAATGAAAGAATTGGATGCATTACCGACTATTATCTCCATTGTTTGACCACCTTCGGCAACCTACTTTACAGTAATGTAAAGGTAATATTTTCTTCTTCCATTGACAGGCTTTGCCGTTGAAATACCCCTACTAGAAACAGATATATTCACAATGAATAAAACATTAAATTTGTCTCCGCATGAGTTTTTTTCCGACCCCTAAATATTATTCGACTATCACCAAAATCAATAGGCTTCTTCCTCTGTGGGCCCCCATCAACCCCCAAAATTCCGTGACTATCCGATCAAAATTCCAACCTGTAGCGTGATAACAAAATGTGGAAAAATTGGATATATTACGGACGTTTGCGATATCTCGGTTGTTTGCCCACTTCTTTTCTCCTTCCATTGGAGGGCTTTCTTTTTGGAATTCTCCTATCAGAAGCGGAGATATTCGCATAAGAAAACACGTTGACTTTACTCCACATAATCTTTTTGCTTATTTCGACTCCTGAATATTATCCGACTATCACCGACTATCACCAATGGGTGCCATCGTGGTGCAATGGTATGCACGCCCGCCTTGCACGCAGAAGGTCGGGGGTTCGATTCCCCGGCCAGGCAAAATCAAACATTTTTCAACGGTGGCAAAATACCCCTCAGTAATGTTGGCGACAATTTCTGAGTATTTCAGCCTTGAAAAACTTCTCCATAAGAGGTGTCTTAAGACACGCCGTCCGGACTCGACGATAAACAGTAGGTCCCATATCATTGAGCTAAATATGAATCGGGGTGCACTCATTGATATGAGAGAAGTCTCCCTTGTCCCGTATGGGATGTTGTGGAATAATGTTTATGTTGTATCACCAAACTTAATAGGCTTCTTCCACTGTGGGACCCGCATCAACTCCCAAAAAATTCGAGACGATCCGATCAAAATTTCGACCTGTAGCGTGATTACAAAAAAAAAAAATCGGAAAATGGGATGCTTTACCGACTATTGCGATATATCTGTTGTTTGACCACCTACGACAGCCTACTCTACATCGTTGTACTCTACTTTCCTTGCCAGGTTTTGCTTTAAATATACCTCTTAAAGAAACAGAGATATTGGCTTTGAAATAAAACGTTGACTTTTTCTCCAAATAAGTTTTTGCCCATTTCGACTCCTGAATATTATGAAACCATCATCAAAGTCAATAGGCTGCTTCCTCTGTGGGACCCCCATTAACTTCAAAAAACTTCGTGACGATCCGATCAAAATTGCTACCTGTAGCATGATTACAAGGTTTAGATGAACAGACGGACAGACGGACGGACGGACACACATAGCCAGGGTCTACGATCATTATTTCGATACGTTACAAACTTTTTGGCCAAAACCAACTTATAATACCTGCCCTACATAGTGGTATAGGGTATAAAGATTCTATGAACGGTCCCTCAAGCTGAAATTCACAAAAAAATTTCAGTTCTGGAAATAAAATATTGTTCAAATCTCAAGGAAATTTGAAAGGTTTGTTATTTACGGTCCTCAACAGGAAAGAATGATATAAAATAATCGAATTTTGAACTTGAAGAACCGTTCCTAGAATCTTTTTGCGTTCTAGAAAGTTGCTTATTGAAGTCTAAGGTACATTTTTGAAGTTGACTGTATCCTCTATGGAGCAGGAACCGAGAAAAGATGATAAAAATCGCATTTGATTTGCTATTTGACCATAAGAACCGTTTCTACAGAGTTCATATGTTCTAGAAAGTTGTTTATTAAGATCTAAGGTACATTTTTCTTGTTCGTTGTTAGCTTTACTTTTGATCGGTTTGTTATCTGTAGACTAAGATCCGAGAAAACATTAAAAGGGAAATTTGACTTTGACGATTTTGACCTTGAAGGTAAGCTTGAATGGATTTTATGAGTTCACTATTATTATTCTTTAAGACCAGAGCTACAACTTAAGCCCAAATTCTTAGCGGTTTTGAAGATATGGGCCTGACAAAATGGTCCCTTTTGTCATAAAGCCCCAAGTCTTTGGGGGCCCATAACCACGAAAGTTGAAGTGATAGGGAACAACGTCGGGACACGTATCTTCTTATTATTTTTGGTCTTCTATCAGGCTGCGGTATCAGAATGTGGTTTATAAACCATGACTCAACAAATTAAAAGTTTATACTACTCCAAGGAAGTTTGGTTTAGAAAATATATCAGTTCAAGTTTTGATATAGCCCCCATATAACGGTACGTGCCGATTTTCGGTGCAAAGTGTGGACCGAATCCGTTACCATCTTCAAGAGTTATCAAGAGAATTGGTTGTTAATTGGAACCCTTGTGCGTATGCTTGTGATCATTATAGATTATTAGAACAATCATACGCACTAAGGTTCCAAAATTAAAGGGGTGAATCGGAAATTATTTATAGGTTAATTTAAAGTATAAGTAGCATAGAATTTCAAGTCAATCATAACAATGTTGACTGAGATATGAGAGTTCGAAGGAAACAGGGTTTCACAGATGGTCATTTGCCACAAAAATTCGTAATATTAAGAAAACAGATAGTAAATACAAGAGTGATTTTTTGGATGAAAAAAGAGTTTCGTAGTTTTCTCGGAAATAAAAATCATAAACACTGTTTTTTGGGCTTTACAACTGGGGGTTACTCATTAAGAAATACAAAATATTAAAAAAAGACCAGAAATGGGGCGTCCCGCGTCAAAACGGCCTAACCAACATGTTTACAAAAATCAAACTGACTATACCGATTTAATCGGAACCTTTTGTAATATAAATAAAGAAAATCCATATTGCATTGTATAAAATTAAGTTCTACTTCCTGCATAAACAAGGCCATATGGTATTTTAGTATTTATTTCAAAAGCATAGGCAGTTTGATTTTTGAAACATGTGGGTTAGGCCATTTAGGCCTCAAATATGATAATTCAACTATTGTTTACCGATTTGATGGTTTTTTCCTATTTTAGTATAGAGGCCAGAAAAAGTATTTTTTTATATTTAATGCGTTTTTTCACACTTCAACCATTAGGCATTTGTTAAACGATTTAAAGAAAATATGGCTCGTTTGAAAGTTAATATTCGATTCTCCTAAAAGAACATTGATATAAATCCGTTATGAAGAAAGAAGTTATGCCGGTTTAAGGGGTAACACACAGTTGTATATAGTCATATAGTTTGTTGAGCTTATTTAGAACATAGAGATATAGTCCCTCATCGATCGATTTTTTGAAAATATTTGGTTTTACGGAAATGGTGGACCAAAAACTCTACATTTAAGTTTTTGGCTTTAAAAACGTATGTCTTCTGCTCATAAAACGGGCAAAAAAATTCAAAAAAATTGATCAGAGAGTATTTAGCGGGGGAAATAGACCAGAACTTTGGTGTGAAAATTTGTAAAGTTTGTAGTGAAATGACTATATGTTTATTCCTGGAAATTATGCTAAACCCATGTAAGTTATATTTAGAAGAGGAACAAATTACCTTTGCATTGATGCTAATAACGTCGATGTACGTGGTCAGATGACAGTGTTACAGCCTAATAAATACAGGGATCCCTCATTTTTAATTGTGGGTAGTGTAACTTTAATCAAGCTAGAGATCGTAGTTACAGTTCAATACAGGCAAATATTTGCACGAGATTATAGTTGTTGTAAAGGATAGTGCCAACAATTGCTGACAATGATTAGATAGTATTTAGCGTGTAAAATTGGCCATTACTTTTGTAATTTAAATTCTGGGGCCATATTCGGATAACTTACGAAAACCTGAAAGCCGGTGCGCCTGAACCAACTTTAAATGGAAGGTGCTTACACCTAAGAAGATTTGCGGATTTGATACTACAATATTCATAGATGAGAAAAATCAAAATACAAGAAAAAATAAATCGCGGTCAAAGTTCACATTTTTATTTTTTTTTGGTTTTCAGGATTTCGCATGGAATTCAAAAGCCCTATCGAAATGGGAATGGGACTTAAGAAAATGTTGTAGAGAATTTTTATTGTTACAACATTTTCTTTAGTCCGATTTCGATAGGAGTTACGGTGAAAACCTAGAAACCCCTAAAAATGTAAGAAATACTCGTATATATGCAAAATGGTCCTTTTGTCCATTACGAAATAATGAAAATAATATATAACGTGTCGCAAATATATATGGCAAAAACCAAAAATCCTTTGCAATTCCATTTTCCAAATTAAAAACATTTTTTGCGAGCACATCCACAAGTTTTGGCATAGAGGTTAAGAAAAAAATTCTGGTTTCAAATCTGTTTGCGTTCACAAATTTGGACAATGCGCGCAAATGTTATAGCGGTTTTTATACTCAAGAAAAGAAAAAATATTTAAAAGTGTCTTATTTGTTGTTATGAGAAAATTTATGCATAAATCGTTAACAGCATTGCCATATCTATTAGTAGATGTTTAAATATGTACTAAATTTATTTTTATTTTCGCGAAAAATCCACAGATAATAAACAAATCTTGAATCAAATCCAAATTATCCTGACCCTGTCCGCACAAACCTCTAAAAAATAAATTCAAAATATCTACAGAATCTTGACAATGCGTAGAAAAATATGAAACCATATTTATAGAGATTGGGTACCTAAATGGCATATTATAGCAACAACAAAAGAGAAAAACTTATTGTTGGAAAATATTTTTGCAAATATATTTTTTGCTAAAAATCCCATACAATAACATTGTGTGTAATTTTTTGTGTCATAGAAAATTAACCACATTCTGACACCGCAGCGTGATAGAAGACTAAAAATAAGAAGACACGTGTCTCGGCGTTTTTCCCTGTTACTTCGAATTTCGCGGTTATGGGCCCCCAAAGACCTGAGGCCTTGATGTGAAAAAGAACCATTTTTTCAGGCTCATATCTTCTAAACCGCTAAGAATTTTGGTTTATTCGTGGAGGCATAGTTGTAGCTGTCATCTCAAAGAATAATAATTGTGAAGACATAAAATCCATTCAACCTTATCTTCAAGGTCAAAATCGTTAAGGTCAAGTTTCCGTTATAATTTTTTCTCAAATTTTGGCCTACAGATATCAAATCGATCAAAACTGAATCAAACAACCAACTACAAAAATGTACCTTAGATCTCCATAAACAACTTTCTTGAACATACGAACCATGTAGAAATGGTTCTTAAAGGTCAAAATAGCAAAACAAATGCAATTTTTATTTTCTTTTTTCGGTTTCTGCTCCATAGAAATTAAACCATTCAAAATTCAAGAAAACATTCAGCCACAATAATTTAGCGAATATATCAGTATACAACTTTGTGGAACATCAGAGCCCACTACGAACTGTTCTTAAAGGTCAAAATAGCAAAAAACTTTAGAAAATATTCGATTTTTATACTTTTTTCTCCGATTCTGGTCCATAGATACCGACCCGTTCAAAATTCAAGAATACAAGCAACTACAAAAATTTACCTAAGATCGGTTTGATCGGTTTGATATCTGTAGGCCAAAATCTGAGAAAAAAATATAACGGAAACTTGACCTTAACGATTTTGGCCTTGAAGATAAGGTTGAATGGATTTTATGTCTTCACAATTATTATTCTTTAAGATGAGAGCTACAACTTTGCCTCCACGAGTAAACCAAAATTCTTAGCGGTTTAGAAGATATGAGCCTGACAAAATGGTTCTTTTTGACATCAAGGCCTCAGGTCTTTGGGGCCCATAACCGCGAAATTCGAAGTAACAGGGAAAAACGCCGAGACACATGTCTTCTTATTTTTCGTCTTCTATCACGCTGCGGTGCCAGAATGTGGTTAATTTTTTTCGTGTCGCACAGTGTAATTAATGTGTACTGCTAAAACTTCACCAAGGAATATGGTTTACCAACGTGAAAGCTTATTTGCTTACTGTGATAACTTATATGGATAGGAAATTAAGAGTAATATTGAAATTACAATCATTTAAAAAAATGTGGAAATTAGTTAAAATCAGTTGATGCGCATCTGTTCTGTTCTTGGATACAGCGAATCAATTTCTGTCGATGTTTCACTCAGCGGTCAAATGTACACAACGCAAAAAAACCTTAAAGTGGTTCAAAATCGCGCAATTTGCGTACGATTTTGAAATATATACACACATTTCAATTAGATTCTTCAAGAACCGCGGATGTGCCTACACATTCTATTTTTGGTATAAAACCTATATTACTCGCGAATCTCTGTAATTTATGACACGCGTTTTCGCACATATTATAATCGCGTATAAAGGATTCCATTTATGTAAACAATTTTAAAGAAAATCACGGTTTCATACGCCGATTTGTCAAAATACATTCTTGGCGATTTTCATATTTCCAAGGTATCTATATCCGCGGTTTTAGTGGATGGATTCGAACGCGCAAGGTCTTATTAAATCCGTCGAGTATAAAAAACTAAATCCACACGGGGTACAAAGGAAATTAAATGGCGCTTGTAAATTTTGATCGCAAAAAAAAGGTTTTTTAAAAAAATTCACGCATCAAATATTGGCCTTTAGACTCCAATTACTAGGATGCTGTAAGGAGCACACTCATGAGATATGCATTAAACGACGTAAAATCATGAGTTCTATAACCCTATTATGAGTTTTGAATATTAACTTGTTGCGCGTCCAAATTATTAAAAAATTCAAGAAATTCCGAAATTCCGGCTTTAAAATGTCAGCATCAATTTTAGGTGGATGCAGTGGATATATCGAATAATGAGACACTAGTGTCATATTGTCCATGAAGTATTCTTTGAGTCTTTCTTTGGGCATATGTCTATAAAATGTAAGGTTAAGCCAGAAATCGGAAGGGGGCATAAAAAAACTTGTTTGCTTCAACCCATTTTTACCTATTTTTCTACATTTATGTTAACACAGCTTCCACGTAAATTAATTTTAATGGTCGACCTTATGGGGTTCCTCCTAAAACACTTCATTTTAAAGAATTTCAATCATACTATATAGAATACGTTAACAGTTCGCGAATTCTAAATGGGTGAAACTCGGATTCATCGATTGTAAAACATTTTTGGTTTTTGCCATATACGTACATAAACATATTCCCACAACACCCCTAGGAACAAGGGATACTTCGTAATTATATAAATTCCGCGGAAGGTCTTGACCGGTTTTAATATGGCAAAGCCCAGGACTCCTTCCTCTTTCATCTCAAGTGGACACTGACCTCCCCGTGGTGTCACCTCGGGAGCTGCCTTTAAAGCCCGTTAAAGAACGATAAAAACTTGGGCTGGCCGTTGGGCTAATAACTCACCCCGTCAAAACAGCTTACTATGAAAAAACAAAGAAAAAGAAGAAAAACAAACCCCTCTAAAGTTGACGACCCCCGCAAACGTATTAAGGAATATGATCTGCGAATATGCACCTGCACCATGTACTTAATAAGTACAAAGCTGATATAATCGCCTTACAGGAAGAGCGATGGAATCGGGCAGACGTAAAGATCAGAAACGATTACGCAATGTATTATAGCTGCCATGAAACGAAATATGACTTAGGTTTTGGATTTATGGTAAACCGTAGTCTTAAAAATCTCATATCCAGTTTCAGTCCACTTGATGAGATAATTGCCACAATCCGTATAAAAGCAAAGTTTTTTAACATCAGTCTCATCTGTGACCCTGCTCCGACCGAAGAGAAAGACGAACAGACCAAGGATATATTCTACGAGCGCCTAGAGAAACCATATGTCCGCTGCCCTGGCAATGACATTAAGATTGTTCTAGGTGATTTTAATGCTTAAATTGGTCGGCAAGTTCAGCCTTCATGAGATAACATCCGACAACGGAATGAGGCTGAATGATTTTGCAGCGGCAAAGAACATGGTAGTGAGCAGCATCAGGTTCCAACACCTCGACATACACTAGGCCACGTGGATACCCCCATATGAGAAATCAAGAAACCAGATTGATCATGTTGTGATAGATGGAAGACACTCGTACATTGTGTTAGATGTTCCTGAAAAACTAATTCGACTATGCAGGATAACATTGGCTGATACAAGATCAGCAGTTTAAATAGAAAAGAACGTCTCCGAGCCTTTCAACACAAAACGAGGTGTCAGACAAGGTGACAGTCTATCGTGTGAACCATGTAACATCTTACTGGAAAATGAAGAATAATATTGGATAACAGATGCTACTTTGGTCTAAAAAACAGTTTAAAAGCCAAACCACCTCTCGTCAAAGAAAACTTACACTCTACCAGACACTGATACTACCCGTACTTATGTATGGATCTTAAGCATGGGTACTTGCGAAAGCAGATGAGGTAGAACTTGGTGTGTTTGAGAGAAAAATTCTTCGAAAGATTTATGGACCAATATGCGTTGACGGTGAATACCGACGTCGTATGAACCACGAGCTATACCAGCCGACCGACATCGATATAGTAAAACGTATCGAACTACAACGATTGCGTTGGCTTGGCTATGTCAGCAGGATGGATAAAGATGCCCCCGCCAAAAAGGCATTTGAATACGAGCCACTAGACGGTATACGCCCCAAGGGAAGGCCAAAACTCCGATGGAAAGACCAAGTTGAAGAAGATATCACAAAACATTGTATCCAATATTGGGGAAGTAAAGCAAACGATCGGTGCGTTTGGAAATCTATTCTTAGTTCGGCTTATGGAACTAGACGTTCTGTTTAGTATAAAAGCTATCTAAAAGAAAATGAAAAAAAACTTTAAGCTAGCCGGAAGGCTATAAGTCTTATAACAATGGGGGATAGAACTATATAGAACAACACATTAAAGTTTATAGGATAAAGATATACCACCCGCCTGTGTAAATTTAAACTTTAATCTATAGACGGATCGAAAACAGATACACTACAAAAATCCTTTTCACCAAAAATTTTGTATTTATTGGGTTTCCAGAATTTTGTGTCCATTTTTAGACAAAATACCGACAAAAATATCAATTTGAATTAAAACTCAAAAGGAGGTACCTGAAGGAATGTACCATGTCCATTTTGAAACTGGATCTTGTTTTGTGGGACATTCCTTTCGATAGATATCGCGAACACCAGTCATTCATTTGGTCAATTTAGAGCTTTCCTAACATTATGTCATGGAAAACAAAATATCGCTGTAAACAGGATCACAAAGAGTACCTTCGGTTAAAATTTCTTAAGAATACTTAAACAGACTTTAAATTGCACTTAAAGAAAAATGGTGAACTTTTGTGAAGAAGGTACCGTAAACAGTGGATCTATATGACCCATTTTCCACTAAGTTTGGACAAAATGAGATCCGAAGTAAGGACCAAATCGGTTGACCCGTTTAAAGGATATTGCACGCAAAATGTTAGCAAAAATGTTTAAACTTTTGTGGGGGAGGAATCGGAGGAAGTGATCCGATAAGAACCACTTTTTAAACTTTATCTATGATTCGCAGATGACCCATTTTCTACTAAGTTTGGTCAAAATGAGATCCGAATTTTGGACCAAATCGGTTGCTCCGTTTAAAGGATATTGCATGCAAAATGTTAGCAAAAATGTTTGAACTTTTGTGAGGGAAGTGACCGATAAAAACCACTTTTTAAACTTTATCTAAGATTCGCAGAAACATTACGATATCCTAATTTGGACCAACGCGGTATATTTTTTTGAATGATGTTCTGCGTGTGTGCCACTATATGAGGTGGTCGTAAACGGTTTTTGCAACATTGGTACCTGGAGCAATGGACCAATAAGTTGGTCCACGTCTGGTAGAAATATTACAATGTGCAAAGAATGGGCCAAATCGATTCGAACCAAATTTTGGGAATCGTAATATTTTGACCAAACTTAGTTTAAGTTCGAATATGGGCCATGTCGGTACCTCCCCACAAAAGTTCAAAATTTTCCTGTAAAATGGTGGGGTACCTCCTACACAAAATTCGGATAAAGTGATGATTAAGAGCTCCTCTCGGAATTTTTTTCATTCGGTTGTCTTTGCGGCTCCATTTACAAGCGTACAATTTTTTTCTTGCGCAAGTCCATACTTCCTGAGATATTGGAGTAAAAGCTCCAAGAAACCCGCACCAACCAAATGGCAAATCCGCCAGATAATTCTCGCAGGGAATTTCGGATTGGTGCAGACTTTGCATATCGTATTATTTCATCCAGTAATGTATCATGTTGGAATATGGACTATATTAGTCCACTCTTTCGGGTACCTCTCACACAAAATTCGGGTTAAGAGCACCTCTCGCACCGTTTTGATTGATCCACGTCTGGTAGAAATATTACCATATGCAAAGTATGGACCAAATCGATTCGAAACAAATTTTGGGTATCGTAATATTTTGACCAAACTTAGTTTATGTTCGCAGATGGGCCATATCGATCCACTCGGGTACCTCCCTCACAAAAGTTCAAAAATTGTCTGTAAAATTTGGTCCAAACTTTGCACATCGTATTATTCCTTCTAGATATATGTAGATCGGGTTCGAATATGGACTATACAGTGATTTGGTATAGCCCCACATTACGGTGTATACAGGTTTTTAAACAAACTCGTGATACGAAATCAATATATTTTATATACGGCATAGTTATTGTGTTTGGTTTTTTTGTCAGTGGCTGAGGGTATATCTCCGTCAGCACAGATGACTGATACTTTCTTACTTGTTTAAATTAACATAATCTATAAAGCCCAATTTTGCAAGTTTTCCTTTTTATTAAAAGACCCGTTTCACAAATAAATGATAACCGGTTTCCCACACCAATTCTTACTCAAAATTCCTTGCGGCAAGGTAAGTTCAAATAAATTCTCATTTAAGGCAATTATGGTGTTAAGCAAGAAAATTATTTAATATCTTACTTGAAATTCAATAAATGTTGCCTTAAGAATTTACATTCGTATGGCTGGGTTGTTTTTATTAGACAATACATTTGTGTACGTGTGACTGTGTGTGTTATTAATGCATTTCCGTTAGAAAGTGGTGCCGGGGTGAATGTAAACATTAGCTTTTATTATATGAATTGTGTATACTTTAAGTCCTTTTTATTCAACATCCACTCGACAAAACCCATTTGCCTTTTATTTACTAATACATCCCAACAACCCTAAAGCAGCAACAACAACAAACAGAAAACCGTCAGGACGTTGGTGACAATCAACTCGTATTGTTTATTAAACAAAAGTACCATTTGGGGCATAACGATATCGTCGCTTATGTTAAGCTATTTAAATTTCACGTTACATTTCAAACATACCGCCATGGCAACAACAAAAACTACAACAACGACAGCATTATGGTCATACGCTTTTAGTTTGATGTCGTTGCTTTTACATTTCCGTTTCCGTAAATGTTCATGCACCATTGTTGTATTTCTTGTTGTTTCTTTTGCTGTCTCATTTACATTTCATAACTAAAGTACGGTTATTAGAAGTAGTTAGGATTTAGCTTTATTTCAGTGTTGTTGTAGTTATTTAACTTAATTAAGTGTAAAAGGTATTAAATGTTATATAAGCAACAAACAGAAAAAACAGTTTTTACTGGACCACAAGAAAATAATAATATTTGGAAAAAAAATTACCCAATTGAAATATTCGTAGATACTTAGGAAGAGAGCAATTTGACTTGAATTTTTTGGAACATAACATACTAAATGGTCATACGCTGTATTTAAATTAAGACACTATCTCTGACTTGGTTGCCTAAAATATTATAAATATAAGAACAAATTTTTTATCATTATTATTGATAAAAGTCGTCGCAAATACATTAATTTTTAAATCAAGAAGATTAGCTGCGCCTCTACTTGTGCATCCAGGTTGACATTAGATAAACTACAGCGAATGGGAAGCCTAAGACTGCAAAATTTATTCAACGACAATCGAAAAGAATACAAAATGTATAGGTAATTCTGAGTGAAATCAGACACTTTTGCAAAAAGTGGTTTTTGATTTCCTTTATTTTTTGCTGTGTTGATGCTGCTCCTCAGTAAAACATTTCAGTATATTTTCAAATTCTTTAGAACAAAGGTTCCAGAGATATCGCGCTTTGAAAAACTCGAGTTCTTTAAAAACTACATGCAAAGAAATACTCATAACATTTTTAACATTGGTCCAAATATAAAACAAGTAACAGGTGCTTAATTTCGACCGGGCCGAACTTTTTATATCCTACACCATAAAATATTATTAACTAAATTGGAATAATTAGTTCCAATTCCTGGTGAAAGTGTGGGGCACGGAAAATTCCTGTTGGGGAAGAAAGGCCTTGGTGGGAATATTAGGAACCCCAAAGGACAGATCCGCCGTGAGTCGAACTTCCGCGTTATGGCGTGATGAAGTTTTTGCTAGAGACCCTGTTATATCTTTGTTCACTGTTGCTTTAGCTTATCTTTGAGATTACATTTCTTTAGTCGAATCGAATGAGGATTATTTTAGTAGAGCACTTCGACCTTCTAACTCGCTTCCTTCAATGTCCTTTTCGTCCTTTATTTTAAGAGCCGCTATAAAAATACCACAAGACGAAGTTTTTCAGCTTCGAAATGTTCTGCAAAAATGTTGCTCAGAAAATTTTAGGTACGGCTCTCATTGATAACTAATCGATTTTGTGGCGTTTTCGTGGTCGTTTTGTGCATTTACCCTGTTTTTGTTCAAAAAAATACTATATTTTGGTTTTTCAATATTCGTTGCAGAACATACAAATCCACAAAACACAGTTTTTTCTGAGCAAACAGGGGAAAATGTCAAAAATGATTAAAAACGCGACAAAATCGATTAGTTGTCAATGAGAGCCGTACCTATAATTTTCTGAGCGACATTTTTGCAGAACATATCGAAGCTGAAAAACGTCATCTTGTGGTACTTTTATAGCGGCTCTTAAAAAAAGGACGAAAAGGACATTGAAATAAGCGAGTTAGAATGTCGAAGTGCTCTACGAAAATAATCCTCATTCGATTTGACTAAAGACATGTAATCTCAAAAATAAGCTAAAGCAACAGTGAACGAAGATATAACGCTAAATCCTGATGCCTTATAGGGTCTCCAGCAAAAACTTTATCACTCCATAACGCGGAAGTTCGACTCACGACGGATCTGTCCTTTGGGATTCTTAATACACTCACCAAGGGCTTTCATCTCCAAAAGGAATTAGCTCTGTCCCATAATTTGTGTTCACAGTGTTATATAATCTAACACGTAAAAATGTATCAGTCGGCTTTGCTGACAGAGATACACCCTCAGCCTGTGTGTATTGAAATACTTTTGTTTTCAAAAAAAAAAAAAAACATGGGTTTTCAAAATTTTGGTCGCATGAACCGACAAAAGTATGGATAGGATCTATCTATCGACAGATAGATACCTTTGGTAAAAATGGCCAAAGGATCCTCGAACAGACCCTTAACCATACAACAAATAAGCACCACCTTCATCTAATATTCGAAGAAATATTGCAATATCCAAAGTGTGGACGATCGCAGTATTGGGTTCGAGCTCTCCGGCCACTACATATTCTGCCATAGGGGGTTTTTTCTACAACATTCGGGCTGTTTTCTCAGGGCTGGACTTGGCCCTGAAAAAACTTTTACTGTCGTAATTGAGGCAGCGAATGCAAGTTGCTTCAACAAAAATCAAAGTGATTCGAGAGCTGGTCTTAAAGTGACTTCATCCAAAATTTTGTGTGGGAGGTACCCGAAGGAGTGGACCGATGTGGCTTATCTTCGAACTTAAACAAAGTTTGCACAAAATATTACGTAGGCCACATTTTGGACCGAATCGGCAGATCCGTTCGAGAGTTATCTTGCGCTGCAACCACTACACACGGGTGAATACAAGTTGCTACAACAAAAATCAAAGCGATTCGAAAGCAGGTCCTAAACTAAAATTTTCCGAAATTTTGTGTGGGAGGTACCCGAAGGAGTGGACCTCATCTAAGTCTGGTAGAAATTTCACGATGTGCAAAGTATGGATCAAATCGGTTATTTCCTTCAAGAGTTATAGTGCCCACACATTTTCCGAACATTTCCAAACTTTTGTGGAAATGTACCGGAAGGAGTGGATCGATATAACCCATCTCCGAACTTAAACTAAGTTTGGGCAAAATATTACGAAAGCCAAAGTTTGGACCGAATCGGTTGATCGGTTCGAGCAAATTGTCTGAAACACATTTCGTCCAAACATACTTGGGGTCAAAAACCATTATTTCGATGAGGCACATTTTGCCCGTATGAAAGTGTATATGGTAAATAACAAAAATATTTTACAATCGATGAATCCGAGTTTCGCCCTTTCAGAATTCGCGAACTGTTAACATATTCTATAAAGTATGACTACAATTCTTTGAAATGAAGTGTTTTAGGAGGGATCCCATAATGTCGACCATTAAAATTAATTTTCGTGGAAGCTGTGTTGGCATCAATGTAGAAAAATTTGTAAAAATGGGTTGAAGCCAACAAGTTTTTTTATGTTCCCATGCGATTTCTGGCTTAACCTTACATTTTATAGACCTATTCCCAAAGAATGGATCACAGAATACTCCATGGGCAATAAGATAACTGTGTGTGATTTTTTGATATATCCACTACATCCACCTAAAATTGATGCTGACATTTTGAAGCCGGAATTTCGGGGTTTTTTGAATTTTTTTAATAATCCGGACGCGCAGAAAGATAATATTCCAAACTCATAACATGATTATAGAACTCGTGATTTTACGTCGTTTGGTGCATATCTCATGAGTGTGCTCCTTACAGCATCCTAGTAATTGGAGTCGAAAGGCCAAAATTTCATGCGTGAATTTTCTTACAAAACATATTTTTTGCGTGTAAAATTTACAACTGTCATTTAATTTCCTTTGAAACCCGCGTGATTTTAGTTTTTTACGCGACGGTTCTAATGAAGCCTTCCGCGATCGAATTCATCTACTAAAACCGCGGATATAGATACCTTGAAAATCGGTAAATCAGCAAAAATATATTTTGACAAATCCGCGTACTAAACCGCGATTTTCTTTAAAATTTTTTGCATTAATGGAATCATTTACTCGCGATTATAATATTTGCGAAAACACGTGTCAAAAAAAAAAAAAACAGAGATACGCGAGTTATATGCTTATTTCGCCAAAAATTGAATGTGGAGGCACATCCGCGGTTTTTGAAGAATCTATTTAAAATAGGTGTATATTGACGTATTTTTGATGGGCGCTGATGAAACCGGATGCGCATCAAAATCGTATGCACATTGCGCGACTTTTACCAACTTTAAGGTTTTTTGCAGTGCATGATGCAACTGGCGGCACAAAATGGCCGCTGAGTGAAACATCGAAATATGCAAAAATATTGAAAGAGATTGATTCGCTTTATCCAAAATCGGATGCGCATCAACTGACTTTAACTAATTCGCGAGTTACAGGCTTTTTAATTTTCATATCTTTTAAATGATAGTAATTTCAATATTACTCTTAATTTCCTATCCTTATAAGTAATCACAGTAAGCAGTTAAGCTTTCACGATGGTAAACCATATATTTTGAGAAAGTTTTAGCAGAATACTTTAATTTATGTATTAGATTTTAGCGAAATAGTTGGATAACTCTCAAATATTTTTTTCTAATTTTTCGAAACAAACCAAAAAATATATTTGTAACAATAGTTTCTCTTTTGTTGTTGTTATAATATGCAATTTATAAAGCCAATGTTTATAATTTTGGTTTCACATTTTTTTACGCGTTGTCTAGCTTCTGTACGTATTTTTAATTTAGTTTTTAGAGGTTTATACGGACTCTGAGTTAGTATAATTTGAATTTATTGCCAGATTTTTATACCCTACACCACTATGTGGAAAGCGAAATATTCGTCGGAGACCCCCAATGTGGTATACCAATCTTCACATCTCGACGAGATTTTGCGATTTTGAGATGTGTGTCTGTCCGTCCGTCCGTCCGTGTGTCCGTCTGTCCCTTATAAATTGTAATCAAACTCCAGGCCGCAATTATGGACCGATCGTCACGAAATTTGGTATGGAGGTCGGTTTCACATCAGAATAGATCGCTATTTAATTGGTGATGATCGTGAAATATTTAGCGGGTGAAATGGACCAAAAACAAAATTTTTATCCGATTTTGTAGCTGCTCTGTAGGTCGCAATAATAGTCCGATCGCCTCGAAATTTTAAATAAAGTAAGAGTATATGACAAAGAAGAAGCTTGCAATTTGAGATGACGATCAGATAATATTTAGAGGGTTAAATGGAACAAAACTTTTGTGTGAAATTTATGAAAAATTTTAATATACAGCTTATATCTTTATTCCTGGAAGAGACATTCCGGGCAAGTAAGCTACACTTGGAAGACGATCTCTTGACGTTTCCATTGATGTCAATTATATTGATTTACGTGCTCAGATAACAGAGTTTCAGCTTAATATATCCAGTTATTTGTTTGTAATGAATCACCCTAGAGGTCGCAATTATAGCTCAATAGTCACGTAATTTTGCACGATGTAAGAGTTTAGGTCTAAGAACATGCCCACAATTTCGAATGACCCTCTCATATTATGTAGTGGTTTAAATGGACCATTACTTTTTTATGAAAAATATAAAAATTTTATTTTTGATCTATATTTAAATTCCTGGATGGCATATACCGGCAAGGTAGTCTACATATGGGAAAATAACTACTGACATTTCCCCTGATGCAAATTGCAATTATGTGTCTGCTAGATAACGGGCCTACTGCTTAATATATAATGGGTTTTGTGTAGAGTACTATAATTTCCTCCCATACTACAAATTGTCTCTATCATGACAGAGAAATTTTCAGTTCAGTTGTCCAATTAGATTTTTATACAAATATTGCAGCATGGTTTCTCCTCGCCACCTATTCTATTCTAGTACTTAGGGTAAAGGGGATACATACAAAATACGACAAAAGATATTTCTCATCGAAATAATGGTTTTGGACCCCAAGTATGTTTGGACGAAATTCGTTGGAGTCAATTTAGCCCTGCACGTTCATCTGTCTCAATCAATGTCTAGCTGGCTGGTGCGAATCAAACCAAAGTTAAACTTTTTTTCGAAAAATTGTGTAAACGATATCTGGCGAAGTGAGCAATCGATATGGTCCAAACTTTCCATTCATTATTATTCGGGTACCTCCCACACAAAAATCGGAAAACTCAAATTTGAAAGTCCTCTCGAATCGTTTTGAATTTTTTTCTGCAGATCGTTCTTGCGTCCCCTTTACGATGGTACAATTGCAATGACAAGTCCATACTTCCTGAGATTATGCCCGAAAAGCTCCAAGAAACCCTGAAAAACAAACAAGAAACTCTCAAGGGGATTTTCTGATTGGTCCAAACTTTGCACATCGTATTATTTCATTTGAAGGTTTTTTCACGGTCCCTATTGCAACGGTACAATGTTTCTGGGGTAAGTCCATACTTTCTGAGATAACGGTCCAAAATTTAAAAAACCCTGTCGGCTCAAAGTAAAATTAAAAATCCAAAAAATAATTTTCAAACTTTTTCAAAAATCTGAAGTTAGCTTACTAAAATTGATTTGGTAGAGTCCCACATTACTATACATACATATTCCACGTATTTTGAAGCAAACTCGTGATGCAAAATCAATATATTTATACCCTCAGCCTTTAGGCTAAAGAAGGTATTTACACTTTGATACGACCAAAAATGTGCCTCATCGAAATAATGGTTTTAGACCCCAAGTATGTTTGTACGATATCCGTTTCAGACAATTTTGAGTAGATCTAACAATGTCCGTCCGTCTGTCTGTCTGTCGGTCTGTCTGGCTGGCTGGTGCGCACGATAACTCTCGAACGGATCAATCGGTTCGGTTCAAATTTTGGGTATCGAAATATTTTGTCCAGATTCGATTTAAGTTCGAAGATGGGCCATATAGGTCCACTCCTTCAGGTACCTCCCCCACAAATGTTCAAAAATTGTCGCAAAACTTGTGCGCACGATAACTCTTGTAGGGAATAACCGATTTGGTCCATACTTTGCAAATAGTGTAACTTCTACCAAACTTAGATTAGGTTCCAATATGGACTCAATCGGTCCACTCCTTCGGGTACCTCCCACACAAAATTTCGGAAAAGTTCAGTTTAGGACCTGGTCTCGAATCGCTTTGATTTTTGTTTACGCAAGTTGTATTCGCTGTCCTCTATACGACCCTGTAAGTTTCATTAGCGGCAAGTCCATACTTCCTGAGAAAATAGCCTGAAAGTTACAAAAAACCCTATAACACCGTGTGTAGAGGTTGGAGCGCAAGATAACTCTCGAACGGATCTGCCGATTCGGTCCAAAATTTGGCTTTCGTAATATTTTGTCCAAACTTAGTTCAAGTTCAAAGATGGATTATATCGGTCCACTCCTTCCGGTACCTCCCCCACAGAAGTTCGAAAATGTTCGGAAAATTTGTGCGTACGATAACTCTTGAAGGGAGTAACCGATTTGGTCCATACTTTGCACATTATGAAATTTCTACCAGACTTAGATGAAGTTCTAATATGGACTCAATCGGTGAACTCCTTCGAGTACCTCCCACACAAAATTTCGGAAAAGTTCAGTTTAGGACCTGCTCTCGAATCGCCTTGGTTTTTGTTGTACCATCTTGTATTCACTGTCCCCTATACGAAGGTACAAGTTTCCTCAGGGGCAAGTCCATACTTCCTGAAAAAATAGCCTGAAAGTTGAAAAACAAACCCTATGACACCATGTTTATGGGTGGAAGCGCAAGATAATTCTCGAACGGAAATGCCGGTTCCGGCCAAAATTTGGCCTTCGTAATATTGTTTCCAAACTTAGTTTAAGTTCGTAGATGAGCCATATCGGTCCACTCCTTCAGTTACCTACCCCACAAAAGTTCAAAAATATTCGGAAAAATTGTGGGCACGATAACTCTTGATGGGAATGACCGATTTGGTCCATACTTTACACATTCTGATAATATCTACCAGATATAGATCAGGTTCGAATATGGACTATATTTGTCCACTCCATCCCGTACCTCCCACACAATATTTTGGATAAGTTCACTTTAAGACCTGCTATTGAATCACTTTGATTTTTGTTGGAGCAACTTACATTCGCTGTCTCAATTACGATGGTAAAAGTTGTTTCAGGGGTAAGTCCATACTTCTTGAGAAAACAGCCCGAAGGGTGTAAAAACCCCCTATGGCACCCCATGGTCTATGTCGGTCCATTCCTTTAAGTACCTTTTCAGCAAAACTTTTGAACTTTAATCCTAATCAACATTTTTGTCGGTTCATACTAGACCAAAATTTTGAAACCCCCTAAATACATAAGTTTTTTGTGAAAAAAGTGTTTCAATTTGCACAGGCTGAGGGTATATCTCTGTCGGCAAAGCCGACTGATACTTTTTTACTTGTTTTATACGTCATAATAATTTTGTTTGTTTCTTTTTTTGGTCAGAGACTGAGGGTATATCGCCGTTAGCGCAGCTGACTTATACTATCTTCTTTGGTGTGTAATTGAATATGAAAAATGTTGGGATTTATAAATTTGTTTGCATGCAAATTATTTGAATTTCTAACCGTTATTAGTTATTTCTACCGGTATAAAATTTATTTTTTCTATCACAATATATATTCACAATGAACTATTTTCGAAATACCCTGAAAAGCACAAAATTACGTGCATTATCAAACATATGTGAGGTACAAGTGCATGGCTGAAATAATAAAGAAAAAACCGCCGACATTACTAAGGGTTATTTTGCCACCGTTGAAAATTTGATGTGATCAATTCTTAGAGGTTGTGGTGTAGGGTATCACATGGTCGGCCCCGTCCAACTATAGCCTTTGCTTACTAGTTTTTAATTTTTTTGATTTTCCGCGAAAATAAAAACACATTTTGGAAATTTTGGTGCATCTACGGATGGATATCAAATGCTGTTACTGATATATGCTTACTTTTTCTTAATATAAATAAAACAAGTAAAAAAGTATCAGTCGGCTTTGCCGACAGAGATATATCCTCAGCCTGTGCAAATTGAAACACTTTTTTCACAAAAAACTGAAGGAGTGGACCGATATGGCTTATCTACGAACTTAAACTAAGTTTGGAAACAATATTACGAAGGCCAAATTTTGGCCTGAATCGGCATTTCTGTTCGAGAATTATCTTGCGCTTCCACCCATAAACATGGTGTCATAGGGGTTGTTTTTCAACTTTCAGGCTATTTTTCAGGAAGTATGGACTTGCCCCTGAGGAAACTTGTACCTTCGTATAGGAGACAGTGAATACAAGATGTTACAACAAAAACCAAGGCGATTCGTGAGCAGGTCCTAAACTGAACTTTTCCGAAATTTTGTGTGGGAGGTACTCGAAGGAGTTTACCGATTGAGTCCATATTGTAACCTCATCTAAGTCTGGTAGAAATTTCATAATGTGCAAAGTAATGACCAAATCGGTAACTTCCTTCAAGAGTTATCGTACGCACAAATTTTCCGAACATTTTCGAACTTTTGTGGGGGAGGTACCGGAAGGAGTGGACCGATATAATCCATCTTTGAACTTAAACTAAGTTTGGACAAAATATTACGAAAGCCAAATTTTGGACCGAATCGGCAGATCCGTTCGAGGATTATCCTGCGCTCCAACCATTACACGGTGTCATAGGGCTTTTTGTAACTTTCAGGCTATTTACTCAGGAAGTATGGACTTGCCCCTAATGAAACTTACAGCGTCGTATAGAGGACAGCGAATATAACTTGCGTGAACAAAAATCAAAGCGATTCGAGACCAGGTCCTAAACTGAACTTTTCCGAAATTTTCTGTGGGAGGTACCCGAAGGAGTGGACCGATTGAGTCCATATTGAAACCTCATCTATGTTTGGTAGAAATTACACGATGTGCAAAGCATGGACCAAATCGGTTATTCCCTACAAGAGTTATCGTGCGCACAAGTTTTGCGACCATTTTTGAACATTTGTGGGGGAGGTACCTGAAGGAGTGGACCTATATGGCCCATCTTCGAACTTAAATCGAATCTGGACAAAATAATTCGATACCCAAAATTTGAACCGAATCGATTGATCCGTTCGAGAGTTATCGTGCGCACCAGCCAGCCAGACAGACAGACAGACAGACGGACAGACAGACAGACGGACGGACATTGCTAGATCTACTCAAAATTGTCTGAAACGGATATCGTACAAACATACTTGGGGTCTAAAACCATTATTTCGATGAGGCACATTTTTGGTCGTATCAAAGTGTAAATACCCTCTTTAGCCTAAAGGCTGAGGGTATAAAAATATTTTAAAAAAATTAAGTTTCAGTGTTTTATTTAGAAATGCACTTAAAACTAAAAAATAATTTGTCGCTTAGCCTCAATAAATATATTCTTTCTCATGATAGAATCTCTCAAATAAAACGCTTGCCGTTTAATTTTGCCACCATTCATAATTTAAATGCAAGCGTTTTATTTGAGAGAATCCGTCATGAGAAAGAATATATTTATTGAGGCTAAGCGACAAATTATTTTTTAGTTTTAAGTGCATTTCTAAATAAAATACTGAAACTTAATTTTTTTAAATTATTTTTTATTTTTAACTTTTTAGTAAATACATTTTTTTGACCACTGAGAACCCCAAATCCCGAATTACAGTCCATTTGAGCAGAAAATGTAGATTAAAATGCTTGAAATTGGGTGGTACCGTTATATGGAGGCTATATTAAACCTTGACCTACGTCCACAATTTTTAGTGGGGAAGTTCCTGGACTATTGAGAACTCCAAATGCCAAGTTACAGCAAATTCGGGCTAAAAATGAAGACACAATCCTCAAAATACCAGAAGTCGGGTGGTACCGTTATATGGGGGCTATAGGAAAAAATGGACCCATATTGGTTTTGGTTTCATATTCATGTATTGTCATCTAAATCTGAAAAATGTGCAAAGTTTTAGTTCGATTGGTCAACTGCAACCGTGCTAAAAATTAGTTACCAGATTTTAAAAGGGGGTCAAGTTAGACACCGTAAAAGCACTGTAAGAATGGACCAATATTAGTTTTGATTTCATATTCATGTATTGTCATCCAAATCTGAAAAGTGTGCAAAGTTTAAGTACGATTGGTCAACTGCAACTGCGTGAAAAATGAGTTACCAGATTTGAAAAGCAAAATACCGGAAATCGGGTGGTACCGTTATATGGGGGCTATAGAAAACAATGGACCCATATTGGTTTTGGTTTCAGATTCATGTATTGTCATCTAAGTCTGAAAAGTGTGCAAAGTTTTAGTTCGATTGGTCAACTGCAACCGTGTTAAAAATCAGTTACCAGATTTGAAAAGGGGGTCAAGTTAGACACCCTAAAATCACTGTAAGAATGGACCAATATTGGTTTTGATTTCATATTCATGTATTGTCATTCACATCTGAAAAGTGTGCAAAGTTTTAGTCCGATTGGTAAACTGCAACTGTGTTAAAAATGAGTTACCAGATTTGAACTAAACACACACCAAAGCAAGTTAAATAAAACACTGTAATAATAATAAAAATAAGAAATTTTAAAATATTTTTTCTTTATAAGAGGATAAAAACCGATATAACTTTTGCGCGCATCGGCCAATTTCGTGAACGCGAGCAGATTTGAAACCAGATTTTTTTCCTTTAACTCTATACCAACAAGTAAAAAAGTATCAGTCGGCTTTGCCGACAGAGATATACCCTCAGCCTGTGCAAATTGAAAAACTTTTTTCACAAAAAAACTTATGTATTTAGGGGGTTGCAAAATTCTGGTCGTATGAACTCACAAAAATGTTGATTAGGATTAAAGTTCAAAAAATTTGCGGAAAAGGTACTTAAATGAATCGACGGACATAGACAATGGGGGTGCAATAGGGGGTTTTTACAACCTTCGGGCTATTTTTTCAGGAAGTATGGACTTGCCCCTGAGGAAACTTGTACCTTCGTATAGGGGACAGTGAATACAAGATGTTACAAAAAAAACCGAGGCGATTCGAGAGCAGGTCCTAAACTGAACTTTTCCGAAATTTTGTGTGGGAGGTACTCGAAGGAGTTTACCTATTGACTCCATATTGAAACCTCATCTAAGTCTGGTAGAAATTTCATAATGTGCAAAGTATGGAACAAAACGGTTACTTCCTTCAAGAGTTATCGTACTCACAAATTTTCCGAACATTTTCGAACTTTTGTGGGGGAGGTACCCGAAGGAGTGGACCCATATAATCCATCTTTGAACGTGAACTAAGTTTGGGCAAAATATTACGAAAGCCAAATTTTGGACCGAATCGGCAGATCCGTTCGAGAGTTATCTTGCGCTCCAACCTCTACACACGGTGTTATAGGGTTTTTTGTAACTTTCAGGCTATTTTCTCAGGAAGTATGGACTTGCCCCTAATGAAACTTACAGCGTCGTATAGAGGACAGCGAATACAACTTGCGTAAACAAAAATCAAAGCGATTCGAGACCAGGTCCTAAACTGAACTTTTCCGAAATTTTCTGTGGGAGGTACCCGAAGGAGTGGACCGATTGAGTCCATATTGGAACCTCATCTAAGTTTGGTAGAAATTACACGATGTGCAAAGTATGGGCCAAATCGGTTTTTCCCTACAAGGGTTATCGTGCGCACAAGTTTTGCGACAATTTTTGAACATTTGTGGGGGAGGTACCTGAAGGAGTGGACCTATATGCCCCATCTTCGAACTTGAATCGAATCTGGACAAAATATTTCGATACCCAAAATTTGAACCGAATCGATTGATCCGTTCGAGAGTTATCGTGCGCACCAGCCAGCCAGACAGACAGACAGACGGACAGACAGACAGACGGACAGACAGACAGACGGACGGACATTGCTAGATCTACTCAAAATTGTCTGAAACGGATATCGTACAAACATACTTGGGGTCTAAAACCATTATTTCGATGAGGCACATTTTTGGTCGTATCAAAGTGTAAATACCCTCTTTAGCCTAAAGGCTGAGGGTATAAAAATCGTAGATGTGCTCGCGAAAATTTTTTTTAATTTTTTTCAAATGGAATTGCAAAGGAATTTTGTTATTTGCCATATACCCTCCTTAGCAAAAATGCTGAGGGTATAAAAAATGTGTTTAATCGGTGGTACATTTATGAGGGGGCTATTGATAATTTTTCTGTGGAAAAATGTTGTGACTGCAAGGAACTTAAAATGTCGAATTACGGTACTTCCGTCAAACGACGCAGCTTAAACTCTCAAAATTCGAAAATTGGGAGTTACTGTTATATGGGGGCTATACAACAAAACATGGACCTATGTTTACAAGTTTTGGTTGAAAAGTTTCGTAACTGCAGAGAACCTCGAATCTCAAATTCTACCCGTCAAAAATTTTGTCAAAACGCTGAAAATACCGAAAATCGGGAGGTACCGTTATATGGCGTCTTTACCAAAACATGGATCTGTATGGACAACTTTTAGAAGCTTCAAATGTCAAATTACAACAAGTTTGGCCAAGAAATAAAACTAAAATTCTCAAAGTACCCAAAATCGGCAGGTACGATTATATGGGGCCTATACGAAAAAGTATAACAATATTGATAATTTTTAGTGAGAACGAGTAGTTCGGTCCGTCCGTGTAGCCAAACCCCTTTAAAATATGTACGTGTGTCGACGATTTTTGGTAAAGAAATTTCGTGAACCCTAAATCTCAAATTATAACTAATTCGGTTTAAAACTGTCACATTACAGGTGGTTCGGACAATAAACGTAGCTAAAGTACTTGAATTACTTAAAATAAAAAATGTAGCTAAAACCAAAAAAAAAAAAAACACTACATTTTAAAATATGTTATATCTGCAAAACTACCGGATAGATTTTCATGAAATTTGCAGCAAATGTTCAAAGTTTGCGGTGAACCAGCTATGTGTGTCCGTCTGTCCATCTAAACATTGTAATCAAGCTTACTTACTTACTGACTCATTTAGCTGGCCCATTACAGAACATTTCCTCCATAGGCCGGACTAAGAAAAGATCTCCAATACTCTCTATTTGTTGCTTCGCACTCTGGAATGCCGCGCCTTTTCATCTCTTCATCCACTTGTTTGCGCCATCTATTCCTTGGCCTGCCAATTCTGCGTGCACCGCAAAGCGGTTCGTATTTATACACCTTTTTAGCGGGTTCACCTTCGCCCATTCTTATGATATGGCCTAGCCAACGCAATCGCTGCATCTCGATACGTTTAACTATATTGATGTCGTTATATAGCAGATACAGCTCGTGGTTCACGGCACGTCGGTATTCACCGTCAGCGCAGATTGGTCCGTAGATCTTTCGAAGAATTTTTCTCTCAAACACACCAAGCACTGCCATGTCTGCTTGCACAAGTACCCAGACTTCGGAGCCATACATCAGCACGGGTAGTATCAGTGTTTTGTAGAGCGTTTTTTTTTTTTTTTGTTTGACGAGATGTGGCTTGTTTTTTAAATGCTTACTTAAACCAAAGTAGCGTCTGTTTGCCAATACAATTCTTCTTTTTTATTTCACAACTGATGTAGTTTGTTGTGTTTACGGGGGTGCCGAGGTAGACGAAGTCTTTTACTACCTCAAAATTATAGGAACCAACTTCCACAGTTGGTCCGAGCTCAATGGACGCATTGCGCGTCGACACCATCAACTTGGTCTTCTCACCGTTTTACCGCCAGACCCACTTTAGCAGATTCTTCTTCGACATTCATAAAGGTATCGGTTACTTCTTTTACTGATCGTCCCATGATGTCTATATAATCAGCATAAGCAAGTAACTTGTGGCTATTGGTGTAGATTGTGCCACTTCTTTTGAAGTTTGCCTCTCGTATAACCTTTCCTAGCAGGATGTTGAAGAGATCACATGAAAGGCTGTATCCTTGTCTGAAACCTGAAAGAACCTCTCCGAACAGTTGGTACCAAACTTTCCTATTTTAACTGGTGATCTCGTGTCACTTAAAGTCATTTACAAAGCCGGATGAGCATTGCGAAGATACGAAATTCAGACATGGCTTGGAATACCTTTGAACGCAGCGGCTGTCGAAGGCTGCTTTATAATCGATAAAAAGTGGTAGGTGTCGATCTGCATCTCTTGGGTAAACATCTGGTCAATGGTGGACTTGCCAGGTCTAAAGCCGCATTGGTATGGTTTTGAACAGCTCTGCTGGTAAGCCCTCGGCTCCTGCTTATTATTCTTTAGCCGATTTATTGCTGTCTTTACCTCATCATGGATACCAACACTTTTGAAAAATGTTCTTTCCATATCCTGAGCACACTATCTGTATCAGTTACCAAACAAGTAAAAAAGTATCAGTCGGCTTGGCCGACAGAGATATATCCTCAGCCTGTGTATATTGAAACAATTTTTTCCCAAAATACGTATGTATTTAAAGAGTTTTGAAAATTTTGGGCGTATGAAACGACAAAAATGTTGATTAGGATTAAAGAGCAAAAGCTTTACGGAGGAAATACTTGAAGGAATGGATCGACTTTGACCATTATGGAAGTGGATCTTCAGCCACTACATATGGTGCGTGCCAAGTGTGGATTTGCCCCTGAAAAACTTTTACCATCGTAATTGAGGCAGCGAATGCAAGTTGCTTCAATAAAAATCAAAGTGATTCGATAGCAGGCCTTAAAGTGAACTTATCCGAAATTTTGTGTGGGAGGTACCGGATGGAGTGGACAAATATAGTCGATATTTGAACCTGATATATTAGGATGTGTAAAGTATGGCTCAATTCGACCACTCCCATCAAAAGTTACGGTACGACAAATTTTTCCGAACATTTTTGAAATTTTGTGGGGGAGGTACCTGAAGGAGTGGACCGATATGGCTTAGCTTCGAACTTAAACTATGTTTGGACAAAATATTACTACGGCCAAATTTTGGACCCAATCGGCAAATCCGTTTGAGAGTTACCTTGCGCTCCAACCACCTCACACGGTGTCATAGGGGTTTTGTGCAACTTTGAGGCTATTTTCTCAGGAAGTATGGACTTGCCCCTGATGAAACTTGTACCGTCGTATGGGGGGCAGTGAATACAAGTTGCTAAAACAAAAATCAAAGCGATTCGAGAGCAGGTCTAAACTAAACTTATCCGAAATTTTGTGTGGGAGGTACCCGAAGGAGTGGATCGATTGAGTCCATATAGGAACCTCATCTAAGTCTGGTAGACATTTCACGAGTTGCAAATTATGGACCAAATCGGTTGTTTCCTTACCAAAGCCAAATTTTGGACTGAATCGATTGATCCGTTCGAGAGTTATCGTGCGCTCCAGCCAGCCAGACAGACGGACGGACATATTTGTGGTCTAAAACCATTATTTCGATGAGGCACATTTTGCCCGTATAAAAGTGTATATACCCTCGTTAGCATAAATGCTGAGTATGTAATTACCTTGCTGGTCTCTACAGGAGGATGTGCCTGTACCAAAGCCATCAGTTTGATGCTTGACTCTTTGGTAGAATTTTCGGACTTCATTCTGGCTCCTGTTCCATCTCTCTCTTTTTCCTGCGGAAAAGACGTTTCTCCTCTCTCCTTTTCTCCCTGTATCTCTCTCGTGCGCTACGCGTTGCTACGGATTGTAAAGTAGCCTTATATGCCGCATTTTTCCCTTCGGTGGCAGCACGACACTCCTCATCATACCATGGATTCCTTGGTGGAGGTCTCTGGTATCCAAGTATGGATTTTGCGGCTGTTTGCATGGAGTGTGCAATAGTTTGCCATTGCCCTGATATCTTATGGGGATGAGGAGTGCTTTGGTTAAGCAATCGGGCTAGTTGAGTGTTGTATCTGTTCGTACTTTGTTTGCTACGTTTACCCGAGTGCGTACCTTTGCTGCAACTAGGTAGTGGTCCGAGTCTATGTTTGCTCCGCGGAACGAACGCACATCCAACACGAGCGATGAATGTCTTCCATCTATTACAACGTGATCAATTTGATTACTTGTTTTCTGATCTGGAGACATCCAGGTGCCCTTATGGATGTCGAGATGTTGAAATCTGGTGCTGCTAACTACCATGTTTTTTGCCGCTGCGAAGTCTATCAGCCTCATGCCATTGTCAGATGTTTCATTGTGGAGACTGAATTTTCCGACTGTTGGGCCAACGGTATTTTCCTTTAAAATTTTGGCATTAAAATCGCCTAGAATAATTTTAATGTCATGGGCCGGACAACGGTCCTATGTTTCTTCTAAGCGCTCATAAAATATATCTTTGGTATGTTCGTCCTTGTCTTCAGTGGGAGCATGAGCGCAAATAAAGCTGATGTTGAAGAATTTTGCTTTTAATCGAATTCCAGCGAGTCTTTCATTCACTGGGGTGAAGCTGGAGACCAGATGTTTAAGTCTCCGACTAACTACGAATCCGAAACCAAACTCATGCTTTACGCCATAGCAGCTATAATACAGTGAGTCACCTTTGGGTGTTGTTGTGACGCCTTTCCCAATCCATCGTATTTCCTGTATGACAGTTATATCGACCTTGTACTTTTCAAGTAAATCTGCCAGCGCGTAAACTGAATATTCTCTATAAAGAGTGCGAACATTCCAGGTGCAGATTCGCAGATCGTGGTCCTTAAAACGTTTGCGGGGTTCGTCAACTTTAGAGGGGTTTGTTTTTCTTTTCTTTCGTTTTTTCATAGTAGGCTGTTTCTTCTATGGGAGGGTTACTAACCCGACGCCCAAACCCAAGTTTGTAACGTACTTATGGGTGCACGCGCGTCACATTTTAGATCACTACCTTTAACGGGTGTTAAAGGCAACTACCCCAGGTGACTCCACGGGAGGTCAGTGTCCACATGAGATGAAAGAGGGACCAAGATAAATCCTGGACTTTGCCATGTTAAAGCCAGTCAGGACCGTTCCTAGGTATCTTTCATCCCCTACGTCACCCAAGTAACCAAGCTACAAGGCGCAATTTTAATCGGATCGCCAGGAAATTTTTGTGGTTGATGGGGGTCCTAGAGGGGAAGAAGACAATTGATGTTGGTGATGGTCGGATCATATTCAAGGGTTGGAATGGGCAATACAACTTATTTGGAGAAAAAGTCAAGGCTTTATTTTAATGCGAGTATCTCAGCTCCTATTAAGAGTTTTCCAACAGCAAAGTCTGGTAATGAAAGTGGAAACACCTTTACAACAGTGCAAAGTAGGTTGGCGTATTTGGTCAAACAATAAAGATATGGCAATAGTCGCTAATCCAACCCTAGTTCTCATTTTGGATTTCAATTGTAATGTCGAATATCACATCTTTGGATGGTGGTCTTCCAAAAGCAAATCCTGGCTATGATAATTGAGAAACGTTATTTTAGTTATTAAACACAAGGAAACTTATTATTCTATGTTCCTTCAATAGAATATGTGGTGGAGGGTACATATTTTCAAACAACAGGGTTTTTTTCGTGACGCAAAATAGAAGGAGAACCAATTACATAATCCGTTAATCTATAAACTTGTTTCTCCTTTTAATTAGACCCTGAAAATTCAATAAGCAAATAAATAACACATACATACACACTTCTGTAATTTCCAAAGCATTTTCATTACAAACAAAAAGATCTTCAAATTTGTATTTAATTTACCCCCTCATAAACATTGGACCAATTCCTGGACTGTAAAGTTCATTTCACCAAAGTAAACTGATAAAAGATAACTTTTCCAATTGTTGGCTTTAGGTTAATTGGGGAAAGTTTTTTTTTTTGTTTTTGTTTTTTCTCACGCATGAAAAACACTCTCTTTTGAACACAATTTTTAATAATTAACACATAAATATTAAAGAAAATATTATTTTGAAAATGGGGGGTCGAAAACAGATTTATTTCTTAATGAGCGAAGCTTTAAATTCAATTTTCAGCAATAAGGGCGTTAAGTGTGGACGAAAAAGAAAGAAAGCAATTTAAAACAATTATTTTTGGCAGCTTTTAGCAAAGTTTTGCCTTACAGGTAAAAAGTTTACCTTTGTTAAACAAGTTGGTCCAATTATTTTATTTGATATTAAAATTAAAGAAAAAAAAAACAAGTAAAAAAGTGGCTCTGCCGACAGATATATACCCTCAGCCACTGTGGAGTAAAACAGATCGATTGTATTTAAGGTCTCTTCAGAATTTTGTTGCTCTTTTTGGACATTTGAACTTGCCGACAAAAATGTGGATTAGGAATTATCTGCACTAAGACACAAATGTTGAACTTTTGTGTGGGAGGTACCCTTAGGGAGGACCGATATGGGCTATTTCAGAAGTTAAACTAAATTTTGACAAAATATTAGGAGATCCAAAGTTTGGACCAAATTTGTTGCCCCATTCAAGTGATATCATCATCCTAGCATTTAAGTGACATTCTTTAAATATTGGGGAGAAGTACCGGAAGTTGTGGACCGGTATTGCCCCATAAAACTAAGTTTGGTTATAATATGACGAAGACCAAATGTTGGACCAAATCGGTTGAACAGTTCGAGAGTTATCGTGCTCTCCGACCGCCACGTATGGTGACATAGGGTTTTTATACCCTACACCACTATGTGGTAAGGGGTATTATGTGTTAGTGCATTTGTATGTAACATACAAAAGGAAGCGAGATAGACCCATAGTTCCTTCTAGGAATATACATAGAATCACTTTCTGAGTCGATTTATGCATGTCCGTCCGTCCGTCCGTCCGTCCGTTCGCAACATACAGGTCGCATTTGTTGACCGATTTCGCTGAAAATTGGGGAATACCATTTTTTTAGCCGTCGGAAGATCAAGTTCGAAGATGGGATATATCAGTCCACGTTTTGGTATAGCCCCCATATAACGGTACCCCCCGATTTACGGTATTTTGACGTTTTCAGCTACATTTTCAGACCGATTTGGCTATAATTTGACATTTAGGGTTCTTAAGTGTCAATAAACATATATAACAAAACTTGTGGATATAGGTCCACGTTTTGGTATAGCCCCCATATAACGGTACCCCCCGATTTGCGGTATTTTGACGTTTTTAGCTACATTTTCAGACCGATTTAGCTATAACTTGACATTTAGGGTTCTTAAGTTTCAATAAACTTATATAACAAAAGTTGTGGACATAGGTCCACGTTTTGGTATAGCCCCCATATAACGGTACCCCCCCAATTTACGGTATTTTGACGTTTTTAGCTACATTTTCAGACCGATATAGCTATAATTTGACATTTAGGGTTCCTAAGTGTCAATAAACTTATATAACAAAAGTTGTGGACATAGGTCCACGTTTCGGTATAGCCCCCATATAACGGTACCCCCCGATTTACGGTATTTTGACAGTTTTAGCTACATTTTCAGACCGATGTAGCTATATTTTGACACTTAGGGTTCTTAAGTGTCAATAAACTTATATAACCAAACTTGTGGACATAGGTCCACGTTTTGGTATAGCCCCCATATATTTTTCCGCCGATTTGGCGTATTTGCTGCACCAAACACGCTATATACGTCCGATTTTGATGAAATTTTGAATGTGTAACTGAATTCGGTCTCAAAATAAATGTCCCAAACTACATCAAAATCGGTTCATATTTGGATATAGCTCCCAAATATATTTTCGGCCGATTTGACGTATTTGCTGAAAACACGCTATTTACGTGCAATTTTGATGAAATTTGGAATGTGTGACTGAATTTAGTCTAGAAATAAGTGTAACAACTTATATCGAAATCGGTTCAGATTTGGATATAGCTCCTATGTATATTTTCGCCCGCTCTGTCTAATTTTGATGAAATTTGGGATGTGTATATATATGTATATAAATCAGTTCAAATTGATACATATCTCCTATATTTTACATATTCACAGTGGTGTAGGGTATCATATAGTCGGCCCCGCCCGACTATGATCCTTTCCTTACTGGTTTTTATATGGATTTGCCCTGAAAAAACTTTTACCGTCGTAATGGAGTTAGCGAATGCAAATCGCTTCAACAAAAACACTGTGCAACATTTTTAAGGTGATCTTGTGCAAACAATTCGAACTGAGGATTTTTTGAAATTACAGACTCAAACGACAAGAAACCCTAGTTGGGTTTTGTTGTGTCAGATCCAGCTCGGATTCTGTGGCCCCATCTAAACATGGTTAAATATTCAGTTTTTAAAGAAATTTGGGGCTATATCTCTGAAACCAATGCGAATCTTCTTCTGACCTCTGAAGCAAATTTTTAGATAAAGACAAGAATAAAATATTTGGAGAAATAATGAACTCGAAAAACTACATTAATTGCCTCAATTTTCAAAATATATGCAAAAATTCCACAATTTTTATAAATTTCGCACCGTATCTCCAAAACCATTAATTTTTTCTGAGTATTTTCTTTTGGAAAAATAATCCCTGGAATGTAATACACAACTCTTCGAAACATGTCATTGTTGTAAAATGACTCTATGCCGTTGTTTTCAGTACATTTTTCAACGACGATTTAACAAATATGTCAATAATGTAGTGAAATCCGAAATGCGAGAATAAACTGTTGGTGTGAACTGTTTTTAAAATACGTGTTGTAAGAGATATGATGCAAAATACCGCTGAAACGACATGAAGTAAGCATTTTAGAGTTTCAAAATGTTCTAAAGAATTGTTGAGCACTTTATTTGGAATATTTTTGCAAAAGGATACTTGGTTCAACTCCCAATAGTTTAGCCGATACTGACCAGAATTTCAGCAATTATGCAAAATTTTCTATATTTTATAGATTTTTATGCCCTAGATGGAGTTTTTCTTATGTAGTTTTTTTAAAAGATAAGTTCTACTAGTTTAGGGCTACAATATTGGTAAAGACAGCAAGGCCAAATTCCTATTCGTTTTTGAGGTAAAGACCTGATAAATGCAAAAAAGTGTAGATTTAGCCCGGTTTAGATGAGGCCATAAAATACGAACTGGATCTGACAGGGCAAAACCCTAATAGGGTTTTTGTAGTCTAAATATGTATTTTCAAAAAATGCATACTAGAAGTTGTTTGCATTTTCAGTGTTGCATAGAGAAATCAAAGTGATTCGAGAGCAGGTCTTAAAGTGAATTTATCCGAAATTTTGTGTTAGAGGTAGCAGAAGGAGTAGACAAATATAGTCCATATTCGAATCTGATCCATATCTGGTAAATATATTAGGATGTGTATGTTCAACCGATTTGGTGTATGTTCAAGAGTTATCATGTGCACAAGTTTTCCGAACATTTTTGTGGGGGAAGTACCTGAAGGAGTGGACCGATATAGCCCATCTTCGAACTGAAACTAAGTTTGGCCAAAAAATAATACGAAAACCAAATTTTGGGCCCAATCGAGAGTTATCGTGCGCTCCAGCCAGCCAGACGGACGAACATTGCTAAATCAACTCTAAATTGTCTGAAACGGATTTCGTCCAAACATACTTGGGGTCTAAAACCATTATTTCGATGAGGTACATTTTGCCCGTATGATAGTGTATATCACGAATATTGTCAATTATTTCATATTCCATTTCAGAAAAAAGGTTAAATTTTTTTCGCGCTGCATAAAAGATTTTTGGTATAGAGGTTAAGAAAAAATTTCCCAGTACGAATCAGGTCGCGAGCCAATTTCTGGTTGTTGCGGACAAAAGTTATGGCGGTTTTATTTCGGCTTTTAAGAATGAAAATATAATAAAAACGCGAATTATTTCAATGAGTACAATTGTTACTAAAAAGTTCTTTCGAAGGGACTTCAGCGAGTAGATTGCATAATACATGTAAAATTTTACTCAGAATTCGCGGAATGTACATAAAATTGATAAATTATTTAATGTAAGTCATTTTTTTTAAATAAAGGTCCATTTACCAGTCATAAAATTAAATAGGAATTAGTGGTGGATCAAAACTTCACGGTGAATTACATGAGACTAGAATCATACAGATTTGGTATTATAGTTTCGATGTTACAGCCAAAATAAGCACATATTTTGGTCAAAAATAACACTGTGACACAAAATGGAACTCAAAGTCTGAGGGTGGAAATTTTCTTTTGGAGATGAAAGCCCTTGATGAATATACTAAGAACCCAAAAGGAAATTTTCGCCGTAGGTCAAGTTTCTGAGATATCGCGCGATGAAATTTTCAATTTTTTTCGCTATAATACTTGGGAAAATAGCTCCATATCTCTGTTTGGTGTTGTTGTAGCTTCGTTTTGAGGTGACGTGTCTGCAATCAAATCGATTGGCGAATCTTTTTGTAGAACATTTCATTCTTCTAACTAAGTGCCTAACCGTAGTGAAAGTACCACAAGATGAGATTTTTCAGCATCCAAATATCCAAAAATGTTGCTCAGAAGATTTTAGGTACGGTTCTCTTTGACAACTAATCGATTTTGTCCCGTTTTCGTTGCCACTATTATTTATTATATTTATTCGGACTTGGTTCAGACTTAAACTATGTTTTGTTTTTCTGTATATTCGTTATTGGTTATGTATAGGTATGTAGACATACCCTGTAGGGACTGTGGCCGATTTAAAGCTCACATTAAGCTACCTTTTTTTAAACATAAGTGGCATTTTATCGATAATTTTTCCTTATGCCAACTGACTAATTTTACAAGGCGATGAGCGCCTGAGTGGTCAGTATTGTCCAACGCCAGATAACTTTTCGACTGATAATAAACTAACTTTTTTTTGCCTATTTGTAGTCAGTTTAAAACATAATGTGAAAAAAAAAATTTTGTTTCTGTGTGTTTTTTATTTTTGACTTTTCATATTCTCTCTCTCCCTCTCTTTGTCTCTCTCTTTTTTGTTAGAGAGAAGAAGGGGCAAATTTGTATATTTCCTTTGTGTTCCTTTTTAATTCCGGACTAATATGAGCAATATGTACGAATATGTTCAGTCCATCAACACTGTATTCTATAACTGGATGCTGCATTTATACGAAGAATATTAAGAAAAAGCAAGTGCGAATTATTTATACATTTGTGCCTTATTTTTTCGATAAACACAAATACTTTGCAGAATATACATGTTTCTGTTTTCAGAGTGGTTAATCTCTAGATAACTTTTCGACTAACTTAATATTGGTCAAAAAGTTATCTAGACATGGACAATTGCCGAAAATTTTTTCTGTTCAAAGTGGTTCATCTCTAGATAACTTTTCAGACAGTTTTTAGACAGTTTAAAAATTATCGATCTATTATCAATCATTTTATGAACTGGTTAATAAAAGTCCGACAGGGTAACAATTGGTTATTGCTTATGTAGACATCTGGGGTGCTTCTGAAATATTTACCACAAATAGCCCTTGTAATGATGAATACGCTAATAACAAACTTTCTTGGAGGATAGATCCGGTTATCTCAGTTTTTGAACCGGATATTCCGACATTAAAACCGATATTTGAACCGGTTTTTAAGTAACCGATTAAACTTATATGTATACCTTTAAAACGCTTATAGAGTTGTCAATCAAATTAAATTAATTCGCCTATGAAACTGGTCGTTAAGTTCTGCCTATAGCAACCGTGGTGTCTAACGTCATACCTGTTCCAGAAGCTGCAAGAATGTACAACTTTTTACTAAGATAAAAACTTTTCCTTAATATTATCGGAAAAAATAGTAAAATTATTTTAACTTTTCATTCGTCATTTTTTGTTTGTCGGTAACTCAAAAAATTACTTCCAGAAGCTAAAAAATCTAAATCTCAAAACTGTGCTATTAATCCCAACGCTTTAAATGTTTTAAACATTTCTAGGTAAAATATCATTGGAATACATTACACAGTTCTAAGGGACTTTCTCAGTAATCGGAGGCCTAATAAACTACTTCCTTTAGAGGAAAGGAACACCCAACATCGATTTTTAAGCGAACTATAATATTCATCCATCAATGGTTGAAGGATAGAAAATCATTCGACAGATTCAAGTAGGTAATTCCATATTGAATTTATAACTGAGTCAACAGTGGCTAGCCAGAAAGACGAGAGGTGGACCAAAAAAATTGAAAAACGTATTTTTTCTTATTTATACGCCAAATTTTCAAAAACAATTTTAGGTGATTTTTCTACTTTGGAAATTTTCGTAACTCGCGTTTTAGTAGATAAATTTTTTGAAAAACCTTTTTGCGAAATTAAATTAGAAGAAAATTTCAAAAAAAAACACTGTAAATCAGAATGTCAGCATCATTTAATTGTAGAAGCAGATCAAATTTTGAAAAGAAATACATTAGTGGGATTATCCTCAAGTAATTGGCTTCTACTTTTACTTTGACAGGAAATTCGTGAGAAGTATGGTTTACTCACAAATCAACAGAAAACAAAACAAGTAAAAAAGCGTTAAGTTCGGCCGGGCCGAACTTTTCATACCCTCCACCATAAAATATTCTGAACTAAAATACATAAAATGCTTCATTCGGGAGGCCCTTTTTTATGGTGCCTATATCTAACTATGTATGTTGACAATTTTTGGTGGGCTAGAAATTGGGAGGTACCGTTATATAGGGGTTATAATAAAACATGGACCTATGTTGACAGATTTTGATGGGAGCCTTTAATGTCAAATAACTCCTAATTCGGTTAAAAATTTTAGCTAGAATCCTGAAAATACCGAAAATCCGTACATAACGTGGGAACTTCAAATGTCATTAACAGCTAGTTCGGAGGTATGTGGGCTATACGAAAATATGAACTTAAATGAGCAATTTTTTTGCAGAATTTTTGTTGGCTTTTAAATTTCAAATTAGAGAAAGTTCGTCAAAAAAATAAAGCTAAGGTACGGAAAATCGGGAGGTTTGTTTTGGGGCTATACCAAAACATAGGTCCATGGTTAAACATTTTAAGTTAAATCCTCAAAGTACCGAAAATCGGGAAGTATTGTTATATTGGGGCTATGTTGAAAATTGTTGATGCAGATGTGTGGTGACCACTACAACCTTCAAATGTCAAATTACAGTTAGTTCGGTTAAAAATTGTAGCTAAAATTGCCAATTACTGAAAATTGGGAGGTACCGTTATATGGGAGCTATATCCGAACATGGACCTATGTTGACAATTTTTTTATGGAGAGGTGTTGTGACCACTAAGAACTTCAAATGTCAATTTACTGCTAGTTCGGTTTAATACTGTAGCTAAAATCATCAAAATACTGAAAATCGGGAGGTACTTTTATATGGGAGCTTTAACAATGCATCGACCTTTCTTGACAATTTTTGGTGGAGAGGTGTGGTGACCACTAAGAATTTCAAATGTCAAATGTTCAAATTACAGATATTTCGGTTAAAACTATTAGGTAAAATTCTCAAAATACCGAAAGTCCGTTATATGGGGCTATACCAAAACATGGACCTACGTTCCGAATTATTTCCAATATAAGTTTTTTGGTCACTAAGAAACCTAAATATCAAATTATAGCTAATTCGGTCTAGAAATGTGAATTTAAACGTCAAAATACCTGAAATCAGGCGGTAACGTTATATGGGGGTTATTCCAAAACATGGACCTATGTCCACTAGTTATATACGTTTATTGTCATTTAAGAACCCTAAATGTCAATTTATAGCTAAATCGGTCTGAAAATGTAGCTAAAAAATTCAAAGAGCCGTATATCGGGGGGCACCGTTATATGGGGGCAATACCAAAACGTGGACCTATGTCCACAAGTTTTCTTATATAGGTTTATTGACATTTAAGAAC
Organism: Musca autumnalis; assembly: GCF_047663935.1. Classification (NCBI taxonomy): domain Eukaryota; kingdom Metazoa; phylum Arthropoda; class Insecta; order Diptera; family Muscidae; genus Musca; species Musca autumnalis. The sequence goes on along the minus strand of NW_027411866.1, from coordinate 157,448,109 downwards.
CCTAAATGTCAATTTATAGCTAAATCGGTCTGAAAATGTATCTAAAAACGTCAAAATACCGTAAATCGGGGGTACCGTTATATGGGGCTATTCCAAAACATTTACCTATGTTCATAATTTTTTCGAATATAAGTTTTTTGGTCACTAAGAACTCCAAATATCAAAACATTGATCTACGTCCACTAGTTTTGTTATATAAGTTTATTGACACTTAAGAACCCTAAATGTCAATTTTTAGCTAAATCGGTCTGAAAATGTAGCTAAAAACGTCAAAATACCGTAAATCGGTGGTACCGTTATATAGGGGCTATAGCATATATAAGTTTATTGATACTTACGAATCCTAAATGTCACCTTACAGATAAATCGGTCTGAAAATGTAGCTAAAAACGTCAAAATACCGTAAATCGGGGGTACCGTTATATGGGGGCTTTACAAAAACGTGGACCTATGTTCACAAGTTTTGTTATATAAGTTTATTGACGCTTAAGAGCCCTAAATGTCAAATTATAGTTAAATCGATCTGAAAATGTAGCTAAAAACGGCTAAATACTGTAAATTGGGGGATACCATTATATGGGGGCTATACCAAAACGTGGACCGATATAGCCCATCATCGAACTTGACCTGCCTGCAAACAAAAGACGCATTTTCCCAAAATTTCAGCGTTCTATCTCCATTTTTGTGGATGCTAGAGTGATTACCACAGACGGACGGACGGACGGACGGACGGACGTGCACAGATCGACTCAGAATTTTACCCTGATCAAGAATATATATACTTTATAGGGTCGCAAATGAGTATTTCAATGCGTTACAAACGGAAAAACAAACTTAATATACCCTCCATACTATGGTGGAGGGTATAAAAAGACAAGTTGGCTTCAATCCATTTTTAACCATTTTTTTAACATAAATATAGTCACAGCTTCCACGCAAACTATCTTTTAAGGCCAATATTTTTTGTCAAGTCGAAAAACATTTAATTTTATCCAAAAATATTTAATTTGTATAATATACAATCTGAAGTCGCGTGTTCTAAAAGGGTAAACCTTGGCTTCTCCACATTTTGGGCATTAAAACCAGAAATACATTTTGCTTAGTTTGTGTTATTTCATATTTTTTTATTTATTTATGTGATAATGTCTGCACAACAAGACATATGTCTTATAAATGATAGTGCAGTTTCATATATATATTTACACATCCAACTTAAATTAATGAATGATTTAAACCAAATTATAACAAAAAGTTAAATAAATTTTGGCAAAGAGTAAAAAATTAAAATCATGATTTAAACAAATTTATGATAAAAAAATAATTAAATTTTGACGAAAGGAGCAAGAATTAAAATCATTGACATTTTTATATTATGGTATTTAAGTTAAAATTAAAATTTATGACATGGAAAAGGAAAATGAAAATAAGCAATTGTGGAAAATGCTATGACCACATGTGAACAAATTATGATTATATCACTTTAAATTATGAAAGAAAATTTTGAAGCATATTTTTGAATTTAATAGCGTTGCTGGTACTTTGTAGGTTATGCGGTAGAGCATTCCATAGACGTATGGTTCTAACAAAAAACTGCCTTTCTGAAACCAGGCTTTTCCATCTTAGTTGTCTAATTTTCCTACCTCTGTTTGATCTTGCAAACGTTATTCTTCGAAAAAAGATACTTTGGTGTTTGTTTATTAATTATTTTGTGCAAAAACTGCAAAGCTTTCATTTTCAGAAGAGAATCGAAGCTAAGACCATATAGTAATTTGGAAAATGGTGACATATGTTGAGATCTTCGTAGACCATAAACGTAACGTATTATATTGTTGTATGCTACGTTGAGTTTACGACGACATCCTGAATCACAACCCTGTCGGACTTTTATTAACCAGTTGATAAAATGATTGATAATAGATCGATAATTTTTAAACTGACTAAAAACTGGCTGAAAAGTTATCTAGAGATGAACCACTTTGAACAGAAAAAATTTTCGGCAATTGTCCATGTCTAGATAACTTTTCGACCAATATAAAGTTAGTCGAAAAGTTATCTGAGATTAACCACTCTGAAAACAGAAACATGTACCGTCTGCAAAGCATTTGTGTTTGTCGAAGAAATAAGGCACAAATGTATAAATAATTCGCACTTGCTTTTTCTTAATATTCTTCGTATAAATGCAGCATCCAGTTATAGAATACAGTGTTGATGGACTGAACATATTCGTACATATTGCTCATATTAGTCCGGAATTAAAAAGGAACACAAAGGAAATATACAAATTTGCCCCTTCTTCTCTCTAACAAAAAAGAGAGAGACAAAGAGAGGGAGAGAGAGAATATGAAAAGTCAAAAATAAAAAACACACAGAAACAAAAATTGTTTTTTTTTTCACATTATGTTTTAAACTGACTAAAAATAGGCAAAAAAAAGTTAGTTTATTATCAGTCGAAAAGTTATCTGGCGTTGGACAATACTGACTACTCAGGCGCTCATCGCCTTGTAAAATTAGTCAGTTGCCATAAGGCAAAATGATCGATAAAATGCCACTTATGTTTAAAAAAAAGCTAGCTTTATGTGAGCTTTAAATCGGCCACTGTCCCTACAGGGAATGTACAAAAAGCTCACATCCGTATAGTAGACCAGGAACTAGAAATGTCCCTGTAGGGACTGTGGCCGATTTAAAGCTCACATAAAGCTAGCTTTTTTTTAAACATAAGTGGCATTTTATCGATCATTTTGCCTTATGGCAACTGACTAATTTTACAAGGCGATGAGCGCCTGAGTAGTCAGTATTGTCCAACGCCAGATAACTTTTCGACTGATAATAAACTAACTTTTTTTTGCCTATTTGTAGTCAGTTTAAAACATAATGTGAAAAAAAAAAAATTTTGTTTCTGTGTGTTTTTTATTTTTGACTTTTCATATTCTCTCTCTCCCTCTCTTTGTCTCTCTCTTTTTTGTTAGATAGAAGAAGGGGCAAATTTGTATATTTCCTTTGTGTTCCTTTTTAATTCCGGACTAATATGAGCAATATGTACGAATATGTTCAGTCCATCAACACTGTATTCTATAACTGGATGCTGCATTTATACGAAGAATATTAAGAAAAAGCAAGTGCGAATTATTTATACATTTGTGCCTTATTTCTTCGACAAACACAAATACTTTGCAGACGGTACATGTTTCTGTTTTCAGAGTGGTTAATCTCAGATAACTTTTCGACTAACTTTATATTGGTCGAAAAGTTATCTAGACATGGACAATTGCCGAAAATTTTTTCTGTTCAAAGTGGTTCATCTCTAGATAACTTTTCAGCCAGTTTTTAGTCAGTTTAAAAATTATCGATCTATTATCAATCATTTTATCAACTGGTTAATAAAAGTCCGACAGGGGTTTTAGCTAGGAGACATCGTATTTGTAGTGGTGTATATGAGTGCGTTAACCATAGTACTCTTAGTTTCGCGAAAGTTTGTCCGACTATAAGGTTGACGTGGTTTGACCAACTAAGCGATTTGTTGAACATAACACCGAGATTTTTTGCGCTGGAAACTAAAGCTACTTTCTCATGGTTTACCATTATTTCAATATTTTTATTTTTGTGAATTACAAGACATTTCGATTTTAGTGGATTGAGACATAATCCGTTTGACCTGGCCCATTCACATACATTAAATAAATCTGCGTTAAGATTATGTATACACTGGTCTACATCATTCAGATGACTACTTAAATATATCTGAACGTCATCAGCATACATGTGCATCCGACTATATGTTAACTGAAGTGGTAGATCATTAGCATACATTGAGAATAATAATGGACCTAAAATTGAACCTTGTGGTACACGTTTATCAACGCGCAAAGATTTGGATTTTATGTTGCCTAGGTAGACAGATTGTGACCTATGTGTTAAATAGGACTTTATTAAGTTTGTCGACGTAATAGAGAAATTGAAGAATCGTCTCAGCTTAAAAGCCAAATTGCAGTGATCTACGGTGTCAAAGGCTTTAGAGTGGTCAAGTAAGACTAAAAAGCACACCTGGTTGTCATCAATGTCGGTCCTTATTGACTCAGTGACCTCAATTAAAGCCGATGTACAGCTATGACCAACTCTAAACCCAGACTGCATATCGCTTAACAATGATTCACGTAGTAGATACTCGGAAATTTGTTTGTGCATAACACTGTGCGACAAGAAAAAAATGACGATTAAAATCGAGTAGATTATGAAAGTAGAGCTAAAAATATGAGACACGTATATCGGCGTTTTAAAAGTTTACGTCGGAAAGTAACCAAAATAGGCGGGGCATGTTCCGCCCATTTTGAATTTATTCGAAATATTCGAGTTAAGATATCTTTGAATCCTTGCATTTCAGGTATATAGTGTCTTTGGCAACTTTACAGAGAAGTATGTGGGCAATATTTTTGTTAAAAATTTTAACCCTCATGCGGTTCACCAAAGGGTCTTTTTATCCATTTTTCAAAAATCTTTAAAAAACTCCTTAAAAATGTGATTGTATTAAATCCAAATATTCTACAAAATTATTCGCCATAAAATTTTACTATAGGTCTTAGAATACACCAAATCTGTAACTCTTGTCTAATCGCCAGGAATCTCTAAAAATGAAAAACACGTTTTAGGGTTAAAGTCGGACTTCATCTGAGTTTATTCAAAATTATCCCACAAAACATAATTTTAGAGAGATGATGTCAGAGACAAAAATATTCTTCGTCAAATTTCACTATGGGTCACCAAAGAAATGAAATGTCTATTTACATTTTATAGCATGAAAATCTCAGTGTCAATTTTGCTGAAAAAACATGAAAATATTTCCCAATTTTTTTGATGAAAAATTTTTCCTTCTTTTTTCGAGTTGGTACATGGAAGTAATATGAAACTTGGTTATAGGTGAAAAGTGTCAAAGGATGAAAAATTCTACACAAAATTTCACTATGAGTTTCAAAATAAACCATATATCTGTGTATACTATTTCCTTAAAAAATTAGATTACAAATTTATATATATTAGGAAGAAATTATATGTTTTAATTTTGGACTGTTAATTTGACATAATTCCATACTGCATCAAAATCTCGCAAAACCCTTTACTTTTTGGAAATATTGTTAAACAAAGAAATGTTCCAAATGAAATTTCATTATGGGTTTCTGAATAAAAGAAATCTGTAACCGTAGCATATAACATTCTTAGCAACACTTGTTTTTGATATAAATGTTTTATTGTCATATTTCCCAATTTTCATACAGATTGTCGTTGTGATTGGATACTGTAAATATCATATTGATGGTTTTTCGTTGTGAATTCATACAGAAGATGTAGTGTGTTCCATTCATAATGCTTTTGAAATATTTGTGTTGCATATATATTTGGAATATAAAAACCCACATTGGACCTGCCCAAAGTGCGTAGTTTTAGTACTTTCAACTTAAATTCCGTAGTTTGGATAAGCCATTGGTTGCTTATATTGTAAGTGAAAATACATTAGAGGTCTACGGCTATGGCCAAGTGAAAATATAGGTGTCATATGGGCTCTCACATGCACAATTTGGTGTGGTCCAAAAAACTACAATGATGGGACTAACTCCTACTTTGGTGGCATTTACGGAATTAACACTAGCATTTGACATAAATAGCTGTGTCATAAATGACCATAACGAACCCAGTTACGATATAGTCATTTATGTCAATTTCTAAGGTTTATTCCGTAAATGCCACCAAAGTAGCAGTTAGTCCCATCATTGTAGCTTTTTGGAACACACCAAATTGTGCATGTGAGAGCCCATATGACACCAATATCTTCACTTGACCATAGCCGTAGACCTCTGATGTATTTTCACTTACAATATAAGCAACCAATGGCTTATCCAAACTACGGAATTTAAGTTGAAAGTACTAAAACTACGCACTTTGGGCAGGTCCAATGTGGGTTTTTATATTCCAAATATATATGCAACACAAATATTTCAAAAGCATTATGAATGGAACACACTACATCTTCTGTATGAATTCACAACGAAAAACCATCAATATGATATTTACAGTATCCAATCACAACGACAATCTGTATGAAAATTGGGAAATATGACAATAAAACATTTATATCAAAAACAAGTGTTGCTAAGAATGTTATATGCTACGGTTACAGATTTCTTTTATTCAGAAACCCATAATGAAATTTCATTTGGAACATTTCTTTGTTTAACAATATTTCCAAAAAGTAAAGGGTTTTGCGAGATTTTGATGCAGTATGGAATTATGTCAAATTAACAGTCCAAAATTAAAACATATAATTTCTTCCTAATATATATAAATTTGTAATCTAATTTTTTAAGGAAATAGTATACACAGATATATGGTTTATTTTGAAACTCATAGTGAAATTTTGTGTAGAATTTTTCATCCTTTGACACTTTTCACCTATAACCAAGTTTCATATTACTTCCATGTACCAACTCGAAAAAAGAAGGAAAAATTTTTCATCAAAAAAATTGGGAAATATTTTCATGTTTATACCCTCAGCCTTTAGGCTAAGGAGGGTATATACACTTTGATACGATGAAAATGTGCCTCATCGAAATAATAGTTTTAGACCCGAAGTATGTTTGGACGAAATGTGTTTCAGACAATTTGGAGTCGATCTAGCCATGTCCGTCCGTCTGTCTGTCTGTCTGTCCTGCTGGCTGGAGCGCACGATAACTCTCGAACGGATTAACCGATTCGGTCCAAAATTTGGCCTTCGCAATATTTTGTTCAAACTTAGTTTAAGTTCGAAGATGGGCGATATCGGTCCACTACTTCAGGTACCTCCCCCACAAAAGTTCGAAAATGTTCGGACAATTTGTGCGCACTATAACTCTTGAAGGGAGTAAGCGATTTGGTCCATACTTTGTATATCGTAAATTTTCTAACAGGGTTAGATAAGGTTCCAATATGGACCCGATCGGTCCACTCCTTCGGGTACCTCCCACACAAAATTTTGGAAAAGTTCAGTATGGTACCTGTTCACGAATCGCTTGGATTTTTGTTGTAGCAACTTGTATTCAACACCCCCTATACGACGGTGCAAGTTTCATCTGGAGGAAGTCCATACTTCCTAAGAAAATAGCCTGAAACCCCGCGAAAAACCCCTATGACACCGTATGTAATGGCTTGAGCGCAAATAACTCTCGAACGGATCTGCCGATTCAGTCCAAAATTTGGCTTTCGTAATATTTTGTCCAAACACAGTTTACGTTCGAAGCTAATCCAAATCAGTCCATTCCTTCAGGTACCTCCCCCACAAAAGTTCAAAAATATTCTGAAAAATTGTGCGCACGCTAACTCTTGAATTGAGTGAACGATTTGGCCCATACTTTACACATCTTAATACATCTACCAGATATAGATCAAGTTTAAATATGGAATATATTTGTCCACTCCCTCGGGTACCTCCCACACAAAATTTCGGATAGGTTCATTTTAAGACCTGCTCTCGAGACACTTTGATATCTGTTGAAGCAACTTGCATTCGCTACCTCAATTACGACGATAAATGTTTTTCAGGGGCATGTCCGTACTTCTTGAGGAAACAGCCCGAAAGGTTTAAAAACCCCTATATGTAGTTGCTGGAGAGCACGAGAACTTATTCTTCCCCTTAGGGTACCTCCCCCACAAAAGTTCAACATTCGTGTCGATATGCAGTTTAGGGTCTCTTCGAAGATGCTTTGGAAATGAATGCCGACGCTGTTCATTGTGGTCCTGCTGTTTACAGTCATATTATGGTTTCCGTGGACAAGTCCATGGTTCCTGGCATACTGGTCCAAAAGTTATAAGATGACCCACTGAAATGACTAGTGTGCCCAATATATATCAAAAAGATATCACTCTCAAAATCAGATCCACTTCCTATGTCGTCTATTCCTTTAAGTAGCCCCTCCGCAAAACTTTAATCCTAATCCACATTATCGTCGGCAAGTTCAAAGGTACAAAATGGCAACAAAATTCTGAAAAGACCCGAAATATATTCGATCTGTCTGTAAATTAATATTTCAATTTACATATGCTGAGGGTATATATCTGTCGGCAAAGCCGACTGATACTTTTTTTACTTGTTTTTCAGCAAAATTGACACTGATATTTTCATGCTATAAAATGTAAATAGACATTTCATTTCTTTGGTGACCCATAGTGAAATTTGACGAAGAATATTTTTGTCTCTGACATCATCTCTCTAAAATTATGTTTTGTGGGACAATTTTGAATAAACTCAGATGAAGTCCGACTTTAACCCTAAAACGTGTTTTTCATTTTTAGAGATTCCTGGCGATTAGACAAGAGTTACAGATTTGGTGTATACTAAGACCTATAGTAAAATTTTGTGGCGAATAATTTTGTAGAATATTTGGATTTGATACAATCACATTTTTAAGGAGTTTTTGAAAGATTTTTGAAAAATGGATAAAAAGACCCTTTGGTGAACCGCATGAGGGTTAAAATTTTTAACAAAAATATTGCCCACATACTTCTCTGTAAAGTTGCCAAAGACACTATATACCTGAAATGCAAGGATTCAAAGATATCTTAACTCTAATATTTCGAAAAAATTCAAAATGGGCGGAACTTGCCCCGCCTATTTTGGTTACTTTCCGACGTAAACTTTTAAAACGCCGATACACGTGTTTCATATTTTTAGCTCTACTTTCATAATCTACTAGATTTTTCCCATCATTTTGAAAAAAATTGAATTTTGTTGCACAGTGTAATCTTTTCGAACACCTTAGAAAAGTAGCACAATATGGCTATGAGACGGAACTCAGAATTTGATTTTGGAACTGGTATAATTTTGCATGTATTAAAAAAATAGGTAAGGTATGGAAGAAGACGAGGGAGGATTATGAGAATAAATATAACAATACGAAATGGATTGCCTTTGTAGTGCAGGCACACAAAACATTCCCTGTGGAGATTTTTAAAAAGTTGTGTGTAAATTAAATAAAAAATATTTCTGAACCGATGGCCAACGATTTATATGTATGCTGATTCCAGTCAAAACCATGAAGTGTTGAAAACCATGTTTTGTAGGTGTATCAATGGGAATGGAAAAAGTGCATCAACAATTGGTTGAACGCATGCAAAAGTTTATAAATCATTCTGAAGAATAATTTAGAAAACAATGAAACTATTTTTGTGGATAAATAGTCGCGTTTTCATTATTAGGCCAGAAAGTTATCTAGTAGCCCTCGTACATCGGCTTTGTTTCTAAAATGATCAAATTTAACTACAACACATTAATTAAAGCAATTATCCTTAAACGTACTTATATTGAACATTACACTGTGCAACAAAATTCATTTTATTTTTTCTAAATGATGGGAAAACCCGCGTAGATTATGAAAGTAAAGCTAAAAATATGAGATACGGGTATCGGCGTTTTTAAAGTTTACATCGGAAACAGAGATCATCAATGAGTTACTTGCCCCCGAAAGCCAATTGAGCACGCACAAGTTTTTTGGGCCTTTTGCTTTTTAATACAATTCCCTGTTGGACTTTTATTAACCAGTTCATAAAATGATTGATAATAGATCGATAATTTTTAAACTGTCTAAAAACTGGCTGAAAAGTTATCTAGAGATGAACCACTTTGAACAGAAAAAATTTTCGGCAATTGTCCATGTCTAGATAACTTTTTGACCAATATTAAGTTAGTCGAAAAGTTATCTAGAGATTAACCACTCTGAAAACAGAAACATGTATCTTCTGCAAAGTATTTGTGTTTATCGAAAAAATAAGGCACAAATGTATAAATAATTCGCACTTGCTTTTTCTTAATATTCTTCGTATAAATGCAGCATCCAGTTGTAGAATACAGTGTTGATGGACTGAACATATTCGTACATATCAGAGAATGACTTCGATCACAAAAAATTTCATCACACTCGTCCATTTACTCGATTTTTGTTCATAACGTTGTTGTGTTTGATCTGCATAGAATGATTGTTTTTAAATAGGCTCGAACAAAACGATCAGGTTTGATGAGTTTTATCCGCACACACAAAGTGAGCGTCTGTGGTTGTGTGTTTTGTTCAGTAACAAGGGATGATCGAACATATGACTCGTTGGTAAACGTTCATAAATCTGATTTTCGTTTTCAATCGAGTTTGCTCTGGCTCAATGATTTTTCACGTGTTCGCTCAACTCAGTGTTTTTTTTTTAACATTTCGGTAAATAGCAGTTAGATTTTTGTTTATGAAGTCTCATTGCATAAAATGCAAAATTAATAGGAAATTTGAACCTATCAAATGACTTTACTGATATTTGTATAATATTTCTAAAATATTTACTTTAAATAGCATTTTCTGTAGTATGTATATAGTATCGTATACTTATATGAAACATAAGAAATTAATTTTGAATTAATTAATTTATTAAATCATTATTTTTAAATCATATAGGTACCTACATACTTTATTGAAATTAATGTTTGTTGTACTTTTATAAGAACCACTGTTGTCTCAAATCCAAATGTTTTTTATATATGTATATTTAATTTCTACTAATTTATTATTTTTTTGTTTCCAACATACCTACACATTTTAAATATTGTAAATCGAAAATATCCACCATTCATACAATTATTCACTGCAACTCATTTTTTAACACACACACATACTATTTTCGTCTGTTGTGATTTCAATCAGAATAAATATTCTGAGTTTGAGTGCGATCAAATCACTCACTTCACAAGGAAAAATCAAAATAATAACATTCGCTGTGGCTGATCGTCCCGTTGGTAGCAATCAAATATGAGTTCGTAAACAAAGCTATCAACCGAGCCACTTGAACGTGAACATCCAACTTCATTCAATTCAAGTTAGGTCACAACATTTTTTGTGTTTGTGTGAGCGACTCGAATAAACAATTTACAGCCGACGGTCTGATTGAATTGAATTAGTTTTTTGTTATGAGTGTTCGATCATACACAATCGCACTCAAAGCCAGTCTCTGGTACATATTGCTCATATTAGTCCGGAATTAAAAAGGAACACAAAGGAAATATACAAATTTGCCCCTTCTTCTCTCTAACAAAAAAGAGAGAGACAAAGAGAGGGAGAGAGAGAATATGAAAAGTCAAAAATAAAAAACACACAGAAACAAAAATTGTTTTTTTTTCACATTATGTTTTAAACCAGGTATCTGCACCAATACAAACGCATTGTTTGCGGCCTCACGCATACGACTTTCTCTCGCTCTCTCCACAAACAGCGTGTGCGTTAATGCATTGCTAAAATTAAAAATCATTGAAACAACCGACAACAGAACCTTCTTCATTGACTTCTTAACGAAGACTGAGTGGTGGTTGTTCTGTTGTTATTCTCATCAAGGGCACGTGTGCCCCTTTTTGCCGGACATTGTTTTAAACTGACTACAAATAGGCAAAAAAAGTTAGTTTATTATCAATCGAAAAGTTATCTGGACAATACTGACCACTCAGGCGCTCATCGCCTTGAAAATTAGTCAGTTGGCATAAGGAAAAATTATCGATAAAATGCCACTTATGTTTAAAAAAAGGTAGCTTAATGTGAGCTTTAAATCGGCCACAGTCCCTACAGGGTTGTTTTCTTGCACACAGTATTTTTTCCACCACCACAAAAAACAATTACGATGCATCAAGTCCGTTGCTTGTGCGTAATAAGTAAAACAAGTGTCCATCGTATTTTGTACTGTTACAAAACTCGCAATCGTAGATAGTTTGCCAAGTGACTCATCAAGTGGAAGCACACACACAACATCACAAAAAATAAACAATTCTAATTTTATTTGTTGTTTATTTGTTGTTGTTTCGTTTGTGTATGCTTTTCTTTATTTGCTTGGAATGTTATGTGTGCTTTTGCATGTTCTTTTAACGTTTGAAAATCAGTGTTAGAAAATGATCATAGCTCTCACTCTCTCGAAAAGCACGAGAAAATCGGTTGAATTACAAGGGTTGAAAACAATACTTGATGTGCAATGAGCAAAAAAGTAAAGCAGAACATGTTATTGCGTATTTAAAACTACTTGGCAAAGCATACGCAAGTGTCAAAAATATCCATTTTTAAATAACTTATTTTTTGAGTGGCAAGCAATACTTGCATTTATTTTTTAGAGTAGCAAGCCGCACATACGCTTGTTTTTTAGCATGTGGCTTATGAGTGTCAAAATCAGCTACTTACGCAGTTCTCTGATCGGAAAGTAACCAAAGTAGGCGGGGTAAGTTCCGGTCATTTCTAGTTTTTTCGAAATATTTGAGTTAAGATATCTTGGAATCCTTGCATTTTAGGTATATAGTGTCTTTGGCAACTTTACAGAAGAGGATTTGGGGAATATTTTTGTTAAAAAATTTTAACCCTCATGCGGTTCACCAATGGGATCTTTTTGGTCCTTTTTTCGAAAATCTTTCAAAAACTCCTTTAAAATGTGATCATATCAAATCTAAATTGTTCGTCATAAAATTTTACTGTAGGTCTCAGAATATACCAAATCTGTAAATCTTATCTAATCGCCAGGAATCTCTAAAAATTAAAATCAAGTTTTAGGGTTAAATTCGGACTTCATCTGAGTTTATTCAAAATTGTCCCTCAAAACATAATTTTAGAGAGATTACGTCAAAGGCAAAAATATTCTTCGACAAATTTCACCATGGACCACAAAGAAATGAGATGTTTATTTAAATTACATATCATAAAAAATATCAGTATGAAAATGAAAATATTTCCCAATTTTTTTGATGAAATTTTGTTCCTTCTTTTTTCGAGTTGATACATGAAAGTAATATAAAACTTGGTTTTAGGTAAAAACTGTCAAAAGGAGAAAAATTCTACACAAAATTTCACTATAAGTTACAGAATAAATCATATATCTAGGTATACTATTTTCTTAAGAAAATCCTTCACTTCTTGGGGATATTGTTAAAGAAAGAAATGTTCTAAATCAAATTACACTATGAGTCTCTGAATTAAAGAAATCTGTAACCATAACATATAACATTCTTAGCAGTCCTTGTTTTTGATATAGGGTTTGGTCCTATTTTACAATTTTTAACCAGATTGTCGTTGTGATTTAACACTATAAATATCTTTTTGATGGTTTTTCGTTATAAATTCGTACAGATGATGTTGTGCGCTCCATTTACACAGCCTTTGAAATATTTGTGATAAATATATTTTTGAAAAATATAGAAAATCCAGATCGGACTTCGTAAAATTGCGTATTTTCAGTACCTTTAACTTAAATTACGTAGTTAGGATAAGCAATTGGTTGCTTATATTGTATGTGAAAATACGTGAGAGGTTTAAGGCTATGTTCCAGTGAAAATGTGGGTATTATGAGGGTTCTCACATCCACGATTTGTCGCTCTCCAAAATAATACAATTTTGTACAATATCACTGTGCAACATTTTTGAGCTAATCGCGTGCAAACAACTTCTGTCGAGAATTTTTTGAAACTAGAGGACCAATAGGCAAAAACCTTAATTGGGTTTTGTATTCTTAGATCGGGTTCGGATTTTATGGCCCCATCTAAACATGGGTAAAAATCGACTTTTTAACGCAAATCGAGGCTGTATCTCAGAAACCAATATGAATCTTGTTTCTACCACTGCAGCAAACTCGTACACGGTGTGCCTTAACCAAATTTAAATGGAAGATGCTTACACCTTGGAAGTTTTTGCAGATTCTGAAACTACAATGCTCATGGATGAGAAATATCAAGAAACAAAAAAAAATCGCCGGAGGGATTTTCAAATAAATCGCGATTTAAGTTCACAATTTTAGGGGTTCTTAGGTTTTCACGAGCTTGCTTGGAAACCGCGAGGCCTATGTAAATGGTCCTAAAGAAAATGTATCTGTGAAAATTCTCTACAAGATTGACCTTTATGATATTTTCGTAGGTTTTACCGTTTTTGAGATATTGAAGTTCGAATTGAGACAATGTACTGACTGTATCGCCTCCTTGCAAAACAATATCATGCTCAGTGCGCCTTAACTAACTTTTGATGAAAACCGCTTACACATGGGAAGATTTCGCAGATTCTGAAACAACAATGTTCATAGATAAGAAAAAGAAAAAAGCAGAAAAAATCGCCGGAGGAATTTGTAAATAAATCGCGATCAAAATTCACAATTTTAGGGTTTTTTAGGTTTTCACGATTTTTTTCGAAACCGCAAGTCGTATGGAAATGAGTCCAAAGAAAATGTTGAAGCTGTGAAAATTCCCTACAAGAGTGACCTTTAGGTTTTTTGAGAAATAGAGGTTCAGTCCAAATTTTTAGGTTTTTATCTTAAGTCTTCAAGATTTTGCTTGGAAACCGCAAGTCATATCAAAATGGGACTGAAGAAAATGCTGAAGCTGTGAAAATTCTCTACAACACAGGATGATTTATTTTTTCCTAGGTTGTACCATTTTCAAGATATATAAGTTTAATTTGGGAAATTGCAGTAATGACATTGTTTTATATAGAGGCGATACAGTCAGTGCATTGACTTAATTTGAACTTCTTTATCTCAAAAACGGTAAAAACTACGAAAATATCGTAAAGGCAAATCTTGTGGAGAATTTTCACAGCTACAACATATTCGTTAGACCTATTTACACAGGACTCGCGGTTTCCAAGCAAAATTGTGAAAACCTAAAAAACCCCTAAAAATTTGAACTTAAATCGCGATTTATTTGAAAATCCCTCCGGCGATTTTTTTTTTTGTTTCTTGATATTTCTCATCTATGAGCATTGTAGTTTCAGAATCTGCAAACACTTCCCAGGTGTAAGCACCTTCTATTTAAATTTAGTTAAGGCACACCGTGCGTAGATAAGAGCAGGAAGAAAATATTTGAAGAAATAAAGGACTAGAAAAACTGCATTTATTGGCTAAAATTTTATAATATATCTAAAAATTCCATAATTTGTTGTAAAATGCTTCTATTACGTTCTTTCTAGCTTAGTTTACAACTACAATTTGATAGATATTTCAACAAAGCATTGAAATCCCAAATATGAGAATAAACTGGTTGTGTGAACATTGTTTGAAATATGTTTTGTAGAAGGTATGTTATTAAATACCGCGAAGAATTGGTGGGTTCATTATTTGCAATATTTTGCGAAAGGTTACTTGGTTCATCTCCCAACAGTTTAGCTGCTACTGATCAGAATTCCAGAAATTGTGTAAACTTTTCTATATTTTAACGATTTTGATGCGCTAGATGCATTTTTTCGTAGTTTATCTACTTTACGCATAAATTCTTTTACTTTAGGGCTACAATATTGCTAAAGACTGCAAAGCAAAATTCTTATTAGTTTCTGAGATAAAACCCAGACCAATGGAAAAAAGTGTCGTTTTACCCGGTTTAGATGAGGCCATAAAATCCAAACCCGATCTAAAAATCCGAAACCCAAATAGGGTTTTTGTAGTCTCAATATGTACTTTCACAAAATGCCCATTAGAAGTTTTGTGCATTTTTAGTGTTGCACAGTGTATTTGGACTTGATATGATTACATTTTAAAAGAGTTTTTAAAAGATTTTCGAAAAAAGGACCAAAGTCTTAAAATGTTTAACAAAAATATTTCCAACATCCTCCTCTGTAAAGTTGCCACAGACACTACATACCGAAAATGCAAGGATTCCAAGATATCTCAACTCAAATATTTCGAAAAAACTAGAAATGGGCGGAACTTGCCCCGATGTAAACTTAAAAAACGCCGATACACGTGTCTCATATTTTTAGCTCTACTTTCATAATCTACTCAGTTTTCCTTGTTCATTTTTTTGTTGTCGCACAGTGTTATAAAATAAGTTTCTTTAAACCAGTATAAAGTAAATTCCATCAAACTTTTATGTAGTAAATGTTAACATTTTTATAACATTATTTTCACATGTGTATGTGTGTACGAATGTTCGTTCTAATACTCCGCATAATCTCTTTTTAGATAAAATTACGAAATTGCAATATTTAAATAAGTTTCTATGGAAAATAATACCAAACAGGAAAACTGTCAAGGTAGAAGATAAAAAACCTAAAGTAACAAAGTCAGGAGATATTGAATTAAAACGAAAGGAATTACTTTTAAATAAAACCTTATATACAAATACATACATAAAGTCGAGGGAATGATGATGGATTCACTTGTTATTTACTGCATGTTATGTGGGTATATTAGAGTGGGAAATGTTTGCACACATTGTCTTTGCTTAAAACAAGCAGCAGAATAAGTGTCAAGTATTAGCATTGTAAAATCCGAGAAACGTTCACCCAATATTGGAATTGGAAGTTTTTGTAAGTTTTCCAAAGAATGTATTCCCATGAATGAACACTTTTCTAATGAAGTAAGGAACACTCCTTGATTCTATCCTAATATCAAAAGTCAGTTTTTAGAAAAATATAATAGCTAGTTTACATTTACCATCGTGATTTTATTATGATTTCACATACAAAAATGAAATCATCTCAGTTCGTGATTTCAGCGAAATAAACATCCAAATCATAGTACTCATAATATACCACCTTGTTTTTGACTAATAAAATTCCAAAAGTTGCAACTCTTTTCACGTAGCATCTAAATAAGGTAGTTGCACGCAGAAAAATATATGTTAGAAATATGTTTGTATCCAAACAAATATATGTTTGCAACATTTTGTAACATATCTCAATTTAATATGTTTGGGTACCAACATATTTTTTATGTTAGAACATATGTTTTATGGGTGGAGAGGATTTTTGTCAAAGAGAGTAACAACAGGGCTCTCGCAGCTGTGGAATGCTCGTCTATAATAAGGAGCTGTGTGGATGGTGTAATAGGAGACACAGAAGTTTTGCGATGTGTATGCGTAAAACACGTGTGTTTCGTACTTTGTTGTTAACCAACGTAGCAAGCGAAGAGGAAAAGAAAAAAAGGTATTAATTATGTTGGTCTTTTTTCATCAGTGTTTCAGATAACATCGTTGAGTAAAGACTGTAAAGTGAGGAAATATATCAGTGCTTTGTTTTTTTTCTTAAAGAAATTGTGCTTTTTAGTATATTAAATGTCCCATACATTTTATAATTAAATCAAAAAGGTGACTGGAAATATTTTATTGGACAAGGAACAAATCGCATTTAATAGTGGTAATTACATCGATACATTTTTTATACTTACATACATACATACATACTTATGTATATCAAGCTTTTTGTAGAAAATTAACTTATGTTGAAACTGAGGTATGGGGTATTGTAACTCGCGATCAGTTTTACTATACCATAACTTTTGACCGCATTTCGGCAAAATAAACTGTTTTAGCCCGATTCACCGAGGGGTTTCTTAAAATAATAATTTTAACGGAAGCTGTGGTCGTACTAATGTAAAAAAATCGGAAAAAATCGTTGAAATAAACGAGTTTCATTATGTTATAATTAGTGGTTTTACAACACAGTGCAGAGCTTAATGTTCAAAGGAGAAGTTAAAGAGCACACGTCAGAGTTGAAGTTTCTAATGTATGATTTTTTAATATATCCACTGTATCTACCTCAAACGGATGCTGACATTTTGAAACCTGAAAAATGGGGTTTTTTAATTTTTGCTCTAATCGGGACGCGCAGATGGATTTCCCTAAAAGCTTATTGTTGGATTGTAGTACTCGCGATTTCGCATTTTTAAATGTATAACATGAGGGTGTAGCCCTCACAGGATCACAGTAATCTGCGCCTAAACACGAAATTTTTGTGCGTAAATTTTTCTCAAAAACCTATTTTTTTGGTTTAAAATTTACAAACGTCATTCGATTTCCGTGGAAACCCGCGTAAATTTAGTTTTTTTACGTTCTAAATCTAACAAGCCACGACGCGTAAAAATCCACCCACTAGATCGGCGGATATGATACCCCTCAAATTTCGAAAATTTGCAAAAAATTATTTTGAAAATATCGCATATTAAAACGCGTTTTGGATGTGTCAGTTCTACTTAAATAAATAGATCGATATGCGTGTTTAAACTGCGCGAAAACAGATATTTAAAAACTCTCGTAAATCCAGAGATATAATAGATTTTTTCTAAAAATTTAGTGCGATGCTACATCCACGGTTCTTGATGGATCGCATTGAAACGGCATAGAAGGACGTATTTTTTAATGGTGATTATTGAAATCGGATGCGCATAAAATGTAAATGAACTTCGCGGAAATTATGACCATTTTACTGAATTTTGCACCCTTAAATGCAGCAGATGCTACATCGTGGCCGCTATATAGAATTTGACAAACTGTACATAAAATAAAAGGGATTGATTCGCTGTGTTGGAAAATCGGATGCGCATCATGTAATTTTTATAACTACGCGGTTTATATGCGTCTCAAATGTTGTAATATTCAATATAACATTATTTTAACGTTATGCCACAATTGGAATTCCTTGTGATTTAATATAATGTTCTAAAAATATTCGCCAATAGGAAAACTATAAGCGAAAAATTTGTTACAACGGAATATCATCATTATTGCGTGAAATTTTGACGAAAATGCCGAAGAACTCAAACAGTTTTACTCCAAATTTTCCTATAAAACCATAAAAAAACAAGTAAGCAAAGGCTATAGTCGGACGGGGCCGACCATGTGATACCCTACACCACAACCTTTCGGAATTAGCTATGTGCAACTACCTTGCACGCTGAATGTCCGGGTTCGATTCCCATCAAATTGTCAATGGTGGCAAAATACCGCTTAGTAATGTTTGGGTGCCACCGTGGTGCAATGGTACGCACGCCCGCCTTGCACGCAGAAGGTCGGTGGTTCGATTCCCCGGCCAGGCAACATCAATCATTTTTCAACGGTGGCAAATACCCCTCAGTAATGTTGGCGACATTTCCTGAGTATTTCAGCCTTTAAAACTTCTCCACAAGTGGTGTCTTAAGACACGCCGTTCGGACTCGGCGATAAAAAGTAGGTCCCATATCATTGAGCTAAATATGAATCGGGGTGCACTCATTGATATGAGAGAAGTCTCCCTTGTCCCATATGGGATGTTGTGGAACAATGTTTTTTTTTTTTTTGTTTGAATGTTGGCGATATTTGCTGAGTCTCTACAAGTGGCAACTTAGGACACTATCAATAACTTAATATGAATCCATTGGTTTAAGAGAAGCCTCCCTTGTCTTTACTGGGATGTTTGTGGAAAAATATATAAATTATACATTTCTAAATAATATTCGAAAATTGGAAAATTCACATTGATTAGCCCCTCCTGCTACATCTTCAAATTGTCTTTGAGTATCAGGTTCCTCTTTGGAATATACCTAAAATAAATACACGCCACGCAATTTGGTATATTTGATTATTGGGAAAATTGGGAGTTTAATGAAGATCTATCGTCCAAAATTGTGCACTTATATTTTACATATGCTTCGAAAATAGTTCATTGTGGGCATATATTGTGATATCTAAAATATATTTTATACAGGAAGTAATAACTAATAATGAATAGAAATTCCAAAATTTTGCATGCAAAAAAATTTATAAATCCCAAAATTATTCATACTCCATTAAACATTAACAAAGGGAGTATAAGTCAGCGGCGCTAACGGTGATATACCTTTAGTCTCTAAAAATATATTTATTTTGTAACACGAGTTTGCTTCAAAATACGTGGAATCTGTAGGTATCGTAATGTGGGGATATACCAAATCAATTTTAGTAAGCTAAATTCTAAAGTTTTGGAAATATTTGAGAATTATTTTTTCAGATTTGTAATTTTAGTTGGAGCCGGCAGCGATTTTGGGAACTTCTGAACTATTATCTCAGGAAGTATGACTTACCCCGGGAAAGTGACCAGAATACGGAACGTAAAAAGAACCTTCTTCAAAAAGAAAATAATAATCAAATAGATCCGATACGGGTCTTCAAACTGCACTTTTCCCAAATTTTGTGTGGGAGGTACTCGAAGGACGGACAGATATAGTCCATATTCCGACCTGACACATGACTGGATGAAATAATACGATGTGTAAAGTTTCGACCAATCAGAAAATCCCCTTGAGATTAAACTTGCGGATTTGCGGCGCAAGTACAATCTGCTGAAAAATTCATAACGATTCAAAGGGACTCTTAAATTTCCCTTTTTCGAATTTTGTGTAGAAGGTACCCTAAGGACCGATATAGTCTTATCCGATCTATATCTGGAAGGAATAATAATATACGGAAAGTTTGGAGCAAATCGATTGCTCACTTCGCCAGTTATCGTTCACACAAATTTTCGAAAAAAAATTTGAACTTTTTTGGGGAAGGTGTGGACCAGCATAGCCTACATTCGAACTTAAACAAAGCTTGGGCAAAATATTACGAAGTATAAAATTTGGTTCTAATCGGTAGATCCGTTCGAGAGCTATCGTGCGCACCAGCCAGCTAGACATTAAGAGCGACAGGGCTAAATAGACTCTAATTGAAACGAATTTCGTCCAAATATACTTGGGGTCTAAAACCTATATTTCGATGAGACACATCTTTGGTCGTATTTTGTTTGTATCCCCTTTACCCTAAATCCTGAGGTATAACATAGGTGGCGAAGCGACCCCATGTTGCAATATTTGTATAAAAATCCAATTTGACAACTGAACTGAAAATTTCTCTGTCATGATAGAGACAATTTGTAGCATGGGAGGAAATTGTGGTTCTCTACACAAACACATTATATATCTAGCAGACACATTATTGCAATTTGCATCAGGGGGAAGATCAGTAGTTATTTTTCCATATGTAGGCTCCTTTGCCGGTATATGCCCTCCAGGAATGAAAATATGGACCAAAAATAAAATTTGTATATTTTTCATACAAAAGTAATGGTCTATGTCAACCGTTAAATAATATCAGATAATGAGCAAAATTATAGGCATTTTCTTCAACCTAAAGTCTTACCTCGTGCAAAATTTCGTGACTATTGAGCTATAATTCCGACCTCTAGCCGGTTTATGATTACACTACAAACAAAAAACTGGATATATTAGGCTGTAACTCTGTTATCTGATCACGTACATCAACATAATTGACATCAATTAAAAGGTCAAGAGATCGTCTTCCAAATATAACTCACGAGGGGGGAAGGTGTCTTTCAGGAACAAAGATATAAGCTGTTTATTACAAATTTTCACAATTTTCACACAAAAGTTGTGGTCCATTTAACCCTCTAAATATTATCTGATCGCCATCTTAAATTGCAAGTTTCGTCTTTGTCATATATTCTTACCTTATTTAAAATTTCGAGGCGATCGGACTATTATTGCGACCTACAGAGCAGCTACAAAATCTGATAAAAATTATGTTTTTGGTCCATTTCACCCGCTAAATATTTCACGATCATCACCAATCAAAATAGCGATCTATTCTGATGTGAAACCGACCTCCATACCAAATTTCGTGACGATCGGTCCATAATTGCGGCCTGGAGTTTGATTACAATTTATAATGGACAGACGGACACACGGACGGACGGACACACATCTCAAAATCGCTTTATCTCGCCGAGATATGAAGATTGGTATACCACATTGGGGGTCTCCGACGAATATTTCGCGGTGTTACATGAATTTTTCCCAAAACAAACTTATAATACCCTTTCCACATAGTGGTGTAGGGTATAATAATAATTTTAGTAATAATATGATTTTAATTTTTTCGTAATATTTTCTTCGTATTTTTGCAAATAACATGAATACTATAGCTCCAACCTTCACAACTTAGGTTTCATTTTATTCCTCAAAATGTCTGGATGCTGTTATATTTTTTTATATATTTTTCGTAACTATGAGCGCTATTGTTTCAAAAATATGTTTGTAAATACGTGAAATTATTTAACAAATTTGATTTTTCGCGAATCCATTGAGACTTCGCGATTATTTTTTGCATCATCGCAAAGGTTACGAATTCAGTTAACGATAATAGGATATAACAGCTAACTATATTAAGCCGCGATTTTTTTAGAATTTTTTCTAATTATCATAATTAAAACGGTCATATGTTTTGCGCGCAACGATCAAAATTAATAACGAAAACAGATTTGGAATGCTGATTTTTTTCTTAATCTATGTACCAAAAATCATTGATGTAGTATCAAAATTTTTTTTTTTGATTTTTTTGAAATGGAAAAGACAATTTTAGACATTTTTCCTGATATTTGAAATATGGATGTACCTATTTATTAGATTATACATATAAACATTCCATCCAGATGCCGATTTCCCGCTGATGATGATGAAGAAAATGTGTTTTATTTTACAAATAAGAAGAAGCGTTCAACGATGTTTCTATATAATTTTTTCTTTTTAAAAGTACGCTTTTTATACATAGGTTATTTCATTCAGTTTTTCTTTTATTAAAGTGTGTTATGTATTTCCTTGGAATTTTGTATGTATGTACCTATGTATCTTTGTTGCTTTGCTTTTTCTTTGCCCTTCAATAAAAAAACATCACCATTTATATATGTGTTTACATGTTAGAAATAGCCAGTGAGCGCTTGCTGAGAGCAAGTGAGCATAAATTTCAATGTGTTTCACATTGACATTTACGCTCCCTTGCTTTTGGGTTTGTATTTGTTTGCACCTAAACATATATTTGTTTGCAGGACCCAAACATATGTTATGTTTGGGACTGCTTGCAAACAAATATATGTTTGCTGTAAAATATGTTTGGGACATATGTTAGAGAGGCCATTGTTTCTGTGTGTGGTGAATTGCTGCACAATTTTTCCGAACATTTTTGAACTTTTGTGGGGGAGGTACCTGAAGGAGTGGACCGATATGGCTTATCTTCGAACTTAAACTATGTTTGGACAAAGTATTACTAAGGCCAAACTTTGGACCGAATCGGCAGACCTGTTCGAGAGTTATTTTGCCCTCCAACCTCCTTACACGGTGTCATAGGGGTTTTTTGCAACTTTCATGCTATTTTCTCAGGAAGTATGGACTTGCCCCTGATGAAACTTATACCGTCGTATGGAGGGCAGTGAATACAAGTTGCTAAAGCAAAAATCAAAGCGATTCGAGAGATGGTCCTAAACTGAACTTTTCCAAATTTTTGTGTGGGAGGTACCCGACGGAGTGGACCGATTGAGTCCATATTAAAACCTGATCTAAGTCTGGTACACGCTCCACGATGGGCAAAGTATGGACCAAATCGGTTACTCCCGATTTATCTTGCGCACAAATGTTCCGAACATTTCCGAACTTTTGTGGGGGAGGTACCGGAAGGAGTGGACCGATATAGCTCATATTCGAACTTAAACTAAGTTTGGGCAAAATATTACGAAAGCCAAAATTTGAACCGAATCGGTTCATCCGTTCGAGAGTTATCGTGCGCTCCAGCCAGCCAGACAGACGGACAGATAGACGGACAGACATTGCTCAATCGACTCCAAATTGTCTGAAACACATTTCGTCCAAACATACTTGGGGTCTAAAACTATTATTTCGATGAGGCACATTTTGCCCGTATGAAAGTGTATATGGTAATATTCAAAAATGTTTTACAATCGTTGAAGTTGAGGTTCACCATTTAATAAGTCGCGAACTGTCAATACATTTTATATAATATGAATATATTAATATAAATTGAAGTGTTTTAGCCGGGGTCTGATAATGTAGACCATAATAAATAAATTACGTGGAAGCTGTGTTGTTGGTAATATAAAAAATGGGTAAAAATGTGTTGAAGTTAGCAAGTTTTTTTGTGTTTTTTCTTGATTTCTGGTCAAACCAGGGAAAATTCAGACCTGAGTTCAAAGAAAGAATTGAAGAATACTCCTTGGACAACATGGTTATAATGTATGACTTATCGATATATACAGTGAATCCCCCTTAAATCGATGCTGACATTTTGAAGTTTTGAAATCGGTGTTTTTTGAATTTTTCTTATAATTGGAGGGCGCAACCAGATAATGACCTAAACTATTTATTGGATTGTAGAACTCGTGATTCCGCGTCATTTGATGTATATCTCATGAGTGTGCTTCGTACAGCTCCCTTGTAATAGGAGTCCAAAGCCGAATTTTTGGTGCGTAAATTTTCATGAAAAACCTATTTTTTGGCATTAAAATTTACAACTGTGACTCAGGTACCCTTGATCCCCGCGTGATTTTAGTTTTTTTCGGCGCCGGATTTAATGAGCCCTACCGCGATCGAATCCATTCACTAAAACCGCTGATATAGATACCCTGAAAATAAGAAAATAAGCTACATTTTATTTTGACTAATCCGCGTATTAAACCTCGATTTCCCTTAAATTTTTTTACATAAATGGAATCCTTTATACGCGATTGTAATATTTGTCAAAAAGGTGTGTCATAAATTACAGAGATTCGGGAGTAGTATTCGTATTTACCCAAAAATAGAATCAGGTAGCACATCCGCGGTTCTTGACGAATCTGTATAAAATTTGTCTTATTGACGTATTTTTAACAGGGGGTCACTGAAATCGGATGCGCCTTATAATCATATGAACATCGCGTTATATTTACCCACATGAAGCATTTTGGTGTAGTAAGATGCAACTGATGGCACACTTTGGTCGCTGAATGAAACATGGAAAAATGCAAACATATTGACAGAGATGCAATCGCTCTATGCGAAAAGCACATGCGCCTCAACTGATTTTAACTATTTCGCGCGTTATACGGTTTTTAACTTTTATGTTTTTTCTTTGATTGTAATATCAATATCACTCTTTATTTCCTAATTCTATCGCTTATCACACTAAGCAAATATACTTTTACGATGATAAACTATTTTCCTTGAATAGGTTTTAGCAAAATAATTCAGGGTTTGTTTGGAAATTTAGCGAAATAGTAGAATAACTCCCGAAAAATGTTCTAAAATTTTTTGTATTAAGCCAACAAATATATTCTTGAAATAATGTTCCAACAATAAACTTTTGTCTTTTGTTGTAGCTGCAATATGCAATTTAAAATCCTAATCTATAAAATTTTGGTCTCACATTTTTCTCGACATTGTCTAGATTCTGTACGTATTTTTAATTTATTTTTTTTAGGGATTTTTATGGACTCTGAGTTAAAATAAATAAAATTTACTCCAAGATTCCTTCATTATTTTTTGATTTTCCGCGAAAATGAAAATAAATTTAGCAAATATCTAGGCGTCTACGGATAGATATTAAATGTTGTTACCGATTTATATATACATTTTGGTATTACAACACACAGGGAATTTTTAAATATTTTTTCTTTATAAGGGAATAAAACCCCCCATAACTTTTGGGCGCAGCATCCAATTTTGTGAACGCGAACAGATTTGAAACAACGATTTTTTTCTTAACCCATGTACCAAAAATCCTGAATGTGCTTGTAAAAAATTTTTTTAATTTTTTTTTCGATGGAATTGTGAAGGAAATTTGAAATTTACCATATACCCTTCATAGCCTAAAGGCTGAGGGTATAAATACAACCAGAGAAGCTAAAATAACGAGATGAACGATACGATCTACTGAACGACATGAGTTACTGAACGATATGACCTATTGAACGAATCAGCTAACTGAACCATTGATTGTGTTATGTGTGATAATTTGTGATGCTTGCGCTAACGCAGCGTGTGTGAGTTTGTTTGTGTGCATAAAAATGGAGTTGGTTTTCTGAACTTGGTAGTGGTTTTGAATACGAACGAAAGAAGCTAAAATAACGAGATGAACGATATAAGCTAACTGAATCATTGATTGTTTTGTGTGTGCAAATTTGTGATGCTAGCGCTAAGTAAGTAGATTTTGTGTGTAAAACTAATTATGGTGGTTCTGCTGCTAAATTTGAAAACAGCAATGTCTTGAACATCAGGGATCTAAATGAACGACGTAAACGAACGTGCTCGATACGGATCCGTTCGTTCTTTTCACGGAATCGTTCCTTGGAACCGGTTCGTTCATGAACGACACAAGTCTACCAAATCTACCAAAGTCTACCAAAATCTTCAAAATACCGAAAATCGGGTGGTACCGTTCTGTGGGGACTATATGAAGGCGTGAACCTATACCGACGTATTTTATATGGAACGTTTAGTAACCCAAATGAATACCAAACACCAAGTTTCAGCAAATTCGGTGGATTAATGAAACCGCAACCTTCAAAATACCGCAAATCCGTGGGTACCGTTCTATGGGGGCTATATGAAGGCGTGGACCTATACCGACAAAATTCTGGGGAATAATTTTATATCTCCAACAAAGACTAAGTGCCACATTTCAGCCATTACGGTGTGATAATAAAGTTAAAACTTTCAAAACACCGAAAATCGGGTGGTACTGTTCTATGGGGGCTATGTCAAAACGTGGACCGATATAGCCCATTTGCAATACCAAACATCCTAGGATTATTACAAAGCTCTATCTTAAAAATTATGAGCTGTGTATTGATGCCAACAGACGGACGCGAGGATATGGTTATATTGACTTAGAATTTTACCCTGATCAACATATACATATATAGGGTCTCCGATGAAAATTTAGATGTGTTACAAACGGAATGACAAATTTGATTAAACCCTCCATATTATGGTCAAAGTTATAAAAATAGCTAGTTGTAATTGCAGACTCCTTGCTTTAATATTTTATTAAAACAACTTTTAACACTTTTTATGATTTTTTTCTGTGGAATTTTAGTGGAGTGTGGTATCACATGCTCGGTCCCATTCGACTATACTAACAAGTAACCTGGAACTTTTCCTCAATACCTGCATTTGCGTACACAAACTTTGTTGCATGTGTGAAAACCATGTTCCACAATCTGCATACACACACAGATGAATATCTGCATAACACATACATATACCAATTCCTCACAGATATGTGTTTACATACATTTATAGTGATGCATCCACAAACGAAGTTACAATGAAAGAAAGACACAAGCACACCTTAAGAAGTCGTGCACCCAACACCATGCAATAACCAAAATCCAACAAGAGGAAGAATAAAGATATCTGCAACCTAGGCGACTATTACAAAGCTTTCGCAAATTGTACAGAAAATCTCCCAGATTTACTTCTGTTTATATCACGCTTTCTTCCACATCGTTACCTTTAACTTGTTCGTAGTCGTGGCGTTTGGCTTGAATAAGACAAGCAAACATTACATTTCATTTCCTTATCTTTGAGATGTGTTCATTGAGCGGCAGGAAGATAGTTCAATGTATGTGTAAGTAGTTTTGTAAGATTGGCTACAAGACTGTACGACTGTGTGCATGTAAGGCAGAAGACAATTTTTAATCAGAATGTGCAAGTTAAAGGAAGCCGTATCGGTAAGAAGGTCTTATTTACCCTTATTTGCTTATGAAATTCACAGTTACTGCATGACTGAACTGCAATGCAAATAATTTGAAAGTGTGTGTGGGCTTTAAGCTATGTAGAGTTAGTCAACTAAATTATTGCAAAACCAAAATTGTTGAAATAAAACAACGTTTTCTTGGTATTAATAAATAACATTAAAAATATATTTGTTAACATTTTAATTCTTACATATGATTATTAAAAATACAATAAAAATTAGCCAAATCTACTAAATTGTTTATTTAATGTATTTTATTAAGTCGGTCCTTTCCTCGACGTTTTTTGGCCAGGAGGACACATAAATTGTTGATGTAGTTACTATCTGGACTTTGGGCTGGGCTGTCGATAACTATAGCAGAAATCGAAAAATTTAATGTCAGCTTCTATATATGTTTAGATTTCTTTCTTACAGTAAACTCATCAGATACGGCGAATCTGACAGAATTTTGTCGATATGTGCATCCATAACGAAGTTATAGCTCTTGAAATATGAAAAATATTTCCCAGGTAATCTAAAGCGATAACCATATATTATATTCTACCACTAAAATAATTATTTCTGAAAATGTTGTTGATAATATTGTTACGGAATTAGGTTTAACTAATCAAGGAGGTATGGGCACCAGAGAAGCCATATTATCCATCCAAGTACTGGTACAGAAATACCGCGAAGTTCAAAAAGACGTTTATATATGTTTCATTGATTATGAAAAGGCTTTCGATACCGTCCAACACGACAAATTGATAAATATACTAAGGGAAATTGGAATACAAGAAAAAGAAATTAGATGCATACACAATTTATATTGGAACCAAACTGCAAGAATTGAAATAAATGGTGATCTGACCGACGAAATTCCCATATCACAAGGAGTCAGGCAAGGATGCATACTATCGCCGCTCCTTTTTAATATATACTCCCAAAAGATATTTAATGAGTCAATTGAAGGAGAATGAATTGGAATAAGAGTTCAGGGTGAGATTATAAATAATATACGCTATGCTGACGATACCACAATTATTGCTAGCAGTATATCTGGGCTGCAACAACTCCTAGACAAACTCGCGTACGTAAGCGAAACATATGGCCTCAAAATAAATATAAAGAAGACAAAATATATGATTGTAAGTCGAAAATACGTCAGTTGTGAAACGTCACTAAATATCAAAAACGAAAACATCGAACGCGTAAAATCTTTAACATACCTCGGCGTTTTAATTAACGACCAATGGAACACATCAAACAAAATTAAGCGTCGAGTGGAGATGGCCAGAAATGCCTTTTTATACCCTCAGCCTATAGGCTATGGAGGGTATATACACTTTGATACGATGAAAATGTGCCTCATCGAAATAATGGTTTTAGACCCCAAGTATGTTTGGACGAAATGTGTTTCAGACAATTTTGAGTCGATCTAGCCATGTCCGTCCGTCTGCCTGTCTGTCTGTCCTGCTGGCTGGAGCGCACGATAACTCTCGAACGGATAAACCGATTCGGTTCAAATTTTGGCTTTCGTAATATTTTGCCCAAACTTAGTTTAAGTTCGAAGATGACCTACATCGGTCCACTACTTCCGGTACCTCCCCCACAAAAGTTCGAAAATGTTCGGAAAATTTGTGCGCACGATAACTCTTGAAGAGACTGACCGATTTGGTCCATACTTTGTATAGCGTAAACTTTCTACCAGAGTAATATGAGGTTCCAATATGGTCTCAATAGGACCACTCCTTCTGGTACCTCCCACACGAAATTTCGGATAAGTTCAGTTTAGGGCCATCTCTCGAATCGCTTTGATTTTTGTTTTAGCAACTTGTATTCACTGCCCTCCATACGACGGTACAAGTTTCATCAGGGGCAAGTCCATACTTCCTGAGAAAATAGCCTGAAAGTTGCAAAAAAAACCCTATGATACCGTGTGAAGTGGTTGGAGCCCAAGATAACTCTCGAACGGATCTGTCGATTCGGTCCAAAATATGGCCTAAGTAATATGTTGTCCAAACATAGTTTAAGTTTGAAGATAAGCCATATTGGTCCACTCCTTCAGGTAACTCCCACACAAAAGTTAAAAATGTTCGGAAAAATTGTTCGTACGGTAACTCTTGAAGGGAGTGGCCAAATTGGTCTATACTTTACACATCCTAATATATCTACCAGATATAAATCAGGTTCAAATGTGGACTTTATTTGTCCACTCAATCCGGTACCTCCCACACAAAATTTCGGATAAGTTCGCTTTAAGACCTGATATCGTATCACTTTGATTTTTTTGAAGCAGCTTGCATTCGCTGTCTCAATTACGGTGGTAAAAGTTTTTTTAGGGGCAAGTCCATACTTCTTGAGCAAACAGCCCGAAGAGTGTAAAAACCCCCTATGGCACCATATGTTGTGGCTGGAGATCCACTTCCATAACGGTCAATGTCGATCCATTCCTTTTACTATCTCCTCCGCAAAACTTTTGATCTTTAATCCTAATCAAAATTTTTGTCGGTTTAAACGCCCAAAATTTTTAAAACCACCTAAATACATACGTATTTTGGGAAAACATTGTTTCAATATACACAGGCTGAGGGTATATCTCTGTCGGCAAAGCCGACTGATACTTTTTTACTTGTTTAAATACAAAAAAAACACTTACAAACCATGAAATCGGTCTCAAAACAAAGGCAAGATTTGTCAAATGCTACATTTGGTCTATACTATAGTGCATATGAGAAAAAAATTGAAGCATTTGAAATTTGGGTATACCGAAGAATACTGAAGATACCCTATACATCGCATATTACGAATCAATAAATTCTAAGACGAATGAACCTCGATAGACAACTTTTACGCTCCGCAAAATCAAGGAAAATCGCATACCTGGGACACCTGATGAGGAACCAAAAATATAAATTTATACAAGCCATTATTAAATGTAATATAGAAGGACACAGAACAAGAGGCAGAAGAGAGACATACTGGTTAAGGAACATCCAAGAATGGACCGGATACTGGGATGAAACGAATCTAATACATGTTGCTAAGAATCGAGAGCTGTCAATAATTTCATAACATAAAACATTAAAATATATCAATTTGTAATACATATAATATTGTATGATCGTTTATATCCGAATAACGGATCCGCAAATAAAGAAGAAGAATCTCCGTGTAGACGTTGTTTTATTCCCCAGTAAAATTTGTACCAAATAAAGCAGGGTTCGTTTTAGATTACGTTTTTACAATGCTTTATGTACTTTATTACACTTATTCGGAACCGAATGTTATTACTAAGTACACAGCTTTTACTAGTCTGTTCACTGTTTGCCAATCTTCTGATATTTATATCCCGACATTTTGCGAAAATCGGTGAAACTATTCAAGGGTCTAAGAAAATATCACAAATACACATTTTAGGCTATTCGATTAAAATTTACCGAATTATAGCAAAATCGGGGAAAGATATTTATGGGGGCTATATCCAAATCTGAACCGATTTCATAAGCACTTGTACAAAAATTCATCAACCTAGGTCAAGCCATCTATGTTTGTCCACTTTTGTATGGAAGCGGCAACACAGCGTGGCGCTCGAATTCCAATCGCGAGTGAAACTCTTCTCGAGTTCCAGCAAGTTGAGGAGGGCAACTTGCCCCCTCCCCACCACCAAACAAAAACTAACCCGACCCCAACTAAACTTGCCCCTCACCCACCAACATAATTGCACCCAACAAAAATTAAAAATGCATCGTTTGCAATTATTTTGGTTGACTAACTGTATGTACCTAGTGTGTAGTTTCATCTTAAGGTCTATGTCATTTCACACTATCATTGAAATTGTTAGCCTGTGAGATAATTATTTATAAATTTATTCAAGTTTTGTAATGGGATAATGACATATAATAACCGTGAATAGTTTACGAATCGGTGAGGGATCACAAGTTGGTGACGTGAGGATGCGGATGTATAAGATCCCATTTAAAGTGGACACATACCTCAAAGGGATGTGTGACATGAGAAGCTACTTTTAACATCAATGAAATGTGAGGCAATCGTAAAGTATAAATGTAAGAATGACAACATTTAAAATAGTTTAAATAGGTATAGTTCTGAACAGGGGCTCTTTTTTAAACTGTTATCTAATGTAAAACAAAATCTCAAATATCGGCACAAGGCGTTAAATTTTAAAAGTATGCTAAACATATTTCTTATTGGCCTAGGAGTATGTATGTATCTTGAAAAATGTACGTACCCCAATGTTAGCTCCTACTATTTTTCAACAACAAACAGTTGAAGAAGTCGAGAGAGCTATGTACGTTCTTACCGAAACTCTACTGGGATGTTATAAGGACTTCTGACCAGTCACTTACCCGGGGAGGAAATCCCAACCGGTTTTTTGGACCGAACAGTTAGCTGATCTACGTAAAGCAATTATGAACGCCAGTAAGAAGAAACTCTGTATTGGTTAATTTTAACAAGAACAATAAAAAAGTCGTTAAGTTCGGCCGGGTCGAACTGTTTATACCCTCCACCATAAAATATTCTTAACCAAAATTGAATAATTAGTTACCTTTCCTGTCCACAATTTAAGGTGCAACAAATTTTCGACCACGGATACCCCGAATGTATTAATTATCTAATCTAAGCTAAACAAGAAAAAAAAGTATCAGACAGAGATATACTCTTGCCTGTGTGTTGAAATTTTAATTTACGTACAGATCGAAAATCGGCTACACAACAAAGATCCTTTTCCTTATTGTATGTATATTACTTTTTTTAATTTTGTGGCCCTTTTGGACGATTGAACTTGCCGAAAAAATAAGAATTTGAATTAAAGCTCAAAAGTGTTGCGGGATGCCTAAAAGAAAGTATCGACATAGTGCATTTTGGAAGTGGATGTAATTTCTGGGAATCATTTTTTCCGATAGATATCGCGCCCACTAGTCATTTTAGTTAGCCACCGTGTAATTTAGTGCTTTTGGACCACTATGTCAGGATACATGGACTTTTCCACGAAAAACATAATATCGCTGTCAACAGGAACACAATGAGTAGCTTTGGAGTTATCCTAAGGAGAAGACAGATATGGACCAAATTTGGACAAAAAATTACGAAGGCCAAATTTTGGATCGTATCCGCTGATCCGTTCGTGCACACCAGCCACTACACATGGTGCCATAGGAGTTTTTTCTAGCTTTCGTGAAATTTTTTCAAGAAGTTAAGACTTGTCCCTGAAAAATTAGTTACAACAAAAATCAAAGCGATTCGAGAGGAGGTTTAAGACCTAAGACTGCACTTTTCCGAAATTTTATGTTATAGATATCCGAAGGAGTCGACCGATAGAGTCCATATGGGAACCTTATCTATGTCTGGTAGAAACTTGTTAAAAGTATGGACCAACTCGGTTACTGCCATCGAGAGTTATTGAAAGCTTTTGTGGGAGAGGTATCTGAAGGAGTAGCCCAACATGGCTCATCTTCGAACTTAAATGGTGGCCTCAATAATATTACACCAGATGTCAGCTAAAACCTTGCAAATACCGAAAATCTGGTTGTGGGCGTTAAAAATATTAACCTACACCGATAATTTTCCAAGCTCCTACAATTTTGTAATGTTACATTAACTGAAGCGAAATGCTCAGATAAAGCAGCACTTGAAGTTTTAAAGAAAAATCTCCGAAACGTCTACGGGTCAATCTGCATTGATGGTTTTGCGGTAACAGTATATGATATGGTTGTGTGTTCGTTTTCCTGCTTAGTCCGGTCCTGACTCTATCTCTAGTTCTTGGAATGTGGCTGCTTCGATTGGTGGTAACCACAGAATTACAGAAGTTATTGGAGTAAGTTTGATGAGATGCCATCAATCTTTGGCCTAAAGGAATTTACACCATAACGAACGTAGTTAAGCTAAAACTACCCTGAATTTTCGCGTCAGCTGACGTTCTTCAGATGCGATAGATTGTAATGTACTACGAGTAACGCATTCACAGGATAGTTGCTTGTTGCATCAGCGACTGCATCTGTTCGAATGCTAGGCTTGCTGATCTAGGCGTTCTCCCTTATATCGTTGGACTTCTTCCTCTCAAGATCATGAATATCCCTCCTGACATGCCTGTGTGGGAGAGTCCTATCCACCGATTGGGAAGTCCAGCGTGGGGAAGTCCTGTCCTATGATTGGAATGAATAAAGTCCTGTCCTATGATTGGAATGACTGGAAGAATCTTCGATGTCTCATGCTGACAGTTTTGAAAACTGTTCCATCGCATCGCATTTATGTTCGCGGAACAACATGAGCCGCGTAGCTTAACACAGGCTGCCCTAAAGCGCTATATGTGGTCAATAAGGTTTCTTGTCTGCATCCCAAGTACTGCCAACTAAGGACTTGAAGACCTTCTTCCTTTCATTTCAGGTTGTCGCAGATAGGTGTGGCATGCGCGGACGAAGTGAACATACTGTCGATTGTTACATGTAGAATCTTAGGATAGTTAGTGATCGGAATTTTATTAGGAGATTCAACTCTGTACTCATCTCCTCAGTTCATGTGATAAACAGGGTGGCGGATATTTGCACATTCTTTGCATAGAAAAATTGGCAAGATTAATCTAATGGTATGATTGTAAGGGCCTTAATGCGTCTGTAGGAGTTGGAATACAGGAAAGATAGAGGTTAAACAGTTCCCTTAGCGAACTCTCGTATTCACTCTACGGGGCTTCGAATTTTTGTTCCTGAATTCCTCGTACGACTGGTGTCCAAATATTTTAAATTTGGCCGAAGGTAGTCTGCTCGATGTCCTCAACCAGCATGTAGTGCTTGACAGTATCAATGGCTTTAGATAAGTCGAGCGCCACTAACACTTTCCTACCGCACGACTTCTTCTGGTTGAGTCCTCGACTAACATATGTGGAGATGACGTGCAGCGATGGATAGCTATATGCATGGTAGGAGCAAAGCCTTAAGAGTTGTTTCTACGGCTGACAAAAGCGAAATCGGTCTGTACGATTCACCTTTGTTGGAATCCTTGCCTGGCTTCCGTGCCGGGATAACCCTGCCACTTTCCAGATTACGAACACGATGTTTGTGGCTATCGACATGTTGGGAGCTTTGATAAGATACTCAATTCGCGGCTCGTTTCAATTTTTCTGCATTACCATAGATATACCGTCAGGACCTAACGCTTTGGTTGATTTAGCCTTTCCACTGGCACTGAGGTCTTATCTTCCATATTTTCAGGGTTCGAGAGTGCACACAATTGCACACAAATTACTAATTCTTCAGATTAGCTTACTAGTTGTTCCGCTTGTGCTCACTGACCAACCTATTAACTTCCGTGTCAGCACCCTAACTTTTATATCCTCAAGCAGCTTAGCATTGTAGACGGTATCGAAGGCCTTCGTTATGTAAAGTGCCCCATGACTGTCCGGTCGCTCGGCCTGATCTGGTTCAATCTCTTTTATTCACCTCTGCTGGCATCGTTTTCGGGCTTCAGTAGCGGAATCAGCCTGCCAACTTTCCTGGCTTCTGGTATAATATGGGTTTGAGGACACTTGTTAAATACTAAACTTCGGGTTCATCCAGTTGCTTAAGAATTACCATTGATTCCGTGTGGGCCGAACATTTTGGGTTCCACATGTCGCCTGCAACATCGCTCGTCGGCTGGGAGGGCACTTCTTATACCGCGTGCTCTATAAACTGCAGGTTAAAATAATACGCGCACTTATTTGGGTCTGTTGCTGTCACGCCGTTCAATGTAATAGCCGTTCTATCATCCTTCTTTTCCGGATTCGGGAGTGATTTAACCGTTGCCCACAATTTACTTAATTCTGTGTTGCATTGCTTCAGTGGTCTAGCCACTTTTTTCGCTTATGTTAGCCCACTAACCTGTTGACTTCAGAGTAAGTTCTCCAACTCTTAAGTCTTCAGGGTTCGTACGACGAAGCTCATCCCGCTCATTTGCTAGTCCCGTCGCATCTGCTGGAAATTTGTTTTGATTTTGGGCATTCGACCAGCAGGTATGTCTCAGCTGCCCGAGGATCTGAGGAATTTGGCAGATCTCTGAAGCAGTGATTGGTGGGTTCTCTGAACCCTTTCGAGGTTATAAAGTCGGGTGATCTCTCCTCTTATCTCCTATTATCCTCGTAGGAGCTTCTTCATTCACCGTGCAAAACGTGGAGCTATCAATTTGCTCGGCCAGCGCAGAATCCCCCATTATCTAGGACGGAACGTCAACGCTCACAATAAGCATATAAGTCCCCTAGCACCAGACGGTTATTGCCCTCTAAAAGCGAAAGCATATAACGCTGGGCACAGCTATTCATCGGCGGTATGTACACGTTAAGCAGCTGTACCTCGGCATTCCATGAATGGGTCACTAGAGTCGATCTAAAGTAAGAACGGTCTATACTGGTCAGACTGGTGTATTAAGAAAGCGATCCTTCCGCAAAATGGATCACTGAATAACAACTGGTGGTGCTAGATGCTGCGTTTGTTGATGTTGGGGAGATTGCGGGGGCGTATCATATTCCGACGACGACGAAGTTGGAGACACAATGGGAGGTGTTTTGGTACATCAAGTAGCAACATAACTATGGCAGTAATCCTGGGTGCGACTAAGGCCTCGGAAGTGTACCAATTCCCTGCATCCATTGCATCTCACCATTGATGGCAAATGGAACAGATCCATAGTCAGGCACGGACCAAAAGTGCTAGGAGCAGGCATCCCGGAATAAATTGTCGCTACCATGTTGAAAAAATACACGAACACAAACACAAAATTGTTAAGGTGACGGCCCCTGGTCGAAGATTCCTCCGAGCCAATCCGGTGCATAGAACCGGCTGCCGTCGCTATTAAACTATGATGTAATGATGACGATAACATGGACGAGTCCAGGGTTAGATGTATCCACTGCCGACATCTAATGCCTCTCACCTGAGTGTGGTTAATGAGGATGTGACAAACCGAGCACATCCAAACTAGTCCTGGGGTTTCCTTCATGAACATAATATTAAAAATTGGAAATAGATGGCACGATATCGTTAAAAATAAACAATTTAGAAGTTCCATCCCAAATAAGAAACGTCAACGCCTCTCTGAGATTTTATAAACAATATCCATCGACAAAATCAATGCACAAAATTTAGGCATAAAATAATTCATGTGGCCCATTTAGAAATTACTCCACCAAAATTAAATAGACATTGCATATAACTGATTATTTTGTGTCCCAATATTTTTTGGCTATAGTTTGCAAAGTTTTTCATGCAGCAGCATGTTCCTTTGTTGTCTTTTAGGCATTGTTGATGTGCTTTCCTTTTACTTGGTTTTGTTTCAACATTTTGCTAATATCACTTCCTCAGCATGGTACCAATTTTTCGTTATTTGGTGTTTCCTTTGCCTGTTGTGTGACAGGCAACAACATGCCGTGTTACAGAGCCAGACAAGTTGTAGACATATATCTGCATAGAAAGAATAGTGTTGAATATTAAAGTAAGAGATAATAGTCATGTTTTTTTCGGGTATTACTAGTTACTAGGTGTTATTTATTATTTTAATATTTTGTACATATAGTTTAGGAACTACAACAAGTTTATACCCTCCACCATAGTATGGAGAATATATGATTTTTTCCCGTATGTATACACCGAGAAAAAAGGCCCATGTAACATATGTCCCAAACATATTTTGAAGCAAACATATATATGTTTACAACAATCCCTAACACATGTTTGGGTCCTGCAAACAAATATAAGTTTGGGTGCTAACAAATATACGTTTGGTGCAAACAAATATTCGCCACAAAAACATAGACATACATGGTAGTGGTTGCTTCTTTTATAGAAATACAATAGAAATACCAAACACAAAAGCAACAACAGACGCATAGGTACATACAAAATTTCATATAAAAGATACAAATAACAAACTTTAATAAAAGAAAAACGAAATAGAATAATTTGTAACAAAAACGTAAATAAAAATGTAGGGTCACATTTTTAGAAAGAAAAAAAAACAAATAACAAGTAAGAACGGCGTTAAGTTCGGCCGGGCCGAACTTGTTATACCCTCCACCACAAGTTGTATTGAAGTTAAATGGAATAATTAGTTTCCTTTCGTGTATGAAGAAGACTTAATACTAAATTTCAGCAATTTCGGGAAAACAATGTGAGGCACCATTCTATGGGGGCTATTTCAAAACGTCGATCTATATCGACAAATTTCTGACGGAAAGTTTTTAGGCTCAAAGAAGACTAAATACCAAATTTCCTATATTTCGGTAAGAGAATGTGGCTAAAACTTAAAAAAATATCGAAAATCAAGAAGTACGCTTCTATGGGGATATAGGAAGACGTGGACCTATACTGATAATACTATTCTGGAATATTTTATAGCTCTTGGAAGACGAAATAACGAATTTCATCCATTTCGGTTGGATATTTACGTCACAATCTTCAGTATTACGAAAACCGGAAGGTACCGTTCTATGGGGGCTATATCGAAACGTGGACCTATACCGACGAATTTTAGTCAGAAATGGGGCAATATGAAAGCGTGGACCTGTACAGACAAATTTCTGTCGAACAGTTTTATATCACATTGAAGACTAAATACCAAATTTTTTGTGGAATATTGAAGACACAAAAGGTACTGGAGGTACCTTTCCATGGGGGCTATATGAAGGCGTGGACATATACCGGCAAATTTAAAGGGGAAGTTTGAGTACCCCCAACGAAGTCTAACTACCAAATTTTAGCCATTTCGGTGGAATATTGAGGCCACAACGATCAAAATACCGAAAATCGGGAGGTACCGTTCTATGGGGGCTATATGAAGGCATAGACCGATACCGACAAAGTTCTGGGGGAAAGTTTTATACCACCAACGTAGACTAAGTACCAAATTTAAGCCATTTCGGTGTGATAATGAAGCTAAAACCTTCAAAATACCGAAAATTGGGAGGTACCGTTCTATGGGGGCTATATGAAGGTGTGGACCGATACCAACAAAATTCTGGAGGAAAGTTTTATACCCCTAAAGAAGACTACGTACCAAGTTTCAGCTATTTTGGTAGGATAATGAAGCTAAAACCTTCAAAATACCGAAAATCGGGAGGTACCGTTCTATGGGGGCTATATGAAGGCGTGGACTGATACCGACAAAATTCTCGGGGAAAGTTTTATACCCCCAAAGAGGACTACGTACCAAATTTCAGCCATTTTGGTAGGATAATGAAGCTATAACATTAAAAATACCGAAAATCGGGAGGTACGTTTCTATGGGGGCTATATCAAAACGTGGACCGATATATCCCATTTTCAATACCAACCATCCTGCAAGTAATAAAAACTTCTGTACCAAATTTTGACTCTCTATCTTTAAAATTGCGAGCTGTATCTTGATTTCAACAGACAGACAGACAGACGGACGGACTGACGGACTGACGGACGGACGGACGGACGGACAGACGGACATGGTCAAATCGACATAGAATTTTATGCTGATCAATAATATATATACTTTATAGGGTCTCCGACGAATATTTCGATGTGTTACAAACGGAATGACAAATTTAATTATACCCTCCATATGGTGGAGGGTATAAAAACTTGCTAGGTTGGTTAACTCTGAGTTACAGAAAAAATGGCTGCTTGTGGAAAAATAAATCACAACAACGACAACAAAGGACGCAATAAAAGCGTTTGGCCGCATACCTTATACATACGACCAAAGCATAACATAAACTTTTCACCCTCCTATCGTCGCTTCTGCGTCTTCTATTGCACCATACACACAGCTCTTTATTATAAAATAAGCGAGAGCCCTGTTGTTACGCTCTTTGACAAAGATTTTCTGTCCAAAACAAATATGTTCTAACATAAACAAGTACAAAAGGCGTTAAGTTCGCCCGGGCCGAACTTTTTATACCCTCCACCACTGTATTGAAGTAAATATAAACAATAGGTAACTACTAAGCTCTTTCTCTACGTCAAGTAAAATTGTTTGGAGGAGAATAATAACTTAACTGATGATAGTCACATTATACCATAGATGAACAAGATGAGCACTCGCCTTTACGTTTTCGTACGATTCACCATACAAATGCGCTCTTCGCGTTCATCGTTGCATTATACGGATAATTTTCTGTATGGGAGTTTTCTACCCATTAAGAGCTAATCTTTGTTCTTTCTATCCTCTGACTAAACACAATACCAAATTACAGCAATTTCCGTTCCAAAATTTGACAAAACTCCTCGACATACATAAAATTGGGCAATACCGGTCCATGAAGGTTAGGTTAATCCTACATGTATGTGAATGGGTAGTTTTTTGCGAGTAAGTTTTCTCTTTTCTGGGAACAAAAAATGTCAGTTAACAACCAATACGATAGGAAAATCTTCAACAAAATTTTAAAACGTGGACGTATGCTGTCTGATTTTTTGCAAGACATGTTTTGTATCTGTTATAATGCTTTTAAAACTTTTAAAATGTCGAAAATTGTTCGTATGATTTTAGTTGACCTTTGATCAGTATCTCCTGTTTCTATTCATTTGGCTTGAGGTCAGAATAAATAAAACAAGTAAAAAAGCATTAAGTTCGGCCGGGCCGAACTTTTCATACCCTCCACCATAAAATATTCATTCCTGTCCCCAACTTTAAGTGAGTACGTTAAAATGTCAGATAATGTACATAAAATGCTTTATTCGGGAGGCCCTTTTTTATGGTGCCTATATCTAACTGTTATATAGGGGTTATAATAAAACATGGGCCTATGTTGACAGTTTTTGATGGGAGCCTTTAATGTCGAATAACTCCTAATTCGGTTTAAAAAATTTAGGTAGAATCCTCAAAATATCGAAAATCGGTACATAACGTGGGAACTTCAAATGTCATTAACAGCTAGTTCGGAGGTATCTGGGCTATACGAAAATATGAACTTAAATGAACAATTTTTGTTGCAGAATTTTTGTTGGCTTTTAAATTTCAAATTACAGAAAGTTCGTCCAAAAAATAAAGCTAAGGTACGGAAAATCGGGAGGTTTGTTTTGGGGCTATACAAAAACATGGACCTACGTTCGGTTAAACATTTTAAGTAAAATCCTCAAAGTACCGAAAATCGGGAAGTATCGTTATATTGGGGCTATGTTGAAAATTGTTGATGCAGATGTGTGGTGACCACTACAACCTTCAAATGTCAAATTACAGTTAGTTCTGTTAAAAATTGTAGCTAAAATTGCCAAATTACTGAAAATTGGGAGGTACCGTTACATGGGAGCTATATCCGAACATGGACCTATGTTGACAATTTTTGATGGAGAGGTGTTGTGACCACTAAGAACTTCAAATGTCAAATTACTGCTAGTTCGGTTTAATATTGTAGCTAAAATCATCAAATTACTGAAAATCGGGAGGTACCGTTATATGGGGGCTTTCTTGACAATTTTTGGTGGAGAGGTGTGGTGACCACTAAGAATTTCAAATGTCAAATGTTCAAATTACAGATAATTCGGTTAAAACTTGTTGGTAAAATTCTCAAAATACCTGAAATCGGGCGGTAACGTTATATGGGGGCTATTCCAAAACATGGACCTATGTCCACTAGTTATATAAGTTTATTGACATTTAAGAACCCTAAATGTCAATTGATAGGTAAATCGGTCTAAAAATGTAGATAAAAACGTCAAAATGCCGTAAATCGGGGGTACCGTTATATGGGGGCTATACCAAAACGTGCACCTAGGTCCACAACTTTTGTTATATAAGTTTAGTTACACTTAAGAGCCCTAAATGTCAAATTATAGCTATATCGGTCTGAAAATGTAGCTAAAAACGTCAAAATACCGTAAATCGGGGGTACCGTTATATGGGGGCTATACCAAAACGTGAACCTATGTCCACAACTTTTGTTATATAAGTTTATTGCTACTTAGGAACCCTAAATGTCAAATTATAGCTACATCGGTCTGAAAATGTAGCTAAAAACGTCAAAATACCGCAAATCGGGGGGTACCGTTATATGGGGGCTATACCAAAACGTGAACCTATGTCCACAACTTTTGTTATATAAGTTTATTGATACTTA
Source organism: Musca autumnalis (assembly GCF_047663935.1). Classification (NCBI taxonomy): domain Eukaryota; kingdom Metazoa; phylum Arthropoda; class Insecta; order Diptera; family Muscidae; genus Musca; species Musca autumnalis. The sequence goes on along the minus strand of NW_027411866.1, from coordinate 157,406,746 downwards.
AGAACCCTAAATGTCAAATTATAGCTAAATCGGTCTGAAAATATAGCTACAAACGTCAAAATACCGTAAATCGGGGGGTACCGTTATATGGGGGCTACACCAAAACGTGGACCTATGTCCACAAGTTTTGTTAAATAAGTTTAATGACATTTAAGAACCCTAAATGTCAAATTATAGCTACATCGGTCTGAAAATGTAGCTAAAAACGTCAAAATACCGCAAATCGGGGGGTACCGTTATATGTGGGCTATACCAAAACGTGGACCTATGTCCACAACTTCTAATATATAAGTTTATTTACACTTAGGAACCCTAAATGTCAAATTATAGCTACATCGGTCTGATAATGTAGCTAAAAACGTCAAAATACCGTATATCGGGGGGTACCGTTATATGGGGGCTATACCAAAACGTGGACATATGTCCACAAGTTTTATTATATATGTTTACTGATACTTAAGAACCCTAAATGTCAAATTATAGCTAAATCGGTCTAAAAATGTAGCTAAAAACGTCAAAATACCGCAAATCGGGGGGTACCGTTATATGGGGGCTATACCAAAACGTGGACCTATGTCCACAACTTTTGTTATATATGTTTATTGACGCTAAAGAACCCTAAATGTCAAATTATAGCTAAATCGGTCTGAAAATGTAGCTAAAAACGTCAAAATATAAATAGAATAAAAACCCTCAAGTCTTGGATCTTTTCGGTTTGCCAGACCCACATTTCAACATAGGTGAGATGTAACAAATGCAGGGAATGGGTGAACTTTCGAGACTGCTCAGGTCCTACTCGCCTCCAGGACGACTGCGATAGAAGTTATGTTGATACTTGCTGCGCCAAAACATATCCCATCGTAGTCAGACTCATCGTATTAGTCGGAATACAAAACACCCCTGTAGTCTCCCCAACAACACATGTTGCATCTTACTAAAGAAACTAACGAAACGAAATTGTGGAATTTCCGACTTGCAGAAACAACAAGGTCCCCGTTTTCCAGGAAACAAAGATTACCTTTAGCTGTAGTTTGCCTCGTTGCGATGGTTACAACGTACAAGAAGCGGAGAAGTAAGACTTACCTTCTTACCAGTACACACCTATTTCGCTTGAGCTTGATTGACCCATACCCATGCTTAATGTGTACATTAGGGCTATAACCAATAAACACGCCTTTACCATGTGCGGAATATTATCCTTATAACGAAAATGCGTTTTTTAATTCGATTCGTTGAAAAAATTTCCTCACCGACACCGATTTCTAAAGGTCTTTGAATAATTTTTTTCTTTGTAAAATTTTTGATGTAAATTTTTTTAACAAAAATGTATATATACGAGATTCACTAAAAAACCTTCTGGTCTAGGCAACACGCAGAGTCGCCAGGCGTCATTTGAATTTTTTTTTTGGAAAGTTCGACAGTTTTTATCCTAAACGTACTCAAATTTGACATACGAGCTCATGTTGGGTTGTTTAGCTCCACATTTTGCACGGGGAACGAAGACGTTTCTATTAGGATAAGAGGAGATTGTCACAACTCGCCATTGTGGTGCCCCGCTCAGACCAATGCCATATTACCGTCTACATTCACAGAAAACCGTACTTCATAACGGAAAAAAGGTGATTGGCAAGAATTTACCAACCACCGCTTTAGAGAGCTGTCCATTATGTTGATACTTGCTGCGCCAAAACATATCCCATCGTAGTCAGACTCATCGTATTAGTCGGAATACAAATCCTCGAAAAGCTCTGAGAATTTTCCGCAGCTGCATCTGCTGGCTACATATCTACTGGTCTAATATCCGAAATTACACCAAATTTTCCAGCAGAGGCGACGGCACTAGCAAATTAGCATGATGGGCTTCGTCGTATGAACACTGAGACTAAAGAGTGTTATCCAAAACGCGAAATAATACAAAGCCTGGAAAGTTGAAAAGGAGGCCAGCAGAGTCGCATCATCCAGACCGATTTCGTTGCTGTCGTAGAGGCATTACTCCTATCCATGATGAAAAACTCTTTCCCAGTTGCGTAACACCATCATGGGAAAATCCACAGTACAACAGCACACACACGCCATATCCCCAAATACCAGTGGAGGGCTATACCAAAACATGCCATCGAACAGTCATGGTAGCTATTGACCTATCGAATTACTTCGATGCCGTCAACCTGCCAAGCTGTTCGAGGATATAGAGAAGACTTTCCTCTGGTCGTGTTTGAAACGTTGGAATATCAATTATATGTTATGACGCCAGTCACTTGTGGTATTCAGCTAAATGCGTTATAGTGAAACGGCCGGGTGTCATCTCCGGAATGGTATAGAGATGGTGTTGTGTGGGGATGTCTGCAGGACCTTGGCGTCAGGTTTTATCATCGATGACATATGTTACTCTCTTTTCACTACTTGGACAGTTGAAGTTGATGGCGTGCTGATACCCATAACTAACTATTGGTTTTTATGTCCGATAGCAATTTTAAGTCGTTCGCGCAAGCCACAGTTATTGGTGCCAAGGTTCTCATGTCGCTGGCCGGCAGCACTTGGTGTGCTGAATGAGAAACATGTTTGACATTTTAAAAAACAACAGACCTGTGATAAGCTATGCGGAGACGGTGAATATGCAACGGTGGACGGTGGAGTGCAACATAGTGGTCGGCCAAATTTTAGCCTCCTGATAACACCAGTGGACTCTATTCATGAGGAGGCGAATTTTTACCAGTGTATCAGCACAACAAGGTTTTGTCAATGCAGTACCGGGTGATATCGCCGTTTGCATCTCTGGCACAATAATTTCTGCAGGATGTCACCACCCAGGTACATCAGGAGAGGTCTTCATGCTCTAGAAGGAGGGGTCCAAGTATACAAACCGGAACCTCTAGTTTAATGAGCCTATCACACAGGCGTTCATAGTATTCACACTGATGCAGTTGCGCAGGTAGTGCAAAGATACAGTGGACCATATTCATGAGGAGGCGAATTTTACCAGTGTATCAGCACGGAAAATTTTGTCAATGCGGTACCTGATGCGGTATTATCGTCGTTTGCATCTCTGGCACAATAATTTCTTCAGGATGCCACCACCCAGGCACATCAGAAGAGATCTTCATGCTCTAGAGAGAGGCGTTCAAGTGTACGAACCGGAACCTCTAGTTCAATGAGCCTGTCAGGCAGGTGTTCATAGTATTCACACTGATGCAGTTACGCAGGTAGTGCAAAGATACAGTGTGAATGCCGTAATCGGAGACTACCCCTATCTATCACAGGTACCAATGCCAGCAAAAGTGGTTTCAGGCGCCTCGATTCATGTTTCAATTAGGGAATTGATAGCACGATACCAAACACATGTGCTGCGTGTAGATTGGACCCAACATACATATTTGCTGCGTGTGAGTTGTTTACCTGTCCTGCTAAACCCACTCACTTGCCTCCTTATTCTGGAATCTAGAAACAGAGGGATGATAACCATATAACTGGAAATATCTGCGTTTCGTCCGCATCTGCGTTGCGTTTGCATTGCTACAACAACAATAACAAATTTAACGTATACGTTCAGCAACTCTATATCGGCAGTTACACACCTGACTGCTACCCCCATACATTCCATGTACGGGTCATTAGATACAGGCTCAAGCGAGATAGGTCTATGTTGGACAGACTGGTGAAATAGGAAAGCTAATCCCCACCTCCACTTCTGGTGCGATCCTTCCTTAGCACGTTGTAACCATCACAACGTTGTAAGCTTCAGATTACGTGCCTAACATTAGCCCGTTTTTGCAAGGTCATAATCGTCTGGTCCTGCGGGACTTTAATGCGCATCATGAGATGTGGCATTCGGCAGATTGACTACTCTACGTTTTGCACGGGCAATGAGGACGCCCCTACCAAGATTAGAGGAGAGTGTCACAGCTTGCGAACATAACCATCGTGTCACCTGGTCTGAAAAATGACGTTAGCTGGCAACCTGTCATTTCCCTTGGATCAGACCATCTCTCCATAATTGTCTCCATTAGCAGACCACCCGATTTCATTACCTCTGAACGCCGCACATTCGTCAATACTAAGAAAGCTGATTGGGGCTTCAGGTTTCAGAGAGTTCACCAATCACCGCTTCAGAGAACTGCCCAATCCTTCTGATGCTCGGGTAGCTGAAAGGACGTTCCGAGACATCATCACTGCTGCAGCCGCTCGCCATGTCCCTGCTGGTCGAATACCCGAAGTAAAACCAAACTTCCCAGTGGACACTGGAAGTTAACAGGCTGGTCGGAGACCATAAGCGGAACAAGTGGTTAAATCATCTGAAGAATTGCAACATTGGAGCCAAGGGTTAAGTCACTCTCGAGTCAAGTTTGGCGACGTTACTTTGACTGACCCGAAGAGGAGCGCAAGTTATTTCAATCGACAGTTTGTCGAGCACCCCTAGAGTGACAGGGCGAAGAGAAGAGTATTATGTCGCATCAGATCTCTTCCTGCGGAGGAGGAACCGCCACAGTTTACAATGGATGATATTGCCAATGCCACCAGGAACGCTAAATCATCCAAAGCGTTGGGTCCTGATGGAATCTGCAATGTAATGCTGAAGCAGCTGGATGAGCCGGGAGTGGAGTATCTTACTAAAGTTCACAACTTGTCGCTATCCAACCTCATCGAGCACCCCTAGAGTGACAGGGCGAAGAGAAGAGTATTATGTCGCATCAGATCTCTTCCTGCGGAGGAGGAACCGCCACAGTTTACAATGGATGATATTGCCAATGTCATCAGGAACGCTAAATCATCCAAAGCGTTGGGTCCTGATGGAATCTGCAATGTAATGCTGAAGCAGCTGGATGAGCCGGGAGTGGAGTATCTTACTAAAGTTCACAACTTGTCGCTATCCAACCTCATTGTTCACGAAGTCTGGAAAATGGGCAGGGTGGTCCCACAACGGAAGCCCGGCAAGGATGCCAGCAAAAGTGAATCGTAAAGCCCAATTTGCTTTTGTCGCCCGTAGCAATGACCCTTGAGGCCTTAGTCCTCCCCAGTATCAGAAATAGCTATCAAGTTGCCGATCATCAGCATGGATTCCGTAAGCAGCACAGCACGACAACTGCGCTTCACTCCATTACCACATATATTTGTCAAGGACTCAACCAGAGACGGCCGTGCATAAGAACAGTGATGGTGGCGCTTGACTTATCAAAATCCTTTGATACAGTCAGGCATTCGCTGTTTGAGGACTTCTAGCAAAGCTTGAGACGTTGGATAGTCAACTATATTTGTGGACGCCAGTCGTACGTGGAATTCAGATACAGGAAGTCCAAACACCGTAGAGTGAAACAGGGAGTTTCCCAAGGTGGGGTGATATCTCCGGAACTGTTTAACCTCTACCTCTCCTGTATTCCGCCCCCTCCAGACGGCATCGAGATCGTAACGTATGCGGATGATTACACGATCCTGGCGTCAGGTACCTATCCTGATGACATCTGTGAGAGGCTGAACAACTATTTAACCGATCTTACCACCTTTTTCCATTCGAGGAATATGCAGATTTCTGCCACAAAATCAACAGCCACTATGTTCACCAAATGGACAGCGCAGTTTGAAAGAGAACTGAATGTCGTGGTCGACGGTAGCAAAATTCCGACCACAAACTGTCCCAGAATTCTAGGGTCACATTCGACATTACTTTCAAGATGTGCGCGCACGCCACATCTATCTGCGACAAACTGAAAAGTAGGAACAAGGTCCTCAAGTCCCTAGCCGGCAGCACCTGGCGTGCAGATAAAAAACCTTGTTGACCACATAAAACGCGATAGGGCGGTCTGTGGTAAGCTATGCGGCTCCAGTTTGGTCCTCGGGATTATATGATATGAATTGGAAAAAGATTCAAACCTTCCAGAATGCCGCCCTGAGAACAGCAACAGGGTGCCTCCTCAGGTCTTCAGTGGACCATCTACATCTTATTGGGCGGAAATCGACTGCGCCGTGCAAAAATCTGCCCAATATGCGGCATGGGCCCGCACGACACGAAACACATTTTCATCTGCCCAGCCAAACCTACTCATCTAACTCCAACTTACATCCCATCGAAGCAGCCACTTTCCTGGAACTGGAGATAGACCCAGAGCCAGATTGAACATAGTAACGAACGTACAAACATAATAAACGCGGTTACAACAACAACAACAACAACGGACTTTGAGTGACTTTTAAGTCATGCCTTGAGAAATATTGAAAATCCTGAAAAAAACTCATCAAATATATTCCGGTTTTTGCTTTGATGTTCACTTGTAATCATCAGTCTTTTAGTTAGAGAAAATCCTGCATTCTGCTGTGTACAAGTAGCTATGTGTGATGGTGCTGCAGAATAGTTTTGCATTCATTGTTGACATGGCTTTTTCTTCTATGACATACAGCAGCTGGAGGCTTTCATTACGAACAGGGTGGCACAAGTTTTTTGCGGATGTCGCAAAAAAATGTTCTCATGTAAGTGTATTTGGTGATAGTGTGACCCCTTTTTTACCCCGAAGCCCTCCCTTTCCAATGGCTTTTTTATTACCCTAAGCCTAGCGATAGCTTTCACTTTGTGAGCCTACAATATATCACTGTTATTTGCAATTTATTAGGGGGTAAATATACATATGTATGCCTGTATGTGTGGTTTTTTTAAAAGCTCGAGTGTGTGTGCCTTTATGTTTCTATTGACATTCACTTGTATAGCAAATGAAAATAATGTGTTTATTGCTACATTTATGCACATCAACTCGAGCATTTTGATGTTGATAAATTAACGACACAATCCTTGTTGCAAAGGCAGGCGGTATTCAGGCATCAAAGGCAGTCAAGCAGCCAGACCATAAAATGAACATGCATTGGCCATAAAAAATATACATAGAACTTTGTTATGTCTTATGGGGCCAAAAAGCACATCTGTATATATTAATTATTTGTTTTTGTTGTTTTTGCTGCTAGTGTTGTTGGGGATATATTGAAATGGATTGTGCTTTAGATGATGATTAGGGAGTATTTGAACGTTAAATGACTGTAATGAATGGTTTATTGCTATTGCAAAATATTTGGAAGAAATGTTGTTTTAGTTAACAGATTGAAAGTTGTGGTAGAAAACAAATATGTGGTAGTTAATTTCATATTCATGGAAATGGCAATGTGAAAATTAATGTTACCAATCCCAAAGAGCACTTAAGATTTTTAATGCAAATAATAATGGTCAAAGTCCTTCGGATATTTATGAACTATCTAGAGCTTACTTTTGTTTTAAATTTTAATACAAGTTCTTCATAGTAGGAGGTAGAGGTAATATCAGTTCCCTAAGTTTTGTATTTGTATTGAAACTGCTAGTAGAGTCATACGATTGCCTGTTGTTAAGAGCCGTTTGAAAATGTTACCGAATGCAATCTACGCATGCCACTCTGTTTAAAGTGGCTGGTGGATACGATAACATGGAACTGTCATTGGTCCAACTGTCTTAATATATGTCGGTTACAATATTTTATTCACCTATCTGGTTCTGTAATGCGATTCTGTAACTTTTTTAATAACAAACTTTTTTAATAACAAAATATTCAGTTGAGTTAACGAATGTGCTATTCTGTAACTAAGAGCCAGTTTCTGTATGTCGAAAGAAGAATGTGTGCGAATGAAACACGCCCGAACTTCAGTTTACGAAATAATTTTACCTTTGATTTTGCTTCAAAACAAACAAAAAAAATTAAAACCACACATGAGCTTGGATTCGGTCCAAAATTTGGCTTTCGTAATTTTAAGTTCGAAGATGGGTTAAATCGGGCTACTCCTTCCGGTACCTTCCCCACAAAAGTTCGAAAATGTTCGGAAAATTTGTGAGCACGATAGCTTTTCCAGCAAGTAACGGATTTGGTTCGGTCCACTTCTTCGGGTACCTCCCACACAAAATTTTGGAAAAGTTCAGTTTAGAACCTGCTCTCGAATCGCTTTGATTTTTCTTGTACTTACTTACTTACTTAGTTGGCCATTACAGAACATTTGTTCCATAGACCGAACTAAGAAAAGATCTCCATTCCTCTCTGTTTTTCGCTTGACTTTTTGGAATACCGCGCCTTTTCATTTCTTCATCCACTTGTATGCTTAGGCCTGCCGATTCTGCGTGCGCCGCCATGTGGCATGTATTCATACGCCTTTTTAGCGGGTTCATCATCGCTCATTCTCATGATATGGCCTAGCCAACGCAATCGTTGCATCTCGATACGTTTAACTATATTCATGTCTTTGTATAGCTTATATAGCTCGTGGTTCATACGACGTCGATATTCACCGTCAACGCAAATCGGCCCGTAGATCTTTCGAAGAATTTTCCTCTCAAACACACCAAGCACTGCCTTATCTGCTTGCGCAAGTACCCATGCTTCGGAGCCATACATTAGCACGGGTAGTATCAGCGTTTTGTATAGTGTTATTTTTGTTTGACGAGATGTGGCTTTGTTTTTAAATTGCTTACTTAAACCATAGTAGCATCTGTTGGCCAATACAATTCTTCTTCTTATTTCACAACTGATGTTGTTTGTTGTGTTTATGGCAGTGCCGAGGTACCAACTTCCACAGTTGGTCCGAGCTCTATGGACTCTTTGCGCGTCGACACCATCAATTTGGTCTTTTCGCCGTTTACCGCCAGACCCACTTTCGCAGATTCTGCTTCGACCTTCCTAAAGGTATCAGTTACTTCCTTTACTGATCGTCCCATGATGTCTATGTCATCAGCATAAGCAAGTAACATGTGGCTATTGGTGTAAATTGTGCCATTTCTTTTGACACTTGCATCTCGTATTACCTTTTCCAGCAAAATGTTGAATAGGTCACACGAAAGGCTGTCTCCTTGTCTGAAACCTCTTTTGGTACAAAATTCTTCGGAGAGGTTCTTTCCAATTTTAACTGAGGACCTAGTATCAGTTAAAGTCATCTTACAAAGCTGGATGAGCTTTGCGGGGATACCAAATTCAGACATTGGAATACCTTTGATCTGAGGGGACTGTCGAATGCTGCTTTATAATCGATAAAAAGGTGAAATGTGTCGATCTGCATCTCTTGGGTCTTCTCTTGGATTTGTCGCAGGGTAAATATCTGGTCAATGGTGGACTTACCAGGTCTAAAGCCACATTGGTATGGTCCAATTATTTCGTTGACCATTGGCTTTAGTCGTTCGCACAATATCCCTGACACTATCTTATAGGCAATAGGGAGAAGACTTATGCCCCTATAGTTGGAGCATACAGTCTTATCTCCTTTCTTGTGGACGGGACATAGGATGCTCAGGTTCCAATCGTCGGGTACGCGTTCTTCCTGCCAGATGGTGCTAACTAGCCGATGCATACACCTTATTAGCGTGTCGCCTCCGGTTTTAAACAGCTCGGATGGTAAGCCATCGGCTCCTGCAGCATTATTATTCTTCAGCCGGTTGATTGCTGTTTTTACCTCATCTTGGGCGGGTGGTATACATTCTATACCATCTTCTGGGATTGGATCTGTGGTATCATCGTCTTCGCTACTATTGGATACCAGCAGATTGGAGAAATGTTCCTTCCATATCCTGAGCACGCTATCTGTATCTGTTACCAGATTACCTAGCTGGTCTCTACAGGAGGGATGTGCCTGTACCAAAGCCATCAGTTTGATGCTTGACTCTTTGGTAAAATTTGCGGACTTCATTCTGGCTCCTGTACATCTCGATTTTTTCACACTCCCGCTTTTCCATTTCTCTCTTTTTCTTGCGGAAAATACGTTTCTCTTCTCTCCTCTTCTCTCGGTATCTCTCTCGTGCGCTACGCGTTGCTACTGATTGTAAAGTAGCTCTATATGCCGCATTTTTCTTTTCGGTAGCAGCACGACACTCCTGGTCATACCATGAATTCCTTTGTGGAGGTCTCTGGAATCCAAGAATGGATTTTGCGGCTGTTTGCATGGAGTGGGCAATATTTTGCCATTGTGTTGTTATGTTATCGAGACAAGGAGTGCTCGCGTTAAGCAATTGGGCTAGTTGAGTGGAATATGCTGTGGCTATCTGTTGTGTTTGCAGCCTATCGATGTCCAACTTCCGCGTTGTGTCTGTTCATGCTTTATTTGCAACGTTTAGACGGGTACGTACCTTTGCTACAACAAGGTAGTGGTCCGAATCAATGTTTGCGCCTCGGAACGATCGTACATCCAACACGCTGGATGAATGTCTTCCATCTATCACAACATGATCAATTTGATTACTTGTTCTTTGATCTGGAGACAGCCAGGTGCCCTTATGAATATCGAGATGATTAAATCTGGTACTGCTAACTACCATGTTTTTTGCAGCTGAAAAGTCTATCAGCCTCATACCATTGTCAGATGTTTCACTGTGGAGACTGAATTTACCGACTGTTGGGCCAATGATATTCTCCTTTCCAATTTTGGCATTAAAATCGATTGATTTTTCTTTTAGCAACTTGTATTCACTGCCCCCCACACGACGGTACAAGTTTCATCAGGGGCAAGGCCATATTTCCTGAGAAAAGAGCCTGCAAGGTCCAAAAAAAACCCTATAGCACGGTGTGTAGTGGTTTGAGCGCAAGTTAACTCTCGAACGAATCTGCCGATTCGGTCCAAAAGTTGGAATTCGTAATATTTTGTCCAAACTTAGTTTAAGTGCGGAGATGCATCATATCGGTCCACTCCTTTGGGTACCTCCCCACAAAAGTTCAAAAATGTTCGGAAAAATTGTGCGCACGATTACTCTTAAAGGGGGTGACCGATTTGGTCCATAGTTTACACATCTTTATATATCTATCAGATATAGATCAGGTTCGAATATGGACTATATTTTGCCACTCCTTCGCGTACCTCCCACACAAAATTTCGGATAAGGTCACTTTAAAACCTGTTCTCGAATCACTTAGAATGAAAAAAAGTTCGATGACAGAGAAGCCGCTCCACATCCGATATGTCTGAAGAGCCTCTGGCAAAGCCGAAACATGCATTTCACATAGTGGTGGTTGTGTCGATTCGAATCTTCGACTTTCCTTTTTCACTTGCATCATTGGTCATTAAGCTCGACTCCAACGAGAAATTAATTAAAAATTATTATTAAAAATGATCTTCGTCATAAAAGGCAACATTTTAAAATAAATAAAATCTGCTGAGCCAAGGGCTGGGATTGGAACCCACTTCCTTGAAAAACACAAGAAAAAAGGTGTTGTCACGGCGCGTTAGCGTTCAGATCCAAACTCATTACTTACAAAGGCAGCGCTAAGCGTTTGTCACGAAAGCACAACTAAATGGGCAAATACCCATTGTTGTTGTAAAAAAAAAGAAAAAAAAACATATTTAAATTCGTTATTTTAAATTCCATAAAGTTAAAACAAAATTTGCACATTTCCAAAAGCAAACAATCCCAAATTCTTGTGAAAAAATTTCCACCAAAGGTATTTGTATGAATCAAAGTTGTGGTTTTTTTTTTTTTTTTTTTTTGTTTATGTTTACCTTAAACGCATGTAAGTAATTAAAACAACATTTAATCCCTTCTTAAGTTTTTTTTTTTCAGAGAAGCAAACAAATTAAAACGGTAAGTAAACAAGATAATACCAAAGAGAAAACGTGGAACAATGTTTTTATACCAAAAATATAAAGAATGAAGAAATTAAGGGAAACGCGTGCAAAAAAGATTAACCACAAGAAAACTCTGCACAATCAGATTATTTCGCAAAAAATACGCCTTCCAAATTTAAAACAAGTAAAAAAGTCCTATAGTCTGATGGGGCCGACCATGTGATACCCTACACCACTTCCCATGGGCCCATGGGGAATTTATTTATATGATTGCGAAGTCTTCTCTGTTTCTTTGGGGATGTTGTGAGAATATATGCGACATATTATATATTATTTTCATTATTTCGTAATGGAGAGATGGACAATTTCGGCTACATACACAATGTCGTCCAAAACACATTTTTACATTTTAAAATGATATTTTTAAGGAAACAAAGTGTCAAATTTATTTTTTATTTTTCTTTTTATTTATTTATATCTTTACTAGGAGACCCGGCGAACTTCGTCTCGCAGTTTGTTAGGTACAGGACCTGATGGCTTTGATTCAAACCTATAATACTGTTATTGCTATCACTTTGTTCAGTGGCAAATATTTCTTTGTTTTGAACTGTTTAGGATGATCTTTGAAGCACATTAGATAATTGTATTTTCACCAATTGTCAGTTTGACGAAGAGAGAAGGTACTGAGAGGCAAAGTGTTTCTGTTTTCTTCGACTCTCTCTCCTATAAACTGACAATAGCTGCGAGAAAATTAGCAACTGTAAATCGGGACAAAGATATATTTTTTAAGCAAATAATGCATTTTGCGATTTAAATAAAAACATTCGGTAGCAAAGTTGAAGCAAAATAATATCATAACGCCCCTATTCGTTTCATAATCGATGGTTTTCTACAATTTTTGTTTTCACCACCGAACACGATATTTCACTCAAGTAATTGAATTCGTAGGAAGGAATGCGATCGTAGGAATTTGAATTTAATGCTGAATATAGTGCTTATTTAAAATTTGCGTTTTAATCAATTAACCTATTTTGAGCAGAAAGATCCGATCGTTATCAGGTAACCACCTTCGTCAGCTTTTTTCTGACTTCTCTGTTTAACGTGATCTCCCGAATTCTGCTTGCATTGCAAGTTCGGAATTAGATGCAATGGCTCTGGTAACACGGACAAATGCGGTAATTGAATTTTGACTGAGACTGTACTATCCAGTACTTGGTACATTGATCCTTGTTAGCAGAGCTATTCTATTAGTTGCCGTTCTCTGTGTGTTTCGGATGCTTGAAGTCTTGTCACACTAACACGTGACTGTTGTCGATTACTTGGTCACCCTATATTTAATTTCGACGTCAAATTAATATCACAAACCAATCGACGTTTACTTATGTCTACTTATGTCGCCCGATAAAGAATATTTGTCAGATAATTCGACCCAAGAAATCTCCAGTACCTCCGATTTCTTGTTTTTTTCATTCCAATTTTGAATATCATCCTTTTTCGATGTACATACATACAGTGTATCAACAGTACCAGTGTACATATGTATGTATTTGGTCATTTGTAATTGCCTTCCAGCTCTGCGGGAACTAAACTGATTGAATTCATATACCTTTTCAGTGCGGATATAATTTTTTAGTATCATGACAGGATCTGAACAGTATCAATATATATCTGGTACAGCGTAAATTTTATACCACATAAATCGGAAGTTGATCTTTTTACTTACAGTTTAAAAGTATACATATATGCCACAACCTCACTTCCAATGAAATTACCTCGGAGCTCTTGATTTTTTAAATAACCCACCAATTTTGTGGATTTGTACTTTTTTCCTCAAAACTGTGGAAACCACTTTCGGCGTTATCATCTTCATCTTTTCAATTGGCATCTGACCGAAACCAACACTAATCTTTACAAACTCTAAACTAAGCCCTCTCCTTTTAACCATTTTTCGCTGTAAATTTCCTAAAAAGACGCTTGAAAATAAATGAAAATCGATTTGATTGTGAATAAAAAATTCTATACAACTTTCAAAAATTGACAAAACAGAGGCGTACAAAAAACTGTCCAAATAAGTGTCAAGGTATACTCCAAACGCGAATCTCTATAGAAATTTGTGGAAAAAATAATTTTCATGAAAAAATATTTTTGCAAATTTTTCGCAAATTTTCGCGATTTTTTTAGGTTTTATCCTTTTCTGCCATGAGACCATTCCGAATTGGTGCGAATTGTCAAAATCTGTTCAGCCGTTCTTGAGTTATAAGCGTAGTAACTAACATCATCCTTTTTTATATATATAGATTATTGGAAACACACTTAAATAAGGAATTCAACATTTAATAAACAAAAGTTAAAATTAAACAAATATTTTAGGCCGGACATATAAGCGGACAAAACTAAAGCACCCACAATTTGAGGTACAACAAAAACTATTGAAATCAATATTTCGTTGCGAATCCTCTATTCTGGATGACACAAGCACATCTATGCATAGAGAATACTAAATAATTAATTATTGCCTGCGATATAATTGATTTTCGGAAATTTTAGTTTAAATCCTCAAAATACTGAAAATCAGGAGGTACCGTTCTATGGGCGCTATACCCTAACGTGGTCCCAGGTCCACAATTTTTGGTGGAAATGTTTTGTGACCACCAGGAATCCTATGTACCAAATTACGGGTAATTTTGTTGGAAATGTGGCTTAAATACTCGAAATACCGAAGATCGGAAGGTACCGTTATAAGGGGCTATACCAAAATATTAGCAAATATTGTTCATATTCATCCAAAAATTATACTACAGCATCTTCTGGTCAAATACAAAACGGCTTAGATTTAAAAATTAGCAAAATAACGATTTACAGAAGAACGGTAGACGCCGGTTTATTCAGTCGACGACTAGCAAAAAAACCGTTCATATCGACAAAAAATTAAGGAGCCAGACTGGAATTCGCCAAGACCCATTTGAACTGGTGTCAAAAATGGAGGGCTGTACGTTTTCCGATGAATCTATGTTTAATTTAAAGTATTCAGATGGTAAAAGGCGCGTACCAAATGGGCAACGGTTAAATCCTAAATATTGCAAAGACACTGTGGACACATGGAGGCGTCTGGGATTTTTTCTAAGGGCAAGGGATTGGACCAATTCATAAAATTAATGGAATTATGGATCGTTTCAAGTATCGTAATGTATTAAAAGTCATGATTTTGCCTTATACTGAAGAAGAGATGCCACTTAAGCTGGGTACACATTGTCAGTTTTGAATGACAGCTTTGTTGTTGCTTGCTAGTGTGGCCGTTCATTTTTGTCATTCATCATGCAACCGCAAAATGTTTTGTGGTTGCTGGACGGTTTGACAGCTATCGATAATTGCGAAATATCAACATTCAAAACTGACAATGTGTACCCAGCTTTAGATGGACCTTGTAGGAAGATTACGAGCCAAATCATGTACCGAAAGTGGTTGAGGAGTGATTCCAAAGCAATTTGACCTTAGATCTCGATTGGGGCTTGTGCAAGATCGTTAACTAAAAAATCAACCGAAAAAAATGCAAAACCAAAGCAAATTCATTCGAAGCCGCAAAAATAACCTGGGAAGCAACATCGCCTGCAATAATTAATATCCTCTATGCCTAAAAGATGTGCTGGTGTCATCCAGAATAAAGGATACGCCACGAAATATTGATTTCAACAGTTGTTGTTGTACCACAGGGGGTGCTTTAGTTTTGTCCACTTATATTTCCGGCCGAAGATGGTTTTTTTTAATTTTAACTTTTTTTTATTAAATTTTGAATTCCTTATTTTTGTGTGTTTCCAATAATAAAGATAAAAATAAATAAAAAGAAAAATAAATAAAATATAATTTAAAGAAATTAAGTTTCAGTGTTTTATTTAGAAATGCACTTAAAACTAGGAAATAATTTGTCGCTTAGCCTCAATAAATATATTCTTTCTCATGATGGAATCACTCAAATAAAACGCTTGCCGTTTAATTTTGCCACCATTTATAATTTAAATGCAAGCGTTTTATTTGAGAGATTCCATCATGAGAAAGAATATATTTATTGAGGCTAAACGACAAATTATTTCCTAGTTTTAAGTGCATTTCTAAATAAAACACTGAAACTTAATTTTTTTAAATTATATTTTAAATTAAATATTACCTGTCCAATTGTCCAAAATTTAAAGATGAAGCAGAATTTGCTAAACAACGCCAATTTTCAAATTTAAGAATATTTCTTAAAATGTACTGTATATAATTGTTCCATAAAAATCCCAGTAGGGACAAGGGACCCTTCTCTCATATCAATGAGAGCACCCCGATTAATATCAGCTCAATGATATGTAGACAGCTGGATTTTATGCAACACCGACATACATACATACATATGTTCCCACAACATCCCCGAAGTGACAAGGGAGACTTCTCTCATATCAATGAGTGCATCCCGATTCATATTAGCTTAATGATATGGGACCTACTATTTATCGCCGAGTCCGAACGGCGTGTCTTACGACACCACTTGTAGAGAAGTTTTTCATGGCTGAAATACTCAGGAAATGTCGCCAGCATTTATGAGGGGGAATTTTGCCACCGTTGTAAATTTTATGTTGCTTGGTCTGGAATTCGAACCGCAGACCTTCTGAGTGCTAACCATTGCACCACGGAGGCCCCCGTGGTGCAACACCTATTTTTGTAAAATTTGCATATTTTTGGCTTCTAATTCCAATCGAAATATATCACATATGCAAAATGTATAAATTATGCATATGCAAATATTATTTTTGCATATGAAAAATTTCTGTATTTCACATATTTTCTTATGCTACATATATTTCAATAATATCTTCTAAAATGTTTATGTGTACATTTTTCTGTTTGAAATTCACTTCAGACAATAAAATACATAGAGAAATTTGTAACCAGAGCCATAATCTTCAAAATGTCGAAAATGGGGAGCTTTTGTTGTATAGGAGCTATATGAACGCCTAGACCTATACCGACAAATTTCAGATGGAAAGTTTAATACCCCCAATGAAGACTTAATACCAAATTTTAGCCAATTCGGAGGGATATTGAGACCATAACCTTCAAAGTACAGAAAATCGGTAGGTTCTGGTTATGGAAGCTATATGAAGACGTGGACATATAACGACAAATTTCAGGTGGAAAGTTTTTTTTTTACCTCCAACGAAGTCTGAATACAAAATGTCAGCCATTTCAGTTTGATACTGAGGCCATAAACTTCAAAATACCGGATATCGGGAGATACGGTTCTATGGGAGCTATATGAAGACCTGGACCCATACCGATAAATTTCAGGTCGCAAATTGTGATGAACGAATACCTTATACAAACTTTCAGCCAATTCGATGGGATATTTAGGACACAAAGTCTTGCATATGGTTTAGCAAATATGTCAAAATATGCAAAAAATTATGTCCAGACCAGGGTTTCGGAGTCGGAGTCGGAGTCTACGAGTCGGAATCGAGCAATTTTGCTGGAGTCGGAGTCGGAGTCTGAGTCGAAAAAAATAACTCGACTCCGACTCCGGGCGAAATTTTTTTCACTTTATAGAAATACAACATTAAATTTAGAACAAGTATATTTTTTAAAAATCATTATTTATTTTAAAAGAAAGGTATAAGAAAACAGGATATTTACTATCCTCTGAAGTGTAGTCTATTCATCCTTATTTTGTTGATCCAATTGATTCTTTACATTTTTGCAAACAAAAGTAAAGTTATATGACAATCGAACTAAGATTGGACCTTTAACCTCTTTCGTCAGAAGTCTTACTGGTCTTCTCACAAAGGTCTATTGGTGTTCTTATCTTGTTTTTTATGAGAAGTCATTCTTGTTTTCTATCAAAGACATTGTGGTTTCTATGGGAAATCTTATCTGGGGGAGGAAAAATTCATTTTCGGAATGAAAGCCCCAATTGAGAACCCCAAAGGATCCCATAGATGAAATTTCTGAGTTATAAAATAATGAATTTTTTGATTGACCCCCATCAGTCATTGAGAAAATAGCTTTATATCTCTGTTTGGAAATATTGTTTCATCATTTTTAGATGACGTGTTTTCAGTTAAATAGAATGAGGAACCTTTTTATCGAATATGCTGTCCTTCTCGCTCAGTTCCTTCCATATCCTTTGTCTTTTATCAGTTTTACTCGTTACTTTCTCAAAAAAAAATTATGTTTATGTATTGCGGTAAATTTCCCAAAAATTCGAATGGTTACGCTTCTGAATTAGGGCATCATAAATTCGTTGTTGTTCAACGACAGATTCATCCCGCCATAATTAAGAAATCTGACAAACGGCGAAACTTTCATTATATACTCAATGAGGGATTTAGATGTAGACATTCAAATAACCGGATCTGTCCGCCAGAAACGGATGTAGTTCATGTGTATCCGAGTTTTCTACACGCATATACGAAATTCAATGAAATACATAATCATAGAGTTTTCATGAGGAAGGTAAAATTGATAAAGGGCAATGAAAACTTGAAAATTTCGATTTCTTGCCCTAGTGGACCGACCCTTCATAAAATTTTTCTAGCAACATTTTTTGTAGAATATTTTCATGCACGAAATCTCATCGTCTGCTAATTTTTCAGTTCCAGAAAACATCCATCTGCCTACGTGCTGAGTGGTGTACACAATATATCTCAAATATTTCACTAAAATTATCCACTCCACTCCAAAGTTCAAAATGTGAGAGCTGAATTTTAGTTTAAGGGGTGATCCCAACTTATAAATTTCAGAAAAAAGTAGAAAGTATAAAAAGCATAGAATATGTGATCACATTTTTAAGTCGATCGGAACAATTGGTTTATTAGTTTTCGAGCTAGATTTGGCGCCGCAAAATGATCTAATATAAACAGGTTTTCGTAGACGGCCTCAAAACTTCGTAACATTTTTATTTTTCTGATGAAGAAAAAAATCTGCGAAAAGATTTAGTAACAATAAAGTAACAATTAAGGCTAACCACACTAAAATGTTGGCTTACATCCAGTCTGAAACTTGGTCATGAATTGTTTATAATTTTTATTGCATGTAGTCCTTATGATTTGTATTGCCCCTTCATTTTCACATATTTTGAAAGCTTAAAGATTTTCTCACGCGGAAGTATTCCGCGATCAAATTAGCCTATATAGGCCAAAATATAGGAAAAAGTTAAAAATTTGTGCCTATTTTATAAATTTTTAGTGGTATAGGAATTCACTCTCGGAGTCGACCCGGAGTCGGAGTCGGAGCCGGAGTCGTGAAAAAAACTCGTCTGGAGTCGGAGTCGGAGTCAGAGTCGAGCCAAAAATACCTCGACTCCGAAACCCTGGTCCAGACTAAATGTCCGTTCTAAAACTACTTATTAGTGCCACCATGGTACAATTGTTTGCACACCCGCCTTGCACGCTGAACGTCGGGCGTTCGATTCCCGGCCAGCAAACATCAAATTTCCAACGATGGCAAAATACCCCTCAGTAAAGTTGGCGACATTTTCTGAGTATTTCAACCATGTACAACTTCTCTACAGGTGGTGTTTTAAGACATGCCTTTCGGACTCGGCGATAAACAGTAGGCCCCATACTGTTTTTGTAATATGAATCGTGGTGCACGCCCTGTCCCTTCTGTGATGATTGTAGAACATTTATTATATTGTTATTTAAACGTAATGTGATAAGGTTGCAGACTCCAAAAATGTATTTCTTACAATGAGCTTATTTGTCCAAAAGAAATTTTGATTTGCTGAAAGCTAACTCGCAGGGTAATGGTGTAGGGTATCGTATGGTCGCCCCTGTCCGACTATAGCCTTAGCTTACTTGTTTTTTTTTCATACGGAATATTAAAAAATTCTGACTTTTCTTCATATACACTTCGATACGAAAAATGTTTGTCTGTCTGGCGGTCCACTCCTTCTGGTACCTCCACCACAAAAGTTCAAAGTTTTTCTGTAAAATGGTCTGAACGATAACTCTCGAAGGGAGCAATCGATTTGGTCAAAACTTTGCACATCATATTATTTCTCCCAGATATAGATCTGGTTCGAATATGAACTATATCTGTCCACTCCTTCGGGTACCTCCCACACAAAATTCGGATGAAGTGAAGTTTAAGGGCTCATCTCGGATGGTTTTGCAATTTTTTTCAGTAAGTTTTCCTTGCGGCTCCCTTTATGACGGTACAATTTTTTTTCTTGCGGAAGTCCATACTTCCTGAGATATTGGCCTAAAAGCTCTAAGAAATGGCAAATCCGCAAGATAATCCTCGCAGGGAATTTCTGACTGGTGCAGGCTTTGCACATCGTATTATTTCATCCAGTCATGTATCAGGTTGGAATATGGATTGTATCCGTCCACTCCTTCGAGTACCTCCCACACAAAATTCGGATAAAGTGAAGTTTAAGAGTTTTGAAATTTTTTTCAGTAAGTTTTTTTGTGGCTCGCTTTACGACGGTACAATTTTTTGCCGGAGTAAGTCAATAATTCCTGAGATATTAGCCAAAAAGCTCCAAGAAATCCTGACGGCACCAACCAAAATGGCAAATCCGCAAGATAATCCTCGCAGGGAGTGTTTGATTGATGCAGGCTTTGCGCATCGTATTATTTCATCCAGCCCAGTATGGGATTGAAATATAGACTATATCAGTCCACTCCTTCGGGTACCTCCCACACAAAATTCGGATAAAGTGAAGTTTAGGAGCTCCTCTCCGATCGTTTTGACTCTTTTTCAGTAGATTTTTGGAGCGGCCTCATTTACAATGGTACATTTGTACATTTTGTTCCGGAGTAATATTTTGAGTCCTTTATGAGGAAGTTTGGTTGCCATAAATGTTTGGTATATGTCAATGATTTGGTATAAGCCCACGTTACGTTACTTAAAGATTTTAAAGCAAACTCGTGATATAAAATCAATATATTTTATATACGGTATAATTATTGTGTTTGGTATGGTTTTTTTGTTTATTTTCTTGGTCAGTGGCTGAGGGTATTTCTCCGTCAGCACAGCTGACTGATATGTCCTTACTTGTTATAAATCATTTTTAGTGTTTAATAAATTGGAGGAGTGTCATTGTAACTGGGAATATTTTTATTTTAAAAAGGAACCTGATATTCAAAGAAAATTTAATTATGTAGCAGAAGGGGCTAAACAATGTCGATTTTCCAAGGTTAGAATATCATCATCCTGAAAATTTAGGCTATATGAATTTTTGAAATTCCGCGTCGATCTGGAGATATAGCCTCAGGATCGGAGGTACCTTCAAAAAGTTTAGATTCTGTATGCTGATATTTAACGAACGGTTACAGATACAATCTCCAAATTTGGAATAAGTAACGAAACTTGGTCTAGAAATAAATTTGCCAAACTATATTGAGATCGGCTCAGATTTGGATATATGTAGCTCTTATATATATTATCGGCCGATTCGGAACCAAAGACGCTATGAATTTCCAATTTCCTTGAAATTTGGAATGTGTGACGGAATTTGGTCTAGAAATAAGTATGCCAAATTATATTGAAATCGGTTCAGATTTGGATATACCTCCCATATATATATAGTTATTCCTTTATATGTATATTATCTTAGTCGGAGTAGCGAAGCGCACCGTATTCAGCTATGTATGATACACAATTTTTGCACAAATATTTCCTGGAAAGACAACATCAATTTTCCATCACCTCAGTAATGTTGGTCACATTTTCTGAGTATTTCAGCCATGTAAACTTCTCTACAAGTGGTATCTTAGGACACGCCGTTCGTGCTCTGCGATAAACTATACACACAGAAAAAAATTTCCTCTGTAACATATGTCCCAAACATATTTTGCAGCAAACATATGTTTTTTTTTTAAGACAAAACACTGATTTATTCACTCACTTTACCGTCTTTACTCCGCGATGTTCTCTAGAACACTGATGAAAAAGACCAACATCATTAATACCATTTTTTCTTTTCCTCTTTGCTTGTCGCGATGTTCTCTAGAACACTGATGAAAAAGACCAACATCATTAATACCATTTTTTCTTTTCCTCTTTGCTTGCTACGTTGGTTAACAACAACAAAGCACGAAACCGACCTGTTTTTCGCATTACACCATGCACACAGCATTCCGCAGCTGCGAGAGCCCTGTTGTTACTCTCTTCGACAAAAATCCTCTCCACACACAAAAAATATGTTCTAACATAAAAAATATGTTGGTACCCAAACATATTAAATTGAGATATGTTACCAAATGTTGCCAACATATATTTGTTTGGACACAAACAAATTATTTTTGGATCCAAACATATATTTGTTTGCAATCAGTCATAAACAAATATTTATTTGGATCCAAACATATTTCTAACATATATTTTTCTGCTTGTAGGTCCCATATCATTGAATCAATATGAATCGGGGTGCACTCATTGATATGAGAGAAGATAATTTGTTCCATAAAGTGGTGGTGTAGCCTTTGCATACTTGTTCAGTTTAGTTTTGTTATATTACATCAGCAACTTACACAAATAAGATTAATATATCATGATCTGGCCTTTGGAACAGTGGTATTTGAACGTGTTTGAGCTTTTTGGACCCATTTTACCGACTTTTAGAATAATGACTATTAAATATTTCCTAATGGAGTCAGTGGGGATGTCTTCCCAATCATTATTATGTCCGTGAACCCGATTTTGCTTACTTTTTTGCTTGGTAAAAAATATATTACCCAAAAATTCGGCATTCCAGCTTTTCCAGAAAGTGTATAATTTCCATATTTGATGGGTTTTATTAGATTTGGCGCACTTTTTGGGATTTATTTTGATAGCAGAGTATAATTATATTCCGATCATCAAGCTTAACTCTAAACGAGAAAATTAATAAAAAATCATAAAAATGATCTTCGCCCTTACAGGCAAAATTTCAAAAAATAAAAAACAGGCTGAGCCCGACTGGGATTTGAACCCACGTCCTTGAAAACATATCAAAAAATGTTGTCACGGCGTGTTAGTGTTCAAAGCCAAAAAACTCATAACTTCAAGGCAGCGCAAAAAAGCGTTTGTCGTGAAGAAAATACATCTCTGTGGCCAAGTATCCGCGTAAATGTACAAAACCCATTTGCATTTGAAAAACGATAAGTTCTAGGACAGAGAAGCCATTACATAGTCGATACGTCCGAAGATTTGCTTTAGCACCAATGAAACCAGGTAACGTAATTTGGTGACTATGTGGGTTCGAGTCCTTGGCTTTCCTTTTTCACTTGCAAATAATTTCCGATCATCAAGCTTAACTCTAAACGAGAAAATTAATAAAAAATCATTAAAAATGATATTCGCCCTTACAGGCAAAATTTCATAAAATAAAAAACAGGCTGAGCCCGGCCGGGATTTGAACCCACGTCCTTGAAAACATATCAAAAAATGTTGTCACGGCGTGTTAGCGTTCAAAGCCAAAAAAGTCATAACTTCAAAGGCAGCGCAAAAAAAGCGTTCGTCGTGAAGAAAATACATTTCTGTGGCCAAGTACCCGCGTAAATGTACAAAACACATTTGCATTTGAAAAACGATAAGTTCTAGGACAGAGAAGCCATTGCATAGTCGATACGTCCGAAGATTTCGATTTTTTCAAATTCAAAATCGGACTGTTTTGCATTTGTCCATTATCCGGCAATACATATTGAGTGAAATATTCATTCTTTGCATATTTGTCTGCGGCCGATTCGTCATTGTTTATTGTCAATATGTTGTCATACGTTTTTTACCTATCTGAAGACCCTCCACGACGGCTTCTATTACACTGTGTAACAAAATGGAGGTGAAATTCTGGGGAAGAGATAATTCCTCTTGGGGAAGAAAGATCTTGGTGAGTATATTAAGAACCCCGAAGGACAGATCCGCCGTGAGTTGAGCTTCCGCGTTATGGCGTGATGAAGTTTTTGCTGGAGGCCCTGTAAGCCGTCAGGAATTAGCGTTATATCTTTGTTCACTGTTGTTTTAGCCTATTTTTGAGATGACATGTCTGCAGTCAAATCGATGAGGATTTTTTCCGTAGAGCACTTCGATCTTCTAACTCGCTTCTTTCAATGTCCTTTTCGTCCTTTATATTAAGAACCGCTATAAAGGTACCACCAGATGATGTTTTTAAGCTTCGAAATGTTCTGCAAAAATGTCGCTCAGAAAATTTTAGGTATGACTCTCATTGATAACTAATCGATTTTGTCGGGTTTTCATAGTCATTTTTGACATTTACCCCTGTTTGCTCAGAAAAAACTGTGTTTTGTGTTTCTGTATGTCCTGTAACGAATATACAAAAAACAAGATATAGTATTTTTCTGAACAAAAACAGGTTAAATGCACAAAACGACCACGAAAACGCGACAAAATCGATTAGTTGTCAATGAGAGCCATACCTAAAATTTTCTGAGCGAATTTGGTATAGAAGTTTATATTACTCCTAGGATGTTTGGTATTGCCAATTGGCTATATCGGGGTACGTTTTGATATAGCCGCCATAGAACGGTACCGCCCGATTTTCGGTATTTTGAAGGTTTTGGTCACAGCAACCCACCGAAATGGTTGAAATTTGGTGTTTAGTCTTTGTTGGAGGTAAAAGCCTTTCTGACTGAAATTCGTCGGTATTGGTCCATGTTTCGATATAGCCCCCATAGGACGGTACTTCCCGATTTTCGTAATTCTGAAGGTTGTGACGTCAATATTTCGTATTTAGTCTTCTTTGAGTCTAAAAACTTTCCGCTTGAAATTTGTAGGTATAGATCGACGTTTTAATACAACCCTCAAGGAATGGTATCTCCTGAATTTCGGTATTTTGTAGGTTAGCCTAATTGTTTTAAAGAACTTGCTGTAATTTGGTATTTAATCTTCTTCATAAACTAGAGGAAACTAGTTGTTCCATTTTACTTAAATGCAACTCGTGGTGGAGGTTATAATAAATTCGGCCTGGCGGGACTTAACGGCCTTCTTACTTGTGTTTTTGTGTATTTAGTCTTTGTTGGGAATACACAAAATAACTGCAGAGAATTGTCGGTATAGGTCCACGTTTTGATTAGCCCCATAGGACTTGACCCGGATTTTTGGTATTTTGTAAGTTTCAGCCACATTACCTAACCAAATAACCTGAAATTTGGTATTTTGCCGCTGAGAATGGTCGATGCACGTCCACTGAGAATGGTCGATTCACGTCCACTGTTTGATATAGCTTTTTAAAAGTTTTAGCCACATTTTTCACACAAAATATTTTAAATTTTGCGCTTATTCTTTGAAAGCAGATTCTCAGGTTGTAATGTAAACGATACCGTCCGATGTGCAGTTCTTTTTTTTACAGTGTTTTATTTAACTTGCTTTGATGTGTGTTTAGTTCAAATCTGGTAACTCATGTTTAACACGGATGCAGTTGACCAATCGATTTAAAACTTTGCACACTTTTCAGATTTGGATGACAATACACGAATATGAAATCAAAACCAATATTGGTCCATTTTAACACTGTTTTAAAGTGTTTTATCTAATTTGCTTTTCAAATCTGGTAACTCATTTTTCACACAGTTGCAGTTGACCAATCGAACTTAAAATTTGACAATACATGAATATGAAATCAAAATCAATATTGGTCCACTCTTACAGTGTTTTTACGGTGTCTAACCTAAACCCCTTTTCAAATCTGGTAACTGATTTTTAACACGGTTGCAGTTGACCAATCGAACTAAAACTATGCACATTTTTCAGATTTAGATGACAATACATGAATATGAAACCAAAACCAATATGGGTCCATTTTTTCCTATAGCCCCCGTATAACGGTAATATCCGACTTCTGGTATTTTGAGGATTTTGTCTTCATTTTTAGCCCGAATTTGCTGTAACTTGGCATTTGGAGTTCTCAATGGTCCAGGAACATCCCCATTAAAAATTGTGGACGTAGGCCAAGGTTTAGTATAGCCTCCATATTACGGTACCACCCATTTCAAGCATTTTAATCTACATTTTCCGCTCAAATGGACTGTAAATTGGCATTTGGGGTCCTCAGTGGTCAAAAAAAAAATATTTACTAAAAATTTAAAAATAAAAAATAATTTAAAAAATTAACTTACAGTGTTTTGTTTATAATTACACTAAAATCTAAAAAATTATTCTTCTTCAGGATGGAATCTCCCAAATAAAA
Source organism: Musca autumnalis (assembly GCF_047663935.1). Classification (NCBI taxonomy): domain Eukaryota; kingdom Metazoa; phylum Arthropoda; class Insecta; order Diptera; family Muscidae; genus Musca; species Musca autumnalis. The sequence continues at coordinate 157,381,047 of NW_027411866.1, read as the reverse complement.
CGCTTGCCGTTTAATATGGTCACAATTTGTAATGTAAATGCAAGCGTTTTATTTGAGAGATTCCATCCTGAAGAAGAATTATTTTTTTAGATTTTAGTGTAATTATAAATAAAACACTGTAAGTTAATTTTTTTAATTATTTTTTTAAGTTTTTTTTACTGAAGAGCCTGTAACTTGGATTTTCTCTGAATGACAGAAAACATGTATATCTTATTGGTGTTAAACCTTGTTTAAACATGTTAATATTCTTCAGATAGCATATTCAACCTCTCCTAGAAACAAGCCTTGACATGGCGGAAGGCTTTAGTACTTTCATAAACGATATGAAAATATTTTTTTTTAATTTTACATACAATTGAATTTGCGTGGAGGATAAAAAAGTTTCGGTTTGTTTCATTCTTTTTTGATTACAAAAATTCTACAATATTGTGTATGTTGTCATTATTTTTAAATTGTGTAATTTTTTTGAACACTTGTAACACAGATTTTTTTGCACAGATGTTTGTTTCATCGTTTGTATAAATACATTTATATTGATTTTCTATCAACAATCGTAATTCAATAACCGTTGGACATGCAGCACACGTATGCTGGTATGCACATCTTTTAGAGGAAACATAGACAATTTAATCTAAATACAAGTGACTTCCGGCAACCTGTGGCTATCCGAACTTCCTCCCTATACTAAGAGCACACATTGCTTACATCCGGTTAAGATAATTTCTAATAGAATGATGTAGACGTGTATATCTAACTGCAGATGCTTCCTCCTTTCAATGTTACCACCTCCTTCATTGTAATTTTATCTTGCTTCACATAAATTTCCATGTGTATGTGTTCAATATGTGCGTGAGTGTGTCCACAAGTTTTAAATGACATTTATGTTACATGTTACGTTGAAGGCATCTAGCCCTGTAATTGATGTGAAATTCAATTCACTTCCCTAATTATTTTCTTCATTTTCATTCAGTGTTAATAATAAGAGCTATGCAAGAAGAAGAGAAGACATTTCATTTCTATCAGAGGGGCAAATATGTGTCAAATAAGTGAATCGTATTTGACAACACTTAACCCTTATCAGAGCAGTGTCAACATTTTGAAAAATGCCATATAATTGATTTTCCGTAAATACAAAAGACACTGTTGATTGGATTTGTTGTTCGTATTTTCATTATCATCGTCATCAACCAATAATTGTATTTTCTGCGAATTGTTAAAATCGAATGAAATTTAGTGGAGGAAGTGTCTAAACCTTCATCAAAGTTCAAATAACTAAGTGACATATTGGACAGGTAATTTAGCTTTAAAAAAATAACGAAGGGAGTTTTTGTTTAAATACGAATCATACTGTGTTAGATGTACTTTCATTAAATTAAAAGAGCTATGATTCCAAATAAGGTATATTTTACAGATATTCATATATTTTATTAAAGCTTCTTCAAGAACCTCTTGGGTTATTTTAAAACCAAAAATCCTCCTCATGTCGTGTGGAGATACCACGAAAACCTTTTGGCAAAAGAAGACCAAATGAAGTTTTATAATAACAACAGAAGACTGCTTGGGCTTTGCTAAATCCGCCAGAAGACTTCCTGAGATCATCATATGGCAAAATGTAGTCTTTTAAAGACAGCAGAATGACTTAAATATAGGCAACAGAAAACATATAATCTTGAGTTCTTCTAAAGCCAACAGAAAGCCTCTTCAGCCAACGGAAGACCTCTGAAGATATTCTTAAGTCTACAGAACTCTAGAAGTCTTCTACAGGCAACAGAAGACTTCTTTAGCTTTTCTCTAGCCAACAGAAGGCGTCTAGAGGACTTCTATAGGTAACAAGATAACTTTCATGGATCTTCCAAAGATAACAGACAACTTCTGAGGTTTCCTAAAGGTAACAACAAGAATTTTGAGATCTACTTAGTCTGCCAAACAAATTTTGAAGTCTTCTAAATAAGACAAAAGACTACTTCAGCTCTTCTAAAAACAACAGTCGACGTCTTGAGGTCTTCTAAGCACAACAAAGGTCCTCCTGAGGTTTTTTAAGTCTGCAGAAGACCTCTGGAAATCTTCTGAAGACAACAGACCTATTCAAAATAAAGTCTTTTGAAGTCTTTTAAATGAAACAAAAGGACATCTTAAATATTTTTTAAGTAGGTATAGGAACTTTTAAAGTCTTCTAAAGACAACAGAAGATAGAAGACCTACTATATAATGTGAAAGGTGCACACAGTTGTTCAAAAAAGACCTCTTGAGGGCTTTTAAATGCAATTGGATAATTCATAATTCTTTAAAGTTTTCAGAAGACCTGTGGTCTTGTAAAGACAAAAAGGATACCCCTTGGGGTCTCTCTAAAAACGACATATGTAAATCTCTTCTGCTCCACCTAAGCCAACAAAAGACGTCTCGAAGTCTTCCTATTTCTTTTGAGGCATGTGGAGATAACAGAAGACCTACCTCTCCAACGGAAAACCTTTGGCATAATAAGACCAAATGAAGTTTTATAATAACAACAGAAGACTTCATGCGCTCTTCTAAATACATCAGAAGATCTCTTAAGTTTTTCATGTGTTAAAAGAAACCCTAATGAAGTCTTTTAAAGACAACAGAAGGATTCCTTTGAATAAAGGCAACATAAAACATCCTTCCTTGAGGTCTTCTAAAGCCAACAGAAAACCTCTTCAGCCAACAGAAGACCCTTAAGGTGTTATATCTACAGAAGATCTCTTTATGTCTTTTTAGTAGAGTTTCTGGTCGGGAATTCCCGACCCGGGATTTCCCGAAATTTTTTGAACGGGATTTCCTAGGAAAAATTTTTGAAATTCCCGGGAATACGGGTATTTGTATTTTCATGTATAAGTTATATATTATTTGCCTTATAGTTATTTAATGTTGGAAATATTTCGTGCCCCGATGATTCGTAATTGCGGGCCCATTGGAAAAATCGCCATAATTCGTATAAAATATGTATGTATTGGTTCTCTCGATAATTGGTGTTTTTTCTGGATTTCGAAGTCTATATAACCTCACATAATTCTTAATTTTTGGTTTATCCCGGTTGTTCTTGTCTAAATTTTTATTGGTGGCATTCTTGAAGAATATTAATTTGCTAAGATATAAAAGCTGTGATCCATTCGAATTGTTGTTTTCTCCAAAATTATTGTTTGCAATATAAAACACTGTATATTGTGTAAGTGGCAAATAGAGCATATTAGGATTAGAAACCAGTAATAACAATGGTATGTAGTGTTCATATAAGTACGACTCTATATCATTGGTGCCACCGTGTTGCCATTGTGAAGCCGTGTACTCAAAAGGTCACCCGTGTAAAAATTCGTTATAAACGGATTTGTTATATGATCAACACACATTTCGAACCATAAGAAGAACATACGATATCGTTGACTTTTGATATCAAGGAAGCTTTGCTAGGATGGTAGTTGGAAAAAGATATTTTATATAACCTCCGCTAATTAGTCAGGAATAATTGGATTTTGACCGCATACATATAGATATTCTTGAACAGCTGCCATATGTCATATATGATTTATTGGATCTTTCAAGATTTTGGCACAACATCGTTTAAGATGTTTGCTATTGCTTTTTGACCCTATTGCTATTTTACCCTTAGTATTGTTCCAAAGAGATAACTAATGACACAACTACACATAAAGGGAGTAGGTATTTCATGTTTGCTTACTCTCTGTCACGTCTATGCCCCACGAATTCGATTTACCATAGTCCCGGAAATTCCCGGGTTCCCGGGAATGAGAAATTATCATTCCCGATTTCCCGGGAATGAAAAAAAGTCGGGAATTCCCAAACTCTACTTTTTAGGCTACATACGTCTCAAAGTCTTCTAAACACAACAGAAAACTTCTTATGTTTTTTTTTCTGGCCAACAGAAAACCTCCAGAGTTCTTCAAAGGCAACATGAGAACTTTTGAGTTCTTCTAAAGACAACAGAAGACGAAAGAGCTCTTCTAAAGCCAAAGAAGACTTCTTCAACAGAAGACCTATTAAGGTCTTCTTAATTCCGAAAAAGACTTCCCGAGATCTCTGTAACGCAACGGAAAGCCTACTGATGTGTTTTTAGGGATCTCTTGAATCCCTCTAAAGACAACAGAAGATCTACTGAGAGATGTAAGCTCTTCCTAAGCCAATAGATGACCTCTTCAACAGGAAGCTGTTGCAGTTAGAGGCACTCATGATCCTCTAAATGTAACAGGAAACCTGCAGCAGACATCTTGAAGACCTTTAAAGATAACAGAAGACCTCATGAGGTCTGCTACAGTCAATAAAAGACATCTTCTGTCAACATAATACCTATTAAAGTCTTCTTAACACAAAAAGTCATCATACATTATTTTAGAACACATAGGGGGAACTATTCAGCTATACCCAAAACTACAAAATACCCCTTCTGTTTTTATTTTAGAGAGAGAAGACGTCTTCAACGGGAAACCTCTTGAGGTCTTTTATGAGCAACAGAAGACCTCTAGAGATCTGTTTAAGACAGTTGAGGACCTCCTGTCGTCCAAAGGCGACACAAGGCCTTTTCAACACAAGACTTTTTGAGATCTTCTATATCTTCAGGAGACCTTGTTATGTCTTCTGTAGACAACATAATTCCTCTTAAGGTATTCTAAAGACAACAAAAGGCTTCTGAAGCCATCGTAAAACATCTCGAGGTCTTCTAAAGACAAAAGAAAACCTTTTAAGGTCTCTAAAGTCTGTAGAAGGTATAATATGGCCTTCTTAAGCAAAACAATACCAAATGAAGTCTTATAAAGATAACAGAAGGGTTCTTTAGCTCTTATAAAGCCAAAAGAAAACCTCTTGAAGTATTCTTAATTCTGCGGAAGATCTTTTGAAGTCTTCAAAAAACAATATTAGGCCTCTTGGTGCCTGCTAAAGGCAACTGAAGATCTCTTGAGACCTTCTAAATACAATAGGACGCTACTTAAAATCTCTTGTAGGAAAAAGAGATCTTTAGATGACCTTAAATTATCGGACTTTCTATATAGAAGGTGCATATATATTTGACAACAACGAAACGGATATTATCGGTATACATTGTAGCGATCCTCTTAAGACTCCTACCTAAAGCTACCAATAGGTCCGACAGTGCTCAGGGCTTCGGGGATGTTTTTATTTGAAGAAATAAGCCTTAATCATTTACAATAATATTTAAGTTTATGGTAGGTAAATTGTCAAATGATACGAGGCTAACTATATAAGATTCTGGCCTAATAATGAAAACGCGAATATTTATCATCAAAAATGTTTTTATTGTTCTACAAATTATTTTCTATCATGGTTTATACACTTTTGCATGCGTTCAAACTAATTGTCGGAGCACTTTGTCGGCCACGCATTTTGTTTATGTCGTGCTATGCTGTCTATGGACGCATTGCACGTCGATACCATCAAATTTGTCCTTTCGCAGCTTACTGCTAAAGTGATTCAACTTCGACTTTCTTACAGGTAGCAGTTACTTCCTTTACTGATCGACCTATGATGTAAATATCGTCAGCGTAAGCAAGTAATATGTGGCAATTGGTGTAAATTGTGTCATTTTCTTTTACCACCTGCATCTCTTATAACCTCTTCCAGCAGAATTTTGAATAGGTCACATTAAGGCTGTGTCCTTGTCCAAAGCTTCTTTTGGTATTAAACTCCTCAGAGAGGTTCTTTCCTATTTTAAATGAGGACCGGGTATCCGTTAATGTCATCTTACAAGCCGAATGAGCTTTGAGGGGATATCAAATTCAGACATGGCTTGAAATACCTTTGAACGAAGGGCTGTCGAAGGCTGTTTTTAAAAGACAAAAATATGGCAGGTGTCAATATGGATCTTTTATGTTTTTTTGTAGGATTTGCCGCAGGGTAAATATCTAGCCAATCGTGGATTTGTCAGGTCTAAAGCCGCAGGGGTATGGCCCAATTATTTCGTAAGCAATAAGAAGCAGGCTTATGTCCTTGTAGTTTGAACACACAGTCTTATCGTCCTTCCTGTGGACGGGACACAGGATGCTCAAGTTCCACTCGTCGGGTACGCGTTCATCCTGCCATGGTGCTATCTTGCTGATGCCTACACTTTATCAGCGTGCCGCCTCCGGTTTTGAACAGCTCGGCTGGTATGCCATCACCTCCTGCTGCCTTATTATTCTTCAACCGGTTTATTGCAGTCTTCCGGGTTATACCATCTTCTGGGATTGGATCTGCGGTATATTCGTCGCCTTCGCTACTATTGGTATATGTATCTGTTAACAAATTACCTTGCTGGTTTCTACACGAGGATGTACCTGTACCAAATCCATCAGTTTGATGTTTCACTCTTTTGTAGAATTTGCGGACTGGTCATGCCAAGGATTCCTTGGTGGAGATCTCTGGCATCCAATTATGGATTTTGCAGCAGTTTGCATGGTGCTGATATGTTATCGGGATAACAGATGCTTTCATTAAGCAATTGAGCCAGTTGAGTGGATTATGCTGTGGCTACCTGTTGTAATTGTAGCTTACTGATGTCCACATTCCGTGTTGTGTCTGTTCGTACTCCATATGCTACGTTTAATCGGGTACGAAACTTTGTTGCCCCAAGGTGGTGGTCTGAATCGATGTTTTCTCTTCGGCACGATCGTACATCCAACACGCTCGATAAAAGTCTTCCATCTACCACAACATGATCAATTTATTTCTTTTTTTTTGGGCAGGAGACAGACAGGTACCCTTATGAATATCGAAATGCTTCAATATGGTACTACCCTGTTTTTGCCGCTGTCATTCCATTGTCAGATGTTTCACTGTGGACACTGAATTAATCGACTTTTGGGCTAAAGATATTCTCTTTTGCAGTTTTGGCATTAAAATCGCCAAAAATAATTCTATTGTCATGGGTAGGACAGCGGTCATATTTTTCTTCTAAGCGCTCGTAAAATATATCTTTGGTCTGTTCTTCCTTGTCTTAATTGGGACCATGAGCACAAATAAAGCAGATGTTGAAGAAGTTTGCTTTTATCCGTATTGTAGCAAGTCTATCATTCAGAGGGGAGAATCTGAAGACCAGGTGTTTTAACCTCTGTCCAACTACACATCCGCAACCAAACTCATGCTTTATGTCATGATAGCTATAATACAGTGCATCGTTTTTAGGTGTTTTTGTGATACATTTCCCCAATCCCTTGTATTTCCTACATATCTGCCTTATATTTTTTTAAGTACATCTACCGGTGCGTAAACTATAACTTCTCTACAAAGAGTGCGAACATTCCAGGTGTAGATTCATAGATCATGGTCCTTAAAACGTTTGCGGGCGTCGTCAATTTTAGAGAAGTTTGTTTTCCTTTTCCTTTGTTTTTTCATAATAGTGTGTGAAAAAGAACTTATCTTCGCAGTGCGGCTGCCAATTGACCTTGAAACATATTTGCATTGTAAATAAATTTTACAACCTACTAGACTTTAGCTTTGTATCAACATGTTTTACATCTTTACGCTGTCCGCTCCCAATTTTAAAATTAATCTTCAAATTAGCATACGCAAATATATCTCGTTCAATATTTAAGTTAGGCAAAGTTTTTTCGTTAACATTTATAACAATTACTTGTTTTGTTGACTTTGTATTTTTTGTTTTGGAAAATTAATAGCGCCATAAATTCTTAATCACTTCTGTCTGGTTATTATTTTAACTTGCTTTAAAACACAATTCCTCTTCCTCACGATTCATTTCGAACTTTCCTTTTTGCTGTCCTTTTAGGGGTTAATTGTCAAATTGAAAATGTACGAAAACATCTAAACGATATAAAAACAACTACAACAAGGACACGAGTAGCAACAACAATAGCGCCAACACGCAATACATAACAACAGAAATCCCAAACAAGCGTTCAAACTAATTAGTTAATGAAAGTAATTTTCTTTGTTCATGAAAAATTAATCCGTTTCCCGGCATTTGTTGAGTACATTTTTCGCCTTGATTCGCTAGCCATTTACTGGGCAGTGTTTTATTTTAAGTTCATCCAAACAGGAAAAAATCTTTATTTATGGTGTGCCACAGACGATGAGATTTTCATTTTATTTTGGGCATCTTTGTCTGATAGTGTTACAGCAAAAATTTATTTTTTACCACTTGTTGGGAGGCTCTATACAGAAATTAGTGGTGATTGTTGTTTGGAATCGAAAATATGGCTTAAGTAATGTTAGACCCCACAAGGCAAACCATCTATAGACTATAATATAGATTAACAATAGCCTGGCATCAGTCGAGACCTGTATAAACTTCGTATAGAAAGTCTATATCGGCTCCATATGGGGAGGCTTTATATGGAATCATTACAAATTTTACAAGGATTCTTTGTGTATTCCATACTGGCAGTCTTTGTAGACTCCATGCAGCGAGACTTGGTGGACTCCACAAAGGGAGTCTTTATGGACTTCATATAAGGAGTCTTTGTAGACTCCTTATAGGAAGTCATTATGTACTCCCATTTAGGGAGTCTTAAAAGGGAGTGTTCGCAGACTCCATTTAGAGAGTACATAATGACTTCCTATAATGAGTCTATAAAAACCACGTATATGGAGTCCATAAAGACTTCCTGTATGAGGTACACCTAGACTTCCTACATGGAGTCTACAAAGAATCTTTATAAAGGGTTTATAATGATTACCTATAAATCAGTAATGCTCAAATATTTTATTAGTCTCTCTGAGAATGTCTTCAGTATACGTCAGTAAGTCTTTTTGGAAAAGCTTAAGAAGCCTTTTGTTCTTATTTTGCCTTAGCGTTAATTTGTTGGCTTTGGAACACTTCAGAAGATATTCCATTGAATAGTCTTCTGTAGTGCAATTCTCTAACTTATTTGTTGAGTTACGGACAATTGTCAGTAAAATTAAAATGCTTATAATTTCGGTTTTTACCGATATTTTTCGGTAAGTTAGCGATGAATAAAATAAATTAGTCGTAAAGTTCTACCGATAGCACGAGTGTTGTCAACTTTTATTTGAACTTTTCATTCATAATTTGGCGTTTTATTTTATCAATTTTTATCGGTAACTCAAAAATCAGTTACAGAATCGCAATACTGTTATCCTTAGAAGACCTCAAGAGGAATATAAAAAAACACAAGAGACTTTCCTTTGTTAGCATTAGAGAATAGAAGACCTAGTCTTTAGAAGACCTCAAGAGGTCTTCTTTTGGCTTCTGAAAAAGACAAAAACTAGTTTTTGGCTTCAGAAGACCTCAGTAGACGTCAATAAGTCTTCTTAGAAGGACATAAGGAGACTGATGTTGTCCTTATAAAACTTCATTTGGTCTTATTTTGTCTTAAAAAGACATGAACTTGTCATCTGTTGGCTTTAGAAGACTGCGGGAGATATTCCGTTGAATAGGTCTTCTGTTGTCTTTAGAAGACCTCAAAACAAGATAAAAAGTAATTCTTCTTTGCTTAAGAAGACCTCAGTAGAAGTCAATAAGTATTCTTAGAAGAGCTTAGGAAGTCGTCTGTTGTCCTTTTAAATACTTCAAGAAGCCTGCTGTTGTGTTTTTAAGACTTCAGAAACTCTCCTTTGGCTTTTGGAAATGCAGAATTTAGAAAAACACAAGATCTCGTCTCGAGGTCTTCTGTCGGCTTCTGAAGAAGACATTTTTTTGGTTTCAGAAGACCTTAGTAGACGTCAGTAAGTCTTCCTAGAAGAGCTTTTTTGACTTAAGAATGCCTGAAGAGATCATCGGTTGGCTTTAGAATACTTCAGGAGATATTCCGTTGAATATGTCTTCTGTTGTCCTTAGTAGCTCTCAAGAGGTCTTTCATGGAAGAGGTCTTATGGTGGTTTTAGAAGACATCAAGCGGTCTTCTGTTGTTTTTTGAATACTTCAAGAGGTCTTCGCTGTGTTTAAGAGGTCTATTGCAAAAATAAGATGACATCAAGAAGTCTTCTGTTGCATTTAGAAAACCTCAATAGATCTACTCTTGGACAGATCTTCCCTTGGAGGTGGAAGAGCTGAGGAGTTTTTTTCTAAAGTCTTAAGAAGTTCTCATTAAGTATTATATTATCTTTCGCAGAGCTGAGGAAGTGTTGCCCTTAGGAGACTTCAAGGGGTCTTCTGCGACCTAAAAAGACTTCAGGTGGTCTTCCGTTGTATTTAGAATAGCTGAAGACGCATTCTGTCGTCTTTAGAAGACCTCAAATGGCCTTTTGTTTATTTTAGAGGACATCAAGATGTAACCTGTTGACATTAGATCTTCAGTTAAATTCTATTAGACCACAAGGGCATTTCTGCAGAATGAAGAAGAGCATAAGGGGTCTGTTAGCGAAAGAATAACTGAAAAGGTCTTTTGTCGTCTTGATAAAATCTTAAGAAGTATTCTGTGAGCAGAGCTGAAAAGGTCTTCAAGAGGTATTTTGTTGGTTTTAGAAGTCGTAATTCCTATTGTCTTGAGAACACTTCAAGAGGTCATCCGTTAGCGTTAGGAAACCCAATAGGTCTTCCGTCGAAGACATCTTCTTGAATTTAGAAGAGCCGAAAATATCCTCTGTTTTCTTTAGGAGACCTCAAAGGTATTTCTGAAAGGTAAAGAAGACTTTAAGGGTTCTGTTGGCGTAAAACTAACTGAGAAGAAGTTTTTTCGTCTTTAGAAGACTTCAAGAAGTCTTCTGTTAGATTTTAAATACCTCAAGAGGTCTCCTGTTGGCTTCTGAAGAAGACAAAAAGTCTTTTGTTTTTGTTTCGGACGACCTCAGTAGACGTCAAGGACAAAGAAAGTCGTTTTTGACTTCAGAAGACCTCAGTAGACGTTAATGACTCTTTTTGGACGAGCTTAAGGAGCCTTCTCTTGTCCTTGTAAGACATAATTTGGTCTTATTTTGTCTTAATAATGCCTGAAGAGGTCATTTGTTAGATTTAGGAAACTTCAGGAGATATTCCGTTGAATAGGACTTTGTTGTCTTAGAAGACCTCAAGAGGTCTTTCAGGTTATATCCTTTTGGCTTTAGGAAACATCAATAAGAAGAACATTCTGTCGTTAGAAGAAGAATTAAAGAGGTCATTTGTCTGTTTAAGAAGACCTCATTTAGTCTTATTTTGACTTAAGAAGGTGTCAATAGGTAATCTGTTTTTACAAGACCTCAAGAGCATTTCTGCAGAATAAAGGAAACCATAAGGGGTCTGTTGGCGAAAGAATATCTAAGAAGATCTTTTGTCGTCTTTAGAAGACCTCAAGAATATTCAGTTAGAAATAATCTGTTGTCTTAAGAAGATTTCAAGAGATCTTCTGTTGTTTCTAGAAGACTTCAGGAGGTTTTTTGTTGGTTTTAGAAGACGTCATTTGGTCTACTTTTGCATTATGATGGCCTCAAGAAGTCCTTTGTTGGCTTTACAAAACATCATTAGGTCTTCCGTTGAAGACATCTACTGTTGGCTTTAGAAAAGCCGAGGAAGTCCTCTATCGTCTTTAGAAGACCTCAACAGATTTTCTGCTGGATAAAGAAGATATTAAGGTGTCTGTTAGCGTAAAAATAGCTGTGGAGAACTTTTGTCGTCTTTAGAAGACCTCAAGAAGCCATATTTTAGCTTTGGAAGAGCTGAAGAGCACTTTTTTGTCTTTAGAAGATCTCAAAATGTCTTCTTTTTTCTTTAGAACACTTTAGGAGGTTTTTTGGCTTCCGAAGGTTTCTGCAGACCTCAAACACCCCATTACGTCTTCATTTGGCTTTACTGGAGCTAAATAGGTTTTCTAGTGTTTCTACAAGATTTCAGTAGGTCTTCTGTTATCTTTATAACACTTCAGGAGGTCTTTTTATACCCTCAGCATTTATGCTAACGGGGGTATATACACTTTCATACGGACAAAATGTGCCTCATCGAAATAATGGTTTTAGACCCCAAGTATGGACGAAATGTGTTTCAGACAGCTTGGAGTCGATTTAGCAATGTCCGTCCGTCTGTCTGGCTGGCTGGTGCGCAGGATGAACCGATTTGGTTCAAAATTTGGCTTTCGCAGTAAATTGTCCAAACTTAGTTTAAGTTCGAAGATGGGTAATATCGGTCCACTCCTTCCGGTACCTCCCCCACAAAAGTTCGGATATGTTCGGAAAATTTGTGGGCACGATAACTCTTGCAGGAAGTAACCGATTTGTTCCATAATTTGCACATCGTGATCTACCAGACTTAGATGAGGTTCCAATATGGACTCAATCGGTCCATTCCTTCGGGTACCTCCCACACAAAATTTCGGAAAAGTTCAGTTAAGGAACTGTTCACGAATCGCTTTGATTTTTGTTGTAGCAACTTGCATTAACTGCCCCCCATATAACGGCCTGGAGGGCACAAAAAAGCGCTATGACACCGTGTGTAGTGGTTGGAGCACAAGATAGCTCTCGAACGGATTTGCCGATTCGGTCCACAATTTGGTCTTTGTAATATTTTGTGCAAACTTAGTTTAAGTTCGAAGATAAGTCATATCGGTCCACTCCTTCAGGTACCTACCCCACAAACTTAAAAAATGTTCGGAAAAATTGTGCACACGATAACTCTTTATGGGAGTGACAGATTTGGTCCATACTTTACACATCCTAAAATATCTACCAGATATAAATCAGGTTCGAATATGGACTATATTTTTCCACTACTTCGGGTAACTTCCACAACAAATTTTGGATAAATTCACTTTAAAACCTGCTCTTGAATCACTTTGAAGCAACGTGCATTCGCTGCTGCTCAATTACGGCAGTAAAAGTTTTTTCAGGGGCAAGTCCATATTTCTTGAGAAAACAGCCCGAAAGTTGTAAAAAAAACCCCTATGGCACCATATGTAGTGGCTGGAGGACTCGTACCGAATATATTACCGAATAAAGCTATATTATGTTTTTCGCAGGCTAGTGTGATAAAAAAGTCCTATCTATCGATATCCCCGCAAATTTTTGAGCTTTAATCCTATCCTTACCTTTGTCGGTGCATACGCCCAACATTTTGAAAACCCCCTAAATACATGTTTTTTTTTTTGTATTTCAATCCGCACAGGTTGAGGGTAAAGGCAAAGCCGACTGATACTTTTTTACTTGTCCGACTTTCGAAGACTTCAATGGTCCTTCTGTAGACTTGAAAAACCTCAAGAGGTCTTCAGTAACAAGAGCTGTAGAAGTCTTCTATTGTTTTATTAAGTTGTCTTTAGACAACGAATGGACTGTAGCTGGTTTTATAAGACTTCTTCTGGTATTTTTTTGCTTTAAGAAGGTCTTCCGTTGAATAGATCGTCTGTTGGCTCAAGAAAATCCGGACCTCCTCTGTTGTCTGCAGAAGACCTCAAGAGGATATCTACCTGCTGCAGAAAGAAGAGCTGGCGAGGTCTTCTGTCGTCTTTGGAACATCTCAATAAGCTTTATACTATACTAAAATTTTGCATTATGAAGGGCTAAAGAGGGTTTCTGTTGGCTTTAGAAAAGACGGGAGGGTTCTTTTGAAGACTTCAAGAGGCCTTTTGTTGATTTTATAAGACTTTAATTGTATTATTTCAGTCTAATGGCAAACGAATGCCCACTCCATGCAAACAGCCGCAAGATCCATACATGGATACCAGAATCCATGGTATGACCAGGAATGTCGTGCTGCTACCGAAGAAACAAAAATACGGCATATAGGGCTATCCTACAATCGGTAGCAACGCGTAACGCACGAGAGAGGTATCGGGAAAAATACCAGAGAAGAGGAAAGTCTTTTCCGCAGGAAAAAGTGAGAAATGGAAATCCGGGCGAGTGAAAAAAATTCGAGGTGTACAGGAGCCAGAATGAAGTCCAAAAGTTCTACCGAAGAGTGAAACATGAAACAGCAAGGTAATTTGGTAACTGGCAATAGAGCTCCGAAATACTCGCTCGAATTCTACTCGCGAGTGAAATTCGAGCGAGTTCGAGCGGTAGTACTCGCGCGAGTAGAAAAAATAAATCGAGTATACTCGAAGTTGAGAGGTGTTGGGGGAGTTGAGGGGGGTGGGGCAAGTTCCAACTTCTAAGGTGTATTCAACAGCTAGTTAGCACCATCGGGCAAAAAGAACGCGTACCCGACGATTGGAATCTGAGCTTCCAGTGCCCTGTCCACAAGAAAGGAGATAAGACTATATGCTCTAACTATAGGGACATAAGTCTTCTCCCTATTGCCTACAAGATAGTGTCAGGGATACTGTTCGAGCGACTAAAGGCTATGGTCAACGAAATAATTAAGCCATACGAATGCGGCTTTAGACCTGACAAATCCAGCATTGCAGAAAACCCAAGAGATGCAGATCGACACTTACCACCTTTTTGTCGATTACAAAGCAGCCTTCGACAGCCCCCTACGTTCAAAGGTATTCCAAGCCATGTCTGAATTTGGTATTCCTGCAAATCTCATTATTCGGCTTTGTAGAATGGCATTAACTTATACTCGGTCCTCAGTTAAAATAAGAAAGAACCTCTCCGAAGGGTTAAGTACCAAAAGAGAAAATAGCCTCTCGTGTGACTTATTCAATATTCTGCCGATGACATTAACACCATAGGTCGATCGGTAAAGGACGTAACTGATACCTTTGCAATAGTAAAAAGGGAATCTGCTAAAGTGGGTCTGGCGGTAAACGGCGAGAAGACAAAGTTGATGGTGTCGACGCGCAATGCGTCTTTAGAGATCGGACCAACTGTTGACGTTGGTTCCTATAATTAATTAAAAGACTTCGTCTACCTCGGCACCGCCGTAAACACATCAGTTGTGAAATAAAAAATAATATTGGCCAAGAGATGCTACTTTGGCTTTAGTAAGCAGTTTAAGAACTAAACCACATCTCGTCAAACCAAAATAACGTTTTACAAAATACTGATACTACCCGTGCTGATGTATTGTTCCGAAACCTGGGTACTTGCGCAAGCAGACAATGCAGTGCTTGATGTGTTTGAGAGAAAAATTTTTCGAAAGATCTATGGACAAATCTGCGTTGACGGTGAATACCGACGTCATATGAATCACGAGCTGTATCTGGTATACAACGACATCAGTATAGATAAACGTATCGAGATGCAACGATTGCGTTGGATAGGTCATATCCTATGAATGAGCGACTATGAACCCGCTTAGTTCGGCTTGTGGAACAAATGTTCTGTAATGGGCCAGCGAAGTAAGTAAGTAAGTAATTGTATTATTTTCCTTTAAGAAGGCCCCAAGATGTCTTTCGTTGGAGATAACTTCTATTGGCTTTGGAAAAATCGTCTTAAGAAGACCTGAAGAGGTTTCCTGCATAACAACGAATGCCTAAGGGGTATGTTGCCGTAAGAAGGACCGACGAGGTCTTCTATCGTTTTTGAAAGACCTCAATAAGCCTTGTGTTAGTTTAGGAATAGCTTAAGAAGTCTT
The DNA here is from genome assembly GCF_047663935.1 of Musca autumnalis. NCBI lineage: Eukaryota > Metazoa > Arthropoda > Insecta > Diptera > Muscidae > Musca > Musca autumnalis. The sequence continues at coordinate 157,365,683 of NW_027411866.1, read as the reverse complement.
CCGCTGGCTTTAGAAGACCTCAAACGGTCTTCTTTTAAATTTAGAAGAGTTTAAGAAGCCTTCTGTTGTCTGAAGTCATTTGGTCTTCTTTTGTCTTATGAAGGCCTCAATACGTCTTCTGTTGGGTTTAGAAGAGCCAAGGAGGCCCTTAGTCGTTTTTAGAAGTGTTTATGAGGCTTTTTTCAACATAAAGAATATTTAACGACTCCGTATAGGGAGTCCTTAGAGATACTTTACAGGGAGTCATTATAAATCATAATAGTAAGTCTTTATGGACTCCGTATATGGATTCTTAATAGTCTTCCTATAATCTGTCTTGAAAAAATTCCGTAGGTGTAGTCTTTGTAGGGTCTATAAATGTCTTAGTATATAGTTTTAATTTGCTTATTTATTGACCCCTACAATTGAGATTTTGTAGAGTCCATGAAAAAGCAAAAAAAAAAACATTACTTGAGGATATTCCATTAATGTCCCGAAACCCTGTATTTTCATTCTAATTATTCCACTGTTTTAACCAAGTAACAGAAAAACACAACAAAAACTCTAATTAATTGAAAAAATTCAAATGCAAATTTGTTATTTGTTGTCGAATGTCCTCAGCGGAAGCTGTTTTGTTTTTGTTGCTTGGCTAAAGTAAAAAATAAGTGGGATACTGGAAGCATCGTTGTCGTTTTTTCCCAGAAGAAAAAGTGCCCTTTGTTTGTGTAGCTTTCTCATACAGCGAGTAATTATTGTTAGGGTTGTTGTAGTTGTGACCGACGACTGGATGTTTAGGTCAATAATGCATGAATAAATTACTGGAAAAAATATTTAATTTTAACAAAGATGAGTTTTTGCTTCTTTGGTTTAAGGATTTACTCTCACCACGAAAACGAGAACATAATTAATAATGTAAAGAAGAAAAACGGAAAATACGTACAAAAATGAAAGTAATGGGAAATAAAATTGGGGATAATAGATATTTGATGAATATTTTATAATTATGTTTTAGTTGTAGTTAATTAAGAAGTTTTACATCATAAAGGTCAATGGATTTGATAGCTTGGTGTAGGAATTTGAGGATATGTGCGGAAATTAAAAACTTGAGATTTTTTAATTACATAATAAATAATATACATATAATTCAGGATATAACTTAATACCAAGTCCTATACATGGTAGCCTTAACGAAAATAAAATATAATAATAAAACAAATTAATGTCAAACAAGTGAGCAAAGGCTATAGTCGGGACGGGACCGACCATGTGATACCCTACACCACTACCCCTGTGCATAAGCTTTTCACTGGTAAACTTTTCTTTTAGGGAATATAATCCTACTACCACCAAACATAATATGTCTCTTTCTCTCTGGGACCACCATAAACAACCCAAATTTCGTGACCATCCGATCAAAATTGCGACCTGTAGCGTGATTGCAAAAATGGAAGAATTGGATGCATTACCAACTATTGTGGTATCTGCCTTGTTTGACCACCTTCGCCAAACCTACTTTACATCAATACAAAAGCAACATTTTCTTCTTCCATTGACAGGCTTTGCCGTTGGAATGACCCTACTAAAAGCAGATATATTGACAAAGAATTACACTTTGAATTTGTCTCCACATGAGTTTTTCCCCATTTCGACCCCTAATCACCAAAATCAGTAGGCTTCTTCCTCAGTGAGGCCCCCATCTACCGCAAAATTTCGCGACTATCCCACTTACGCCAACATACTTTACACCATTGTAAAGGTAATATTTTCTTCTTCCATTGACATGCTTTCCGTTTGGAATACTCCTACTTTTCTTTGCAACAACTATTTCAATAATAAAATGTTTGTATGTACAATTTTTCTGTTTAAAATTCTTTTCAGACAAGTCAATGAAATAGAGTAATGTATAACCACAGCCTCAACATTCAAAATACCGAAAATCGGGAGGCTTCGTTCTCTGGGGTCTGTATGAAGGCCTGAACCTAAACCGACAACTTTTAGGTGGAAAGTTGTTTAACCCCATGAAATACTTAATACCAACGTGGACCTATACCGACAAATTTCAGGTGGACAGTTTTATACCCTTAAGGAAGACTTAATAACTAATTTCACCCATTTCGGAGGGATACTGAGGCCACAACCTTCTAAATACCAGAAATCCGGAGGTACCGTTCTATGGGGGCTATATGAAGACGTGAACCTATACCAACAAATTTCATGTGGAACGTTTAATACCACAAATGAAGAACAAATGCCAGATTTCAGCCATTTCGGAAGGATATTGAGGCCACAACCTTTAAAATACGAGAAATCCGGAGGTAGCGTTCTATGGGGTTGTCCGGAGGTAGCGTTCTATTGGGTTATATGAAGGCGTGGACCTATACCGAGAAATTTCAGATGGAAAGTTTTATACCCACATCGAAGACAAATTTCAGTGATTTCGGTGGGATATTGAGGCTACAACTTTCAAAATACCGAAAATCGGGAGGTACCGTTCTATGGGGGCTATATGAAGACGTGGACTTATACTGACAAATTTCAGGTGGAAAGTTTTATACTCCCAACGAAGACTTTATACAAAATATCAGCCATTTAAGTGTAGTGTTGAGGCCACAACCTTCAAAATATCGGAAATCGGGAGGTACCGTTCTATGGGGGCTATATAAAGACGTGGACCATGCGGATAATTTTCAGGTGTACCCCTAACAAAGATTTATTACCACATTTCAGCCATTTCAGTGGGAATTTTTAGACCACAATTCCGTGTATATATTTTTGCATATGATATTGCATAGCTTATTTTATGCAAATATGTCAAAATATACACGATATGCACAATATGCAAAAAATTTCTGGGCCCAATTCGTTTTATTTTGTGATAAAACGAGTTTCTGTCTAATCAGATTTTCTCTACGACCATCCTAACTATATATGCATTTGCGTAGTGTTTAATCCAGCCTGAAGAGACCAGATGTTTAGCTGCGAAAGCAGAAAGTTTAGGTGGGACACCAAATGATGAGTGGACTGTATATTTTAAAGCGTAGCTTTTGTTGTTGTTTGCCTCGTAGAGGTTGTGCGGTGTAAATAAACGAAAAAGAAGAGAAATAAAAACACAAGGGTTTTTAGTATTGATGTTTGGTATGTTTATTGAATGTTTGCTCGTAAAGCTTTTACCTTTTTTCGTAAACAATAATTGTTGTTAGTATTGTTAAGTGGACGGAGTCCGTGAACGAAGTTCGTCTATTCTGCCTTGTGTCGAATAACACACTCTACAAAAACGCAGCTTTAACTAGACTTTGGCGGGCAAACTGTCCACCTCTCTTGACAGAATATGTCAATATTACTTTGTGCCGAAAGCGCAAGTTGGATGATTTACGTAGTAGACTATTTCTGACAAGGGGGGTTGACATATGACTGAAAGTCAGTCGAATAAGAATAAAAAAGCCAATTTGAACTTTAACACATAGGATTCCGCAGTCTAGTGATATTTTCTACTTTCATTAGCAGGTTTTGCTTTTGATATACCCCTTATAGATGCGGAGATATGCGCTTTGAAATAAAACGTTGACTTTTTCTCCAAATAAGTTTTTTGCCCATTCCGACCCCTGAATATTATCCTATCATCACAAAAATCAATAGGCTTCCTCCCCTCCGGGACCCTCATCAAAACCCAACATTTGGTGACGATCCGATCAAAATTGCGACCTGTAGCGTGATTACAAAGTTTAGATGGACAGACGGACGGACGGACACACATAGGCAGATCGACTCAGTTCGTCGAGACATTCATTTTGGTATATATAAGTATGGGTCTACGACCATTATAACAAAACAAACTTATAATACCCTCCCCACCTAGTGGTGTAGGGTATAAATACAAAACCTGTAGAGTATTGGAAGTCTTGGAGCAGAGCTATTTTTTACGATGACCTTAACAACATAGAACATCGCTATTATATCGTTCATTTACTCAAAGAGTGAATTCTTTACTTACTTAGCTGGCCCATTACAGAACATTTGTTCCATAAGCCAAACTAAGAAAAGATATCCAATTCTCTCTGTTTGTTGCTTCTCTTTTCGGAATACCGCATCTTTTCATCTCTTTTTCCACTTGTTCGCTCCATCGAAGCCTTGGACTGCCAGTTCTGCGTGTACGGCCATGTGACCCGTATTTAAACGCTTTTTTAGTGGGATCATCGTCGCTCATTTGTATGACATGGCCTAGCCAACGCAATCGTTGCATCTCGGTACGTTTACAGCAAAGAGTGACACATCTCAAAAAATCAAGTTTCGAGAAAAACGCGTTTAAAGTTTCCGATTGAAATTTAAAAAGATTATTACACAAAAAATAAAATAACTACTTGGACCACACTTTGCAAGCAACTAGCAAGATATAAGTGCTATATTTTTGGGCAAGATCAAGATATGAAGTGTTTTAGTGCTTCATAAACTCAAATTTTTTTTTTGTTGAATTATGTCAATCCCGTAGTAAATAAACCTTAACTCGTTGATTTTAAAATATATGAGCGTAAAAGTTTAACACAAGATAAAATAAAAGTCGTAGAAAAAAACAGATATTGCTAACTCAGGAAACGCAATTTTTGAGTTATGCCACTCTTTGAGTAAATTAGCGATATGTTTTGTGCAATCATAGACAACTGATGTGAGTCCCATTTAAAATACGCGCATTCGCTTTTATATGAACCACGTCAGCTAACTAGAAAATGTCAGTTTTGTTGCACAAACCAAACCTGGATTGGTTGCATCCATAAAAAATCAGGAGACAGGTGAGTGGGGTTAGCTGGGCAGCTACACAAATGGAGTGTGGTCCCAATCCATCCATCAATTCGGACCCAATACGAATTAAGGCGGCTGCAGCGTCCGGATCTTAACTGGGCTAAAACCACACGTGTTTGCCTTGGTAGCTGGCGTTCTTCTGCTGCGATGGATGGAGAATGGTCCCCAAGTACGGCATTCAGACTATATATCTGTACTGCCTGCTCAACAGTCTCCGTGTGAATGCTATGCAAGCCTGCCTGATATGATCGTTGGTCTAGAGGCTCCCTTTTATACCTTTGGACCGCTCTCTCTCTAGAGAGACGTGACTGGGTGTGGGAAGCCTGTCTAATAAACAGCGACATGGTAGCTCACGGCGATAACACCCAAGCAGGTACTGCGTCGACAACATTCTGTTGTGCTGATGCACCGGTAAAACCTTCGTCTCCTCATGAAGATGGTCCACTGGTGTCATGAGGAGCCACCCTCTTGCGGTCCACAGAGCGGCATTCTGGCAGGTTTGAATATTCTTGCGTTGCAAGATGTCAACAAGGTTTTTTATCAACACCCCAAGTGCTGCCGGCCAGCAGCTTGAGGACCTTTTTCCTACTTCTGATCTTATCGCAAATAGCTGTGGCTTGCGCGGACGACTTAGACATGCTGTCGAACGTTACACCCGATATTTTGGGGTAGTTAGTTGTCAGAATCAGTACACCAACGGCCAATATGTTCAGAGGGAGCCTCATTTCAGCCGTTCAAGTGGTGATCAGTGTGGCAGTGGATTTAGCGATGGATATTTTCATATTCCTCATATGGAAGAACTGCACTAGGTCAGCCATTTAGACATTTAACCTATAACATATGTCATCGACGATAGGACCCGACGCCAAGATCGTACAATCAGCTGCATACTTTATGATTTCTTTGCCGCCTGGAGGGTGTGGAATTTCAGAAAGGTAGAGGTTAAACAGTTCTGGAGAGAACTCTCAGATTCACTCTACGGGTTTTGCACTTCTTGTTTCTGAATTCCACAAACGACTGGCGTCCACACATATAGTTGATTACCGAACGTTTCAAACATGGCTACTGGCGACAGGTGTAAAATCGGCTTGTACGATTCACCTCTGTTGGCATCCTTGCCAGGTTTCAGTAGAGGGACCAACCTGCCAACATTCCAGGCTTGTGGTACAATATGGGTGGCTAACGATAGGTTGAGGCACTTGGTAAATACTCAACTCCGGGTTCATCCAGGTGCTTAAGCATTACCATCGATATTCGGTTTGGATTCAACGCTTTGGATAAATTCGGGTTTCGGATGGCATCTGCAACATCGTCCATCGTAAATTGTGGTGGAACTCCCTCGGCTGGGAAGGATCTTCTTATACGGCGTAACACACTCCTCTTCGCCCTATCAATCTCGGGGTGCTCTATGAACTGCCGGTTAAAATAACACGGGCACCTCTTTGGGTTGAAAGTAACAGCCGTTCTGTCATCCTTCTTACCCGGATTCGAGAGTGATTTAACCGTTGCAAACAATTTACTTAATACTGTACCAATGTTGCATTGCTTCAGATGTTCTAGCCACTTTTTCCGATTATATTCGCCTACTAGGCTGTTGCCTAAGAGTAAGCTCTCTAACTCTTGGGTCTTCAGGGTTCGTACGACGAAGCTCATCACTCTCATTTGCAAGCCCCGTCGCCATCAGATATGTAGCGGGCGACTGTTGCAGTGATGATGTCCCTGAAAGTTCTCTCAGCTATCCGAGGATCTGACGGAGTGGGCAACTCTTTGATGCGGTGATCGGTTAAATCTCTGAATCCTTGCCAAACAGGTTCATGAAAGTACGACGTTCAGAGGTTATGAAGTTGACAGGTCTGTTTACGGAGACGATGGTAGGAAGGTGGTCTGAGCCACCGGAAATGACGGGTTGCCAGGATACCTCATTTATCAGGCCTGGTACCACAATAGTGATATCTGGCAAGCTGTGGCAATCACCTCTAATCCTCGTAGGAGTGTCTTTATTCACCGTGCAAAGCGTGAAGCTATTAATTTGCTCGGTCAGTGCTGTACCCCTCTGGCCATTACCTAAGACGGAATGCCAAAGCTCATTATGGGCATTGAAATTCTCTAGCACCTGACTGTTATTGCCCTCTAAAAAGCTAACTAATATCGGGCATTTAATGCAGGACACACTTATTCATCGACGGTATGTACACATTAAGCAGTTCTACCTCGTCAGTAGCACACTTTACTGCTATCGTTGCTACGTTGTAACCATCACTGCGTTGCAAGCCACAGGTTTCCTTGATCGCGGCGACCATGATGTTTTTCCGACTCATAAGTCCACATTATTGCAGAGACCGTTGCAATTGAATTGCAGAAATGATGCATTTCCTGGCCGTCTAACTACAACTTGTGGTGTTAGATGCTGCGTTTGTTGTAGTTGGGGAAACTGCGGAGGCGTTTCGTATTCCGACGACGACGAAGTTGGACCAGACTGGGAATCCCACATCCATTACATCCCACCATTGGCATGTGGTGGAAGCGGATCTGGCAAACGGAACAGACCCATACTGGCCCGGGGTTCACTTCTATCACGGCACGGTCCAAAAGAGTTTGGAGCAGGCATACCGGGATAAATTGCTGCTCACATGGCGAAAAAATACACGAACACAAACACATAGTTATTGAGGTGACGGCCCCTGGTCGAAGATTCCTTCGGTTCATAGAACCGGCCGCCGTGGGAATGAATGCACATGAGTGGTCGCTATGCTAAGTCCATGACAAGAATAACAAGTAAGAAAGTATCAGTCAGCTGTGCTAACAGAGATATACCCTCAGCCACTGAAAAAAAAACAACAAAAATCTGTAGTTACCGTAATGTGGGGCTCTACCAAATCATTGACATATTCCAAACATTTTTAGTAACCAGAACTCTTCATAAAGGACTCGAAATATTAAATTACCTGGACTGGCTCAGGAAGTATTGACTTACTCCGAAAGAGAAAAAGCTCTTAAAATCTGCCTTTTCCGAATTTTGTGTGGGAGGTACCCGAAGGAGTGGACCGATATACTCCATATTCTAACCTTATACATGACTGGATGAAATAATACGATGTGCAAAGTCCAATCAGAAACTCCCTGAGAGAATTACCTTGCGGATTTGCCATTATGATTGGTGCCGTCAGGTTTTCATGGAGCTTTTAGGCTAATATCCCAAGAAGTATGGACTTGCGCAAAAAAAATGTACCGTTGTAAAGGGAGCCGCAAGGAAAACTTATTGAAAAAAATTCAAAACGATCCGAGAAGAGTTCTTAAACTTTACTTTATCCGTATTCGAGTCCGATATACAGTTAGTCAACTATATTATTGCAAACGACGAATTTTTAAAATTTTAGACGTTTAATTAGGAATTACTACAAGAAATTCTTTCAATAATGTTGGACTTTTTGTAAATATCTGTTGATTAACCTGTTAATGACAACATCAAGCCAATAAATCCAGAAATCGGTTGGAAATAACGAAAACAACGGGCAAAAAGGATAGGTACATGGTTTTCGTGGTGTCAACTAAATAATTGCAAAATGAATGAATGTGCAATAAAATCGTGGGGTTTCCCCGCGATTTTTTGCATTTAAGGATTTTTAAGACTTTTATGGTATGTGGACATGTAGATCCATAATTTTTGATCATTAATTAATTTTTGTGTGTGTAACATAGATAGTATATCCAGAAAAAGAGAAAGTCAGGTAAACGGTTTCGGAAAATATGCTACATTTGGTATATTCCAATTATAATAATGGTAAATCCGAAAGAGAAATCCCTAAAATCACTTTTCGTAAGCTGAGAAGTGTATACAACATCATATACCGCACCGAGAAAGAAGCCAGGCTCAAACTGAGGACGTTACATGGCAGGTCCAAAATAGTAACCTCACGAATTGACTATAGAATGATTAAAGAAATTAACGAAATAGCTCAAAGCAGCACCAGAAAATAGCTTTTTCTAATTAAAAATGATTTTGGAGTAAGTGTGTCACATGGAAAAGTCAGAAAAGTGGTACATAATAACAAGCACCCATCACGGAAGACTAGGTAAAAACCATTGCCCTCCCATCACACTATATAGAAACTATTCCGACTAGTTGTAGACAACTTTTTACGCCATCTTTAGTATTGGGATGGTATTATATTTTCTGATGAGACTAAAATTATATTATACTATCACAATGGACCTCAAAAAGTATTGGGAAAACCCTTGAAAGCCATGGAAAACAAAAATTTAATACATACTGTAAAGTTCGGAAAACTGTCACTTATGGTATGGGGTTGTATACCAAGCAGTGACCTTGGTAAAATCCTGATTTTGGAAGAAACAATGACATAGAAGGTTTATTTAGATGCTTTAAGAAAATATCTAACCAAAAGCGTCAAGAAATTTGGGCCTGTTGACCTGAAAATTCAAACAAATTGCAATATAAGTACTACCAAGACAACGACCCTAAGAATAAATCTAATTTATGTAAGACTTGGTTGTTATACAACTGTACCAAAGTCATTCACACCCTGTTCCAGTGTCTAGATATTAACCCCATCGAAAATTCATAGGTACACCTGAAGGAAAAAGTCGGGAAAAGTCGTCTACTAACCTGGGGGGACTAAATTAAATGCAATAATGAAGAATGGCTAAAAAATACCATTGGAATATGACATTCCGAAACTTATTTATTAAATTCAGATACGTTTACACGCTGTTTTTGATGCCAAGTGTGGGCATACGAAATATTAGAATCAACTTTTCGAAAATACCGTGAAAGACTGAAAAGTTGTGAATTTTGCAATTCTTTAGTTGACAGTGCAAATAATGAGTTGTACTCAATTTTGTTAATTTTAAGAACATGTTTAGTGAAATTTAGCTACTTTGTTATTTATTATATTAATAAACATGTGTAAGAATTGCATTGTTAACAAAAATATTAATAATGATATTTATTTATACCAATAAAATTATGTTTTATTTAAAATTTTGTAATAATTTTGGTTTTGCAATAATTAAGTTGACTAACTGTATATGTGAAAGGAATAATACGATGTGCAAAGTTTGGACCAAATCAATTGCTTTCTTCAAGAGTTATCGTTCACACCATTTTACAGAACAATTTTGAACTTTGTAGGGGAGGTACTCGAATTCGTGGACCGATATGGCCCATCTTCAAACTTTAACTAAGTTTGGACAAAGTATTTGGTTCGAATCGATTGATCCGTTCGAGAGTTGTCGTGCGAACCAGCCAGCCAGCCAGACAGAAGGAAGGACATGGCTAAATCGACTCAAAATGGTCTGAAACGAATGTCGTCCAAACATACTTGAGGTCTAAAACCGTTATTTCGATGAGGCACATTTATGGTCGTATCAAGGTGTATATAGCCTTTCAAAAGGCTGAGGGTATAAAAACAGTTTTGGAGAGGTATGTGAACCTGATTGTAACCCTTTATAACAAGTATAAAAATATCAGTCGACTTTGCCGGCAGAGATATATCCTCAGCCTGTTTGAATTGAAGGTTTCATCAATTGTCAATATCCGACATGTGGGGGGGGGGGAGGGGTTTGTACCGGAAGTTGCGCACCGCTATTGCCTTCAAGTATAAACTATGTTTGGACTGAATATTACGAAGGCCAAATTTTGGACCGATTCGGCTGTACCGTTCGAGAGTTATCATGCGCTCCAACCACTACATATGGTGCCATACAGGTTCTTTCACCATTCGGGCTACTTACTCAGGAAGTATGGACTTGCCCCTAAAAAACTTTTACCGTCGTAATGAGCGTAGCGAACACAAGTTGTTACAACAAAAATCGAAGCGAATCGAAAGCAGGTCCTAAACTTAACTTTTCCGAAATTTTATGTTAGGTAACCGAAAAAGAGGACCGACGGAGTCCATATTGGAACCTCAGTTATATATAGTAGAAATGTCACGAACTCCCTTCAAGAGTTATCCTGTGCAAAATTTTTCCGAACATTTTCCAACTTTTGTGGGTGAGGTACCTAAGGAGTGAACCGATATAGCTCATCTTCGAACTTACACAAAATATTACGATGCACCACATTGGCTCATCTGTTCGAGAGTTATGGTGCTCTCCAACCACTACACTTGCTGCCATAAGGGGTTTTCACAACATCGGGCTATTTTCTCAGGAAGTATGGACTTGCCCCTGATAAAACTTGTACTGCCGTAATGGGTGCAGCAAATACAAGTTGTTACAACACAAATCTAACCGATTCGAGATCAGGTCCTAAACTGGACTTTTCCGAAATTTTGTATGGGAGGTACCCGAAGGAGTGGACCGATAGAGCCCATATTGGAAACACATCTATGCCTGGTAGAAATTTCACGATGTGTAAAGTATGGACCAAATCGGTTACTTCCTTTAAGAGTTAGCGTTCGCACAATTTTTCCGAACATCTCCGAAGGCCAAATTTTGGACCAAATACGTTCACCCGTTCGAGAGTTATCGTGCGCACCAGCCAGACAGACAGACGGACGGACATTGCTAAATCGACTCCAAATTGTCTGAAACGGAGTTCGTCCAAACATACTTGGGGCCTAAAGCCATTATTTCGATGAGGCACATTTTGCCCGTATGAAAGTGTATATATTCTCGTTAGCATAAATGCTGAGGGTATAATAAAAACGGAAAAATAATAACAAATGTTCATTTTGATTTCATACCAAAGATGAGAAATTTATTGGCAATTCCGAATTCCACATATTGTATGGTTTGAAATAATTTAAATGACATACCTTAATAACTGTAACGAAAAATGCATGTTGATATCTTCTAACTGCATTGTGGAAAATAAAATTTTTGCTATGTCCTTCAACACACTGAATCCGAACGCTGCTTTATCTCAGAAATCCATGGCAATAGTATGCTATTATGTTGCTATGGGAACAAATGTCGGCCATAACATACACTTGGAGAACTTTAAATAGAATCAGGTGTTAAAGTTGTAAACTCACAGTAACTATCCATAAAGTCATTCATGATACACTGGGAGCTGTATACCGTATGAATGACAGGCATGTGGCTTTATGTGTGCGAGTGTGTGCCGGTATTGCAATGGATCTGATGAATATGTGTGGACGTAGGATTACGGATGGAAATGTGCTCGAAACAAAAGTCGTTACAATTCATGATCCTCAATTCACATTCATGAATGCATAACAATGAATACTGGAAGGAACAAAAAAAAAAAAAAGAAAACAATATCACACTAACGTGGGCAAACTATGTTTGCAGGAAACTTGAAAAAAAAAACAATACGTAGACGTTAAACATAAACAACAAACAGTTGGAAATAAAAAAATGGGAAACAAACACCTCATTCAGCCCACTTTACAAATCATGTGAATAAAAGAAAATGAAAGAACATAACGAGCAGACGGTTGTTTTGATTGTTGTTTGGTTTTTTGATTTGCAATAAATGTTTTAGATTTGTCGGTTTAATTGTTGTAAATTGTTTTTCTTTTTTTTTCAAGGTTGTGCGAACAATTGTTTTATTGCCGTTTTACACACCCTCACTAACATTCAGACAAACTCGCCCACTTCTAAGCACACTGTGTGCAATGTGTCTTTAATTATTGTTGAAAATTGCACAGAGCGTGGCGAATGGATAGAGTGTTCATTCATTAAATTGATATAGAGTTTCTTTTGTGTTCGATTTCCTTTTGGTTATTGTTTTTTCAGCTTGAATGAGCAGTTTGGTTGTGTGAGTGTAGTGTTTTCCCCATTTGTAGTTCTTCACTTTAATTAATGGTCAGCATACAAGCTTTGTCAATTAAATGCATCAAAAATTTATTTAATTGGACACCACAAGATATCGGAGTGTTTCATTATTTGGATTGAACTGTGATTGGTCAATATGATTTTTAATTAAGTCACAACGACAAAGATTTCATTACAATTATTTGCAATTCGAATTCAGTTGAGTATAATATAAAACAATCTTAATTATTCCAAATACTTTGTAAAGTGTTCGAATGAATTAATTAAAGGGGGAAAATGGCAAAGCCTTCGATTCTTGAAAGTGTAAGGACACGATAACAGATTTTTTATATATAGTTAATACGAAAAGAACGTGTGCTTTATTAATCTTTAAACGAAACATATATGCTTGATATTATGACCGTATTTGTTATACCCTCAGCATTTATGCTAACGAGGGTATATACACTTTCATACGGGCAAAATGTGCCTCATCGAAATAATTGAAGGGAGTAACCGATTTGGCCCATACTTTGTACATTTTGAAGACTTAGATGAGGTTCAAATATGGACTCAATCGGTCAATTCCTTCGGGTACCTCCCACACAAAATTTCGGAAAAGTTCAGTTTAGGACCTGCTCTCGAATCGCTTTGATTTTTGTTGTAACAAATTGTAGTCACTGTCCCCCATACGACGGTACAAGTTTCATCAGGAGCAAATTCATACTACCTGAGAAAATAGCCTGAAGGTGCAAAAAACCCTATGACACCGTGTGTAGAGGTTGGAGCGCAAGATAAATCTCGAACGGATCTGCCAATATGGTCCTAAATTTGGCCTTCGTAATATTTTGTCCGAACATAGTTTTAGTTCGTAAATAAACCGTATCGGTCCACTCCTTCGCGTGATAACTCTTGAAGGGAGTGACCGATGTAATCCATACTCTGCACATCCTAATATATCTACCAGATATAGATCAGGTTCGAATATGTACTATATTTGTCTACTCCTTCTGGTACCTCCCACACAAAATTTCGGATAAATTCACTTTAAGACCTGCTCTCGGATCACTTTGATTTTTGTTGAAGCGATTTGCATTCGCTACCTCCATTACGACGGTAAAAGTTTTTTTAGGGACAAGTCTATAGTTCTTGGGAAAACAACCCGAATGATGTAAAAAACCCTATGTCTCGAAATTTCACTAAAATTCTAGTCCGATATCACTTGATATCGTGGTCCAAACTTTGGATCTCCTAATATTTTGTCAAAATTTGGTTTAACTTCTAAAATGGTCCATATCGGTCCTCCCTAAGGGTACCTCCTCCACAAAAGTTCAACATTTGTGTCTTAGTGCAGTTAATTCCTAATCCACATTTTTGTCGGCAAGTTCAAATGTTCAAAAAGGGCAACAAAATTCTGAAGAGACCCTAAAAACATTCGATCTGTCCGTAGATGAAAGTTTCTCTTCACATTGGCTGAGGGTATATCTCTGTCGGCAAAGCCGACTGACACTTTTTTACTTGTTTATTAACTAAAAGTGGGTTTCACTGGGCTGATTTGGTCAGATGTTTGATGGAATAAAACTAACTTATTTCATGATCAACTCTCAACGTTTCGTTGGCGACTTTCCAACTTCTTCAGGAGTTTTGTTTGAAAATTAATTGCTTTTTCATAGCATTTTCAATAAATATTATTCTTATTATAAAAAACGGGACTTCACAACACAGATTTTGTATAATTTTAAAAAAATAATAACTAATAATAATTATAATTACTAATAATAAAATAAAAAAATAATGCAGCAAATCCTTAACCTAAATCAAAAAACCGTATAAACTTAAAATCACTTACTTACAGCCTAACACATGTTTGCTATTACGACGCCATAATTCAGTTCTAGTAATCGTAATTCAGTTCGTAAGTCGGGCTGTGTTGCTGCTGGATAAGAGGGCTATGCTGCTGCTGGATAAGAGGGCTGTGCTGCTTCTGGATAAGAGGGCTGCGCTGCTGCAGGAAATATATGGTGCAATTCTGTATGCTGAACGTGTTGCCAGCACGTGTTGAAAGTTTTCGCTGATTTTTTTTTTATAAAATTAGTTGTGTCTTTTTTACTATTACAGTATAATCAGAAACATTGTGGCGTTTTTTATTGGGATAGCGTTTGCAATTTTGTTCTTTCAAAATAGTCTGGCTTAATCCCATTGTTGTTGTTTTAATATTTCAAAACAACTAGTTTATTAGTGGAAAAGATTTGGTATTGTTCGTCAAGGGGTAAGGCATGGAATACTATAGTTTCGATCCACGCCACTGGATCTCATCAGTTCCCTTGTTTGTGGATATTCTCCACCGAAGTTATTTTTCAATAACTTCTTCAACAAGAAGCTTTTTATACCCAAACATCAATCGTCAGCTCGAAGTATAAAGGTAAGCAAAGAAAAAAGTTCAATGAGAAGTTTTTCCTTGGCAACCTTACACAACTCCGACGAAAGTGTCTGCGAAAACAATTCAAACCTCTTCCACTAGTATGTGTCGTCGAATTTCAACGAATGCACACTAGGGTTATGACTTTTTTACAACCTCATATCCCTGTATCATAGCGTGATGAGTTTTGCCATAAGATAACATAAAATCTTAATTATAAGGTGATTCGGTGAAAAAACCTCACGCACAAAATGATTTTAAAATTTGAATTTATCGAAATTATGGACAATTTTTTGAAGTCACTGAAAACAGATATATAATTGAAAATAAACTTTAGAGCCACATGAGATAATTAAAATGACATAAAATTAATTTCTCACTATTTTTCTTCAATTCTGAGAACAGAAAAAATCTCGTAAACGCTTTTATTCAAAAATATATTTTTTTAGCAAAAAACAAAAAATTTAAAATTTTTTCAAAGTGACTTTTTTGCGACTTTTTTAATATTTCAGTGAAATAAACGTTAGTAGGCTTATATTTATTCATTCGTGCAACAAAAAATAATTTTTTGAAAAAAAATGTTTTTGATTGTCTAAGTCTGGAGTTTCCCCCATTGGCTTAACTTCATCACTTTCCTCTTTGCAGAGAAAAATGTTTACAAAACGCACTGACAGCTTGCAAAAAGTACTGATCGCTACCAATATCATGATTTCATCCCGGCGAAGGGAATTATCAATTGGCTTTTCAGTTTTTGAAATGATGATTTTTAGTGAAAACCTGAACTCTTTAAGCATCGAGTATTCTCATGTTAATGAGAATGATGCTCACTTTTCGGCTTTCCCAAAAAACACCAAAACAAAATATTTGCAAGCTGACAGCACGATTCAACTAAGAAATCATCGATTTCTGTTAAGTTGAAATAACATCAACACAGTTACCTGTGAGTATGTCGATGGAATTTTTATTTACAAAATTCCGTTTTGCGCGTGCCTTCGCTGTTTTTTGTTTGTTTTGTTTTAGTTGAAGATTCAATCATATGATTGTCTAAGTCTGGAGTTTCCCCCATTGGCTTAACTTCATCACTTTCCTCTTTGCAGAGAAAAATGTTTACAAAACGCACTGACAGCTTGCAAAAAGTACTGATCGCTACCAATATCATGATTTCATCCCGGCGAAGGGAATTATCAATTGGCTTTTCAGTTTTTGAAATGATGATTTTTAGTGAAAACCTGAACTCTTTAAGCATCGAGTATTCTCATGTTAATGAGAATGATGCTCACTTTTCGGCTTTCCCAAAAAACACCAAAACAAAATATTTGCAAGCTGACAGCACGATTCAACTAAGAAATCATCGATTTCTGTTAAGTTGAAATAACATCAACACAGTTACCTGTGAGTATGTCGATGGAATTTTTATTTACAAAATTCCGTATTGCGCGTGCCTTCGCTGTTTTTTGTTTGTTTTGTTTTAGTTGAAGATTCAATCATATGATTGTCTAAGTCTGGAGTTTCCCCCATTGGCTTAACTTCATCACTTTCCTCTTTGCAGAGAAAAATGTTTACAAAACGCACTGACAGCTTGCAAAAAGTACTGATAAATAAAAATTCCATCGACATACTCACAGGTAACTGTGTTGATGTTATTTCAACTTAACAGAAATCGATGATTTCTTAGTTGAATCGTGCTGTCAGCTTGCAAATATTTTGTTTTGGTGTTTTTTGGGAAAGCCGAAAAGTGAGCATCATTCTCATTAACATGAGAATACTCGATGCTTAAAGAGTTCAGGTTTTCACTAAAAATCATCATTTCAAAAACTGAAAAGCCAATTGATAATTCCCTTCGCCGGGATGAAATCATGATATTGGTAGCGATCAGTACTTTTTGCAAGCTGTCAGTGCGTTTTGTAAACATTTTTCTCTGCAAAGAGGAAAGTGATGAAGTTAAGCCAATGGGGGAAACTCCAGACTTAGACAATCATATGATTGAATCTTCAACTAAAACAAAACAAACAAAAAACAGCGAAGGCACGCGCAAAACGGAATTTTGTAAATAAAAATTCCATCGACATACTCACAGGTAACTGTGTTGATGTTATTTCAACTTAACAGAAATCGATGATTTCTTAGTTGAATCGTGCTGTCAGCTTGCAAATATTTTGTTTTGGTGTTTTTTGGGAAAGCCGAAAAGTGAGCATCATTCTCATTAACATGAGAATACTCGATGCTTAAAGAGTTCAGGTTTTCACTAAAAATCATCATTTCAAAAACTGAAAAGCCAATTGATAATTCCCTTCGCCGGGATGAAATCATGATATTGGTAGCGATCAGTACTTTTTGCAAGCTGTCAGTGCGTTTTGTAAACATTTTTCTCTGCAAAGAGGAAAGTGATGAAGTTAAGCCAATGGGGGAAACTCCAGACTTAGACAATCATATGATTGAATCTTCAACTAAAACAAAACAAACAAAAAATGTTTTTTTCCATTTCATATATTTTTTCAAAAAATAATTTTTTTAAATCGATTTGTGCGTGAACTTTTTTTATATTTCAATGGAATAAACGATAGCATAGTGATTAAAAGGCAAAAGTTCATTCATCCCTGCTACAGGAAATCATTTTTGAGGAAAAATGTCAAAAAGTCATAACCCTAATGCACACACCAAAATTTGGTAGGTCTGCTTTACAGCAAAAACAACACACGTCGTGCCAGTGTCTTCAATTAGAAACATTGTGGCGTTTTTTATTGGGATAGCGTTTGCAATTTTGTTTTATCAAAATAGTCTGGCTTAATCCCATTGTTGTTGTTTTAATATTTTAAAACAACTAGTTTATTAGTGGAAAAGATTTGGCATTGTTCGCCAAGGGGTAAGGCAGGGAATACTATAGTTTCGATCCACGCCACTGGATCTCATCATCTCATTGAACTTTTTTCTTTGCTTACTTTTATACTTCGAGCAGACGATTGATGTTTGGGTATAAAAAGCTTCTTGTTGAAGAAGTTATTGAAAAATAACTTCGGTGGAGAATATCCACAAACAAGAAACAAGGGATCCAGTGGCGTGGATAGAAACTATATTATTCCCTGCCTTACCCCTTTGCGAACAATGCCAAATCTTTTCCACTAATAAACTAGTTGTTTTAAAATATTAAAACAACAACAATGGGATTAAGCCTGACTATTTTGAAAAAACAAAATTACAGTATAATAAATATACATACTAACACATATTTTATACTACCCACCCTAATAATAATTATATTAATTACTGTAAACAGTTACAAGTCTCAGTCTCTTACTCTCACTACCTTTTGAGTGAGTTAGATACATGTTTACTTGTATGTACATACATATCGCTCATTTACTCAAAGAGTGGCATAACTAAAAAAATGCGATTTATGAGTTAGCAATTTCGATTTTTTCTACGACTTCTACTTATCTTGTGTCAAATTTTCATACTGATATTTCTAAAACTCGACGAGTTACAGATCATTTACTACGAGTTTCGCATAATTCAACACAAAAGTTTTTTGAGTTTATGAAGCTCTTAAACACTTCAAATCATACTTGATCTTGCACAGAAATTTAGCACTAATATCTCGCTAGCTGTCTGCAAAATATGGCCCAAGTAATGGTTATAGTTTCTGTGTAATAATCTTTTTTGTGGGGAAGTCAAATTTCAATCGTCAACTTAAAACGCGTTTTTCTCGAAATTGTATTTTTTGAAATGTGTCACTCTTTGAGTAAATGAGCGATATGTATATTTACATACATACCATTTGTTACTTATAAGCATGTTATGTTGCGAAATAAAGAATATTAAGCATTTGATCTTCAACATGCAAAGCTTTCATAAGTATTCAATAATGGCGTATCAACGAATAAATTATTATTTAACAAAGGGAATGCACAAGAGCCCCCATTTACCCCAGCCCAAAGTAAGGTCCTGGCACTGGAGGTTTTGGCATCTAGGACCGGGTACACTATAAGACAAAAAGGGCAACATTTAAATTACAAAACAGCCCTAGTCGAAATAGTTGAGAGACAGGTATACCCACAATGCCAAGTGGGATTGCTGCAATCAACAATTGCAAGAGGTGCGGAGTTCTTCCGTCAAAAGTCCCAAGCGGAAAAAGAGTGCTTCCTTACCTTTGACGCACTAAGGGTAAGCGATAACAATGTACATCAGCAGTACAACTGGCAAATTGTAGCCGGCACCTTGGCCAGAGCAACCTACACAAGCAAAGACACAATGTGATGCCTACCAAGAATCTACGATGTAGCTGCGGGCCTAGGCATACGCATTTTGCTGATAGTGTGCGATAATTCATACGTGCATTCCAGATTGTTTGAAGCTGTTGAAACAGAAACAGGATATTACGATCTTCAACGGGACATTGTGTGGACCATCGATCTATATCATATTTTTGTAAACCTTGTGCATGCATTCGTTACTTTCAATGTTTCATATGAGGGGATGGTCACCAGTCCTACTCACGTGCATGACTTTACTAAAGCCTACTTTTTTGACGCATTTAATTTCGCAAATTTCGAGAGCATTTTTATTGCAGGTATACATACAAATCTTTTATTGTTAATATTTTGTATTTTATTGTCTTAACTTTTTTTAATGCAGACATCGTTACAAGCATGCGTTCTCAGGAAGACCAACAGAGGCGACTACCACGACAAGATCGGGACTTAACCGTGTTACCGGCAAGACGATTCATAGAAGGAATGGTTGACTTCTGTGAATTTTTGAGAGAGGATGAGCATTCTTCTTGGCAGAGATCCCGCTTAAATGACTTATATGCATTTTCAGTGGTAGTAACATGGCCAAATAGCAGATCATACACAAGGGGTGTAAGAGGTCTACGGTCTATACTGAATTCCCACAACACAAAGGTAATAAAATTAACGACCCATGGGACAATAGAAACCCTTCTTCACGAACTTAGGAAGCGGACCGAAGGAACACCAACGATACGCACCGTGGAATATGTGAAAACCAGGTCTGATGCTATTATGCAATATGCACAAATGGATACTGAATATTTTTGGGTTGAAAATAAATATCCCAAATGAAAAAATTGTACTTAAATATAAGTAAGGAAAAAATTGTGTTTGTAGTTACAATTTTAAAAGTTTAGGTGAGGATTCCTGCTCTTGTCGGTTTTGGGGGGGGGGGGGGGGGGGGGGGGTGTTTGGGGTTGAAATGAAGCTGGGGTTTTGGAAATTCTAACTAGAACGGTACGAATAGCACTAAAACTTAATACATTTCGTACTAATTGTATATTTTAAACGGATAAAAATCGGATGTTACATGAGATTTTAATGATTTGTGGAAAAATGGACCAAAAAGAGATATACTTACATTACGGGTATTGGCAACTTATCTTGTGACAACTTCTCTTGCGACTGGCTTATGCACTTGGGACATACCCATTCAATACTTTTGTCCATCATTTCTGCGCTCAAGGCTTCTGATACGGTGACGCACGTTCCATGGAACCAGTCATCGCACTCATCACAGGAAACAACATATGCACCATTACCTAAACCAAACCACCAAACATAAATATAATTAATATGATAAATCGAAACAAAACCTATTTTTATGCCGTTTCCACTGTACGTCTCGTTTTCTATTCATTGTTAGACACATAACCATAATTACGAATAGATTACAGTATAGTCTAAAAAGTGTCCGGATTACCGAATTATCAGAATTATCGACAATATACTGTACTTATTTTGTTAAAATTTATGAAATTGTGAGAAGGAACGATCAACAGAAACAACAAAAAATTTTTCGAATGTACTAAAATTTTCAGAATTAATGGAAAATATTATGCCTGCCTGCGTATTGATTTATTATTAATGTTTCGATTTTTAACAATTATATAAAGGTGATGTCTCAATTTAGTGCATATTATGTGCGTTTTTGTTAAAATTTCCGAGGAGGCATGCTACGAATGTGTGCCGTGGAAACGGCCATATACTAGCGTGTATTATCATGCTATCATATGTTAGGTTAAGTCACAGGATGATATCGACTAGATTTCGTAAATAAAAACGTACTACTACGCACGCTAAATTTACGATTTGAAATGTCAATTCAATGTCCTTGTAAAGTTTCATGAAACATACCCACATGACTTTTTAGATTTTGGCAATGTAATGTTGTAATCAACATACATTGACGTCTCCATCTTGTATGTATCCAAGGCGCCACTCCACTCCCGAGATGATTCTAGTCTGCAGAGCTCCATACATTCCACTCCCTCCTGTCCTCCTCCTCCTCCTCCTGAGATGATGCCTACACTCCACTCCTGCCAATCCTGAGATGCTCGTCCAGCTAAATGCACAAGCAGTTCGCCAATACCAAAATTTGCAGACATATCAATGGAAACTTTTTCAGAAAACTAAATACAAGCATTTATATACCCAGCAAAATAAAATTAAACTACTTCATGATGAAGTAGTACTTTCACAGCTTCTTTCCGAAGCAATTCACAGGAGTCGTGATAGATACAGTATGTTCTTTGTCTTTTAACAACATCCGATTTGTATCCATATCATCGAATTTATTGCATATGACAAATTTATGAGTTTTCTTACAAAACGACTTTTAAGCAACAAAAAGGGTGAGCCGTTATGTCTATTTTTACTTTTTATCCAAGAGAATTCGTTTTTATTTTTCCAAAAATACTCGAAAACTTCTTATGAAATGCTTCTTTACTGACTTCCATAGAGTGCAAAATGCAAAATATATGATGAAGACACAAATTAGACAGTGTCCTCGCTGCACCATGCCCTTGTAAAAATCATGACTTCTATCATGTAAAAAAGATGTACCGATACACTTGTATTTATGATTAAAGTACTTTTTTTTTGGCTACAAACGTTTTGCTGGGTATATACACAGTTTTCTGAAGCGAACTGTGTCACTGTCTCTCTTTGTACATACTATTTGTAAATATTTTAGCATTGGATCAAGATTGGAGGATTAGATCCTGTATCAAGAAAGATCTTGGCTTTCACCTATAATGTTACATTCTACTTACTTATTTCGATCGCCCCGTTTCCCATTTCCATTTAGAGTCTTTGGTTTTTGTGCAAGAAGAGAGCTACATAAAGAGCAAAATAAAGATGAATAATTAATTATATTATATAAATATACAGTTATTCTGCCGTATTCTAATGATGTATGCATTTTTTAATTATTAGGCAAACATTGTATAAAATAATAGGAAATTTTTAAATTTGTTACGAATTTAAAAATTGTATGTTGGCAGCAAAACACAAATCATTTGCATACCTTTAGACCAAAGACCTCTTTTTCTCGTACTCCAATACTTCGTATCAAAAACAAATGATCTTTTCAAGCTAAGAAATGCGTCTCCAGATCTTTCGATATTTTATGGATTTAAGACTCTACAAGTTACAATATTGTGCAAAATCGACGGCATATTTTACATAAAATTTTTTTTATATTTTTATTTGAATATTTGTAATAATTTTGTCATATATAGAAGTGTTAAAAGCAATATTTCGAACGATTTTTTAATAAAATATGATTTTTTTTTTGAATATTTTAGTCAAACTCAACTTTTTCCCACAAAAAGACAAAATTTTCCCACAATTCAAGATAGAGAATACATTCAAATTCCCAATTCGAACTTCATTCAGAATGAGGGGAGATGGGAAATGGGGAAAAAACTCCCACAAAATTTTATTCAGAATACATAAAATTCCCATTTCCCACGAGTTCAGAATAGGGCTGATAATGGAGTTGGGAATTTTCGAAGGGAATGCTGTGTTAGTGGAATGGTAAAAAACAGAATCTGAAATTTTCAGAATTCGAACTCTGTACCCACCCTAATGTACTCTAATGTATGTAAATGTATGTACCTTTTTTCTTCTCTTCTCTGATTCTCTTTTTCCATGCAAGTCATATAGTCACTCACAAAATTTTGTTGCGAAACGTACACACACAACACAAACAAAATGTTAATGTATGTATGTATCAATATGTATCAATACATTAATTTTGGGCGACATTGACATTGTCAGGATCGATTATATTTCATAATTTAGGCCAATTTATGCCAATTTTTTAATTTATGATTAAAAATGTGGTTATAATTTCTGGATTGTCAGAACACACTTACACATTTTAGTCATGGTCATCATGGAGAAAGACATTTAATCAAGAATATTCGCGAAGAATATTTTACCGTTTTCTTCTTTTGTAATATTATTGACTATTAATGAATTAATGACTAGACTTTCTCTAATTCGTCTTGGTTTTGGATGTTTTATATTTCGGTTCACTTTGCATGTTGCCTGTTTGTATGTATGTATGTAAATTTACAAATTTATAGGACAATTTATGATCATAATATAAATTATTATAATTAATTATATTATAAACTTAACTTACTTCATCAATCCTTTATTTGGAACAAAAATGCCTCGCAGAGTCAATTTTCTGTATTGTATTTCCGTATTTCCTTGCGAGTAAGCGCGTGATTTTCTGTATCTTTGAATGAAACAACCGAAAAATGTAATGTGAAACTGAACTGTGGAAATACAGGGGGATCTACAGCCCGAAAAATGTCAAAATGCATTACTGTGAATGACAATAATTATCAATAAGTGTGGCCATTTCAGCATTTTTTTTTAGCCGCAAAATTAAAGTTTACGTTTACTTATGTGTAGCTTACGACTGTTCTTCGAACCATAACTTTTACTCTTCAGACCTTTTTTGGCAGCATATTGATGTAAATATTTTCGATGTAAAATACTCAGACCTTTGAGGACGATTTCATCTTCGCTGCTGGCAAGAAAATTTGCAATTTTTGTTTGTAATGGCAGGCGATCTGATTCCGGTAATTTAGCCTACTCAGCTCGGCCATGATTGCGATTTCCTCCGCTGGTTGTCTTCTTGTTGGATTTGTTGACATTTTTGTAAAGAGAAAATGGTGAGGCAAATTAAACGAAATCAAACGTGCACACTTTGTTAGTCGATTGAAAAGAATATGGCGCGTATTTTGCGTAAGAATTACACAAATCGTTTTTATATTTTTCTATTACGCGCTGAAAAACAATAATTTTGTTGTTAATCTTTTTTATGTAAAAATTAAATTCACAATGACAGCTTTTGATTAGGGATATTTATGTCGACTTTCGATTAATCGATTTATTCGATTATTTGCGTCGACAAGTCTAAAGCTGAGTACACATTGCCAGTTTTGAATGACAGCTTTGTTGGTGCTTGCTAGTGTGGCCGTTCATTTTTGTCATTCATAATGCAACCGCAAAATGTTTTGTGGTTGCTGAACGGTTGGACAGTTATCGATAATTGCGAAATATCGACATTCAAAATTCTTGAAAGGTGATAATACACCAAGACCTCGCTTTGCGTCGATTCTCTTTGCGTTCTTTTCGAAGTTGCGTCGTTGCTTAGTTAATACCAATTTTCACTATGCGTCGTTCGATTTTCGATGTTGCGTTGTTTTAAGTTTGAGTGTCAAATTGTTTTATACCCTCCACCATAAGATGTAGAGTATATTAAGTTTGTTTTTCCGTTTGTAACGAATTGGAATAATCATTTATAAAATCTTCCGAATGATTTGAGATAGAGGGATGAAATTTTGCATACATGTGTATTTGGTCTGAACTTAGATCAAGTTCGAAGATGGGATACATCGGTCCACATTTTAGTATAGACCCAAATAACGGTACCACCCGATTTCAGGTATTTTGACCTTCTTACCAACATTTTCAGACCTAATCAGCTATAATGTAACGTTATTGTTCCCAGTGATGAAGGAACTTTTCCGCCTCATATAATGGTAAAGCTAAATTCTCTGGCCGAATTAGACAAAAACAGCTATAATTTGGCATTTGGGGTTCCTGGTATTCAAGTTCATAAAATTATATGTCACAAAAGATATTCTTGGCTTTTTTGGAACACAATAAATATTCTTAAAATTTTCCAGTAGTTATTCTTACGGGATCTCGTTTTTTGTAACAGAACAAAAAGGCAGAAGGAAAAAGGGTTCATTTTAGGAGCAAAAAAATCACCCTACCGAAAACCAGAAGGCCTATAGAAGGCCTGAATGTCTTCGTATAGAAGGCCAGAAGTTCTTCGTATAGAAGGCCAGAAGTTCTTCTTATAGAAAAAACAATTAATTTTCTTATAGATATATAGTACTTACTTACTTAGCTGGCCCATTACAGAACATTTGTTGTATAGGCCGAACTAAGAAGAGATCTCCATTCATCTCTATTTGTTGCTTTGCACTCTGGAATACCGCGCCTTTTCATCTCATCATCCACCTGTTTGCGCCATCTATTCCTTGGCCTGCCAATTCTGCGTGCACCGCCATGTGGCATGTATTCATACGCCTTTTTAGCGGGTTCATCATCGCTCATTCTTATGATATGGCCTAGCCAACGCAATCGCTGCATCTCGATACGTTTAACTATATTGATGTCGTTGTATAGCAGGTACAGCTCGTGGTTCATGCGACGTCGATATTCACCGTCAACGCAGATTGGTCCGTAGATCTTTCGAAGAATTTTTCTCTCAAACACACCAAGCACTGCCATGTCTGCTTGCGCAAGTACCCAGGCTTCGGAGCCATACATCAGCACGGGTAGTATCAGTGTTTAGAGCGTTATTTTTGTTTGACGAGATGTGGCTTTGTTTTTAAACTGCTTACTTAAACCAAAGTAGTATCTGTTGGCCAATACAATTCTTCTTTTTATTTCACAACTGATGTCGTTTGTTGTGTTTACGGAGGTGCCGAGGTAGACGAAGTCTTTTACTACCTCAATATTATAGGAACCAACTTCCACAGTCGGTCCGAGCTCAATGGACGCATTGCGCGTCCACACCATCAACTTGGTCTTCTCACCGTTTACCGCCAGACCCACTTTAGCAGATTCTCCTTCGACCTTTATAAAGGTATCAGTTACTTATTTTACTGATCGGTCCATGATGTCTATATCGTCAGCATAAGCAAGTAACATGTGACTATTGGTGTAGATTGTGCCACTTCTTTTGACGTTTGCCTCTCGTATAACCTTTTCTAGCAGGATGTTGAAGAGGTCACACGAAAGGCTGTCTCCTTGTCTGAAACCTTTTTTGGTACCAAACTCTTCGGAGAGGTTCTTTCCTATTTTAACTGAGGACCTCGTGTCAGTTAAAGTCATTTTACAAAGTCGGATGAGCTTTGCGGGAATACCAAATTCAGACATGGCTTGGAATACCTTTGAACGCAGCGGGCTGTCGAAGGCTGCTTTATAATCGACAAAAAGGTGGTAGGTGTCGATCTGCATCTCTTGGGTCTTCTCCAGGATTTGCCGCAGGGTAAATATCTGGTCAATGGTGGACTTGCCAGGTCTAAAGCCGCATTGGTATGGTCCAATTATCTCGTTGACCATAGGCTTTAGTCGTTCGCACAATATCCCTGACACGATCTTGTAGGCAATAGGGAGTAGACTTATGCCCCTATAGTTAGAGCATACAGTCTTATCTCCCTTCTTGTGGACGGGGCACAGGATACTCAGGTTCCAATCGTCGGGTACTCGTTCTTCCTGCTAGATGGTGCTAACTAGCTGATGAACACACCTTATCAGCGTGTCGCCTCCGGTTTTGAACAGCTCGGCTAGTAAGCCATCGGCCCCTGCTGCCTTATTATTCTTCAGCCGATTTATTGCCGTCTTTACCTCATCTTGGCTGGGCGATATACATTCAATACCATCTTCTGGGATTGGGACTGTGGTATCTTCGTCGTCTTCGCTGCTATTGGATACCAACAGATTTGAAAAATGTTCTTTCCATATCCTGAGTACACTACCAGTTACCAAATTACCTTGCTGGTCTCTACAGGAGGATGTGCCTGTACCAAAGCCATCAGTTTGATGCTTGACTCTTTGGTAGAATTTTCGGACTTCATTCTGGCTCTCGATTTTTTCACACTCCCGCTTTTCCATCTCTCTCTTTTTCCTGCGGAAAAGACGTTTCTCCTCTCTCCTTTTCTCCCTGTATCTCTCTCGTGCGCTACGCGTTGCTACGGATTGTAAAGTAGCCTTATATGCCGCATTTTTCTCTTCGGTGGCAGCACGACACTCCTCATCATACCATGGATTCCTTGGTGGAGGTCTCTGGTATCCAAGTATGGATTTTGCGGCTGTTTGCATGGAGTGGGCAATGCTTTGCCATTGCGCTGATATGTTATCGGGATGAGGAGTGCTTTGATTAAGCAATTGGGCTAGTTGAGTGGAATATGCTGTGGCTATCTGTTGTGATTGCAGCTTACCGATGTCTAACTTTCGTGTTGTGTCTGTTCGTACTTTGTTTGCTACGTTTAAGCGGGTGCGTACCTTTGCTGCAACAAGGTAGTGGTCCGAATCAATGTTTGCGCCTCGGAACGATCGTACATCCAACACGCTCGATGAATGTCTTTCATCTATCACAACATGATCAATTTGGTTTCTTGTTTTCTGATCTGGAGACAGCCAGGTGCCCTTATGAATATCGAGATGATTAAATCTGGTACTGCTAACTACCATGTGTTTTGCAGCTGCAAAGTCTATCAGCCTCATACCATTGTCAGATGTTTCACTGTGGAGACTGAATTTCCCGACTGTTGGGCCAAAGATATTCTCCTTTCCAATTTTGGCATTAAAATCGCCTAGAATGATTTTAATGTCATGGGCAGGGCAACGGTCATATGTTTCTTCTAAGCGCTCGTAAAATATATCTTTGGTCTGTTCGACCTTTTCTTCAGTGGGAGCATGAGCGCAAATAAAGCTGATGTTGAAGAATTTAGCTTTTATTCGAATTGCGGCAAGTCTTTCATTCACTGGGGTGAAGCTGGATACCAGATGTTTTAGTCTCCGACTAACTACGAATCCACAACCAAACTCATGCTTTACGTCATGGCAGCTATAATACAGTGCATCACCTTTAGGTGTTGTTGTGACGCCTTTCCCAATCCATCGTATTTCCTTTATGGCAGTAATATCGGTCTTGTACTTTTCAAGTACGTCTGCCAATGCGAAGACTGCACCTTCTCTATAAAGAGTGCGAACATTCCAGGTGCAGATTCGCAGATCATGGTCCTTAAAACGTTTGCGGGGTTCGTCAACTTTAGAGGGGTTTGTTTTTCTTTTCTTTCGTTTTTTCATAGTAGGCTGTTTTTTCTAGGGGAGGGTTACTAACCCGACGCCCAAACCCAAGTTTTTAACGTTCTTATGGGTGAACGCGCGGCACATGTTAGCTCACTACCTTTAACGGGTGTTAAAGGCAGTTCCCCAGGTGACACCACGGGGAGGTCAGTGTCCACTTGAGATATATAGTAAGTCTACATATTGAAAGCAAGAAAGTCTTATATATACTGCCAGAAAGTCTTTACATATGTAGAAGGCTAGAAGTTCTTCTTTTGGAAGGCCCGAAGGTCTTCATACAGAAAGGCCGAAGGTCTTCTTATAGAAGGCCAGAAATTCGGATTGTAGGATGAGAGAAGGTATTCATATAGAATGTCAGAAGGTTTTATTATACAAAGCCAGAAGACCTTCTTATAAAATGTCATAAGCTCAGAAGGCCAGAAGCTTTTGTTATAGAAGGCTTTATACAGAAGGCCAGAAGGTCTTCATACAGAAGTTCGTCTTATAAAAGGCCCGAAGTTCTTGTTATAATATGCGAGAAGTCTTCCTACAGAATGCCAGTCTTCTTAAAGAACGCCAGAAGGTCTTAAAGGCAGAAGGTCTTCTTACAGAAGACCAGAAGTCTTCATACATAACATTTTCTAATATAAGGCCAGAAGGCCATAAGCTCTTCTTATGGAAAGCCAGAAGGTCTTCTTATAGGAGGCAGAAACGACTTCCTATAGAAGGTATTCTAATAGAAGGCCAGAAAGTCTTCTTATAGAAGGCAATAAGGTCTTCTTATAGAAGGCCAGAACGCCTTCTAATAAAAGACCAGATGTTCTTCTTATAGGAGGCAGGAAGGTATTTCTATAGAAGGCCAGAAGGTTTTCTTATAGAAGGCCAGAAAGTCTTCATGTAAAAGGCCAGATAGTCTTCTTATAGGAGGCCAAAAGGTTTTCTTATAGAAGGTCAGAAACTCTACTTATAGAAGGCAATGAGGGCCAGAAGGACTTTTATAAAATACCATAAGCTCAGAAGGCTTGAAGCTCTTGTTATAGAAGGTCAGAAGGTTTTTGTACAGAAGGCCAGAACGTCTTCATACAGAAGACCAGAATGTCTTCTTATAGAAGATCAGAACACCTTCTTATAAAAGGCCAGAATTTCTTCTTATAAGAGGAAGAAAGGTCTTCCTATAGAAGTCCAAAAGGTATTCTTAAAGAAGGCCGTAAGGTTTTCTTAATGAAGGCCATACGGTTTTCTTAAAGAAGGCCATACGGTCTTCTATAGAAGGCCAGAAGGTGTTCTTATAGAAGAGCAGAAAGTCTTCACATAGAAGGCTAGAAGCTCTTCGTATAGAAGGCTAAAAGCTCTTCTTATAGAAGGCCATAAGGTATTCATACAGAAACACCGATGGTCGTGTTATAGAAGGCAAGAAAGTCTTTTTAGAAAAGGACAGAAGTTCTTCTTATAAAATACCATTAGCTCAGAAGGCCAGAAGCTTTGTTATAGAAGGGTAGAAAATCATAGAACACCAGACGGTCTTCTTATAAAGTACAAGATATTCTTCATATAGGAGACCAGAAAGTTTCTACTACATAGAATACAGAAGGTATTCTGCCATCTGCTAGAGGCAATAATGTCTTCTATATAGAAAACGAGAATATCTTCTTATTTTTCTTATATACGACTGGAGATCTGCTTATAGAAAACTGAGAGTCATATTAAATACTGAGAGTCGTATTATGGAAGCTAGACTGTGTTGTTTAGAAGACCCGAGAAATTTCTTACGAAGATAAGAAGATCTTCTGCTAGAAGACAACAAGATATCTTTCTATAAGATTTAAAATTCTTCTATTTAAATGTCTTATATTAGAAGACCAGATTGTCTACTACAAGAAAACAAGAATGTCTTCTTATAGAAGACTGCGGGTCTTCTTATAAAAGACTGCAGGTCTGCTTGTAGAAGACTGAGTGTCGTATTAGGAATGTCTGAATTATTTTTAGAAGACCCGAAGGATTTTGTGTAATTGACGAGAAGGTCTTCATATTGAAGACCAGAAGGTCAGATCAGAAGGTCTTTTTAGAGAATACCAGAATGTCTTCTGAAGGTCTGCTTGTAGAAGGCTGAGTGTTGTGACCCGAGGGCTTTCTTAAAAAAGACTCCTTATAGAAGAGCCGAAGGCTTCCTATTGAGGACCAGAAAGTCTTCATATTGAAGACTAAAAATGTTTCTTAGGTATATATATATATAAGGTATTCTTAGAGAAGACGATGAGGACTTCATATAGAAGAGTTTTTCTCATTGGAGGCCTCAAAGTCATCGTAGAAGACCAAAACGTTATCTACTACAAAAGGAACTAGAAAACTTTCTGGCTTAGGCAGCACACAATGTCGCCAGGCGTCATTTGCAATATTTTTCTGGAAAGGTTCAGTTTTTAGCCGAAGCACCCTCAAGACAGTTTGAAATACTACCATGTGTTGGGTTGTTAAGAGTGACTTAAAAAATCACCTTTCAAAAATATGGAATACCTCTGTGAACATTTTCGTCTGATAATTTTTCACAACTTTCGACGTGGATAATCACGGCAACAGTACATCGATCAAATTAAATCTTTGTTTTTCGATAAAGGACCATTCAATAGTGACCGACACTCGCCAAAAAAGAAGGTCGTGAGGGTCGTCCAAAATCGGACTTGGTGCCAGAAAAAATAATGCCGTGCGTTAACGGATAATTTAAGATCGCCATGTAATATACCGTGAGATAGAGGCACCCTTGCGCCTTTCTTCCACCAACTAACATTTAATATAGCATATACACCTGTCCGCAAAATAGATTTTTCTCGCTAGATCCAGCAAAATTGGCCAATTACTCATGAAAGGCTCTTTGGATTAGTGCAAAGAAATTTTGAATAAAAACAATCGCGGTGCTTCAAACGACCCATACAAGATCCTCACAGGCGACGAATCTTTGATATGCTTAGGAGCCCGAAAAAAAACAGATACTTAAAAGCGAGCCAAATCCAACGAATTTGTTCATGGCAGAAGACCTTCGAAGGAAATGGTCGCCTGTTTAGTCGGCAAAATTGGTGTGGCGACTATACGGTAGGACGGTTAATTTTGAGTGTTACACTACAATTTGTTTGCCTGAAGTCTCCTGAGGAATTCGAAAAACGAACAAGAGAACGAATCATTCTGTATTAAACACCTGCATACAACTGAATATATCAGTTCCGACATTTTTAAACATTGAGTGAGTATGGATATGTAGAATGTAGTTTCAGTTACAAGTTGATACTGATACTTTTTCAAACAGGTATGATATGAGTTGGTATAGACAGAAAAAAGGAACATATTTGTTTATATCTGGTTTGTACAAACTGATATAAATGGATATTGGTGTGATACAATAAGTACTTATTGTATGTAGCCCAAACAAAATAGGAATTGAAATAGAAAAATTCCCACAGAGCTGAATTTTTGGTGGAGATGTAGGATTTGTCATTGCAAATGAAGTCCTAAAAATCTCTGTCGAACCCTATTCATGGTCATTGGTCATATTTTTGGTTTTTTATATATCTCAAAAACTGTGAGTCTTACCAAAAAGTGACTAAAGCAAAAGACAACGACCGTAGAATTCTCTATAAGATATCGCGTTCCACTATTTTTTGGGATAAAATGAATGTATCTCCCTTATCAGTGAAGTTTTCAAAACTCTGTTTCCGCTAAAACGAAGATGCTGCACTAGTTTTTTCATTGCAGTGGAAACGACCGGCAGAAAACGCGATAAAATACGCGATATTTTCAAAATAAATTTTAGGTGATTTTTCTATTTTGGAATTTCGCGTAACTCGCGTTTTAGTAGATGGATTTTCACGGGGAATGATTTATTGGATTCGGAACGTAAGAAACCAAATATACAATGGAGTACGAGGTATTGTAATGACAATTGCAAATATTAGACCAGAAAAATATGATTTTTAGAAAACTGTTCGCACAAAATTTCCGCATTTGAATGCAGCTGTGCCTACTACACAATATACGTATCAAATAACTCAGAATCGCGAGTTCTAGAATCCTATATATAAAATTTTTTTAAAAACCTGTTTGCGGAAAGAAATTAGAAGCAAATTTCAAAAAACACTGTAAATCTGGCTTCAAAATTTCGGCATCATTTAATGGTAGAAGCAGATCAAATTTTGAAAAGTAATACATTAGTGATATTATCCTTATTTAGTTGGCTTCTACTTTTTTTTGAAGGAAAATTGTGGGAATTGCGGTTTCCTCAAAAATCGAGATAAAACATAAAAAGACAAGTTGGCTTCAATCCATTTTTACCCATTTCTTAATATAAATATTGTCACAGCTTCCACACAAATTATCTTTTAAGGCCAATATTTTTTGCCACGTCCAAACACATTTCATTTTATCCAAAAGTATTTAATTTGTATAATATACAATCACAAGTCGCGTGTTCTAAAAGGGTTAAACCTTGGCTTCAGCTATGTTAGAATTTCAAAAATATTGGTGATATGTTCTTTATTAGCCTGCTTCTACACCGATATAGCCATAACTGTACTTCTGTGGAAATGCCTTTAATGACCGAAGTACGTAGGTGGATAATGCTTCGGTAAATGTATTGTAGGTCCATTCAGCTTGGCCAACCGCTACCTTACATAGTGATGCGTCGTTTTAAGGGTTTTGAAGGTATTATTTTCCTAAGGTCAATCCCCGACCAGAACACCAACATTTTCGGCGGTGGTGGCCTGAGTATTTCAGCCATGAAAACTTATTTACAAGGCGATAAAAGTAGGTCCCATATCATTGTGCCAATATGAATCGCCGTGCACTCATTGATATGGAAGAAGTATCCCTTCTCCCTTCCGGGATGTTGTAGGCACATATAATATGTAAGTATTTGTTTAAACGAACCATAGGAAAGCTCTCTCTTTAATCACCACCACACCAATTTAAAAATGTAACAAGCTAACACTTCCCGGTGGGAACCAAAATTGGTTTAAAGGTACTTTAAATCTAGTTTGGAAATAACCACAAAAAACGCTTCAACAATTGGTTTATGCGCATGAAAAAGTGTATAAATCATGCTGGAGAATGGTTTGGAATATAAGAAAACTATTTGTGATAAATATTTTGAATATAATAAAACTATTTTTGATAAATATTCGCGTTTTCATTATTAGGTCGGAAACTTTTCAAGTAGCCCTCGTACATTCCACTCACCAACATTCAAATTGGTGCGTTCGGTTGTAACAGTTCATGTCTTTAATATTTATTTATCCCCTAAATAATAAAAATGTTTAAAAATGTTATTTTTTATGAAATTTTCCTTAGAAGTTATTCACACAAGCCTGTTACACCTATAGTATCTGTTGGTATCTGTAGTATTTGAAAAATATCTGTTGTACAACAGATACTTGAGAACGAAAAAACAAATAAAGTTCTCACTCGTTCATATACAATACAGAACTGTTTCTAACAGTTATGTTATTGTGAGTATACACAACCCAAACAATATCATAACTGTTACACTCATTCCCACATTTATATCATATTATATCTGTTATGTATATGATATATCTGTTTTGTTGATACAAACAGTTATACCATTGCACGTGTTTATTCTGTATCATGACAATGCGATCCCTTACACATCGAGTGAAAGCAGCGCCTGTTTGACTGGACAAGACGTGGAATTGATGGGTCATGCGGGGATCAAATTACTTCATTTGATTCCAACACATCAAGAAAAAAAGACGTGGTCAACGATTTTCTTCGCCAGAAGATGATGTAAAAGCGTTCAAAAACCATGTTTTGGAGGTGTCTCAATCAAGCCACTGTAAGCAACCCAACACATACGGGTATGTTCTGAGATACACTTCACCTCTCACTTCACGCCTCAAGGATTTTTTTAAGCCCATTTACTCATATTTTTTGCGAATTTCTTGGAGCTAAGATTCAGTAGGGTATTTACAAATATGAATACACCCTACTCCGTCCATAAAATACTCGAAAAATAAGCGTAATTGGGGTGAACAAAATGCTTGAGGAGTGAAGTGAGAGGTGAAGTGTGTGACAGAACATACCCGATAGTCGCTTAGGCTAAAAACGGTCAAACTTTCCAACCAAAAAAAAAGGCAAATGATGCCTGGCGACACTGCGTAAGAGACTAATAGTCTTCTACCTAAAGAATAGAAGTATTTTAATAGAATACCATAAGATCAGATAAAAAAATTCTTATAGTAGACCCGAATGTCTTCTCATATAGGACCAGAAGTTCTTCTTTTATAGGACAAAAAGATTTACTTTCTCTATGAGAACGTAAAGTGAAAACCGTTACAAAAGAAATACTTATGTATGTTTAAAGAAAATATTCATTTCAAATTGTCATAGAACCAGAATCAAGCGTCAGAAGCTGTTCTTAGAGATTGTATTCGAAGGAAAATTAGAATATGTTTAATGTCAATGAGGTATCGATATATTCCACTAAATGAGAAACCGAATACGAAATTACAATCTTGTTTATTATACCCTCCATTTTATGGCGGAAGGTATAAATTTATATATACTCTGCTACACGAACAGTTGTAGTCTATATTCGATAAAATAATTATTAAACCTACGAAGAATTGATTTTAATTTCAATTGCAATAAACCAAAGGTACATGGCAATAATGCTTGAATAGAATAAATAACAATTTGTGATTATGGGAAACTTAAGTTTCTATAAATTTTAATGATATCGTCCTCGTATTAACTTTAATTTACACAAATGTGGTAATAAAAACAAAAATATAAACGAGATTCTTAAAATAACCAACAGCAAAAAAAGCAATCATTAAAAATACCGAGAGAAAACCAACATGAATGAACATTTACCAAATCCAATAGACTTGCCAAACCTTGTTTTATCAACTTGTGTTGTAACAACTTTTTGGTTATAAAATGAAATAATTTTCAAACACGTACGCACATAAATATGTATAATGTCCATGCATTCTGATGAGATTTTGAACATCTCCTTTGTTACTTTTGGTCATTTTAGAAACAAAAGAGGGAAAAACATACGCCCGCCAACCACAGCCAGCATTTGGTGCAGAAATCTAGATATGCTTTGAAAATATCATTGCCTCCCTGTTAGGAAATAATCTTCCAGAGTAAATCTAATACAATTGTGTAGAACAACAACATTAAAGTTTTTAATTTAAAATACATAGCAACATACGTGTAGACCATAAAACCTCAATGATGAAAATAACAATATGAGAATAAATTCTAATATGCAGCATTAGAAATAAAATGAAATGGATATGAGAGTTGGCAACATAATGGACGTTTACGTTAAATTACTAGGAATTTTAAAGTTTATCAATGAGATTTAATAACCAATATATTGTTAGATAAATACCACTAAACTGCATAGCAATAACATTTTCTGAAATGTTTAGTTGCCAAGTACGGATCTGGATGTTTTTCTAAAATATATTTATGTATGTATATGAGAAGCAACGCATCGGCGTACATACCATAATTGATTGGGAGATGTACAATAACAGCTGCGATGGTAAATAAGTTTTATAGTTAGAAAAGAAATTAGGAAGGTTGACGTTTTTGATTTGGGATGACGACTTCCATTTTGCTTCTCAAAATAGTCAGGCTTATTCCCATATTCGTTGTTTTAATATTTTATTAAAACAACTTTAATTTATTAGTTGGACAAATTTGCGATGTTTACCAAGGGGTAAGATAGGGAAGACTATAGTTGAGACTCAACGGACGCAGTGGAAAAGATTTGGTTTTGTTTTCCTAATTTTTGTCTCCCCAATGCTGGAGTTTATAATTCTGCTTTCTAGCATATTATTTATCCAACAAGTTAGAGGTTCAGGCGTGTTAACTTTCTTAAATGAGAGTTTTATGGACTCAAGTTCTACGTTATTAAAAGCCCCTTCTATGTCTAGAAAGGCAGCCAAGGTAAAATTTGAGTTTTCCATATTCCTCTCAATGAAGCCAAACACCTCATGCAAGG
Organism: Musca autumnalis; assembly: GCF_047663935.1. Classification (NCBI taxonomy): domain Eukaryota; kingdom Metazoa; phylum Arthropoda; class Insecta; order Diptera; family Muscidae; genus Musca; species Musca autumnalis. The sequence continues at coordinate 157,329,544 of NW_027411866.1, read as the reverse complement.
CAGACTCCACAGATTTGCCTTTGATATAGGCGTGCTGTGAGTTGCTTATAGAGGCGGTGTCTACATGGCTCCTTATCTACAGATCGATCAGTCTTTCGAGAATCTTAAAGAGAAAGTATGATAAACTGATGGGTCTATAGTCCTTTGGAGCAGAGTGACTAGGTTTTCCCGCTTTGGGAATGTAAGTAACTTTTACCTCTTTCCACAGACCCGGTACATATTAGAGAGTCAACCACGCCCTATAGATCTCCCCCAGGATTTGATATAAACGTGGCGATGCAAATTGAAGCATACCATACATATACCATCCGGTCCAGGTGACTTATATGGCTTGAAAGTGTTGACAGCCCATTTAACATTATTTCTGTTAACCACCTTGTCAATGAGATCCGAATCCATAGGCTCTTGAATTTGGAAGTCGTCACATTCACTATTGACGGTGTCCGCATCCTTACAGCCTGGGAAGTGGGTCTCTGCCTGGAGGTTAAGAGTCTCAGTAGCAGAGTCTGTCCACGCACCATTTTGCTTCTTGATACTTCCGATGGATTTAGGGTCCTAGCTGCGTCGTTGACTCCTTCTACTGACTCACAGAAATTAACCCAAGATTTTTTTCTTAGCTCGCTTGATCTCACTCTTGTATTTATTGAAACTCACCTTGTAGGAGTCCCAATCAATGTCGAGTTTAGTCTCATACGCCCCGTTATACAGTCGCCTGGTGGTTTTTCTAAGCTCGCCAAGTTCCTTGTTCCACCACACGAGCTGAGATTTCTTCCCAGGATAGGTTAGTGGACAGGATCCCTTATGGCAACGGAGAAGAACGTCTGTAAGATTATTTACGGTCCCATTAAAATCTTCAACTGTTTCTATATTAATATTAAGAGTCAGTTGAGAACTCGTTAGTTCCGTGTACTATATATAAGGAATTTGGCGACCTCCGTCCAAAAAGACATCAAAGAATATCTCCATGTGATCCGAGAAGGAACATTCTTTAGATACCCTCCAATTCCTAAGGACGGAGTCATCTAGATTAGAGAGGGTTAGGTCGATGACCTCCTCCCTATCCCTAATTTTAAAGGTTGGATCATTACCCCTGTTACATATTCGTAAATTATATGATGAAATAAAATCGAATATAGACTCACCCCTTTTGTTGGTGTACTTGCTGCCCCATTGAAAATGGTGAGCGTTTGCGTCGCATCCCAGGATCACGTTGCCGGTACCCATCATGTTAATGAGCAACCGCCGGACTTCCAGGTTTGGTGGGTCTGGGGTCTCAAAAGGCATGTATACGGATGACAGTAGCGTAGCCATCCCCGTACCATGCTCCAGCCTAACCGTGCACATGTCACGGTTGCTGTAATTAGATAAAAAGATTAGATGTAAGCTCTTTTTACCTACTATACAAGTCCTCACCTTGTCCCCCTCGGACGCGGCGAAGATGTCGAAATTGGCATTGTTTAGTCCAGAAACCTTATTCTTATAGATATAAGGCTCCTGGACTAAGACAATGTCAACTTCAGAGGTCGTGAGGGACAAGAGTAGTTCAACGGCGGCGGCTTTGCAATGATGCAGATTTATCTGCAGGATGCGCAGCCTTTGCCGCTTCCCTACCCTTACTGAGTTTCGTGGGGTGGACTCAGTCGAAATCGAACCCATCCTGAACCGAAATTCAGTTTTCCCTCACGCTCTCTAAGATGTAACTCCCCAGGGGGGTCAACCGCCACTCTTGCAACCAAACCACCATCCTCTTTACAGGGTGCTAGACTTATTACCGTCCAGCCCGATGTAGTGAGGTTGGGATTTTGCAGTCTCAGCAGGAGCTCCTTGTCCACTGTAGGTAGCGTGGATTCGCTGAGAGAATTTTCCTGGACGGAATATCGGATATGGAGACCGCCGCAAGGTCAGCTCCTTCCCACAGACCGCCAAAATCATCAACTGCCCGAATAAGAAAATCTCGTGACTTCTTGTTCAGACAGTTAATAACCCTTTCGCAAGAAGGCGCTGCCAAACTGTCGGTCTTCCTGATCTTCCGGTCCAGAGACTATGGCAGACCGAAGACCAGTTTCAAAAAGCAACCAGTGACTGTCGCTGATTCTACCATTTGGGTCAGCTCTGTCGATGATTGCCAATTGAAGGTCTTCATCATATGCCACTGTGGCCGGTCTACTGTATGGCTTTTTGCGTCCTTGACCGTGCACCTTGGAGTTAACTTTTTCAGAGGAGGTTGATGCCTTTTCTGTACTCAGTTGCTTCCCCTTGGTTGTACGTTCAACGGCCGCCGCATACGAGGTTGATGGTTCATTGTCATTGTGTTCTTAGGTGAAGGCTAAGGACCCTCGGAGGAACGAACACGCTTCACAGATTTATGCTGCGGGGCATTGTTCGTTCCACCAGAAAACAGTGTTTCCTTAGCTGTCCTAACCATCTCCCTATTGAGACCAGCATTTCCAGCCGCTTCACCCTTGCCTTTCGGCACTAGGGGTGCCCGCTGGTTTGGGGTGCACTCAATGGCCTTTTCCTTTGCCTGTCGGTTCGGGTTATGCTTCTGAACAGGTTTCGGCGCAGCACATTTGCCAGAGGCAGTAGGCTTGGCCGGTTAGACTACTTTATCTGGGAGGAAGATCCTTTCCACCTGGAGCTCGCGATGAAATTCACGTGGGTAAGTTCTCTCGAACTTCCGTATGAATTTAAGCTTACCCTTGATGAGGTGGACCTCCATAGTGCTTCGTATCAGATGCTTGAGTCGCTGCCCGTTGTCGGGGTCTCGTTAGATTCCCCGTCCTCGGACATCGTTTCAGTTGCAGTCTGCCTTTGAAGCCTATTGTCGGCATGTGCCGACACAGGACCAGTCGGAATCAGACTTTCATCCGGTTGGGTATCAAGGCTCGTACTCCCTTTGTTAGAGCCACAGCAATCTTACTGTGTAGACTTGGCCGGGTGTGGCGTGGTGTCCAGCTCATCATCAGTCAGGGTAAGATTGTGTACCAATTCCTCCGGTAGTACGTCCTCACAATGCTCATCCGGTACAAGCCTATCCGGCTGGTCGAGGAGTTCCATACTCTACCTCTCTAAACTGTCATGAATAGTTTTGAGGGTCCCGTGAAGGTCGTCCCCGCGGTCCTGTCTGCCGTAGACTGGCTTTCACCAGTCCTATAACCTTCCCTGCCTTACCCCTTGGTAAACATCGGCAATTTTTCTCACTAATTAATTAAAGTTGTTATAATAAAATATTAAAACAATGACGGGATTAAGTCTGACTATTTTGAAAAGCAAAGTTAGAAAAGAACAAGTAAGAACGGCGTTAAGTTCGGCCAGACCGAACTTGTTATACCCTCCACCACGAGTTGTATTGAAGTAAAATGGAACAATTAGTTTCCTTTCGTTTATGAAGAAAACTAAATACTAAATTTCAGCAAATTCGTTAACACAATGTGGCTAACCTTCAAAATACCGAAACTCGGAAGGTACCGTTCCGTGGGAGCTATATTAAAACGTCGATCTATGCCTACAAATTTCTGGCGGAAAGTTTTAAGACTCAACGAAGACTAAATACGAAATTTCCGATATTTCGGTAAAACCTTCAAAATACCGAAAAACAAGAGGTACGCTTCTGTGGGGGATATAGGAACCCGCAGAATATTTTATAATCCCATGGAAGACTAAATAACAAATTTCAGTCTTTCGGTGGGATATTGACGTCACAACCTGCAGAATTACGAAAATCGGGAAACGTGGACCTATACCGACGAATTTCAGTCAGAAAGACTTTTACTCCAACAAAAACCAAATACCAAATTGCAGCCATTTCGGTGGTTTGCTGTGGCCACAACATACCGAAAACCGGGAGGTACCGTTTATTGGGCTATACTAAGGCGTTGACCTGTATGACAAGTTTCTGGGGAAAGTTGTATACCCCTAACGAAGACTAAGTACAAAATGTCAGCCATTTCTGAGGAATATTGAGGCCACAACCTTCAAAACACCGAAAATCAGGATGTACGTTCTATGGGAGCTATATGAAGGTGTGGCCCTGTACAGACAAATTTTATACGGAACATTCAATACCCCAAATGAAGACCAAATACCAAATTTCAGCCATTTCGCGGGATTATTGTGGCCACAATCTTGAAAATACAGAAAATCGAGAGGTACCGTTCTATGGGGGCAATATGAAGGCGTGGACCGATATATCCTATTTGCAATACCTTCAAAATACCGTTCTATGGGTGCTATATAGAAACGTGGACCGATTTAGCCCATTTGCAATACCAAACATCTTAGGAGTAAAAGAAACTTCTATAACAAATTACAAAACTCTATCTTAACAAGTAAAAAAGTATCAGTCGGCTTTGCCGACAGAGATATACCCTCAGCCTATGTGAATTGGAACTTTCATATACGGACAGATCGAATGTATTTAGGGTCTTTTCAAAATTTTGTGGCACTTTTTGGACATTTGAACTTGCCGACAAATATGTGGATTAGGATTAAAGTTCAAAAGGGAGGAGGGAATGGTCCGACATAGTGCATTACGGAAGTGGATCTTAGTTTGAGAGTCATATCTTTTCGATAGATATCGCGCCCACTAGTCATTTCAATGGGTTATCGTACACCTGTTGTACCAGTATGCCAGGAAGCATGGACTTGTCCACGGAAACCATATATGGCTGTAAACAGGACCACAAAAAATATCATCATATAAATTTGCAAAGGATACAGACCCTAAACTGCACTTGGACACTAATGTTTAACTTTTTGTGGAGGAGGTATCCTAAGGAGAGGACCGATATGGGCCATTTAAGAAGTTAAATTAACTTTGGACAAAATATGACGAAGGCCAAATTTTGGACCAAATCGGTTTATAAGTTCGAGAATTATTGTGCTCTCCAGCTACTACATATGGTGCCATAGGGGTTTTTTTACAACTTTCGGGCTGTTTTCCTAAGAAGTATGGACTGGCCACTGAAAAAACTTTTACCGTTGTAATTGAGTCAGCGATTGCAAGTTGCTTCAACAGAAATCAAAGTTAGTCAAGAGCAGGTCTTAAAGTGAACTTAACCGAAATTTTGTGTGGGAGGTACCCGAGGATATATTAGGATGCACAAAGTATGAACCAAATCGGTCCTTCCCTTCAAGAGTTATCTTATCAATTTTTCCAAACATTTTTGAACTTTTGTGGGGAGGTGCCTGAAGGAGTGAACCGATATCGCTTATCTTCGAACTTAAAGTAAGTTTGGACAAAATATTGTGAAGGACAAATTTTGGATCGAATCGGCAGTCCCGTTCTCGCGCTCCAACCACTACACACGGTGTCATAGGGGGTTTTTGAACCTTTCACGCTATTTTCTCAGGAAGTATGGTTTTGCCCCTGATGGAACTTGTACCGCCGTATGGGGGACCGTGAATACAAGTTGTTACAACCAAAAACCAAAACGATTCGACAGCAGGTCCTAAACTGAACTTTTCCGAAATTTTGTGTGGGAGGTACCCGAAGGTACACATTTCACGATGGCCAAAGCATGGACCAAATCGGTTACTCCCTTCAAGAGTTATAGTGCGCACAAATTTTCCGAACATTTTCGAACTTTTGTGTGGGAGGTACCAGAAGGACTGGGCCGATATAGCCCATCTTCGAACATAAACTAAGTTTGGGCAAAATATTGCGAAAGCCAAAATTTGAAACGAATCGGTTTATCCAGCCAGCCAGACAGACAGACAGACGGACATTGCTCAATCGACTCCAAATTGTCTGAAACACATTTCGTCCAAACATACTTGGGGTCTAAAACCGTTATTTCGATGCGGCACATTTTGCCTAAATGCTGAGGGTATAAAAATTCTTCAACCAATTCGGCAGAAAAATGTGACTAAGTTCTTCAAAAATCTTAGATGAGGGCTATACCAAAACCTGCACCTATGCTGTCTGATTTTTTGCAAGGGGTGCTTTGTACCTATAAAAATGTGTAGGTAGGGCTATACTGACAAATTTCTAGTGGAAAATGTTATGCCCCGAACTAAGACCAAATACCAAATTTCAGCCATTTCGGCGGGATGTTAGAGCCAAATTGCTGAAAATTGGGACCGTTCGAAGAGGGCTATGTGTGGACAGGGAGCAATAAGGGATACCTTCAAAATACCGAAAAGCGTGAGGTACCGAAAAGGTATGGGGGCTATGTGAAGGCGTGGACCTCCAACGTATACCTCCAACGAATAATAAATAACAATATTTAGCCATTTCAGTCCGATATTGAGGCCAAAATCTTCAAAATACCGAAAATTGGCAGGTACCGTTCTATGGGGCCTATATAAGTGCTTGGACCTATACCGAAAAATTTCAGGTGGAAAGCCTCAAATTGAAGCTACAACCTTCAAAATAGCGAAAATCGGGAGGTAACGTTCTATGGGGGCTAACTGAGGGAGCGGATCTATATTGACAAATTTCAGGTGAAAAGTTTATACCTCCAACTAACACCAAATTTTAGCCATTTCGGTGGGATGTTTAGGTCACAACCTTCAAAATACAGAAAATAGGGAGGTACCGTTCTATGGGGGCTATATGAAGGTATGATCCTATACCGACAAATTTCAGGTGGACTGTTTCATAATTCTGACGGAGACTAAATACCAAACTTCAGCCATTTTGGATGAATTTAAGATGGAAAGCTGTATACCTCCAACGAATAATAAATAACAATATTTAGCCATTTCAGTCCGATATTGAGGCCAAAATCATCAAAATACCGAAAATTGGCAGGTACCGTTCTATGGGGCCTATATAAGTGCTTGGACCTATACCGACAAATTTCAGGTGGAAAATTGTATGCCCCTAACGGTGTGATTGATATTTAGGCTAAAATCTTCAAAATACCGAAAATCGGGAGGTAACGTGCGAGTACAGATATAGCCCATTTTCAATACCAAACGTCCTATTAGTAATAGAAACTTCTGTACCAAATTACAAAGCTCTATCTTAAAAATTGCAATCTGTATCTTGATTTCAACAGACTGACGGATGGACAGACCGACATGATTTTATCGGCATAAACTTTTATGCTGATCAAGAATATATAAACTTTATGGGGTCCCCGACGCATATTTCGATGTGTTACAAACGGAATGACAAATTTAATTATACACTCCATGTTATGGTGAAGGATATACAAATTTACAATATAAATTTGACTGAAAATAAATCAAATACCTAGAAACAGTGGATTTTAAGAAAATTCCAGTATAATGTTTGCTTTTTCTAACAAAACAATTACCTCAAAAATTTTTTTGATTGCATATTAATATTTGACTTCTTTGAAATTTCCGAATTGAATCTCGATGTCTTTTCTCACTTCCTTCAAATAAACCGTTGTGACGGTAAAGTTTCTTCTATTACTTCAATTCTTCCCTCCCAGGTGTAGTGTAGGCGATGTTAATCGATAATTCATTTGATATTTTTGTCTAATTTTCATAAGAATTGAAATGTTTTGCAATTATGAACGGAAAGAAAAAGAAAGCATCATAACAAGTGTTAGAGCAAATTGGTTTTGAAATATTGTTTTGCAATTCTTGTTTTGTTTCTTCACAAAAAACCAACAAATTCCAACTCAATTCATTTGACACTGTTGAATAATACAATAAGCCAAGCATTGGCACAACAACACAGTCAGTGTGAGTTTTGTTACTCTGATTGACATAAGCGATGCCGTTTCTGAAAAAACGAAAACGTATTCAAAAACTTCAGCCTAGACATGCGACATGTGTCTCCCCAAACGTGGTGTTCATCGGTCTATTCAAATTTCGAACGCCAGCACCAGATGTGAAATTGTAAAATTGCGTGTGACACGTGTAACAGTGTCCCCATTAATTTGCAATATATTTAATTTTTTTGTTTTTTCATATTGTTGAAAATTGCTAGCATTGTTTGTGAAAATTCGTAGGAAAATGGAAAAGTTGTTGTTGTATGTATGTATTTATTTGTATGGCCTAATTGCTTTTTATTCTATTAAAACATCAGAAGCATTTCAGGGGCATATGGGTGTGACGGATTCCATTGAATGGAAATCAAGATTGAAATTGAATTCATTGGAAAAAAGGAATGTGTGTGCATAAAAATACAACTCGATGGTAATATTTAGACATTAGCAGGAACAATTGTCACATTTGTGCTAATAGAAAATCTAGAGCTTCCTTCGGTAATGTGTTGGGGGGTAATTAAAAGTTTGTTTTTGAAGTTCTTCAATGGAAGCAATGTATTGCAAAGTTCAATTTCATTATGCAAAACTGAAAATGAAAACAACGTCTAGTATGCATTTTTTAACATTTTAAGACTACAAAATCCCTAGTTGGATTTTGTCCTGTCCGATCCAGTTCGGATTTTATGGCCTCATATAAACCGGGCTAAAACTACTTTTTATACCCTACACCACTATGTAGGGAGGGTATTATAAGTTTGTTTTGGCCAAAAAGTTTTGTAACGCATCGAAATAATGGTCGTAGACCCATACATTTATATACCAAAATGAATGTCTTGATCTGGCTATGTGTGTCCGTCCGTCTGTCCATCTAAACCTTGTAATCACGCTACAGGTCGAAATTTTGATCGGATCGTCACCAAATTTTGGGTGTTGATGGGGGTCCCGGAGGGGAAGAAGCCTATTGATTTTGTTGATGGTCGAATAATTGGAGATCTTTTCTTAGTTCGGTCTATGGAACAAATGTTCTGTAATGGGCCAGCTAGGTAAGTAAGTAAGATGGTCGAATAATATTCAGGGGTCGAAATGGGCAAAAAACTTATTTAGAGAAAAAGTCAACGTTTTTTTAAAGCGACTATCTCAGCTTCTACAAGGAGTATATCAGAAACAAAACAACAATGAAAGTAAAAAAATATCAGCTTTCTAACGATGTAAAGAAGGTTGTCGTAGGCGGTCAAACAACGAGTCGGTAACGCATCCCATTTTTCCATTTTTTGTAATCACGCTACAATTTTAATAGGATCGTCACGGAAATTTTGTGGTTAATAGGGCTCCCAGAGAAGAGGATTTGAGTTTGGTGATGGTCGGATAATATTCAGGAGTCGGAATGGGCAAAAAACTTACGCGAATATCTCCGCTTTTAGTAGCCGTATTCCAAAAGGAAAGCCCGTCAATGGATGAGGAAAATATCACCTTTATTATGATACAAAATAGGTTGGCGCACATCCCACTTTCCCATTTTTTATTTGAATTGTACTGACGAGTATCTCAGCTTTGGTTGGATGCGTTTCAAAAATTAAGACATTCTGAGCTTTGAAATTGGTGCAATGCTTGTGCTGTTGAAAAGGACGCTGGGATATCCCAACTTCCAATTTATGGAATTTTTTTCCATGTCAGATATTTCTGCTTCTGCTGGACATATTCCAAGGAGAGAACTTGATAATGAAACTAAACTGTCTGATCTTTAAATTAATTCAAAATGTGGTAAAATATCAGTTATTGCAAAATGGCGCTATGCTATCAAAATTTTAATATTTTGAAGTTTATACATTAATGACAAATACCTATGCTTCTATTTGGTGTTTAAAGACATGTTAAATGCTAATAAAGAAGACCGGCAAAGCTTTCAAAGCCGCATTCTTCTTCTTTTATTTGCCCATCCGCTGTTCGGATATAAGCGATCATACATTAAATAGTTTTACAATAAAAGAATTACATTTCAATTTACATTTTTTATTCATATTGTCGGCAGTTCCCTATTTTTGGCCGCCCTGAACAAGTTCCTTTCATCGTCGTAGCCAGTCCAGTCTTGAATATTCTTTAACCAGGAGAGTTCTCTTCTTCCTCTGCTGGGCCTTCCTTCAATTTTCCCTTTAAGAATTTTTTGGATGAGTTGGTATTTGTCATTTCTCATTATGTGTCCAAAATATGAGATTTTTCGATTTTTTATTGTTTTAATCAATAGTCGATCCACGTTCATTCTTCTTAAGACTTCATTGTTCGTTATTCGAGCGGTCCAGGGTATTTTTAAAATTCTTCTATATATCCACAATTCAAATGCCTCTAGCTTTTTTTCATCTTTGGCTTTAATTGTCCATGTCTCTGCTGCATATAGTAATACGGACCATACGTAACATTTCACAAATTGTCAGCGATGTGTTATTATAGATGTTCTTTCTGCTGATAATCATGTATTTTGTTTTTGTGATGTTAATTTTAAGCCCATATAGTTCGCTTACGGTTGTAAGTTTGTCTAATGCTTTTTGTAGGCCATTTATACTGCTTGCTAGGATTGTCGTGTCGTCTGCATATCGTATGTTATTTATTAGAACCCCATTCCCATTTTTTCACTTTGCAAGGCCTCTGTAAATATTTTTTGGAAGTAAATATTAAATAAAAGTGGCGATAATATACATCCCTGTCTGACGCCCTTCGATATGCTGATTTCGTCGGTGAGTTCGCCGTTAACATCAATACATGCAGTCTGGTTCCAATACAAATTTTTTATACATTGAATTTCTTTTCCATCTATACCGATTGATACAAGTATATCAATAAGTTTATGGTGCTGGACAGTATCAAAAGCTTTAGCATAATCTATGAAACAGATAAAAACATCTTTTTGCACATCACGACAGTTTTGGATCAGCGAGTGTATGCTGAGCAGAGCTTCTCTGGTACCCATTCCTTCCTTGAATCCAAATTGTGACAGGCCCATATGGAGTTCGCATTTTGCATAAATTCTTCTATGAATAATTCTTAGGAAAATTTTCAAGACGTGGTTCATTATACTTATAAGTCTGTATTCATCGCATTTCTTTGAATTTTTCTTCTTCGGGACCCAGCAAAATCTGAAGGAAGGGGTTTCATGCGATTGCGTGATTTAATGGCACCTTTTGCATTGGTTCAAAAGAAGTCGTGAAAGATCCGATCTTTTCATTAGCATTTGAACCAATGCAAAGGAAGTCGTGAAAGATCCGATCATCAGCATTTGAACCCATGCAAAGGAAGTCGTGAAAGGTCCGATATTTTCATTAGCATTTGAACCCATCGATCCAATAGATATTAATTTTGTGTTTTTTCTTTATATAAATTTTTCTAAATATATAAGATTAATTATTTACAATAGGCTTGATGTTGTCGGAAACTCGAAATCACAAACAACGTTGTTAAAACTCTCGTCGTAATGATAATGTCATGGCAAAGGGTTGGCGAAAATGACATGCCAAAGCCTTGGTGAAAATGACATGTCAAAGCATTGGTGTAAAAGACATTCTTTGGATCCAAAAATGAATAGCATCTTTTGTGGTCCATGCTCATATAAAATTCATCGATGAAGATGCTAAAAAGATGACATGCCAGATCACTTTCACCCATGATTGAATGGCATCGTTGGCATCGAACATTTTGCTGGGGATGGTTATGAAGATTGATTTTAGCCAGTCTTGTGGGTATTGGCCGGTGTCATATATATAATTAAAAAGAGTAACTAATATATCAACGTTTTCTCCATCTATTAATTTAAGAATTTCGGAGGGTATTTCATCAGGGCCAACAGCTTTTCTGTCCTTTAGAGAAGCAATTGCATATTCGACCTCACATTTGTTTATTTGTGTTCCTGTCAGGGTGGGTTGATTAAAATCATAGGTTGACCTCTCATCATCTGTAAAAATTCTAGTGACGTAATCTTTCCAAATTCGTTTTCTCTCTGATGTTTCAAATGCGGCAATATTATTTTCGTCTAATAATATTCCCGATGACGAATGCCTGTATATTCCTGCAGCTTCTTTTAACTTTTTGTGTAAGTTAAAATCATCATGTATGTTTTGCAGCATTTCAATTTCTTGGCACTTCTGTCGTAGCATTGCATTTTTTGCTGTTCTGGTAGCATTTCTAATTTCTTTGTTAATTTCCCAGTATCTTTCAAAGTTGGTGTTTCGATATTTACTTCGTTCTAGACGAAGCTCCCTTATTTCGTCAGTAATCCATTCTTCTTGTTTTTGTTGGGTTTGATTTCCTAAGTTGTTCTTTGTAATTGTGTTAATTTTGTTTTTTTATATTGTTCCAAATATTTTCGAGGTCTTCTCTGTCGATGTTCTCCAGTGTGGAATTTACCCGCTCTTTTATGTCTCTTTTTATTGAGGGGTCTTTAAGTTTATCTACGTTAATCTTTGGCCTCCGATTTTTTCTCGTTTTTCGGACCGCAGAAATTTTAATTTTTAAATTGGCCAACAATAGGTTGTGGTCAGACGGAACGTCTGCTCCTGGGAACGTCGTGCATTTTGTTACACTTGTGCAATATCGGCTGTTTATTATTATATAGTCGATTCGGAATCAAATCGACTATATAATAATAATGTTGTCCTTATTGTCTCTTGGAGATTTCCAAGTGTATAGCCTTCTTGGGTGTATATGAAAAAGGGTATATGTGACTGTCATTTTATGTGCTTGACAGAATTCTACTAGTTTGTCTCCTCTATCGTTTCTTGTTCCCAGTCCATATCTTCCTGTAATGTCACGTATTTCATCATTTCCGACTTTTGCGTTGAAATCACCTTGTATTATGGTTATTTCGTGCGGCTTTGTCATTTTTAAGAGCTGTTCTAGTTCATGGTAGAATTGCTCAATTTCCTCCGAACTTGAATCACTTGTTGGGGCATAAACTTGTATAATATTTATATTAAGTGGGCTAGCATTAATTTTAACAAGCATAGTTCTGTCTGACATCGGAACATATCCAGCAACACATGCAGCTATACCGTCTTTCATAATAACTGCAACGCCTTTTCGGTGATGTCCATCTTTATTCCCTGAGTGGTATACTACATGAGTATTTTCTGACTTGAAATCTCCACATTCTTCCCACCATGTTTCACTTATTTCAAGTATATCTATATTGAGTCTTTTCATCTCACTTATGGTGTTATTAAGCTTTCCGATTTCAAAAAGACTCCTTACATTCCATGTTCCGATTTTTAGGTTATGTTTGGTTTTACCTCCGGGGATTCTTAGCACCCTCGTTTGGCCGGAGACTGAGGGCCGTGCGTTATGTATTGTAGGCTTCATAATGTATGATTTTCAAGGTAGAGTACTTCAGTGATTTCCCGTTGCCTTCTGAAGGGTTTATAGTTTTCCTTCTGTGTTCAGCCGCTCGATTCGGGTCAGACGCTGTTTACAGCCGCCCAATGTGGATACAGTCGCTGTTGTGTAAGTTTTTCGCTGTACAGAAGCCGTAGTTGTGGATTCCACAGCGCCTTCTGTATTTCAAATGCAGCCATTCCAGCTGTCTCAGCCTCTGCCTGCCATTTGTACTAAGGGACCAGCTGCCGACCCTTAGGCTAGATTTTGGTCACCCCCGGGTATTTTATTTCCCCGATGTCCGCCATAGAAATTTATGATGAACGTTCCCCAATTCGCCAATGGGAGGGTCCCGATGGAGGATCTAGCAAACCCCGCACGGGAAAGCCGCATTGGTATGATCCAATTATTTTATTGGTCATAGGCTTCAGTCGTTCGCATAAGTAGATGTCGACAGTCAAATATAAGATTAAATATTAATTATTTTTAGTATCTTCTTTAAAGAAGTGTTTACGAGTGAAAAGCTTATGCACAGGAGTAGTGAGTGGTGTAGGGTATCACATAGTCGGCGACTATAGGCTTTGCTCACTTTTTATACCCTCCACCATAGTATGGTGGGTATATTAAGTTTGTTTTTCCGTTTGTAACGCATTGAAATACTCTTTTGAGAACCTATAAAGTATATATCACCAATATTTTTGAACATTTAACGTAGCTGAAGCCAAGGTTTACCCTTGCAGAACACGCGACTGGTGATTGTATATTATACAAACTAAATATTTTTGGATATAATGAAATTTTTTTGGCCGTGGCAAAAAATATTGACCTTAAAGATAATTTGCGTGGAAGCTGTGGCTAAATAAGGATAATCTCACTAATGCATTTCTTGATCTGCTTCTACCATTAAATGATGTTGACATTTTTTTTGACATTTTCTTCTAGTTTCATTCCGCAAACAGGTTTTTCAAAAAATCATATATAGCATTGTAGTACTTGCGATTCTGAGTTAGTTGATACTATTATTTTGAATGTAGTCTGCACAGCTTCATAGAAATCTGCATCCAAATGCGGAAATTTTGTGCGAACATTTTTCTAAAAATCATATTTTTCGGGCCTAATTTTTACAATTATCATTCGATTTCCTCGTACTTGATTGCACATTTTAGTTTTTTACGTTCCGGATCCAATAAATCATACCCCGCGAAAATCCATATTTTAAAATCAAAGTAGAAAAAATCACCTAAAATTGTTTTTGAAAATATCGCGTATTTTATCGCGTTCTCTGTGGTTCGTTTCCACTGCAATGAAACAACTAGTACGAGTACAGCATCTTCATTTTAGCGGAAACAGAGATTTGAAAACCTCACTGATAAGGTAGCTACAATCATTTTATCCTAAAAAATAGTGTGTTATGCTACATCCTCGGTTCTTGATTGATCGCCTTGAAATAGATATATATCGATGTAGATTTTCATTGTGGACATTGAAATCGGATGCGGACAAAAATGGTATGAACTTTGCGCAAATTAGCGATATTTTATAGGTTTTTTAATGCTACGATGCTACACCTTAGCCTCCAAATTAAATTTCTAAAAATATATACAACTTAAAAGATATAATCTTGCTGTACATGAAAATCACATGCGGACAAAATGATTTAGATATTTACGCTATTTACATATATTTTAAAATGCACATAAATTAAAATGGGTTATTTGACCTTTATTTCCATTTCAGAAGCCTTGAGATATATCCTCAGCAACCTAATTATCTTCCTCAATGGGAAAGCTTTAAAATGAATGTCTACAAAGCAAAATCCGTCTAATTTATTGGGAGATTTAAGCAAAATTAAGGAATTATTCCTACAGATTTTTCCAATATTTTCTACTACATAATGTAAGTGAAAAATTAATTTTTCAAACAAAAAATTATTTTTTTGACCAAAATATGTGCTTATGTTGGCTGTAACATCGGAACTATCATATCAATCTGTATGAATTTAGTCTTATTTGATTAGCCGTGAAGTTTTGATCCACCTCAAATTTTTATGTAATTTGTTTTACCGGTAAATGGACCTTTATTTTGAGAAAAAGTTGATTTATATTCAATAATTTATCAATTTTATGTACGTTCCGCAAAGTCTGAGTAAAAATTTACATGTATTATGCAATCTACTCGCTGAAGACACTTCGAGAGACATTTTTAGTAACAATTGTGCTCATTAAAATAATTAGCGTCATAAATTTAGTCCTCAACAACCAAAAATTTGCTCGCGACCTGATTCGTACTGGGAAATTTTGTCTTAACCTAGTATATACCAAAAATCTTTGTTGTTGCGCAAAAAAATTATCCTTTTTTTCTGAAATGGAATATGAAATAATTGACAATATTCGTGATATATATTACTGATCAGGGTACAATTCTAAGTCGATATAACCATGCCCGTCCGTCTGTTGAAATCAGATAGAATTTTGTAATTTGGTATAGAAGTTTCTACTACTCCTAGTTGTATTGCCTATGGTTGGTATTGCAAATGGGCTATAGCCCCCATAGAACGGTACCACCCGATTTTCGATATTTTGAAAGTTTTAGTCTCACAGAAATGGATGAAATTTGGTAGTTAGTCTTCGTTGGGGGTATAAAATTCTCCCCCAGAAATTTTTCATCATAGAACGGTACCTTCCTATTTCCGGTATTATGAAGGTTGTGACCTCAATATTCCACCGCAATGGCTGAAATTGGGTATTTGGGTATTAAGCGTTCCATAAGAAATTTGGCGGTATAGGTCAACGCCTTAGTATAGCCCCCATAGAACGGTACCTCGTTATTTCCGGTATTTTGAAGGTTGTGGCCTCAATATTCCACCGAAATGGCTGAAATGTGGTATTCAATCTTCGTTAGGGGTATAAAACTTTCCCCCAGAAATTTGTCGGTACATGTCCACGCCTTATTTCCTGTATTTTGAAGGTTGTGGGCTCAATAATCCAAGGAAATGGCTGAAATTTGGTATCTGGTCTTCATTTGTGGTACTAAATGTTCCATATGGAATTTTTCGGTATAGGTCCACGCCTTAGTATAGCCCCATAGAACGGTACCTTCCTATTTCCGGTATTATGAAGGTTTAGTCTTCATTTGTGGTACTAAATGTTCCATATGGAATTTTTCGGTATATGTCCACGCCTTAGTATAGCCCCATAGAACGGTACCTTCCTATTTCCGGTATTATGAAGGTTTAGTCTTCATTTGGAGTATTGAACGTTCCATATGAAAGTTGTCCGTATAGGTCCACGCCTTCGTATAGTCCCCACAGAACGGTACCGCCCGATTTTCGGTATTTGGAATGTTTTATCCTTATTATCACACCGAAATGGCTGAAATTTAGTACTTAGTCTTCGTTGTGGGTATAAAACTTTCTTTTAGAAATTTGTCGGTATAGGTCCACGCCTTTTTATAGCCCCCATAGAACGCTACATCTTGATTTCAGTATTTTGAAGGTTTTGCCGAAATATCGGAAATTTCGTAGAAAAGTCATCTTTGAGTCTAAAAACTTTCCTTAATTTAATTAATCGAGGTTTATGACCTAAGGAGTTACATTAAAAAATTTATATCTAGGGAAGTCCTACACACACATCAACCGCTATGCGATGATCGTTCGTTAGCTGGTTAGGCTAACATCCTCAGGCATATTAGATGTTGTTGTTGCTAGACAATTTTCGCCAGAAATTTGTAGGTATAGATCGACGTTTTGGTATAGTCCCCATGGAACGATATCTCCAGAGGTTCGGTATTTTAAATGTTAGCCACAGTGTTTTACTGAACTTGCTGAAATTTGGTATTTAATACTCTTCATAAACGAAAGGAAACTAATTGTTCCATTTTACTTCAATACAACTCATAATGGAGGGTGCAATAATTTCCGAACCTAAAGCCGTTCTTACTTGTTTTAATATATCAAGGATTGTCGATTTTATTCGTGCAAATATTTACGCTTGAATCTTCCAAAACTTTTTTCATCTACGAAAATACTGATTCTTTTCAAAATTAAAGATTGTTAATAGTTCGCTTTTTTAATTACACTACACCGTTTGTAACACACTAAAATAATCATTCGCGGCCCTATAAATTACATATATTCTTGATGAGGATAAAATTCTGAGGCCATATAGGCCACATGTTCGCCTGTTGTAATCAATCTAGCGTCCACCAAAATTGAGCTAAGCCCCTATATTTTTTCACCCGAGTATCTTTTTCCATGGGTAGCTCAAGTTCGAAGATGGGCTATATCGCCACATTTTTAAGTATAGTTCGCATATAAGGGTACCTCTCGATTTTTAAGGATTTTAGGTAAAATTTTCAACCAAACTAGCTGTAATTTAACATTTGAGGTTCCCAGTGGTCACAAAACTGCTTCCCAATGTTTTGGTATAGCCCCCGATTTTGGGTATTTTGAGTACACTATCTGTAATTTGACATTTGAGGTTCCCAGTTGTCACAAATCGTCTCCATCAAAAACTGTCAACATAAGTCCATTTTTGGGTATAGTCCCTATATAATGGCACCTCCGGATATTCGGCGTTTCGAGGGTTTTAGCTACATTTTGTGACTGAACTAAATGTTGTTTGACACTTGAGATATCCAGTAAAAACAAAATATCTCCACCAAAAATAGTCAACATAGGCCCATGTTTTGGTATAACCTCAAATAACGGTACCTTCCGATTTTCGGTATGTTCAAGATTTTAGCTACATTTGTTGATCGAACTACCTGTAATCTGACATTGTAATTTGACCAAACTACCTGTGCCACCGTGGAACAATGGTATGCACATACGGCCAGGACAACATCAAATTGTCAACGGCGGCAAAATACCCCTCAGTAATGTTGGCGAAATTTCCTGAGTATTTCAGCCATGTAACACTTCTGTACATGAGATGTCTTAAGACACGCTGTTCGGACTGGCTATAAAATGTAGGTGTCATATCATTTATCTAATATGAATCAGGGTGCACTCATTGATATGAGAGAAGTCTCAACTGTCCCGTTTGGGACGGTTTTGGAACAAATATTACCTTAAGTTTGACATTTGGCAATCCCAGAGGTAACAAAACTTCTAAACCTAAAAATTTCAATTATAGCTGTAGGTATCCCGATTTTCGGTATTGTCGAATTTTAACTAAATTTTTGACCGAAGTACCTGTAATTTTTCATTTGGATTCCCAGTGGTCAAAAAAAAAATTCCAACAAAAATCTTCAACATAGTACCATGTTTTGGTATATTGGTATTGGTAAGATGTTCAACATGGGTTCACACTTTGATAGTGAACCCATATAAAGGTGCCACAAGATTAAACATATTTTGGGTACGTTTTCTGGCCTAATTTAGGCATTAGGGGTATCCGTTACATATCCACCTAAAATTGGCGGCTGGAAAGAAAATTATTTTTTCAGTTCAGAATACTTTATGTTGTAGGCTATAAAAGTTAATGACTTCTTATTTTTTTTCAGGGCTAAGTGCATCTAGCTGTCGTTATTACTTTTTGATTGTTTACTAAGGACGCCTCACTAATCCGACACATAAATCGAAATTGCTATATTTTTAGGTGAAGGCTTTGGTAAGCATAGTGCTTTGCTTTAAATGGATTTAAGAGATAGTTCCTCAGGTGACATCATGGGATGCCAATTGAAATGAACGCTGCATTTCGATAAGTTCGGGTTTCTTCCAAAACTTAGTGGCATCGGCGAATGCGAATATGTTATGTTGCAAATTTTCATATGTTTTGGTGCAATTCATATTACTACTATTTGAATATCAGATGCGAAAACACTACAACGTCAATATACATACAGTCAACCAAAAAAGTCTACATACACCCTATAAATCTCGGGTTTCAAGGGTAAGGAAGCATTTTTATGAAAATCCAAGTACATAGCTCGATTTTATATCCCTAATAAACAATATTACATACAACAAAAATATATTCCATAATACGAATAACGGTAAATTCTATAAAAATTAAAAAATTAATAGGGAAAAAGTGTACATACACCCAATGAAATATTAAGATTACCGTAAAATTTATGGAATAAGCAATACAAATCTTACATTTTATTGCTTTGTCGAATGTCTCTGGTTGTCTATGATATATTTTAGGCAAAATAGGAACATATTTGTGGATTAATTGCCGTTATTTAATGTCAGACTTCGCGTATAGCTCGTTAAGGCGGACCCTTGCAGATTTCTTTGAGTTTTTCAGTCTGGTAGTGTATGAAACCCCGGGAAATACGGTGGAACTAATTATTTTGATATCCTAGAGCGCCTTGAAGTTGTTCTTATGGATAATATATGCTCCTGAGCTTCGCTAAATATGCGAATTCCTGAGTTTTTTCATTATATTTATAGTTTTCACAACATTCCAAGGGGCAAATTACATGCAGAAGCCTTCGAATTACCTTGTAACAAGGTCTAGTACAATCCTCGAGCATCCCTTGAATCAGCAATGTAAAAGTATCCGACATTTAAACGCTTCAAGTGACCCTAACGATCATTATACGAGGGCATACTAGTTAACAGTGTAAATTTCATACAAATTTCATGCATTCTTTGGTGGTGCTTTTATTTTGATGCTTTGGAAACTTTAGGAGCGGGTTTGTAGAATAATGTTGTACATTTCTGATTGAGTTAAGGTCCAAAAATGTATTACAAGGTAATTCCAAGTTTCTTGCTTGTAATTTGACCCTTGGAATGCTGTGAAAACTATAAATATAATGAAAAAACTCAGGAATTCGCATATTTAGCGAAGCTCAGGAGCATATATTATCCATAAGAACAACTTCAAAGCGCTCTAGGATATCAAAATAATTAGTTCCACCGTATTTCCCGGGGTTTCATAAACTACCAGACTGAAAAACTTAAAGAAATCTGTAAGGGTCCGCCTTAACGAGCTATCCGCGAAGTCTGACCGTAAATAAAGTCAATTAAAGCACAAATATGTTCATATTTTGCCTAAAATATATCATAGACAACCGGAGACATTCGACAAAGCAATAAAATGTAAGATTTGTATTGCTTATTCCATAAATTGTACGGTAACTTTAATATTTCATTGGGTGTATGTACACTTTTTCCCTATTAATTTTTTAATTTTTATAGAATTTACCGTTATTCGTATTATGGAATATATTTTTGTTTTATGTAATATTGTTTATTAGGGATATGAAATAGATCTATGTACTTGGATTTTCATAAAAACGCTTCCTTACCCTTAAAACCCGAGATTTATAGGGTGTATGTAGACTTTTTTGGTTGACTGTAGGTCTTTCCAATATACATATTTAATTAGGTTTAATAATATGTTCAATATTGTGATAATGTTATCAAACTTACCAAAGTAAATATAAAATATCATCACGTGCAAAAGAAGAGAGCATTTCATTAACTTACAGTAGAGTTGTGTAGTTCCGGAACGAACTAGTTCCAAGGAACTATTCCGGACAAGGAACTATTGGAACTATATCCGGCTCTTTCAATTATATAGTTCCTTTAGTTCATATAGTTCCAGCCGTGCATATAATTCCTTTCATTTATATAATTCATTTTCTTTCTTCGATCTTTCTCGTTCGATTCCTTCATCATTCAGATGCGCCACATTGTTAAATAAACGTAAATCACATCCTCGTTACATTGCTGCAATTTATTTATTTGTATGTCAATTAATCCAACAAAAGATGAAAACAAAAAGAAAGAGAAAGATTCGTTAAACTACTTCACTCTCGGAACTATTTGGAATGAAGGAAAAAAAAAGAACGAGGAACGAGAAAGATGCATTGAACTATATCGGTCTTGGAACGAAGGAAATCGACAGAACGATGAAAGAGAAAGATTCGTGGAACTATATCGCTCTCGGAACTATTTGGAACTATGGAACTATATTAAGGAACTAGTTCCTTTTGGCAAAAGGAACTAGAATGATCGATCCGCTCCAGGAACTATATTGCCCAACTCTAACTTACAGACTGATGTAAATAAAATATTTCATTAGCAAACATACGTCTTTCTAGTAAATAGCTTTGGATACAATTCTTCAGAATACCCTAATAAAAAACTCTTCTCTGACCAACATCAGATTGTTTACTATTGCGATTGTTATGTGTGTGTGTTATAATTTATTGTCAATCAAGAATAAAATAAACTTCATTGGATATATAATTCAATTCGTTTGTCAACCTACCAAAAAGTGCACAACAATCCAGATACCAGATACTGTATAAATAAATCAATGGCATGTTTACATTGAGATATCACATTATTATCGATGTCATACAGATATTCGCCGATGTCATAGGCCATAATTGGAAGAAAAATATTCCGTAGCAAAATATTGTTGTGTATTATATGACACGACACTTGCATATGTGGCTGGACGGCTGTATGAGATGTGTTGCAAAATTTTATTACATATATGTATATCGAAAACATATTATTTGGTGCAACACAAGTAAAACGAAATTATTCTATGTGACTTCAATGAAAAAATTGGAAAGAAGAATATCGCTGACTCAGTACACTGAAAGAAAAATGCTTCGTTGTATAAACCCATTGATTATTTTTCATTGATGCAATGAAATTTTACATTAATACAAAGAAATGTTTAGTTCATGCTATGATGCTTACATTACCGAAAATTTAATGATATTTGGTTTCATTGTATAAATGAATCGGATTTCATTGATGTAATGAAACTTTTTATTTAAAAAGAATATGTGAGTATTGAAACTGTGGAAAGCACTAATATTTATTAAAAACGCGTCTGTTTTTAAAAAAAAGAATTTTAATGAATATTTATTGTTGAAACAAATTTACGAGTGAAAGTTCTGATGAGACTGAAAAAATTATTTTAAAACAACAAAAAGTGTGTATACTATTTTCAACAAATGAAAACTAAAAATTCAATGGTTGCTTCGCCACATTACCCCCCTTCCAGTGCGAAACGCACCTTGAGCTTTCGTCTTGAGGGCGTTTCGGGCGATGTGGTTGCGTCCGCTGCTATATAGGCAGGTTTGAGTCGATCAATGCTCACAGTATCTTCTTTTAACCCAATGCGAATCTTGAAATATTTAGCCTTTCGATCAATAACTGCATATGGTCCTGAGTATTTCGGTTGTAAAGGTTTCTGCACTTTATCACACCTTATCCATACATGAGAACAGTTTTTCAATTCCTTTTGTACAAACGGTTTATTCTTCGAGTGATTTGAAGCCTTAACAGGCCGTAACTTAGATAGATTATTTCTTAAGTTATTGAGCGTTTCCAAATGCTCGATCGGCGTAGAAACTGTTGGTTGGAAAAATTCGCCTGGAAGATGTATTGCTTCACCATAAACCATTTCGGCACTAGACGCGCCAATATCTTCTTTAAGTGTTGCCCTTAATCCGAGCATAACAGATGGCAGAGCTTTTGTCCATTGGACGTTTTGGTGGCAAACTAAGGCGGCTTTCAAAGTACGATGAAAACGTTCGACCATACCATTAGATTGCGGGTGATAAGAAGTAGTGTGATGAACTTTTGACCCAAGAAATTTGGTCATACCTTCGAAATTAGCGGACGTAAATTGAGCTCCTCTATCTGTATAAATATTGTCGGGACAACCAAACCTTGAAACCCATGCGGAGAACAAATTTTCAC
The DNA here is from genome assembly GCF_047663935.1 of Musca autumnalis. NCBI lineage: Eukaryota > Metazoa > Arthropoda > Insecta > Diptera > Muscidae > Musca > Musca autumnalis. Next base: position 157,306,819 of record NW_027411866.1, on the reverse strand, counting down.
AAATTGTAGCCGATGTAATATCTTTAATTGGAACCGCTTCCGGCCATCGAGTATAACGATCAACAATCGTGAGAATATAACGAAACCCTTCAGATTGAGGTAATGGACCCACAATGTCAAGATGAATATCCGCAAATCTTCTGGTCGATATTTCAAAACGAGACAATTGAGATTTTGTATGACGAGTAACTTTGCTTGATTGGCAGGCTTGACAGGCTTTGGTCCATCTGCCAACGTCTTGATTCATTGAGGGCCACACAAATCGTTGAGACAGCAATTTTCGAGTAGACCGAGTTCCCGGATGTGAAAGACCATGAATTGAATCGAATACTGATTTACGCAATTCTTTAGGTATGTAAGGTCGAATTTTACCTGTTGAGGTGTCACAATATATTTCAGTTTTGCTTCCTGGAATTTGAAAAGGTTTAATTTCAAGACTTGATTTTGATGATAACAGTTGACGTAGTTCCTCATCATTTTCTTGTGCCAAATGTAGACTTGTATAGTCAATTGTGGATATATCCGAAATTCTGGACAATGTATCAGCAACGATATTGTCTCGACCAGAAATGTGACGAATGTCTGTAGTGAATTGGCCAATCAAATCCAGATGTCGCCATTGTCTTGGACTCGATTTATCAGGATTTTTATGGAATGCAAAACACAACGGCTTGTGATCGGTGAACAATGTAAATTTGCGTCCTTCTAACATGTACCGAAAATGGCGTATTGCTTCATAAGCGGCAAGCAATTCCCGATCATAAGCGCTGTATTTAGTTTGAGATGGGCTTAACTTCTTAGAGAAAAACGCTAATGGCTGCCAGTTGTTGTCTACCAATTGCTCGACCACCGCGCCAATGCCAAAATTTGAAGCATCTACCTTAAGAGCTAGTGTGGCATTCGGATTGGGATGTGAAAGTAATGCAGCATTAGCAAGTAATGATTTGCAACGATCGAAAGCTTCTTCTGATTCCTTTGTCCAAACAACTGGTCGCTTATCCTTTTTTCGAGCACCTTGAAGATAAGCATTGAGTGGTATTTGAATTTCAGCAGCATTCGGTAAAAATCGGCGATAAAAATTTGCCATGGCTAAAAACTGTCGAAGATCCTGAATAGTCTTCGGTTTTGGAAATTGCTGAATTTTTTGAACTTTGCATTCCATTGGCATAATTCCTTGGGAATTTAATTTTAATCCGAGAAAATTTACCTCAGATTGTCCGAACTTGCATTTTGATTGGTTTAAAACGATGCCGTAATCTTTAAACCGTTGGAAAACAATTCTTAGGTGTTCTAAATGCTCCTCCTGGTTTTTAGAAGCTATCAGTACGTCATCCAAATAGCAGAACACAAAATCTAATCCGCGAAGAACATTATCCATTAGGCGTTGAAAACTTTGAGCGGCATTTCTTAATCCAAAAGGCATTTTCAAATATTCATACAAACCGAATGGTGTTACAACAGCTGTCTTTTTAATGTCATCAGGGTGAATGTCAATTTGATGATAGGCGCGGACTAAATCCAATGTTGAGAAAACAGTACATCCGTTAAGTTTTTGGTTGCAGTCTGTCAAAAAAGGAATGTTGTATCGATCCGGAATAGTTTTTTTGTTAAGACCTCTATATGATGAGACTGAAAAAATTATTTTAAAACAACAAAAAGTGTGTATACTATTTTCAACAAATGAAAACTAAAAATTCAATGGTTGCTTCGCCACAAAACTATGCTAAATAGTATGTGCTAAAAAAACTAGTACGCAAATATCTTTAAAGAAAATGGCGAAAATTTTATATATTTGATGTTTTTGGTTGGCTCCAAAAATTAATTCATTAAATAAAAGAGACAGTTTCATTAAATAAATGAATTTTTTTCATTAAATAAATGCAACAGTTTGTTTAAATAAATGAAACATTTCTGAAGTCCCTAATATTATTATGCGGAATTCATTTTCATTCCGCAAAATAATATTAGGGACTTCAGAAATGTTTCATTTATTTAAACAAACTGTTGCATTTATTTAATGAAAAAAATTTCATTTATTTAATGTTATCATTTTCTTCTATCATTTTTCTTCTATCATTTTTCTTCTAATTATTTGTTCTTTATTAAACAAATGTTTTAAATTTTCCACAATCATAAACAGAATACCCAACATACCAAATAAAAATAAAAAGTAATAGAACTTGAGAATAATATTATAAAACATGTGAGCAAAGGCTATAGTCGGGACTGGGCCGACCATGTGATACCCTACACCACTACCCCTGTGCATAAGTTTTTCACTGGTAAACATTTATTTTAGGGAACATAATCCGACTACCACCAAACATATTTTGGTTTTTAATAAAAAATGTATACCTCTTTCTCTCTGGGACCCCATAAGCAACCAAAATTTTGTGACCATCCGATCAAAATTTCGACCTGTAGAACGAAAGAATTGGATGCATTACCGACTATTGTGGTATATCCCTTGTTTGACCACCTTCGCCAACCTATTTTACACCAATGTACAGGTAATATTTTCTTCTTCCATGGACAGGCTTTGCCGTTGAAATAACCCTACTAGAAATCGATATATTCACAAAGAATAAAATTTTGAATTTGTCTCCACATGAGTTTTTCCCCATTCCGATCTAAATATTATCCGACTATCACTAAAATAAATAGGCATCTTCCTCTGTGGGGCCCCCTATCAACCCCCAAAAATTCGTGACTATCCGATCAAATTCCAACCTGTAGCGTGTTTACAAAAAATGGAAAAATATTGGACATATTATATTTTTTAATATATTTGGTTGTTTGCCCACTTACCCCAAAATACTTTGCGTCAATATAAAGGACATATTTTCTTCTTCCATTCATTTTGGAATAATCCTACTAGAAGCGGAAATATTCGCATATAAAAACAAAACCGTTGACTTTTCTCCACATAAGCTTTTCGCTTATTCCGACTCCTGAATATTATCCGACCTTCATCAAAATAAATAGTGTTCTTCCTCTGTGGGACCCGCATAAAACTCGAAAAACTTCGTGATGATCCGATCCAAATTGCGACCTGTAGCGTGATTACAAAAAAAATCGGAAAATGGGATGCATTACCGACTGTTGCGATATTCCTGTTGTTTGAGCAGCTACGACAAACTTTCCTTGCCAGGTTTTGCTTTTGATACACCTCTTCAATAAACAGAGATATTGGTTTTGAAATAAAACGTTGACCATTTTCCAAATAAGTTTTTGCCCATTCCGACCCCTGAATATTATCCGACCATCATTAAAATCAGTAGGCTGCTTCCTCTGTGGGACCCCCATTAACCCCCAAAATTTCGTGACGATCCGATCAAAATTGCGACTTGTAGCGTGATTACAAAAAAATCGGAAAATGGGATCCATTATCCACTATTGCCATATCTCTGCTATTTTACCACCTACGACAACCTACGTTACATCGTTGTAAAGGTGATATTTTCTACTTTCCTTGCCAGGTTTTGCTTTTGATATACCTCTTAAAGAAACAGAGATATTGGCTTTGAACTAAAATGTTGACTTTTTATACCCTACACCACTATGTGGGGAGGGTATTATAAGTTGGTTGTGGCCAAAAAGTTTGTAACGCATCGAAATAATGGTCGTAGACCCATACTTATATATATCAAAATTAATGTCTCGACGAGCTGAGTCGATCTGGCTATGTGTGTCCGTCCGTCAGTCCGTCCGTCTGTCCATCTAAACCTTGATCGGTTCGTCACGAAATTTTGGACATTGGTGGGGGTCCCGGAGGGGAAGAAGCCTATTGATTTTGGTGATGGTCGGATAATATTTAGGGGTCGGAATGGGCAAAAAACTTATGTGGTTAAAAAGACAACGTTTTTTTCCAAGGCGAATATCTCAGCTTCTATACGGGGTATACCAAAAGCAAAAAGCTATTGCGATATATTCGTTGTTTGATCACCTACGAGCACCAACTTTACATTATTAGAAAGGTTATATTTTCTACTTTCATTGTCAGGTTTTTGCTTTTGGTATACCCCATATACAAGCTGAGATATTCGTTTTGGAAAAAAAAACGTTGTCTTTTTATCCATCTAAGTTTTTTGCCCTTTCCGACCCCTAAATATTATCCGACCATCACCAAAATCAATAGGCTTCTTCCCCTCCGGGACCCCCATCAATGTCCAAAATTTCGTGACGAACCGATCAAGGTTTAGATGGACAGACGGACGGACTGACGGACGGACACACATAGCCAGATCGACTCAGCTCGTCGAGACATTAATTTTGATATATATAAGTATGGGTCTACGACCATTATTTCGATGCGTTACAAACTTTTTTGCCAAAACCAACTTATAATACCCTCCCCACATAGTGGTGTAGGGTATAAATAGAAAATTCACAATCAATTCGTAACAATGCTTGTAAAACTATTACTGGCACAAACTTTTCTAAAGTCTGCATGAAAATTATTTGTATACATATTTTTGTTGATTGACATTTGTTGATAAATTAGTTTTCGTAGAATTTTGTTTGTATTTTACATCGATCTCTTAGTTTTTATGTGATTAAATGTATATCCGCGTTGTGTGAACTAAATAATTATATCCGTGTTGTGCTAAAATATAATAATAAACAAAATTAACTGAAAAAAATTATTACTAAATTTCTACTTTTCATAGATGCCGCAAGTCCAACGACACATTCATTCAAGACGGTTCGCGAAAAATCGTATAAAGATGCGAAACAATTATAAAACCAAAAAACGTAACTGTAAATATTATTATTTTAATTATATCATAAATCACTAACCAACTTAATTTAAATTAAAAAATAACAATGATAAAATACACTACACACTTTGTTAATTTATAACTAAATCTCAAAATATGAACTTTTATAAATTCAGTTTAATAAAAAAATATATGTAAGCTTGTTTTACTATTACAAGGGTAAGCTTAAGATAATATTAATTGCATAAGCTTGTTCTACAATTACAAGGGTAAGCTTATAAACAAGGGTTCCGTTTCGATTTTTCTACAATTATGACATAAGCTTTTAACAACAGATTTCTCAAGTCTTTTTTTTATAAGCTTAAGGCTTATGTTGGTAAGCTTATTATAATATGATTCTCAAGCTTTTTTGGTATGTTGAGTACATTTATAAATATGTGAGTATGGAATCACATCATACATACATACATACATATGTATACAGGAATATTTGCAAAACTTAGCAGAAGCGTCACTAACAGCGTAACTGTACAAGAATTCTTTACTGTCAGCGATTGGCTTTCATATACACACATATTCATTCTCATTAAAATATATTTTGTCTCATTTTTTCTACTCGCGTATCAAAACTTTTTCTCTAGTTATGTTATTCTCAGTTGTTCTTTGTTATTTATTTCATTGTTGCTAAGAAGTAAATTCCAGCTGTGTGGTGTGAATGTACGTGTGCGTTTAACAAGCAGAAAACACGATTAGGCAAAACAACTCTTCTTTCTGTCACAACAATAAGCGCCGGCTTAAGTTGATCAGCAAATTTTCAACAACATTGTTTTAGTTGATATTATAACACTGCCAAGTGCGGATGAATAAAAATTTTACGATTCGTGTTTTTAACTTAGAAAAGTAAGTATGTAAATATATGGCATACTATTTGTGGTAAGTTTTATTTGTGCATTTGTTTATTTAAGTGAATTTTCATTTATTTGTTTTTTTTTTCTTCTTCTTTGTGTCCGTGTGTCCGTCCGTCCGTCTGTCCATCATAAATTGTAATCAAGCTTCAGGCCGCAATAACGGACCGATCGTCACGAAATTTTGTGTGGAGGTCGGGTTCAGACCAGAATAGATCCCTATTTTTATTGGTGATGATCGTGAAATTTTTAGTGGGTGAAATGGACTAAAAACATAATTATCAAATTTTGTAGCGGCTCTGTAGGTCGCAATATTAGTCCGATCAACGCGAAAGGTAAGATTATATGACAAAGAAGAAGCTTGCAATTTGAGATGGCGATCAAATAATATATAGACCACAACCTTTGTGTGAAAATGTTTAATATACAGCTTATATCTTTGTTTCTGAAAGACACATTCCTCCCTCGTGAGTTATATCTGAAAGACGATCTCTTGACCTTTCCATTGATGTCAATAATGTTGATGTACATGATCAGATAACAGTGTTACAGCCTAATATATCCAGTTTTTTGTTTGTAGTGTCAACACGCTAGAGGTCGCAATTATAGCTAAATAGTCACGAAATTTTGCACGAGGTAAGATTTTAGGTTGAAGAAAATGCCTCTAATTTTGCATGATGATCTGATATTATTTACCATTACTTTTGTATGACAAGTATACAAATTTTTTTGGTCCATATTCCATATTCAGTTCTCCAATATACAATAATTTACAACACAATTTTATACAAATATTGCAGCATGGGGTCGCCTCCCCACCTATTTTATACCTCAGGATTTACAGAAAAGGGGATACATATAAAATACGACCAAAGTATGTTTTGGACGAAATTCATTTCAGACAATTCGGAGTCGATGTAGCCCTGTTCGTTCATCTGTCTCTCTTACTGTCTAGCTGGTTGATGCGCACGATAACTCTCCAATGGATCTACCAATTCGAACCAAATTTTATACTTAGTAATATTTTGCCCAAACTTAGTTTAATTTCGAATATTGGCTAAATAGGTCCACACCTCCCCCACAAAAGTTCAACATTTTTTTCGAAAAATTGTGTAAACAATAACTGGCGAAGTGAGCAATCGATCGATAGATCGTGTAAGACTATATCGGTCGACACCTTCGGGTACGTCCCACACAAAATTCGGAAAAATAAAATTTAAGAGTCCTCTCGAATCCTCTCGAATTTTTTTCAGCAGATTGTCCTTTACGATGGTACAATTACAATAGCAAATCCATACTTCCTGAGATTATGGCCGAAAAGCACATCGTATTTTTTCATCAAATCATGTATCAGGTTGGAATATGGACTATATCGGTCCCGTCCTTCAAGTACCTCGCACACTAAATTTGGGAAAAGTGCAGTTTGAGGACTCGTATCGGATCTATTTAAATTTTTTGAAGAAGATTTTTTCACGGTTCCTACTACAACGGTAGAATTTTTTTGGGGTCCGTTCATACTTCCTGAGATAATGGTCCAACAGTTCCAAAAACCCCTGCCGGCTCCAACTAAAATTACAAATTCGAAAAATAATTCTCAAACTTTTTCAAAACTCAGAAGTTAGCTTACTAAAATTTATTTGGTTTGGTTTTTTTTTTTTTTTTTTTGTTAAGAAGTTGGTTGTCCTTTGGTGTATTTGAATATGAATAATTTTGGGATTTATAAATTTGTATAATTTGCATGCAATTATTAGTTATTTCTACCGGTATAAAATATATTTTTGATATCACAATGAACTATTTTCGAAATACCCTGAAAAGCACAAAACTACGTGCTTTATCAAGCATATGTGAGGTACAAGTGCACAATGGACGATAGATCTTAAATATCATCAATATATCAGAGATATACAAATTGCATTGTATATATGCAAGGAAAGGAACCTGATATTCAAAGACAATTTGAAGATGTAGCAGGAGGGCTAATCAATGCGAATTTTTCAATTTTCGAATATCTTTAGAAATGTATAATTTATATAATTGTTCCACAGACACCCCAGTAGGGGAGCTTCTCTTATATCAATGAATTCATATTAAATTATTGATATGTGACCTAGTTTTTATCGCCGAGTCCGAACGGCGTGTCCTAAGTTGCCACTTGTAGAGACGTTTTTCTTGGCTGAAATGCTCGGCAAATATCGCTAACATTACTAAGGGGTATTTTGCCACCGTTGAAAATTTGATGTGACCAGGCCTGGGAATCGAACCCGGACATTCAGCGTGCAAAGCGGTTGCACATAGCTAATTCCTAGATTTTGTGGTGTAGGGTATCACATGGTCGGCCCGTCCTTCTATAGCCTTTGCTTATTTGTTATGTGTACATTTGTTTTATGTGAATTGTGTTTATTCTTTGGATTTTACTTACAGATGACAACGACCAATGGTATCATTAATGTATGTAGTTAATACCTGAGGAAATGACGTGTTGTATCCATGGTCAAAACTAATTGCAATAAAATGAATTAAACATATTTCACATTGACTTAATTTTTATTGATTACGTGAGTATGAAATGAACATAAATGAAATCTTACGTTACATCAGCGTAAGTCTTCATTGCATTAATGATAATATAACATTGCATTATTGAAAGTATTTCATTACGCTAATGAAAATATTTCATTACACTAATTAAAATATTTCATTGCATTAATGAAAGTATTTCATTGTATTAATGAAAGTATTTCATTTTATTAATGAAAGTATTTCATTGCATTATTTCACAGTATCAATGAAGAAGTTTCATTGCATCAATGAAGAAGTTTCATTGCATTAATGAACAAATTCTTTAATTTTACTTCAATGAAACTTTTTTTCGTTTATTCAATGAAGCTCTACGTTGGTTCAAAATCAATGACAAATTTCATTGATGGAACGTAAGATTTCGTTTATATTATGAAAATTTTTCTTTCAGTGTTATATGTTAGACAGTAGCTCCGTTATCTAACGCCTACATTGTAAAAATTTGCATCAAGCTAGAGGTGTAGAAATGGTTTCCAAGATTCGTTTAGGTAATTTTTTCGAAAATATGTTCCGTAGAAATGCGAACCAAAAATTAAATTTGTATATTTTTCTAACAAAAACTATTGGCATTGACCTTGACTCGTGCAAAAATTTGTCAGTATGGAATCCCTGTATATACAAGGTTGTAACTCAGTTATCAACATAATTGGCATCAATTTAAATATCAGGAGTTCCTCTTCTAAAAATAGCTTCCTGGAACAAAATAGTCATTATACTAAAAATGTTAGCAAATTTTCACACAAAAGTTTTGGTCCATTTAACCCGTTAGAAATTATCTGATCATCATGTTAAATTGCAACCTTCTTCTTTAATTAACTTAAAATTTCGAGGCAATCAGACTATTATTGATACCTACAAAGCCACTTTAAAATCGAACAAAAATTGTATTTTTGGTCCATTTCATGCCTAAGTATTTTATAGTCATCACTAAAAACAAATCGTTTCTATTCTGGTCAAAACCCGACTTCCATGCCACGATTGGTCACAATTGCGGCCCGTATTTTGATTATAATTTTTATTGGACGGACACACATCTCAAAATCGCTTTATCTCGTAAAATTATGAATTTTGGTATAATACATGGGTGCCACCGTGGTGCAATGGTATGCACACCCGCCTTGCACGCAGAAGCTCGTGGGTTCGATTCCCCGACTAGGGAACATCAAATTTTCAACGGTGGCAAAATACCCCTCTGTAATGTTGGCGACATTTTCTGAGTATTTCAGCCGTGTAAAACGTCTCTACAAGTGGTGTCGTAGGACACGCCGTTCGGACTCGGCGATAAACTGTAGGTCCCATACCATTGAGCTAATATGAATCGGAGTGCACTCATTGATATGAGAGAAGTCTCCCTTGTCCCGTATGGGATATTGTGGAACAATGTTACTTGGGGGTTCTACGAAGAATATTTTCGTTACATGAATCATCGAAAAAACAAACTTATAATACCCTTTCCGTATTGTGTAGGGTGTAAATAGAAAAATGACCAGTGTCCATTGTTGACAAGGTACTCCTTCTTACACCTCTTGTAAAAAATTTTGCGGAGTCGAGCCATTTTTGGACAATTGTAAAGCCGGATAACACAAGCTCTGGGCCACAGTGAAGAGTCTTACAGCAGACAGCACGTAGAGAAGAAATATCGCTGTAAGTTTAGGAAGTGCTGACATCATCGATGCCAAAAGTGTACGTTAAGTTCTGCTAGTAACGTTTTATTCCGAGTCCGGAATCTAAAAAGTTAGCCCTAAGTAGAGTCCGAAATCTAAAGTGAGAGGACATCAGTACTGTCATCAGAAGAGCTACACCATCGAAAGCCCTGAGACCTGCTGGTATTTTGAACCAGCTGCAAAAGACATCTTAGTAGCAATCCTGAGATTTGGAAAATGGCGATAATAATTCCGCTACAAAAAACTACGAAAAAACTCGACATAACCTTCGACAGCCTCCTTAACTTCTTAAAACATGCAATCGCTGTAAAATCGATTTTCTCTGTTTTTGTAGCCTCTGAACCAGGCTAATCCAGAACAACCCTCAATCAAACACACTCAATCCATTCATATATTGCATCGCTCCTATAGTGGCCTTTGGTAGATATTTGTCGGTTTCTCGAAAAATGAGTTACAGAATTCTACTACAGCCTGTGACAGCTGTACAGGATTCTGAATTCATTCATTCATTGACTTAATTATTTGTCGATCACTAACCCCACACTTAAACCCTAGTTTTTAACTCCCCAGCAAAATTTGAAGGAAGGGGTTCCATGCGATGACGTGATTTCATGGCATCTTTTGCATTGGTTCAAACGAAGTCGTGAAAAATCCGATCTTTTCATTAGCATTTGAACCAATGGAAAGGAAGTCGTGAAAGATCCGATCTTTTCATCAGCATTTGAACCCATTCCATCGATCCAATAGAGATGAATTTTGTGTTTTTATTTATACACATTTTTCTGAATATATATGAATAATTAGTTACAATAGGCTTGATGTTGTCGGAGACTCGAATTCACAACCAACGTTGTTAAATTTCTCGTCGTAATGTTAATGTCATTGCAAAGGGTTGGTGAAAATGACATGTCAAAGCATTGGTGTAAATGACATGCTTTGGATCCAAAGATGAATAGCATCTTTTGGGGTCCACGCTAATATAAAATTCATCGATGAAGATGCTAAAAAGATGACATGCCAGATCACTTGCACCCATGATTGAATGGCATCTTTGGCATCGAATATTTTGCTGGGTCTTTATACCCTACACAACTAAGTGGGGAGGGTATTATAGGTTGGTTTTGGCCAAAAAGTTTGTAACGCATCGAAATCATGTCATATTTTGCATTGGTTCAAAGGAAGTCGTGAAAGATCCGATCTTTTCATTAGGATTTGAACCACTGCAAAGGAAGTCGTGAAAGATCCGATCTTTTCATCAGCATTTGTACCCATTCCATCGATCCAATAGAGATGATGTTTGTGTTTTTATTTACACACCTGTTTATTTTCATTTTTGTATGTTCCAGTACTGCAAAAATCTACTAATTTTTACTATTTTTTCCGATAACAAAGGAAAAATTGTTATCGTAGTAAAAATAAGTAGATTCTTGCAGTTTCTGGAACAGACCAAAGTTGTTAGAACTGTCGTCGTGATGTTGTCTTACATTTCCTGCATATCAAACAACTAAAACTTCTAAACAATTGGTATTATATGAAGTCCCAACCATCGAGCTAAAAATAGAATCGGACTGCACACATTGCTATTTTAAAAGTTCCCTTGTCTGTTCTAAATCTGACATAGAATGAAATCAATTAAATCTCGCTTCTTGGAATTTGAAAAAAAAGTCCGAAACGAAAAGGAACAAGAATCTGAAAATAAAGAAGAAACTACTTTTGGAAAGAAACAATTAAAAATAAATTAATTAAGCATAAATGGTATTTTCCATAAAAAGTCTCTCCTCCCCGTTCGTTACATTTTGTTCTTAGAGATCCCTAAAGCAAGCCGGGTTGTAGATCCCTACATATTTCCGTCACTAAACAAAAGAGTATAAATTGCCAAAATGTTGTTATAAAATAACAAAATTATAAAATAAAAGTAATTTACGAAATAAAAATACTTAAAGGAGTGCATTTGGAGTCCATGTTGAAATCTGAACTGGTGATGGGAAGATAATTGAAAAAACCTTTTGTAAGATGAAAGAATATCAGTTGCGGAGAACGGAAGAAGTAATATTTTGCGTTGCAGTGGTGGTGATTACATTGCAAATTTGGATGTAAACTTTTGAAAAACTAAACTGATAAATTAATTGTAGCTATTTCATGAATTCCATTTTCCATTTTCCAAACAAGACATGAAAATTTCATGCCAAGGGGTTGGTGAAAATGACATGTCAAAGCATTGGTTAAAATGACATGTCAAAGCATGGGTGAAAATAACGTGTCAAAGCATTGGTGAAAATGACATGTCAAATCATTGGTGGAAATGACATGCCAAAGCATTGGTGGAAATGACATGTCAACGCATTGGTTAAAATGACATGCTTAGGATCCAGAAAAGAACGTCATCTTTTGGGGTCCACGCTCATATAAAATTCATCGATGAAGATGCTAAAAAGATGACATGCTAGATCACTTGCACCCATGATTGAATGTCATCTTTGGCATCGAACATTTTGCTGGGGTGTGTCCGTAACTCCGTCCGCCCAATTGTCCAACTAAACGTTGTCACGCTACAGGTCGCAATTTTGTTCGGATCGTCACCAAATTTTGGGCGTTAATGGGGGTCCGTAGGGAAAGAAGTCTATTGATTTTAGTTACGTTTGGATAAGATTTAGGTGTCGAAATGGGCAAAAAAAAACTTGTTTATTCCAAAGTCAATATTTTATTCGGCCTCTATAAGGGGTACACCAAAAGCAAAACCTGACAATGAAAGTAGAAAATATCACCTTCTAACTATTTAAAGTAAGTTGGCGTAGTTTGTCAAACAACGAATATATCACAATAGCCGCTAAAACCCAAATTTTCATTTTAGCGATTTTAAATATTATCACCAATATCACAGCTTTGATTTGGGACCTTCCAAAACCAAAGCCTGACTTTGAAAGTAGAAAATCCCATCTTTACAATGATGTACAACAAGTTGGCGTAGGTGGTCAAATAACGGAGATATCGCAATAGTCGGTAATACATCTCATTTTACTATTTTTTAAATCACGCTACAGGTCGCAATTTTGATCGGATCGTCACGAAATTTTGAGGGTTAATGGGCGTCCAATTAAGGAAGAAGCCTATTGATTTTGGTGATGCACAGAGGTGAGAATGGCAAAAAAGTATATCCCCGCTTCTAATAGGCGAATTCCAAAATAAAAGCCCGTCAATGGTTGAAGACGATATCACCTTTATTATGATGCAAAATAGGTTGGCGCACATCCCACTTTATCATTTTTTTATTTCAACAATGAAGACATTCTGAGATTTAAAATGTTCCCAATTACGTTACCAAAATTGGTGAAATGCTTGTGCTGTTGAAAAGACGCTGGGGTATCCCAATTTCCAATTTATGCAAGTTTATTTCCGGTTCGGTTGTGGTACTCTAAAGACTCGTGATACCTATCGAAATTCCAGACACTCATGCAACTATTCCCACACTCTCCGCCGAATCCATTGCGCTGTAATGGATTTCCTATTTGATTCGCATCCATCTAATTCCACTATCCATAGTCTGTTGTCTCATCGGGAAACACTTAAACTATGCATTTGCGAAAACGAAAAGCCTGGCTTCCCTCTGTGGCCACTTGTCTTTATGTTTATGGTATCGACAAACAACATCACCTTTCGGTGCGCCCTAATGTTAATATCATTCAATTCCACATAATAATACATTCTTTGATTTACAGATTGCACAAATATTTATTCTTGATTTCTTTCATATTTTCTTGAACAAATCAAATCATATTTTTATTCATTTTTGGGAGACGAGGACTTTATTCTCTTTCACCACAATTCCTCTTTGATTTATGATGGAAAAGAAATAGACAAACCATAGACATCAGATAACAATGTCTGTGTTTACAATGTGAAATGTACCTGTTTCGTTATTCTTCTACTTCTCTTTTGTCCTTTATTATGCATGGAGCATTGTAATGAAAAAAACTTCAAATCAAAAGAGAACAAACAAAAATGATATGAAATCACGGATTGAATAGGTCTAATGCTTGATTGATGATTGCGTAAAGGGATTGAACAACACCACCAGTCAAAACATTTGATGAATGTGTGATGAGAAGGAATACGATTTGAAGGTCAATCCATCACAAACGATTGTCTTGTCGATAAAACGGCAACATGAATAAATTTTGGGCATTTGACTGAGTGTTCATTAACTTGCTTTCCTGTGTGGTACAAGGACTAACAACCATTGCGGCGAGTACCCACAAACTCCCAAAGGAGAAAGAATACTGAACAAGATGAAAATCAAAGATAAACGAAAAACAAATGAACAACAGCCACAAATCATTGTATGAAGCAGTCGTGTTTGCATGGCCTTTTACATCTTGACCTCTATAGGCTGTGTATTTCCTTTTTTGGTTATTTGAGACGATTTTGCAGATACTTAACCAGTTACATATTGTGGTTCATATCAATCCATTAGCTATAACAAGTTAAAAAACAAATAATGTGAGGCTTAAACGATCTGCAAATTAGACAAAAAGGGTAGTTAATGAATCGAATAGATTTGTTTTATATTGTGGTTTCATGGATGTCATTTAACATACGAAGCAACACATAAGCGCACATACATAGATTTCAACACATAATGATTTTGTTTTTATGGAATTTAGTGGACTCGAATGAAATGTAATAAATCATTTGATTGGATGAATCAAAAGACGAAAATAAGGAAAATGTATGCCGAATAGCTTTAGACAAATGTACAGAAAAAATTGTAGATATTTGATAAAAAATTCAAGGATACGATCAAAAATGTATCGATTTTCCGGCGATAAAAAAATTTTCATATTGACAAAATTTAATAAAATTATTGATCACAAGGTGAAAATATAGTTTGATAAAATAAACTTGTCATATTGACTAAAAGATTTATCGATTTTTATTTTGTACTGATAAAATATTTTACATATTGAAAATATTTATCAAAATATTCCACATTATGCTTGATAAAAACAAAATATTTTATAGATTAAAATAATAGTTGAACACATTTTTTTTTAATCGATAAAAATGTTCATATTTACAATTATTTTGATGTTTTTTATAGTGTTTTATTTAACTTGCTTTGGTCCGTTTAGTTCAAATCTGCTATCTCATTTTTAAATACAAACCCCAAAGCCACAAACAAAGATACATACACACACATTTATAAATGCACACAGAAAAAAATGGCCTCTCTAACATATGTCCCAAACATATTTTGCAGCAAACATATATTTGTCCCAAACATAACAACGCCTTTCATGAAGCAGAAAAAATACTGTTTTTTCTGAGAGATTTATTTTTTAATTATTTTTTATTTATTTATTAATTCTTTTATTTTGTAATAATGTAACTTACCGTTTCTTCTAAAGATTTTCACTGTAGTTGTTATCGTCTTGTAAGCATACATGAGATATTACATGTTGCCTTTATATTAAAGAAATTACAAATTTGTAGTTGCGAAGTATTCGACTATACGAACTTTGTTTTTTCGGCACCAAGCGCACTGTAGTTGTTTGGGTTGTCGGTTTGTCAATTAACTAACAACAATTGCAAACATATATTTGTTAGGACACAAACAAATTATGTTTGGATCCAAACATAGATTTGTTTGCAGTCAGTCCCGAACAAATATACAATACAATTTTGAATTTTTTTGGTGTGTGCATTCGTCAAAATTCGACACATACAAGTGGAAGAGGTTTGAATTGTTTTCGCAGACACTTTCGTCGGAGTTGTATGTGGTTGCCAAGGAAAAACTTCTCATTGAACTTTTTTCTTTGCTTACCTTTATACTTCGAGCTGACGATTGATGTTTGGGTATAAAAAGTTTCTTGTTGAAGAAGTTATTGAAAAATAACTTCGGTGGAGAATATCCACAAACAAGAAACAAGGGAACTGATGAGATCCAGTGGCGTGGATCGAAACTATAGTATTCCCTGCCTTACCCCTTGGCGAACAATGCCAAATCTTTTCCACTAATAAAATAGTTGTTTTAAAATATTAAAACAACAACAACGGGATTAAGCCAGACTATTTTGAAAAAACGAAATTGCAAACGCTATCCCAATAAAAAAAAAAACGCCACAATGCTTCAAATTTCAGCAATTTCGGTAAAACAATGTGAGGCACCATTCTATGGGGGCTATTTCAAAACGTCGATCTATACCGACAAATTTCTGACGGAAAGTTTTTAGGCTCAAAGAAGACTAAATACCAAATTTCCTATATTTCGGTAAGAGAATGTGGCTAAAACTAAAAAAATACCGAAAATCAAGAAGTAAGCTTCTATGGGGATATAGGAAGACGTGGACCTATATTGATAATACTCATCTGGAATATTTTATAACTCTTGGACGACGAAATAACGAATTTCAGCCATTTCGGTTGGATATTGACGACACAATCTTCAGTATTACGAAAATCCGGAGGTACGGTTCTATGGGAGCTATACCGACGAATTTTAGACAGAAATGGGGCAATATGAAAGCGTGGACCTGTGCAGACATATTTCTGGCGAACAGTTTTATATCACATTGAAGACTAAATACCAAATTTCAGCCATTTTGGTGGAATATTGAAGACACAACCTTCAAAATACGAAAAATCGGGAGGTACTTTTCCATGGGGGCTATATGGAGGCGTGGACCTATACCGACAAATTTAAAGGCGAAGTTTGAGTACCCCCAACGAAGTCTAAATACCAAATTTCAGCCATTTCGGTGGAATATTGAGGCCACAACGTTCAAAATACCGAAAATCGGGATGTATCGTTCTATGGGGGCTATATAAAGGCATGGACCGATACCGACAAAGTTCTGGGGGAAAGTTTAATACCACCAACGTAGACTAAGTACCAAATTTCAGCCATTTTGGTAGGATAATGAAGCTAAAACCTTCAAAGTACCGAACATCGGGAGGTACCGTTATATGGGGGCTATATGAAGGTGTGGACCGATACCGACAAAATTCTGGGGGACAGTTTTGTACCCCTAAAGAAGACTACGTACCAAATTTCAGCCATTTTGGTAGGATAATGAAGCTAAAACTTTAAAAATACCGAAAATCGGGAGGTATCGTTCTATGGGGGCTATACGAAGGTGTGAACCGATACCGACAAAATTGTGGGGGAAAGTTGTATACCCCTAAAGAAGACTACGTACCAAATTTTAGCCATTTTGGTAGGATAATGAAGCTAAAACCTTAAAAATACCGAAAATCGGGAGGTACCGTTCTATGGGGGCTATATCAAAACGTGGACCGATATATCCCATTTTCAATACCAACCATCCTGCAAGTAATAAAAACTTCTGTACCAAATTTTGACTCTCTATCTTTAAAATTGCGAGCTGTATCTCGATTTCAACAGACAGACAGACGGACGGACGGACATGGTCAATAATATATATACTTAATAGGGTCTCCGACGAATATTTCGATGTGTTACAAACGGAATGACAAATTTTATTATACCCTCCATATGGTGGAGGGTATAAAAATGGAAAAGTGGGATGTATGCCAACCATCACCATGGGATGTATTAACGACTATTGCGATATCTCCGTTATTTGGCCACCTACGCCAACCTACTTTGCATCATTGTAAAGATGGGATTTTCTACTTTCATCGTCAGACTTTGTTTTTGGCAGGATTTTCTACTTTCATAGCCAGGTTTTGTTTTTGGAAATTATCCAACAAAAGCTGTGTTATTCGTCATTAGAATAAAAATCGAATAAATGAAAAGTTGGGTTCTATAAGCGACTATTACGATATCTTCGTTGTATGACCACTTACGACAACCTACCATACATCGTTGTAAAGGTGATATTTTCTGCTTTCATTAGCAGGCTTTGCCTTTAATATGCCTCTGGTAGATACGGAGATATTCGCTTTGAAATAAAACGTTGACTTTTTCCGCAAATAAGTTTTTTGCCCATTCCGACCCCTGAATATTATCCGACCATCACCAAAATCAATAGGCTTCTTCTTTCTTTTAGGGATATACGAAAGTTTTTACCTCTCTGGCTTTTATACCATATGACTTAATGCGAACTGAACCAAAATAATTAATATTTAATTTTATATTTGACTACTATCGACATCACCAACAACAATAGGCTTCTATCTCTGTGAGAAAATTTCGTGATGATCCGATCAAAATTCCGACCTGTAGTGTGATTTAATAAAAAGTGGAAAAAAGGGATGCATTACCGACTATTGCGATATCTCTATTATTTGACCACCTACGCCAAACTACTTTGCATAATTTTAAAGATGCGATTTTCTACTTTCTTAGTCAGGCTTTGCTTTTAGAAGGTCCACAACCAAAGGTGTGATATCCGTCATTATTAATAAAATCGCAAAAATTAAAAGTTGAGTTCTATTAGCGACTAATGCGATATCTTCGTTGTTTGACCACCTACGACAACTACGTTACATCGTTGTAAAGGTGATATTTTCTACTTTCATTGCCAGGTTTTGCTTTTATATACCGCTTATAGACTCTGAGATATTTGCTTTGGAAAAAATGTTGACTTTTTCTCCAAATAAATTTTTTGCTCATTCCGACCCGTAAATAATATCCGGCCATGACCAAAATCAATAGGCTTCTTCATCTGTGAGACCGCCATTAACCCTCAAATTTTCGTGACGATCCGATCAAAATTGCGATCTGTAGCGTGATTTCCAAAAAAAATAGAAAAATGGGATGTTTTACCGACTATTGCGATATCTCCGTTATTTGGTTACCTACGCCGACCTAGTTTGCATCATTGTAAAGATGGGATCTTCTACTTTCATAGTCAGGCTAAAGACTAAAGCTGTGATATTCGTCATTATAGTTAAAATCCCAAAAATGAAAATTTGGGTTTTATTTGCTACTATTGTGATATCTTCGTTGTTTGATCACATACGAGAACCTACTTTACATCATTAGAAAGGTGATATTTTCTACTTTCATTGTCAGTTTTTGCTTTTGGTATACCCATATAGAAGCTGGGATATATGCTTTGGAAAAAAAAAAACGTTTTTTATCCACATAAGTTTTTTGCCCATTCCGACCCCTAAATATTATCCGACCATCACCAAAATAGGCTTCTTCCCCTCCGTGACCCCCATCAACATCCAAACTTTGGTGACGATCCGATCAAAACCTGTAGCGTGATTACAAGGTTTTGATGGACAGCCGGACGGACGGACACACATAGCCAGATCGACTCAGCTCGTCGAGACATTTATTTTGGTATATATGTAAATACCCAGCAAAAATTCGGATCCATTAGTCATTAAGTAACCTATTACAAAGTAATGTAAACAAGCTTCTTTTCCCATTACAAGTAATCTGAAAAGTAATGGGATACTTCTTAAAAAATTACAAGGCAAACCTGCTTACTTTAGCTTTGTTCCTTTACTTTTTTAATGGTAAGGGTGGTAAAAGAGAAAAGTGTCAAAATTGCTCTCTCATGAACATTTTTACCAGAAAAGTAAAGGAACGGAAAAATGGTAGGTATGGCAGCAATGTCGAAAAGTTTTTAAACAGTTTTTAATTTAGTTTTATCAGCGTTCGACTTTTTCTTTTGTTTTCGTCAAACAAAAGTCGAAAAATCAGTTCTGCCATTTTTACCTGCAGAAATTTTGCTGGTAGCCTGTGGTAGAAGAGAAAGCCATTTTCGCTCTCTCTCCACTCTCACTCTCTTAAAAATTGCTTCCAGTTTTGCCACTTTTCGGGGTTAAGGAACGCTTTGCAGGTTAAAAATGGTAACAAATGGTAACCTTTGCTCCTCACTAAGAAATGGGGACGGTGGCACAGTGAGTGTGTGTCCGACTATAAATCCTAGGGTTGTGTGTTATACGCTCACTGTCGGCCCGCGAGTTTTTTTTTTAATTAAAAAATAGCAGTTCGTGGTGCACATGTGCACTGCACATTTAAGTTCTCAAGCAACCCTTAATGTTCGTGTGCGTGGCATAGTATGTAGTGTCTTTGGCTAGAAATCAGAGGATTCGTGTGTTCAACTCGCACAGCGAGCGAAATAAAATAAAGTAAAATAAAAGTAAGAAGTGTGATGAAATTAAAAAAAAATCTCTACATCAACTCTTCTAAAAATAGAATTTTTTTCAACTTACTTTTCAACTTCTAGTGGCAACAGAATAACTAGTTATTCTAGTGGTCATAAAATAACTACAAACTGAGTGCGACATGCCCTTATAAAAATAATGGGGAAGAAAAGGGGTTTGCGAGTAGTTAGGGCTGCCAAAAATCCCTTACAAAACCCATGATTTTGGAAGGACTTTTTTTGCTGGGTATACATAGGTATGGGTCTACGACCAATATTTCGATGCGTTACAAACCTTTTGGTCAAAACCAACTTATAATACCCTCCCCACATAGTGGTGTAGGGTATAATAAAAAGCGAAAAGTTACATTTTATGTTTTGGTTTTATCAATATTTGAAAGTTCTAAAAAAATATTTTATTTACGACAATCAAACATTTAAAAGAATATTCAAATTGTTAAGGATTACACTGTGACACAAAATGGAACTTAAAGTCTGGGGTGGAAAATTTCTTTTGTAGATGAAAGCCCTTGTTGAGTATAGTAAGAAGCCAAAATGAAATGTTCGCCATTGGCCAAGTTTCTGAGATATCGCGCGATGAAGTTTTTGATTTTTTCCCTATAATACTTGGGAAAATAGCTCCATATCTCTGTTTGGCGTTGTTGTAGCTTCGTTTTGAGGTGACATGTCTGCCGTCAAATCGATTGGCAAATCTTTTTGTAGAACATTTCATTCTTCTAACTCAATGGCTTTCAGGTCATTTTCGTCCTTTATTTCTTCAACCGTAGTGAAAATACCAAAAGATGAGATTTTTTGGCATCCAAATATTCTACAAAAATGTTGCTAAGAAGATTTTAGGTACGGTTCTCTTTGATAACTAATCGATTTTGTCCCGTTTTCATGGTCCTTTTTGACATTTAATCGGTTTTGGTTCAGAAATAAACTATGTTTCGTTTTTCTGTATATTCGTCATTGGTTATTTATTGGTATGTAGACATAACAATTGCTTATGTAGACATCTGGGGTGCTTCTGAAATATTTACCACAAATAGCTCTTGTAAAGATGAACACGTTAATAAAAAAATTTCTTGGAGGATAGATCCGGTTATCTCAATTTTTGAACCGGATATTCCGACATTAAAACCGACTTTTGAACCCGGAAGGACAGTTATGCCTTAGGTCGAACTTCTGAGTTATGGCGTGATCAAATTTCGTGAGGTTTTTTGTCATGTAGGTATGTATAGTTTGTCAAGAAAGAATTCAATTCGCTACAACTTAGAAGTTCGACCTAAGGCATCGTCAAAAAACAAAACATATTTTATTTCTGAACCAAAACCGATTAAATGTCAAAAAGCACAATGAAAACGGGACAAAATCGATTAGTTGCCAAAAAGAAAACCGTACCCAAAATCTTCTGAGCAACATTTTTGTAGAATATTTGGATGCTGAAAAATCTCATCTTGTGGTACTTTCACTACGGTTCAAGAAATAAAGGACGAAAAGGACATGAAAGGCATTGAGTTAGAAGAATAAAATGTTCTACAAAAAGATTTGCCAATCGATTTGACAGAAGACATTTTACATCAAAATAGCTAAAACAACGCCAAACAGAGATATTTAGCTATTTTCCCAATTATTATAGGGAAAAAATTAAAAACTTCATCGCCCGATATTTTAGAAAATTGACCTATGGCGAAAATTTCCTTTTGGGTTCTTAGTATACTCATCAAGGGCTTTCATCTCAAAAATAAATTTTCAACCCCCCAAAAATGCTGCTGCACAGTGTTATTAGTGGTTTCGAGGGATATGGTTATTTTTGGTTTATATTATTTCTGTAATAAATATTACCAAAACAATATATCAAATTTTTTTTGACGCTGAACACCAAATACACCGCTTTTAGGCGGTGTCTTCTATGGGCGATATGCCGAAGCGTGGATCTTAGCCGAACATTTTCGGCAAAAAATGTTTGTACCTAGACCGAAGAAAAAATGTCGAAAATATATACCGACAATTTTCTACAACCACTATCTAAATTCGAACCTTCAAATTGTCGCAGATTCAATAAACAACTATCTATCGTCTGCATGCGGTCCTCGGAGAATATTGACCATTTATCTCAGCTGAGGAGCGTCCGCTGTCAGGACAAAGCAGAGTATTTTTGGCTCAATACGCTCGGGATGGTGCTGCCGTCTAAATTTCTATAGGGCAAGGTTTCATGACACAAAAGATCTGCTCAGCATCAAATCTACTAACAAACTTCAATATGTAGCCACATTCATTAAGCAGAAAAATGAACATATAAACTACTGTTACAACAACAAACTGCAATTATAATTAAATTATAGTAATTTCATAAATTGCTTTGAATAAATAAAAACGTCATGAAAATCATATTTCAATACATCATTTTCCGAACAAGGCGTGAAAAACTCATGCCAAAGGTTGGTGAAAATTACATACAAAGATTAGCGAAAATGCTATTCTAGGGAATTAGTTAAGATGACATGCCAAAGAATTGGTATAGATGCCAAGTAAAAAGAATGAGTGAAGATGCTAAAAAAATGACATTCCATTTCACTTGCACCCATTCTTGAATAGAATCTTTGGCATCGAACATTTTGCTGGGTAATTGTCCAAGATAAATATTGAATAATAGGGTCGTTCCAAAATTTGTTTCAGGAAAAACATAAAGACATTTGAAAATCCTCTAAAGTAGAACAAATTAGAATCAAAATGTAAATACAACGCATTCAGAACTCTCGTAGGTAATTTTTATTGCACAGGCCAGTAACGCGGACCCGGTACAGCTAGTCTTATATAAAAGACAATGTGTGTATATTCCATATAGACTCAAAAACAGCTGAACCGGTTTTCTTTAAAATTTCAGAGAATGTACAGAGAACACCCGTGAGGAAAATAGGCTATATTTTTTTGAATTTCGGAGGCGGCAGGGTGCCTCCACCGTGCCCTACTAGGCTAAGTACCTCCGTTATGCCCGATTTTTAAAAAACGCTGAATATTTCAGGACCCGTGGTGAAAAAGGTCATATATTTTGTCGAATTTCGGAGGGTACCTTCTCTATGCCCGATTTTTGTAAAACGCTATTTTAGCACGCCCACATTGTTATACATCCAAAACTACTGCATCGATTTTCCTGAATATTTCAGAGAATTTCCAGGGAGAACCCTTGGCAAAAACAGGTTATTTAATTAATTCTTTTTCGAGTTGAGCTTATTAGACCTATTATATACATTGAAAAATTAGGAGTCTACCGAAGTCCCACACATTCAACCATTACGCTACGTTTCACGGGTGGTTAAGCAGATCTCCAGGAGTATTGAATGTTGTTTATGTGGCAGACGAAGGCAAAGCTTGAGAACTAGTATATATATCGCACTTCATTATATAATGGCATATGCGAAATTATGTCAGTTAATTGAAACTACAAACTTTGCCTATAGTCCTGCTTGGTAATCCCATTTTTCAATGTTCAAAAATACTATGGTAAGTTTTATTCATCAATTATTGTACCTCGAGGTACCTCCCCTATGCCCTATTTTTTAAAAACGCTATTTCAGCAAAACTGAAACGAACGATTGAATTAATTCTTCCGAACTTCGATACTGCAAAACAACCCCCTCCGAACCAACCTGATCCGAACTTCCACTCTGCGAACCACCGCATTCCGAACTTCTACCCTACAAGTCGATGTTACTCAATTTTACTCTTAGACTAAACTCTAAGAGTTCAATAAAATTACATCTTATATAAAAGACAAT
Organism: Musca autumnalis; assembly: GCF_047663935.1. NCBI lineage: Eukaryota > Metazoa > Arthropoda > Insecta > Diptera > Muscidae > Musca > Musca autumnalis. Next base: position 157,283,082 of record NW_027411866.1, on the reverse strand, counting down.
GTGTGCATATTTGTATATTAGTATGTTTGTTCTGGGTTAACCGATTTTCTTGAAAATTACAGAGAGTGTACAGAGAACACCTGTGGCGTTATACTTTTAGGTTATATTTTTTTTAATTTCGGAGGGGGTTGGGAACCTCACCCATGCTCTACTTTTTTAAAAACCCTTTTCCAAATCCAAAACTACTGAACCGATTTTCCTGAAAATTTCACAGAATGTACAGAGATGGCCCCTGGTGAAAATAGGCTATATATTTTGTTGAATTTTAAAATGGACAATATGTATAAAACTTACGAACGTGTCCGTTTCCCAACCCTGGGTACATATTTTAGCCATAAGACCCGACCACTCTCACTTTCTTAAATATGTTACAAATTAATGGAAATACCAGATGTTATGCATAACGAAGCTTTGGTCTTATTGGAAAGCAACTGTTTAGATTAGAACGCAACATATCCATAGCTATAGCTTCATCAGGTATATAAAAGTGAAAGAAGGACACAGTCGGCCATTGAGTTGCCAGTAGGGATTCATGAAGGGCACACATGCAATATTAAATAGAAGTTACCATCTGGAACGAATGTGCATCGTACGCACATAAAAATTCGCTAGAAGCTTTAGATCGATTCTTGAAGGATTTACGAAGCAATTCACGTTTAGATTTCAGACAAATATTTCCAGTTATACTATTCCAGCAAATTAAATAAATACATGCCACAAGTCACTAATTCTTTGGCAGTATGTTAAAATTGCATATCGACACCAACATTTCTGAAGATATTTTATTTATAATCACTTGCAGATCCCGACTAATTAGAGATGCAAGAAAAATATAATTGACTTAAAAAAAGGTAACATAAAACTGTTTTGGGGGCCAACAATGCGGACCGGATGGGCTAGTATTTTATAAGCACGTCCGTCTTGCACTCAAAAGGTGGCAAATAATAGTATTGGTGGGTTATATTTCCTGATTCCTTCAGACATGATAAACTTCCCTACAATTGGTGTGGTAAGACACGACGTTCGGACTAGGCGATAAAAAGTGGTCGCATATCACTAATAAATTAGTTAAATAAAATATTAAAACAACAACAATGGTATTTTCCCACATTATTTTGGAAAACAATATTGTAATAGCTAACTTAATAAAAACCACCATTGTTCTAATTATATATTTTCTATTTCATTTTGTTAAGATTCCGATGGTTTGTCGGTGGGTATACTTACTTAGCTGACCCATTACAGAATATTTGTTCCAAAAGCCGAACTAAGAAAAGATATCCAATTCTCTCTGTTTACTGCTTTGCTTTCTGGAATACCGCGCCTTTTCATCTCTTCATCCACTTGTTTGCTCTATCTAAGCTTAAGCCTGCCAATTCTACGTGCACCGCCATGTGACACGTATTTATACGCATTTTCAGCGGGTTCATCATCGTTCATTCCTATGATATGGCCTAGCCAACCCAATCGTTGCATTTCGATACGTTTATATATACTGATGTCGTTGTATAGCAGATACAGCTCGTGGTTCATACGACGTCGATATTCACCGTCAACGCAGATTGGTCCATAGATCTTTCGAAGAATTTTTCTCTCAAACACAACAAGCACTGTCTAGTCTGCTTGCGCAAGTACCCAGGCTTCGGAACCATACATCAGCACGGGTAGTATCAGTGTTCTGCGAAGCATTGTTTTTGTTTGACAAGATGTGGCTTTATTCCTAAACTGCTTACTCAGACCGAAGTAGCATCTGTTGGCCAACACTATTCTTCTTCGTATTTCACAACTGATGTTGTTGATTGGTTGTGTTTGCGGGGGTTCCGAGGTAGACGAAGTCCTTTACTACCTAAAAATTATAGGAACCAACGTCAGCAGTTGGCCCGATCTCTATGGACGCATTGCGCGTCGACACCATCAAATTGGTCTTCTCGCCGTTTACCACCAGACCCACTTTAGCAGATTCCCTTTCGACTTATGCAAAGGTGTCAGTCGGCAAAGGCAAGAAGCATATGGGCGTTCGTGTATATTGTTCCACTTCTTTTGACCTTCGCGTCTTGTATGACCTTCTCTAGCAGGATGTTGAAAAGATCACACGACAGGCCGTCTCCTTGTCTGAAACCTCTTTTGGTAATAAACTCTTCGGAGAGGTTCCTTCCTATCTTAACCGAGGACCGAGTATCAGTTAATGTCATTCAACAAAGTCGAATGAGCTTTGCAGGAATACCAAAATCAGACATGGCTTGAAATACCTTTGAACGTAGCGGGCTGTCGAAGGCTGCTTTATAATCGACAAAAAGGTGGTAGTTCTCAATCTGCATTTTTTTGGCCTTTTCCAGGATTTGTCGCAAGGTAAATATTTGGTCAATTGCGGATTTGCCCGGTCTAAAGCGGCACTGATAGCGTCCAATAATTTCATTGGCCATAGGCTTTAGTCTCTCACATAATATGCCAGATACTATCTTATATGCAATAGGGAACAGACTTATGCCCCTGTAATTGGAACACACAGTCTTACCTCCCTTCTTGTGGACTGGACATAGTATGCTAACGTTCCAATCGTCGGGTACTCGTTCTTCCTGCCAGATGGTGCCAGCTCGGCTGGTAGGTCATCGGCTCCTGCTGCCTTATTATTCTTTAGCCGGTTTATTGCTGTCTTTACCTCATCCTGGCTGGGAGGTGTACATTCAATACCATCTCCTGGGAATGTATCTGTGGTAACTTCGCCGTCTTCGCTACTATCGGTTACCAACAGTTTGGAAAAATGTTCTTTCCATATCCTGAGCACACTATCTGTATCAGTTACCAAATTTCCTTGCTTGTTGAGGATCTTCCTGTACCAAAGCCATCAGTTTGATGTTCCACTCTTTGGTAGAACTTTCATTCTGGCTCCTGTATATCACACTCCCGCCTTCCCATTTCTCTCTTTTTCCTACAGAAAAGACGTTTCTCCTCTCTCTTTTTTCGATACCTATCTCGTGAGCTCCGCGTTGCTATTGATTGTAGAGTAGCCGTATATGCCGCATTCTTCTTTTCGGTAGTAGCACGACACTCCTGGTCATACCATGGATTCCTTGGTGGAGGTCACTGGTATCCAAGTATGGATTTTGCGGCTGTTTGCATGGAGTGGGCAATATTTTGTTATTGTGCTGATATGATATCGGGCCGAGGAGTGCTTTCATTAAGCAATTTTGCTAATTGAGTGGAATATGTTGTGGCTATCTGTTGTGTTTGCAGCTTACCGATGTCCAACTTCCGTTTTGTGTCAATTCGTCTTTGTTTGCTACGTTCAATCGGGTACGTACCTTTCCTGCAAAAAAGTTGTGGTTCGAGTCTTTGTTTGCTCCTCGGAACGATCGTACATCCAACACGCTCGATGAATTTCTTCCATCTATCACAACATGATCAATTTGATTACTTGTTCTTTGATCTAGAGACAGCCTTATGAATATCGAGATGCTTAAATCTGGTACTACTAACTACCATGTTTCTTGCAGCTGCAAAGTCTATCAGCCTCATACCATTGTCAGATGTTTCACTGTGAAGACTGTAATTCCCGACTGTTGGGCCAAAGATATACTCTTTTCCAATTTTGGCATTAAAATCGCCTAGTATAATTCTAATGTCATGGGCAGGTCAACGGTCATAAGTTTCTTCTAAGCGCTCGTAAAATATATCTTTGGTATGTCCGTCCTTGTCTTCAGTGGGAGTATGAGTGCAAATAAACCTGATGTTGAAGAATTTTGCTTTTAATCGAATTGCAGCGAGTCTTTCACTCACTGGGGTGAAGCTATAGACCAGATGTTTTAATCTACGACCAACTACAAATCCGCAACCAAACTCATGCTTTGTGTCAGTGCGTCACATTTAGGTGTTGTTGTGACGCCTTTCCCAATCCATCTTATTTCCTGTATGGCAGTAAAGTCGGCCTTGTACTTTTCAAGTACATCTTCCTTCTCTATAAAGAGGGCGAACATTCCAGGTACCGAATCTGTACTACAGATTCGCAGATCATAGTCCTTAAAACGTTTACGGGGTTCGTCAACTTTAGAGGGGTTTGTTTTTCTTTTCTTTTGTTTTTTCAAAGAAGGCTGCTTTTTCTAGGGGAGGGTTACTAACCCGACGACCAAACCCAAGTTTTTAACGTTCTTGTGGGTGAACGCGCGGCACATGTTAACTCACTACCTTTAACAGGTGTTAAAGGCAGCTCCCCAGGTGACACCACGGGGAGGTCAGTGTCCACTTGAGATGGAAGAGAAACCAAGACTTTGCCATGTTAAAGCCTGTCAGGACCGTTCCTTGGCATCTTCCATCCCCTACGTCGGTGGGTATAAATATATAAAAATACTAAAGTAGAAAACAATCAGTTATGCAAGGCATTTTTTGGTCTATGGTAGTTTTAGTCCTCTAATGATTGATTTGACTTTAACTACAGTATAGTCTAATATATATCAATAGAAATCCTTTGTCGTATTCACCCTATTATCTATAGGAATGAAATTGTTTCTAGGATTTATAAATAAAAATGATTAACAACGATACCTTGGGCAAATGTGCTGTATATGGGGATTTCTGAGTGAAATCGGACACTTTTTCAAGATGAGGTTTTTGATTTCCTTTATTTTTTGCTGTGTCGATGCTGCTGATTAACAAAACATTTTAGTGTATTTTCAAATTTTTTTTGACTAACGGTTCCAGAGATATCGCGCCTTGAAAAAGTCAAATTCTGTAAAAACTAAATGCAAAGAAATACTCATAACCTCTTTAATATTGGTCCAAATGGGACCATCTTTTTTTTTGATTTGTTTGTTTTTTTATCAGCACTGTGGGCTTCAATGCAATTTTCGGGATTTAATATTTAAAATCAATTTTTAAAAATGATTGCACCCTTCGATTTTTTCAAAAAAAAATTATGTTAAACTACGTTCAATTACAAAAATTTTAAGCCCTATGTGGTAATGGGATTCGGACGATTACTATTTTTTCTGAATTTTTTAAAATTTGTCAACACAATTTTTCCTTTATACCTTTGTCCAAAATTTATTATTTTATTAAATAAATTAAAAATTTCATTTATAAATATTTGTTTTGATTTTATATTTATATATTTATCTCAAACATCTTAAAAACTGCGTCATTTTTCGATTTTGAAAATTCATCAGCGAAAATTCCATTAAAGTCCACTGTGTATTTTTTTATATTTTTTATGATAAATATATAATATATAATGATAAATATGTACTCTTAGCTTCAAAAATACAGGAAATACAAATTTTGGACAAAGGTATTAAGGAAAAATTGTATTGACAGATTTTAAAAAATTCGGAAAAAATAGTAATCGTCCGAATCCCATTACCACATAGGGCTTAAAATTTTTGTAATTGAACGTAGTTTAACATAAAATTTTTTTGAAAAAATCGAAGGGTGCAATCATGTTTAAAAATTGATTTTAAATATTAAATCCCGAAAATTGCATTGAAGCCCACTGTGCACTTTTCTTTTAAATATTTCGTTCGATAGCTGATAAAAAAACAAACAAATCAAAAAAAAGATGGTCGCATTTGGACCAATATTAAAGAAGTTATGAGTATTTATTTGAACATAGCTCTTTAAAAATGCGATAATTTCAATAGGCGATATCTCTGTACCGTTGGTCAAAAAATAATTTTAAAATATACTAAAATGTTCTGTTGGCTAGGAGCATAAATTGAACCAAAAACAATTGAAATCAAAAATTACTTTTCTCCGAACTGTCCGATTTCACTTGGAATTCCCCATATGTTTCCCAGACAACTTTCCTTACGAAATTCATTTCGTTTTCTTCAAAGGGATTCAGACAAGTTACATAGTTTTCCTCATTGAATGAGTGTGAAGGTAAAGGTTCGGTGAAACATTTGCAAATCAGATACTCGTGCCAACAGTTGCAAAGATATCTACTTTTCTGTTGAATGAACAAGGCTGCTACAACATGTGTTTGATGGTCATCTAATGATAACATTCTTTTCATTGGTCAATGTTATCTCATGAACATGTTGAACAACGAAGGATGGCAGCCACATGTGTGGGTATGAAAATAACCCCAAGAAAATGCATGGAAATTGATAATGTGTTTATCGGAATTTAAAATTTAATACTTTTTAGACTTCCACAATCACATAAAAGATAATAAGAACTTTATATAATAATACCTAAGTGGGAAGTTATTGAAAGGCATCAGTGAGTACAACTTTCTTCTAAATATATACCAAACCAGCAATGTGGGTTTCAAATGGTGAATTTCTATCTCATATCTCTCTAGCTATAATTTAATCTCAAAAAAACCGTGTAGCATAAGACTCCTCCATACTTCTCATACCACACTATGATCAATGCAGCAAGGTAATGTTAAATAAAGTAAATTCTAAACAGCATTATATTTTAATTTAACACCCAACAACAATCCAAGAATTTTCTGGATGAGATAACAACAAGAACAACAACAACTAATTTTAATAACTTTCATTTTTCCATTCAAGTTTTCCCAAGAGTTTTGCTGTTGCGTCTTGAAACTCTTTTAAGAGTGTTGATTAGAGTTTGTTTAGGACTCAGTCTTCATAGCGGGCTTAGGTCAAATGGTATTAGCATATTATCAACAAAAACAACAGCAAGAAGAAGAAAAGTTATTTAAAAAGAAGTAAACTGCAAAATGAAACAGAAACAAAAGACAACACAGATGGAGGAAATTGCTAAGAAGGACATTTAACACCGGATACGAAGCAAAATAAAAAGCTAAAGATTCCTCTCTGAGATAAGAATAAATTGTATTCACATTTCGTTGTAGGTATCTGCCTTAGGGTGTTCTCTTATGTCACGGGGTTTATTTGGTACTTTTCTGTGCATAAATTTAAGTTTTTTTCTCTGCTTACTACACTCCACCTCTGAATACATGATTGCATGTCCCGTAAAATCTTTTATTTTATTGCATATTTACGACAATTGTGGTCAAATGTCAAATGGTTAACAAGTGACATTTAGATTAGTGAACAGTGGTATGAAACCGGCCGAAGAATTTATTTGTATCACCATGGTGTTGTTGCGGTGCTCTATGTGGTATATAATCGCTTGAAACTTTTTATATATTTATTTTTCTTAGAAGTTTATTAACCCCGTTCCTCGAAAAGCCCTTAAACTTCAACTTATGAAACATTTTAGGTCCTGAGGGAGTGGAGCGATATAGTACTTCTTCGAACTTGACCTATGTTTGGATGAAATATTATGATGTGCAAGGTTGGAACCTAACGGCTACTCAATCCAGAGTTATTGTGCTGATATTTTTTTACAGTTTTACGACCATTACTTCAAAAGGTATGGACTTACGATGGGCTCTAGAAAACCTTCTGGCCTAGGCAAAACTGCATTTTCTTGGAAAGCTTGGCAGTTTTTAGCCTAAGCGTACTCACGACAGTTTGACATGCGAAAATGTGTTGGATTGTTTTCAGTGGCTTGATTGAGACACGTCCAAAACATGGTTTTTGAACGCTTTTACGGCATCATCGTTGACCAAGCCTTTTTGCTTGATGTTCTGTAATCAAATGAAATTATTGGATCCATAGTCAGGGCTGTGAGGCGCAAGACCAACAAATTCTACGTTTTGTCAGGTCAAACTGGCGCTGGTTTGAATCGTGAGATTCTTGTTCGTTTTTCGAATTCCTGAGAAGAATTCCGGAAAACAAATTGTAGAGTAACACTCAGAATTAACCGTCTTACATTTTCAAGCCGTATAGTCGCCACATGGTCAGTTTTGCCGAAGAAACTGGCTTCCATTTGCTTCGAAAGTCTTCTTCCATGAACAACTTTCGTTAGATTTGGCTCGCTTTCGAAGACCCAAACGATTGATTCCTGTTTTGTTTCGGGCTCCTAAGCAAGATCCAAGATTCGTTGTCAGTGACAATCTTATAAATGTCGTTTGAAGCACCGCGATTGTCTATACCCTCAGCATTTATACTAACGAGGGTATATACACTTTGATACGGGCTAAATCTGCATCATCGAAATAATGATTTTAGACCCCAAGTATGTTTGGACGAAATCCATTTCAGACAATTTGGAGTTGATATAGCCATGTCCGTCCGCTTGTCTGTCTGTCCGGCTGGAGCACACGATAACTCTCGAACGGATCAAACGATTCGATCCATAATTTGTCTTTCGTAATATTTTATCCACACTTAATTTAAGTTCGAAGATGGGTTATATCGGTCCACTCCTTCCGGTATCCCCTCCCCCTCACAAAAGTTGGAAAATGTTCGGAAAATTTCTGGGAACGATAACTCTTGAAGGAAGCAACCGATTTGGTCCATACAATGCACATCGTGAAATTTTCACCGGACTTAGATGAGGTTCCAATATGGACTTAATCGGCCCACTCCTTCGGGTACCCCCCACACAAAATGTCGGAAAAGTTCAGTTTAGGGTCTACTCTAGAATCGCCTTGGTTTTTGTTGCAAAAGCTACTATTCACTGCTCCCCATACGATGCTGCAAGTTTCATCAGGGGCAAGTCCATACTTCCGGAGAAAATTTGTGCGCACGATAACTCTTGAAAGAAGTGTCCGATTTGGTCCATACTTTACACTTACTAATATATCTACCAGATATAGATCATGTTCCAACATAGACTATATTTGTGCGCCCCTTCGGGTACATCCCACACAAAATTTGGATATGTCCACTTTAAGACCTGCTCTCGAATCACTTTGATTGTTGTAGAAGCAACTTGCATTCGCTGCCTCAGTTACGACTGTAAAAGTTTTTTAGGGGCAAGTCCATACTTCTTGACAAAACAGTCTGAAAGTTGTAACGTATAAACACACCCATATCGGTCCTCTCCTTAGGGTACCTCCCCCACAACACTTCAACATTTGTGTAGTTTAGGGTCTGTTCGAAGATTCTCTGTTCCTACCGCTGCTGTTCGTTGAGTTCCTGTTAACAGCGATATTATGTTTTCCGTGGACAAGTCCTTGCTTCCTAGCATACTGGTCCAAAATTTATAGAATGACCCACTGAAATGACTAGCGGGCGAGATATGTTTCGAAAAGATATGACTCCCAAAATAAGATAGAAAGTTTAAATTCACATAGGCTGAGGGTATATCAGCAAAAATGTCTAAAATCGTCTTTTCCATTTCAAAAAAATCAAAAAAAAATTTTGATACTACATCTATGATTTTTGGTACATACATTAAGAAAAAAATCGTCATTCCAAATCTGTCTTCGTTACCAACTTTGATCGTTGCGCGCAAAAGATATGGCCGTTTTAATTGTGCTAATTAGAAAAAATTCTAAAAAAATCGCGGCTTAATATAGTAAGCTGTTATATCCTATTATCGTTAACAGAATTCGCACCATTTGCGATGATGCAAAAAAAAATTCGAAAAGTTTCAATGGATTCGCGAAAAATTAAATTTGTTAAATAATTTCACGTATTTACAAACATATTTTTGAAACAATAGCGCTTATACTTACAAAAAATATATATATAAAAATTATAGCAGCATCCAGACATTGTGAGGAATAAAATGAAACCTATGTCGTGAAGTTTGGAGCTATAGTATTCATGTTATTTGCAAAAATACAAAGAAAATATGACGAAAAAAATAAAAATAATGTTATTCTAATTTTATTTTTTTATGGTTTTATAGGAAAGGTTGAAGAAAAAATGTTTGAGTTCTTCGTAATTTTCGTCTAAATTTCACGCAATAATGACGATATTCCGTTGCAACAAATTTTTCGCTTATAGTTTTCCTATTGGCGAATATTTTTAGAACATTATATTAAATCACAAGGAATTCCAAATGTGACATAACATTAAAATAATATTATATTGAATATTACATCATTTAAAACGCATATAAACCGCGTAATATTGGAAATCACAAGATGCGCATCCGATTTTCCAAAACAGCGAAACAATCCCTTTTATTTGATATACACTTTGTGAAATTCCATTTGGCGACCACGATGTAGCATCAGTTGCATGTTAGGGTGCAAAAAAACAGTAAAATGCCCATAATTTCCACGAAGTACATTTGCATTTTATGCGCATCCGATTTCAATGATCACCATTAGAAACTACATCATCATATGTCATTTCAATGCGATCCATCAAGAACCGTGGATGTAGCATCGCACTCAGTTTTTAGAAAAAATCTATTATATCTCCGGATTCGCGAACGTTTTTCAATATCTGTTTTCACACATTTTAAATATGCGTTTTGCTCTCTTTATCTAAGTAGGAATAACACATCTTAAACGCGTCTAAATACGCGATATTTTCATAAACATTTTTTGCAGATTTTCAAAAATTGAGTGGTATCATATCCGCCGATCTAGTGGATGGATTTAAATGCACAAAGGCTTGTTAGATTCAGAACGTAAAAAAACTAAATTCACGCGGGTTTCCACTAAAATCGAATGGCATTTGTAAATTTTTAATCCAAAAAACTGTTTTTTTAGAAAAAATTACGCACAAAAAATTCGACTTTAAGCTGAGATTGTTGTGAACCTTTGAAGGCTACACGCCCGAGTTATACATCAAAAAATGCGTAATCGCGAGTACTACAATCTCATAATCAGTTTTTAAACGAGTGCAGTTGCGCGTCCCGATTAGAGCAAAAATTCAAAAAACCCAATTTTTCAGTCTTCAAAATGTCAGCATCCGTTTGAGATTGATGCAGTGGTTATATTAAAAAATCATACATTAGAAACTTCATCTCTGAAGTATATTCTTTAACTTCTTCTTTGAACATTATACTCTACATTGTATTGTAAAGCCGCTAGTTGAAAATTGACTTAAAAAAACTCGTTTCCTTCAACGATTTTTTCCTATTTTTTTATATTAAAACGACCACAGCTTCCGTTCAAATTATTATTTTAAGAAACCCATCGGTGAATCGGGCTAGAACAGTTTATTTTACCGAAATGCGTTTAAAAGTTATTGTATATTACAACAATTCGCGAGTTACAATACCCCATACCTCAGTTTCAACAGAAGTAAATTTTCTACAAAAAGGGCGATATCTGTTTTATTTGTTTTGTTCATAATTTCTTTGCACAAATTCACAAGAGCTTTTTTTGAGCGATTGGCCAATTTTGCTGGATCTAGCGAGAAAAATCCATTTTTGCGGAGAGGAGTTCATGCAATATCAAATGTTAGTTAGTGGAAGAAATGCCCAATGGTACCTCTATCTCCCGGTATATAACATGGCGAGCTTGCATTATCCGTTCACGCACAAAATTTCAGCTTTCAATCCCACAGTGACCGATTCTATGCACCGGATTGAATCGTAAAAATCTTCGACCAGGGGCCCTTACCGCAACACAATGGCATCTAGAAAGAGAGGTCCAACGTTATGAGAGAGAACTCCTAGATCAACATGTCTATCAAGCAGGTTAAATAGCATTCACACGGACTCAGTGGCGGATGCCATAAACAACTACCGTGTGAATGCGGTCCTCGGAGAGCATTCTCATCTATCGCAGCTGAGGACGTCAGCTGCCACGATAAACGAGAGTAGTTTTGGCTCAACTACGCCCGGTATGGTACACCCGTCGGAATTCGTATAGGACAACGTGCAACTGTCCTCCCAAACTTACGCAATTAACTCCAGTAGATCTATGTCTACATTCTATGGAAACAGCCACATTTTTAAAACTGGAGATAGACCCAGGAAAACGAACATACAAACATATAAATACTGTTATAACAACACCAAGCTGTAACCTCAAAAATTATATGTTTGTTTTTGAGTATTTTTTGGTCATGGGTTCGACAATATATCCGAAAGGCCTGCTCCGAGCTGTGTTGGTTCTTGGTGGAATAACGAAAATCCCATGTATATTTCATTTGTCAAATCCAGATCCATCACATATCATGCGATGATTGCAACGTTTTGCAAAGGATCCCACAAGAATCGGAGGAGGAGTACTTACCTTACATATATACCAGTCTTATACGTATAGACCTATTTCGCTTGAGGTTGACTCTAGACTCTACACGAAGTGTATGCGGGCAGTAGTGAAACTTGGAATCGCCTAGATAGATTTGCTTATAGTATACATACCGCATAAATAATTGTGCCTCGCGTATATCAACGCTAATCATGAGCTTTTGGAATTTCCGCCCATGCAATGACCTGAAGGAAACTGTTGGGTAAAAAAAGGGTAAATCGTTCGGTAGATATTTTGAATAGTGAAGGTAGGCGCCATTACGACGATAAGAGGAGATTGCCACAGCTCACCAGACATCACCATTGTAGAACCGGGTCTGATAAACTACATATACTGGCAACCCGTTATTTCGTTCGGAATAGACCACCTTACTATTCATCTATTTCTGAACCATGAGAAGGCTGATTGGTAAAGGGTTCAGAGAATTTACCAATCACCGCTTCAGATACCTCCCATTCCCTCAGATCCTCGGGTTGATGTGGGAATTTTTCGGGGCATTATTACAATTGCCCAAAATTAGACGAAACTTCCCCGCAGAGGCGACGGGACTATCAAATGAGCGCTTTGTCGTACGAATTCTGAAGTCCAAAGAGCCAGGGAACTTACTCTTGAAGTCAACATGCTAGTAGACGGGTATAAGCGGAAGAAGATGCTAGTCCACCTGAAGCAATGCAACATTGACACTGGTTTGAGTAAATTGTCGGCAAGGGTTTAATCACTGTCGAATCGGGAAAAGAAGGATGATAGAACGGAATAGAATTCATGGAGCATCCGGAAAGTGATAGAGCGAAGAGCAGCGTGATATGCCGTATAATAAACCTTTTAGCAGAGGAGGTTCACCCACAATTTACGATGAGCGTTGTTACAGGTGACATCCGAAAGGCATACTCATCCAAAGCATTCGGCCAACACGGAATGTCAATGGTAATGCTTAAGCAAATCCATGAAACTGGAATTAAGTATTTAGCAAGTGCCCAACTCATACTCGCAGAAGGGAAGCCTGGAAAGTTGCCAGTGTGTTTCCGCTACAGAAACCAGGCAAGGATGTCAGCTAGGAGAATCGTACAGGCCAATTTCCCTCTTGTCGCCATTTCTAGAGGCACTACTACTACTTCCCGCGATGAGAATTTATTTTTCTAATTGCCCAACAACAGCATGGATTCCGAAAAGTACGTAGTACCACAACAGCATTACACGCCATATTCAAAAATATCAATCGAGGTCTAAACCAGAAATGTGTAATGGAACAATCATGGTGTCTCTAGACTTGTCGAAGGCCTTTGATACAATCAACCAATAAGGTGTTCGAAGGCATCTGCAATAATTATTAATTGAAACGTTGGACAAACAACAGTATCAGTGGACGCAGTTTCTGGAACTCATAAATAATAAGTCTAAGACTCGTTGAAGGCAAAAGAAAATTCCCCAATGTGGGTAATATTTTCGGTACCTTTCCGAATTTCGACGTCGGGTCCTATCGACGATGATATATATGTATATGTGATAGGTTATATATCGATATAGCTGACATAGTACAATTCTCCCATCTGAGGAATATGAAAATATCCGCTGAGAATTCTACTGGCACATGGTTCACCACCTGGGCGGATGAAATGAGGCTCACCCAGAACATATTGGTCGGAATGAGGAAACGTTCGACAGTACGTTTAAGTCGTTCACGCAAGCCGCAGTGGAAGAATACTCAAACCTGTCAGAATGCCGCCAATATGAGGACTGCAACAGGTTGTCTGTGTGGAGGAGGAGAAAGTGAACCATTTTCATGATGAAACGAAGATTTTACCAGTACATCAGCAAAACAAGGTATTGTCGATGCAGTAACGGCTTGAATATTATCGTCGTGATCATGCCTGCCACAATCTAGAAGGCAGTCACGTCAGGAGAGATTTTCATGAACTAGAGATAGATCAAGATATACTCAACTCCTATCGAAATGGGATTAGAAACAATTTTGTTCCTGTGAAAATTCTGTGCAAGATTGACCCTCATAATATTTTCGTAGGTTTTACCTTTTTTTAGATATAGAAGTTCAAATTAGGGCAATGTACTGACTGTATCGCCTCCTTATAGAACAATGACATACACGGTGCGCCTTAAACAACTTTACACTCGCGAAAAAAGATTATCGATTATTAACCCGACTCTTACGAGAAATTAATTTAAAATTAATATAAAAACAACTAAGAACGGCATTAAGTTCGGCCGGGCCGAACTTCTTATACCCTCCACCACGATTTATACTAAAGTAAAATGGAACAATTAGTTTTCTTTCGTTTATGAAGAAGACTAATTACCAAATTTCAGCAAATTTCGTCGATCTATACCGACAAATTCATGCGGGAAGTTTTTAGACTCAAAGAAGACTAATTACAAATTTCCGATATTTCCGTAAGATAAGGTGGCTAAAACCTAAAAAATAACAAAATTAAAAGGTATGCTTCTATGGGGGACAAAGGAAGACGTGGACATATACTAATAATTTTTTTCAGGAATACTTTATAATCCCTGGAAGACTAAATAACAAAATCCAGTCATTTCGGTGGGATATTGACGTCACAACCTTTAGAATTACGAAAATCGGGAGCTACCGTTCTATGGGGGCTATATAAAGCCGTGGAGCTATACTGACAAATGTCATATTGAAAGTTTTATATCCCAAATGAAGATTAAGTAAATAAATTTAGCCAATTTGGTGGAATATTGAGGCAACAACTTTCAAAATACTGAAAATCGGGAGGTACCGTTCAATGGGGGCTATATGAAGGCGTGGACCTATATCGACAAAATTAGAGGGGAACGTTGAATACCCCCAACGAACACCAAGTACTAAATTTTAGCTACTTCGATGGATTATTGTGACCACAACAATCAAAACACCGAAATTCGGAAGGTACCGTTCTATGGGGGCTATACAAAGTCGTGGACCTATACCCACACATTTCATATGGGAAGTTTCATACCTCAAATGATGACTAAACACCAAATTACAGCCATTTCGGCGTAATATTGAGGCCAAAACCTTCAAAATACTAGAGTTGGGCAATCTCGTTCAAATGAACGATCCGGATCACTGTCCTCGTTCAAAGACGAATGAGTAACATCATAAAAACCAACTTGTGAAATTAAGTATACGCAGTTTTGTCAAAGAAATTACCGGTGTCCATTGAACGAGATAGTGATCCGGATCGTTCAATTGAACGAGATTGCGCAACTCTACAAATTACCGAAAATCGGGAGATACCGTTCTATGGGGGCTATATGAAGGCTTGCGCCTATACCGACAAAAATCTGGGGGGAAGTTTGATTCTGCCAGCGAAGACTAAATACCAAAGTTTAGCCATTTCGTAGGAATATTGAGGCCACATCCTTCAAAATACCGAAAATCAGGAGGTACCATTCGAAAGTTTTATACCCCCAACGAAGACTAAGTACCAAATTTCAGTCATTTTGACGTGATAATGAAGCAAAAATAACGAAAACTGGTGGTGCCGTTATATGGGGGCTATATCAAAACGTGGTCCGATATAGCCCATTTGAAATACCTAGGACTAATAGAAACTTCTATACCATATAACACAGCTCTATCTTAAAAATTGCGAGCTGTATCTTATTTCAACAGACGGACGGACGGACAGACGGACATGACAGAATTTTACCCTGATCAAGAATATATATATATATATATATATATATATATATATATATATATATATATATATATATATATATACTTTATATACTTTATAGGGTCTCCAATGAATATTTCGATGTGTTACAAACGGAATGATAAATTTAATTATACCCTCCATATTATGGTGGAGGGTATAACGATCTTCGCGCTAACAGGCAACATATCAAATAAACCCACGTAATTAAAAATCAGGGTTTCGGAGTCTACGAGTCGGAAAAAATAACTTTGACTCCGGGCAATTTTTTCTACATTATAGAAACAAAACATTAAATTCGGGTCACAGAAATGTTGTCAAACATCATTATTTATTATATTTTAAAAGATGAAAATAAAGTTCATGAAAAATGGCTTTTATTGGGATTTTCAACTGGGTTCACGCCTCAAGGCTCTGGAAGCACTCTAAAATGTTGGCTTACATCCATCATGAATTGTCAAGAATTGCTAATAATTTTCACCGTATGTAGTTCTTATGAACTGTGTATCCCCTTCATTTTCACATATTTTGAAAGCTTAATGATTATTTTACGGGGAAGAGTTCCTCCGAGATTATACTTGACAAAACCGACAAAAACTTTCTAACATGTATTTTGTTGCTACTTTTCAATATAATACTCAGTAGAACCAATATAGATATGAATTTTGCTTCATATTTATGTTCTGTAGTTGAGTATTATAATGGAACGAATGTCCTTAAGGAATATATTAGGAAAAACCAACAGATTAACCTATGAGAATATATACTTAACAAAACAACTATCGGACAATCCCGAATGACACTTACCAGAACAAGATCATCAGAAAATTTTTCATATTTCTAAAACGTGGACAGCATGAGCTATACATCAACAGTGACATTCAACTTTTTAAATTACAAAAGCTTATCCCGTTTTGTCATGCTACAAGAAGGGATGAAGGTGTTGAATATACAAGGGTGCTTGAGTGCCAACCCTCTGAAAAGGGTAGGGTTAATATTTGTATGCGTAAATGGAAGAAATAATTGGAGTGCTTAAGAAAAAAAATTTTAAAGACTTCCTCTATGACTATAAAGCCAAAGGCCAATGATTTTCCCTACTAAGACTAATATTTAAATTCCAGAAAAATATCCATATCCTTCATTTGTTAAATTGTGTTCTAATAAATCGAGCATACCATATATTTTCTCAAACACATGTCCATTTGTAGACCCTTTTTAATTTCACAAAAATTTTCCGCCATCACTTTTGGACTACGTGAAATACTGTAGTATGAGGAAATTCTGTAGTAAACAATAACAAAAAATTGTCTTTGTATTATTTGGTATTTTGTGAATAGCTATTCAAGCATAAATATATATGTTTATGTGATAGTATGTATGTTTGCCCACTTTATGCTAAGACATCTTTCCAATCTTACCGAACACGGCACCATTTGTTCCATACACTTTCTTCCAAAGAAATAGAAAACTTTGTTAGCGGCAAAACAACATTTGTTCTGGGTCAAAATAACAGCCATGGCAAATGCAAACAAATGAAATTACCACAAAAGGAAAATCAGTGGAACATAAAATTATGTGAAATACGTAGCATTGGTGACTTTTGGTGTCACCAACGAGAGAAAGAAACCGAAAAACAAAATTCATTTGATTTCAAATTGTTTGCCTTCCTCTTCAATTGTTTGTTTTAAGCCTATGAATGACCAATGACACAAACACCACCCACGGACACATCCAGCAACAGCTGATGTTTTCGGCACCCAGAGAGAAAAATGTCACAGATGAAAATCAATTCTTTGTGTTTTTCTGAAAACAATAAAATTCAAATTAAAACCGTAATTATACGCTTCATAGTTCGAGATAATAGAGCAGCGTATTTTTGTTGGTGTGCATTGTTTGGCATTGGCTTTGTGACATTTGAGAGGACAAATCATTAAAGGGTTTTCTTATAACTCAGTTCTCACTTTTTATTAAATATAAATTTAGTTTTTCAAGCTATTTTATTATTTCTCGAAAGAAGTAAGAAAACGCTTCGTTTCGACAGAATGCCAGTTGTATTTAATTGTTTACCATTTTTGAAGAATAGTACAAAAGTGCTGCAGTTGAAGTATGTATACGTGCGTTTGGTTGACGAGGATATTGTTTACACTCACAAAAATATGTACGAGTATAATTGTGTGATGTGCAAAGTGAAAAAAACTCAAGTCCACGATAATATTCCGTTTGTAACACATCGTCATTCCGTCATTCCGTTTGTAACACATCGACATATTCGTCGGAGGCTCTATAAAGTGTATATCACAATAAAATTCTAAGTCGGTATAACCATGAGCGAATGTCCGTCTGTTGAAATCAGGATAAAACACGCAATATTCGTGCTCTGTATGGCACATTCCGCATCTTCACCCTTCTTCTTGCAATAGCTGTTCTGGACTTGTCCATGTGGGGGACTATGACAGGGACTATGTGTCTGCATGCTGGCTGAACACTGC
Organism: Musca autumnalis; assembly: GCF_047663935.1. NCBI lineage: Eukaryota > Metazoa > Arthropoda > Insecta > Diptera > Muscidae > Musca > Musca autumnalis. Next base: position 157,264,930 of record NW_027411866.1, on the reverse strand, counting down.
CCCCAGTGAGTCGTCGTCAGATTACCCGACTCGGCCACAGTCCACAAAACAGCAGCCGCACATGCAGCATTTGACACCAGCCGTTGTTGCTCCAATCCCGCTCGCCATAACCTTCTGGTCGAATACCCGAAGTGAGATCAAACTTCCCAGCAGAGGTGACACTGGAGATTAACAGGTTGGTTAGTGAGCATAAACGGAACATGTGGCTAAAGGGCAAAGGTTAAGCCACTATCGAAATCTGCAAATAAGAACGATAGAACCATAGTCACGTTTGGCGACGTTACGTTGACCACCCCGAGAGTGACAGGGCAAAGAAAAGAGTACTACGTCGCATTAGATTTCTTCCAGTCTAGGATGGATGATGTTGCGAATGTCATCAGGAACGCTAAATCATCCAAAGCGTTGGGCCCTGATAGAATATCCATAATTAAGCTGAAACAGCGGTATGTGTCGGGAGTGGAGTATCTCACTAAAGTTCTCAACCTGTCGCTAGCCACCCATATCGTTCCCGAAGTCTGGAAAATGAGCTGAGTGGTCCTGCTACTGAAGCCAGGCAACGATGCCAGCAAAGGTTAATCGTACAGGCCAAATTCACTTTTGTCGCCGATTCAATCAGATGAATCCGTGTGACAGAACAGTGATGGTAGCGTTTGACTCATGAAAAGCCTTTACTACTGTCAAGCACACCACGCTGTTTGAGGATATCGAGCAGACAGCCATACGGTCAAGTTTGAAACGTTGGAAAATTAATTATATATGTGGACGCCAGTCGTACGAGGAATTCTGGGACAAGAAGTCCAGGTACCGTAGACTGAAACAGACAGTTTTACACAAGGTAGGGTCATATCTCCGGAACTGCTTAACTTCTTCCCGCTACTTAATCTACGTCCACTCTGTTCATCACATGGACGGCAGAGGTGAGAACAGAGTTGAATGTCATGGTCGATGGTAGCAGAATTCTGACCACCAATTACCCCTAGGTTCTAGGGGTCACATTCGACAGCATGTTCACGACGTCCGCGCATGCCATAGCTATCTGCGACAAGCTGAGATGAAGGAAAAGATCCTCATGTCCCCAGCCGACAGCACTTGGAGTACAGATAAAGAAACCTGTGGTAAGCTATGCAGCGCCAACTAGGTCCGCGAATATAAGTGCAACACGATGGATAAATATTCAAACTTGTCAAAATGCCGCCCTACAACAGGGTGCCTCATCATGGCTTTAATGGCATGCTTTCGATGCGGTATTTGCTCGATGCAGTGAGAGCCATTTTAATCATCGTATGGTGGATAGGACTCCTTCAACCAGGCATATCAGGAGGGATCCTCATGATCTAAAAAAAAAATAATTTTAAACATGAAGTTACTGTGTTTTATTTATAAATGCATTAAAACTAGAAACTAATTCTTCGCTTAGCTTCAATAAACACAGATAAAACCCCCAAAATAAATAAATAAACCGTCCTCGATAGATTGTCATCTCAAGCGCGATGGGGAGGTCTAGTAAGCGTGAAGATCCTAAGAGCGATACCGGCGGTAGCGTAGCTACTGGTAGGGCCACCCATGCCGGTAAGGTCGATGGTGAACGCTGAAGCTAAGAACAATCCACAACGTGGGAAGTCAACGGTACAAGTTATATGCAACTGCGGCGGATGAACTGATCACAACAATGCGACGTCTGTCTCATAGTGAGCGGTCACAAACAGCGTCTGAACTCCAGGAGGAGCGGCTGGATATAGAAAAGGAAAATGCTCAACCCTTCAGAAGGCAACGGGAAACCACTGAAGTAATCTCCCTGGAAAACCATACAATTATGAACACAAACCAAAATACACGGCCCTTAGTCTCCGGCAATACAAGGGTGCTAAGAATCCCCGGAGGTAAAACTAAAACAAAACTTAATATTGGTACATGGAATGTACGCAGTCTTTACGAAGCTGGAAAACTAGCTAATACCTTAACTGAAATGCACAGACTCCAAATTGATATACTTGGAATATGCGAAACGTGGTGGCCAGATTGTGGAGAATTTATATCGCAAAACTCGAAAATGTTTTACTCAGGCAATCTCAACAAAACCCATAGGAATGGGGTTGGAATAATTGTAACATACCGTATAGCAAAATGTGTTACAGGATTTGTACCAAAATCAGACAGAACCATGATGATAAGAATTGATTCCAAGCCAATTACAATTAATGTTATTCAAGTTTACGCGCCAACGTCGGACAAAAGTAACGAAGAAGTAGAAGCATTTTACGATGAAATCGAAGAATTGCTACAACTAACAAAACAGCATGAGATAACCATTATACAAGGCGACTTTAACGCAAAGGTTGGACGAGAAGTAGTGGACGGTGTTACTGGACAATATGGATTAGGAGAAAGGAATGAGAGAGGCGACAGGCTAATCCAATTCTGTCAGGAATATAAAATGAAAATAACAAATACCCTGTTTTGCTTACCACCTAGAAGACTCTACACCTGGAAATCCCCCCAGGACAGAAATGGAAATATAATAAGAAACCAAATTGACTTTATTATTGTTAATAAACGCTACGCTACTTCAATTGCGAAAACATCAACATATCCTGGAGCAGACGTACCATCAGATCACAATCTTCTTATGGCAAACATATACACCAAACTTAGTGCACCAGTGAAGAAAAACCAACACCGTAAACTTGACATTGGGAAACTTGACGACGCAGCTACTAAATCAAGCATAAGAGACCTCATAAACTTAGAATTGAATAACGTTAATAGGAATGATGTGGAACATATTTGGGGCGAAGTCAAAAATACTCTTCAAACCATAGGACAAAACAATCTGGGAAATTACAAAAGATCAAAACACAAAGGCTGGATGACAAATGAAATACAAGAACTCCTTAGCGAAAGACGACGATACAAAAACTCGAATTACGAAATGTATTGGGAATTAAACAGGGAGATTCAAATGAAAATTCGAGCTGCAAAAATCAGACATATTAATAGCCAATGCCAGGAGATCGAAAAATTACAAAACTTACACGATGATTTTAATTTACACAAGAAATTGAAAGAAGCAGCTGGTATATATCATAGAACTATGTCGCCAGTTCTGTATAACAATAATAATGAACCAGCTTTTGAGAATGCAGAGAAACAAGCAATTTGGAAGAACTACATTCAAAGCCTATTTACAGACGTCAACAGATCAAGTTTTAATACCCAATCAGCACAAGCGATGACTGGAACAAACATTACTAAGAGCGAGTTAGAATCTGCGATCACATCTCTGAAAAATAGGAAAGCAACAGGACCGGATGAAATTCCTTCAGAAATGCTAAAACTCATAGATGAAAATAATATTGACCTGCTAACAAGGTTAATGAATCATGTATATAATACAGGACACTACCCTCAAGACTGGCTAAAATCAACTTTTAAAGCAATTCCTAAGAAAAGTCATGCGAAACACTGTGGTGACCACCGACTCATCAGCTTAATGAGCCACGCTCTTAAAATATTCCTTAAAATTATACACAACAGAATTTATAAAACATGTGAACAAGCTATGGGTGTAAATCAATTCGGCTTCAAAGAAGGCATGGGGACGAGGGAAGCATTATACTGTGTTCAGGTCCTTATTCAAAAATGTCGAGAGGCTAACAAGGACATTTTTTTATGCTTCATCGACTATGAGAAAGCATTTGACACAGTGAACCATGACAAATTAATGGAAATACTTTCGTCAATTGGGATAGATGACAAAGAACTCAGGTGCATTCGGAGTCTGTACTGGCATCAAACTGCACAGATTGATGTCAACGGCAATCTTACCGACGATATACTGATATCAAGAGGGGTCAGGCAAGGCTGTATCTTATCTCCGTTGCTGTTTAATTTTTTTTTCCAAGAATCCGTCAAAAATATAAAAGAAGGAATAAAACTAAACGGTACTTATATTAACAACATCCGATATGCAGATGACACCACAGTATTAGCCGATAGTATATCCGGACTTCAAAAACTAGTAAATGCACTCACTTCACGCAGCGAATCATATGGTCTTAAAATTAACACACACAAAACAAAACTGATGATTTTTATTTATTATTGTCTTTTTAGGACGAAGGCCATTATCTATGAAAGTTTTTAATTAATTAATTGGATTAATCGAGCTAATATGGCCTAAGGAGTTTTGTATTGAAAAATGAATTCTAGCGAAATACCACACACTCAACCATTACGCTACGATCGTTTCGCCTGGTGGTTTAAGCCAGGCTCATCAGGCGTATTTGAATGCTAATGGCTAGAAGACAAAGGCTGATTTTGATAACTTCTATTTATACAAACATTTTTACAATTTTGTAATTATGAAGTATTTATGGAAGTCTTTTTCTTTATCAAGTCACCCTAGTGTCTTGTCTAGGAATCATTTTCTCAATACATACACATATACAATCGAAGGGGGGTTTCCTTCATGAATTGTAATGCCTTCAGTTTTTGAAGTTTTTTGGATATCATGTCGACTAGTTTTGTTGATATGATACATTGGCATCATGTCGACTAGTTTGTTGATATGATACATTGGCAGTGGCTTAGAACGCTGAGATCTCGACAACATTGTCTGTTTGTTGGAGAGGACCCAGGTTCAAACCTCAGCCGGGGCAGCCGGGCTCTGCTGTGAAGATTTTTATTTATTATTGTCTTTTTAGGACGAAGGCCATTATCTATGAAAGTTTTTAATTAATTAATTGGATTAATCGAGCTAATATGGCCTAAGGAGTTTTGTATTGAAAAATGAATTCTAGCGAAATACCACACACTCAACCATTACGCTACGATCGTTTCGCCTGGTGGTTTAAGCCAGGCTCATCAGGCGTATTTGAATGCTAATGGCTAGAAAACAAACGATCGTAGCGTAATGGTTGAGTGTGTGGTATTTCGCTAGAATTCATTTTTCAATACAAAACTCCTTAGGCCATATTAGCTCGATTAATCCAATTAATTAATTAAAAACTTTCATAGATAATGGCCTTCGTCCTAAAAAGACAATAATAAATAAAAATCTTCACAGCAGAGCCCGGCTGCCCCGGCTGAGGTTTGAACCTGGGTCCTCTCCAACAAACAGACAATGTTGTCGAGATCTCAGCGTTCTAAGCCACTGCCAATGTATCATATCAACAAACTAGTCGACATGATGCCAATGTATCATATCAACAAAACTAGTCGACATGATATCCAAAAAACTTCAAAAACTGAAGGCATTACAATTCATGAAGGAAACCCCCCTTCGATTGTATATGTGTATGTATTGAGAAAATGATTCCTAGACAAGACACTAGGGTGACTTGATAAAGAAAAAGACTTCCATAAATACTTCATAATTACAAAATTGTAAAAATGTTTGTATAAATAGAAGTTATCAAAATCAGCCTTTGTCTTCTAGCCATTAGCATTCAAATACGCCTGATGAGCCTGGCTTAAACCACCAGGCGAAACGATCGTAGCGTAATGGTTGAGTGTGTGGTATTTCGCTAGAATTCATTTTTCAATACAAAACTCCTTAGGCCATATTAGCTCGATTAATCCAATTAATTAATTAAAAACTGATGATTGTTAGTAAGAAAAATTCGCACAATGAAACAATGTTAAAAATAAACAACGCACACGTCGAAAGAGTACAAAGTTTTAAATACCTCGGGGTTCTAATTAATGACCAATGGGATCCCTCAAAGGAAATAAGATGTCGTATAGAAACGGCAAGAGATGCATTCTTCAAATATAAAAAAGTTTTGACCAACCATGATATAAACATTGAGACAAAAGTACGATTTATTAAATGTTATGTATGGTCAGTCTTATTATACGCTGCAGAAGTCTGGACCATTAAAGCTGCTGAAATAAAAAGACTAGAAGCCTTCGAAATGTGGATTTATCGAAGAGTATTAAAAATACCTTGGACTGCACACGTCACAAATCTCGAAGTACTGACAAAAATGAACCAACGGAGAGAACTTGTATCTGTCATCAAAAAACGAAAAACGGCATACTTAGGACACATCATGCGACATCAAAAGTATAAGCTCCTGCAGGCAATACTTAAAATGACCATTGAAGGACGCCGTACCAGAGGCAGAAAAGAGATGACTTGGATAAAAAACATAGAAGACTGGACAAATATCAACAACACGGCTAATCTTCTCAGTATATCAAGAAATAGAAGCAGTTTCGAAAGAATTATCAATAATTTATAAATGTCATGAAAAAAATATCACATTTGTAATCTATGTAATTGCAATGAAATATGCTACAATTGTATGGTCGCTTATATTCGAATACCGAATTTGCAAATAAAGAAGAAGATAAAACAAATAAAAAATATATAATATAGAATGGTGAACATGGAAAAAATGTTTGTATTAATACCTTTTTTAATTGATATTTATTTTCATGTAAGTACTATTCGTACCACATAAGTCCGATTGCCCTCACGTCTACAAATCAAGAGCCAGCCATAATTGTTGAGATATTTTAATTGGGGTGCTCAGCGCCAAGACGGCCTAACCCACCGACCGCGATCCGTATTTCCAGCTCTATATGTTCCCCCAAAACCATTTATAGTACTATTTAGTAATTTACATATAAATACGAACCTCATCCTAATATTTCAAAATTCCCTCTAAAAAAAAGAAACAAACCCTTAAGTACAACTTTGCAAAACTACCTCAGTGCTATGTTCAAACAATAAGCTTAATTCCGAATTTCAGGATTCCAGATATATCCGATCACTCAAATCTAAATTTGGTACCATTTAGTATTATCTGTATCGAAAGTACGAATTTCTAAACCTACGTCTATTAGCACTCCAACATCAATTTTAATTCCGAATTTCACGATTCCAAATGTATCCTATCACTGAAATCCAAATTGTACCAAATGTAGTACCATTTAGTATTTACTTTTCGTACCCATAACCAAAAATTTCCAAAACTACCTCAATCATACACTCCAACAGTAATCTTAATTCCAAATTTCAGAATTCCTACTATATCCGTTCACCCAAATCCAAATTGTACAAAATTAAGTACCACTCAGTACTTTTTGTACCCACAAGTACGAATTTAGTACTATTCGTTGTCATAAGTACGAATTTCGAAAACTACCTCTATATATTAAACCTACACTCCAACAGTAATAGTTATTCCAAATTTCAGAATTCCAACTTTATAGGTTCGCCCAAATTCAAATTGTACCAAATTTAGTACCATTTAGTACTATTCGTACACATGAGTACACAATTTCAAAACCACTTCCTTATATCAACTCGTCTTCTAAACCTTGATTTTCATTCCAAATTTCAAGATTTTAGCTCTATCCGTTCACGTAATACCAAATGGTACTAAATTTAGTAACTTTTAGTACTTTTCGAACACTTATAGTTCGAATTTCCAAAAACCCTTTGGTACATCTTTCGAACTCTCCATCAGTGAACCTCATTCCAAATTTCAGAATTCTAGCTTTTCGCGTTTGTCTAATACTAAGGGTAACATATTTAGTACCTTTTAGTACTTTTCGTACCGTTCTAGTTCGAATCCAAACATCCAGCCTTATCTGACACCTACGGACCAAAATTTGAAGATTCTTACTCGAGCCGTTTAGCCTGGGCGTTGATTATGAATCAGTCAGTCAGTGAGTCATCATTACTGAACTCTTTTATAAGTATAGATTACCAAAAACCCAGCTTTGTCAAGCACCTTCGCCACAAGTCTAACCCACACCCAAACTTTCCAGATTCTAGCTTCATCGGTTTCGTCTGGGCGTTGATTATTAGGCGGTCAGTCTCACAAATGACCCTCTTTAGTACATTTTAGTGTTTTTGCACCCTTGTAGGACGAATTTCCAAAAATCCAGCCTTATCGATCACCTTCGCCCCAAGACAAACCCTCACTCTAAATTTCAGGTTTCTAGCTTCAGCCGTTTCATCTGGGCGTTGATTATTGAGAGACCATTTTAGTGCTTTTCGTACCCTTGTAGGACGAATTTCCAAAAACCCAGCCTTATCGAGCACCTTCGCCCTAAGACTAACCCTCACACTAAATTTCAGGTTTCTAGCTTCAGCCGTTTCGCCTGGGCGTTGATTATTAAGCGGCCAGCCACACTAATGAGACCATTTTTAGTACATTTTAGTGCTTTTCGCACCCTTGTAGGACGAGTTTCCAAAAACCCAGCCTTATCGAGCACCTTCGCCCAAGACTAACCCTCACACTAAATTTCAGGTTTCTAGCTTCAGCCGTTTCGTCTGGGCGTTGATTATTAGGCGGTCAGCCACACAAATGAGACCATTTTTAGTACATTTTAGTGCTTTTCGCACCCTTGTAGGACGAGTTTCCAAAAACCCAGCCTTATCGAGCACCTTCGCCCCATGACTAACCCTCACACTAAATTTCAGGTTTCTAGCTTCAGCCGTTTCGTCTGGGCGTTGTAGATCTGTCAGTCATCACTTTACTCTTTTATATACTCGTATATAGATATGATTGCGACACGTTATACATACATTATACATACAATGGACATACAATGGACAAGTGGACCATTTTGCTTACATATACATATATGTTTCTTCAAAAAATTGTCTTTTTGTCTTTTCACAGGTAGGTTAAGTTCGAATCTGGGCCACGGTTTGGTATAGCCCACATAGAATGGAGGATTTTAGATAAAATTTGTAACCGAACTAGCTTTAATTTGGCATTTGAGGTTCCTATTGGTCACACAAATTCTCCACCAAAAATTCTCAATATAGCTTCATGTTTTGCTATGGCCCTCATATAACGATAGTTCTCGATTTTCGGAATTTTGAGGTTTTTAGCTAAATATGTAACCGAAATAGCTGTAATTTAACATTCGATGTTCCTTGTTGTCACCAGGGTTTCGGAGTCGGAGTATAGCTAATTTTGCTCGAGTCCGAGCCGGAGTCGTGAAAAAAGCTCTACTCCGACTCCGGGCAACAATTTGTTCTACATTTATCAAAAATGTATTAAATAAAAAATTCTTTAAATCAGTTAAAGGACCATAACTTAAATACAACCTTTTAAGCCCTATGTTGATTACAAAATGCATATCAAAAACATTTTTGGGTCAATTGATTGTTTGGAATAATGGTATGAAACCATATGGTGATCGGAAGGCAATTACGGTAATTTGGCATTTCGAGCCTCGTTGGGTACATACGTCAAATTCGGAAAATTGTAAATATGCTCGTAGGTCTTTGTTTCGTAGAGCAACCTTATATCGATACCGTCCGATTTCAGTTATTTTGAAGGGATTTGTTACATGTTCATATTGAAGATGGGCGTTACTTTGTATTCCGGATTCTCAACGGATAGAAAACTTCCGCGAACAAAACGAATAATATAGGTCCATGTGTTGGTATACCTCCCGATGTAACTTATCTTCGAGGTTTCACACTGGAATGACTGTAATTTGGATTTTGTATTAGCACTGGGTAGATAACAGCGAGGTAAATCTAACTGATTAATACATATTTTATATATTTAGAGTGGCGGAATTTATTTTCGGAGTTGGAGTCGGAGCCGTGAAAAAATTGGACTGGAGTCGGAGTCAGACCAAAAACGGCTCGACTCCGAAGCCCTGGGTTTCACCACAAGTACCCAAAAAAGTTCAACATCATTTGCAGTTATATTCATAATACGACTTTTAACCACATAAACCTAACCCCATTCTTAGAGTGTAACTAATTTGATAAGTTTTAAACAACGGATAGAATTCATAGGATTGTGTATCTTTTTTATGGGTCTTCTTTTTAATTGTAGGATTTGTTTTTTCTCTCACTGTCTCTCTCGACTGACACACTTATTTCAATCTCGCTACGTTTTCATTCATTTCTAGTTTTCAGATTTTTCAAAGGAAAATGGAAATTTATATTTGTTTTTCACTCTTTTTTCATTTGAATCCGAACGAATAACGGTTGTTATGGTTTCTTTTTTGTTGTAGATTTCAATATTTCCGCATCAAAACTAGTGAAAGCAATAAAATAGAATTATCAACAATGAGGACACAATTTGCTCCAGTGCTTAAATAGTTGATAGCGGATGAGTGTATGCTTGTGTGTTTGTGTGATTTTTTGTACTACCATCATTCATCTTCGTTTTTTAAGAACCTCTATTAAATTGTGTTTATGAAGAAGAAAAAAACGAACAACAACAAATAATGGATAAAAGAAAATTGTTTTGCTTTCCTTGTGGTACCATTTAATGTGGGTATCTTTAATGGACAATGTGAGAGCATTTGATCTGGGCTTTTGAAAATGATTTATGCCATTTTGAATATCCTTGCAACTAAAGTGGGTAAACCATGGTTGCGCGTGTATGTCAATCTTTATTTCATGTGATTAATTTTTGTTATCAGACTTAGTGTTAGGAATGGAATGCTATGCAAGGATATGTTTCCCCGTCCATGGAAACGAAAATTAAACGTCGATTCAATTTTAAATCATTTGGACTTTTTAGTGTCCACAATGAGGAAAACTTTTAACTGTAAAATGGTAATTAAAGTATCAGTCAGCTTTGCTGACAGAGATATACCCTCAGCCTGTGTATATTGAAAAATTTTTTTTCCCAAAAAACGTATGTATTTAGAGGGTTTTAAAAATGTTGGATGTATGAACCGACAAAAATGTTGATTAGGATTAAAGGTCAAACGTTTTGCGGAGGAGATACTTAAAGGAATGGATCGACATTGACCATTATGGTGCCATAGGGGGTTTTTGCACCCTTCGGGCTGTTTGCCCAAGAAGTATGGACTTGCCCTTGAAAAAAAATTTACCATCGTAATTGAGGCAGCGAATGTAAGGTGCTTCAACAAAAATCAACGTGATTCGATTGCAGGTCTTAAAGTGAACTTATCCGAAATTTTGTGTGGGAGGTACCGGATGGAGTGGACAAATATAGTCCATATTTCAACCTGATCTATATCTGGTAGATATATAAGGGTGTGTAACGTATGGACGAATTCGGCCACTCCCTTCAAGAGTTACCGTACGAACAATTTTGAACTTTTGTGGGAGAGGTACCTGAAGGAGTGGACCGGTATGTCTCATCTTCGAACTTAAACTATGTTTGGGCAAAATATTACTAAGGCCAAATTTTGGACCGAATCGGCAGATACGTTCGAGTTATCTTGCGCTCCAACCACCTCACACGGTGTCATAGGGTTATTTTGCAACTTTGGGCTATTATCTCAGGAAGTTGCTAAAACAAAAATCAAAGCGATTCGAGAGCAGGTCCTAAACTGAAGTGATTCCAAATTTTGTGTTTGAAGTACCCGAAGGAGTGGACCGATTGAGTCCATATTGGAAACTCATCTAAGTCTGGTAGACATTTCACGATTTGCAAAGTATGGACCAAATCGGATAATCCCTTCAAAAGTTAGCGTACGTACAACTTTTCCGAACATTTTCGAACTTTTGTGGGGGAGGTACCTGAAGGAGTGGACCGATATAACCCATCTTCGAACTTAAACTAAGTTTGGACAAAATATTACGAAAGCCAAATTTTGGATCGAATCGATTGATCTGTTTGAGAATTATCGTGCGCTCCAGCCAGACAGACAGACAGACAGATGGACGGACATTGCTCAATCGACTCCAAATTGTCTGAAACACATTTCGTCAAAACATACTTGGGGTCTAAAACTATTATTTCGATGAGACACATTTTGCCGGTATGAAAGTGTATATACCTTCGTTAGCATAAATGCTTAGGGTATAAAAAGGAAATGAGAGGAGAGAGAACAGTAAATCCGAACTGTTTTTTTTTATCGGCGTAAATTCTGTAACAAAAATCTGTTAAGGAGTATAAACCAGAAGGAATACATGCCGGACGATTGTGTCTGAGTCTTGTCAGACATTTTGATTAATCCCTCAGTATTGTAGTTGACGAAGATATATATTGATATCCGATTCAACAATTTAGAATCGATCTAGCTATATCACTCCATTGTTATTGTTGTTGTACCACGGCTTGTAACGGAGATGATGAATAGAAAGTTGGGGAGAGCCAAACGAAATGACGGGTTGCCAGAATATGTAGTTTGTCAGACCCAGTGCCACAATGGTGATGTCGGGTGAGCTGTGGCAATCTCCTCTTATCGTCGTAATGACGTCTTCATTCACTATTCAAAATTTCTAGCTATCAATTCACGGGTCAGTACCCCTCGGATCATTGCCTGGGATGAAATGCCAAAGCTCATTATGAGCGATGCACAGCTATTTATCGGTGATAGGTATACTTTAAGCACATTTATCTCGGCAGTTACAAATAACACAACTAACTCACCCACCCCAAACCCACTCACCTACTACCACCGATTTTTTTATGGGTCACTAGAGTCAACCTCAAGCGAGATATTTCTGTACTTGACAGACTGGTGTATATGGAAGGTAAGTATTTCTCTTCCGCGTCTTGTACGATCCTTCCGCAAAACGTTGCAACCATAGCATGACATGTAGTGGATCCGGATTTGACAAATGGAATAGACCAATAACATGGGAATTTTCTTTATCTCGGCAAGAACCAACAGAGCTTGGGGCAGGTGTTTCGAATATATTGTTGTAGTATGCCTGTATAGGGGAGTCCTGTTCACCATACGGTGATGGTTCTCACGGTAATACCCTTGCAAGTACTGCAACGAAATCATGTCATTTCGTTGTATTAGATGAATCGTTGTCTCCTTATGTAGATGGTCCACTGAAGCCATAAAGAGGCGCCTCTTGCAGTTCTCAGGGCGGACAGGTTTGATTATTTGTCCATCGTGTTGCACTTATATTTGCGGACCCTACCGGCGCCGCATAGCTTACCGCAGACCATGAGAAGGCATCTGTTGCATATATTTATATATATATTTTTCCATCGTGTTGCACTTATATTTGCGGACCACACCGACACCACATAGCTTACCACAGACCGACCTATCGCATTATATATGGTCCACAAGGTTAATTTATGTGAAACCCAAGTGCTGCAAGCTATGGAATTGAGGACCTTGTTCCTATACTTCAGCCTGTCTTAAGTAGATGTGGCATGCGCGGAAGACGTGAACATGCTATAGAATGTGACCCATAGAATCTTAGGGCAATTGGTGGTCAGAATTCTGCTACCATCGACCATAACATTCAACTCAGTGATTACCTCTCCATTTAGTGGCGAATATTAGCATATTCCTCGCGTGGAGAAAAGGTGGTAAGATCAGTCAAATAGAAATTCAGACTTTCACAAATTACATCAGGGAAGCTAACCGATCCCAAGATCGTACAATCATTCACATATGTTACGATCTCAATGCCGTATGGAGATCGTGGAATACCGGAGAGTAGAGGTTAAACAGTTCATGAGATATTAACCCACCTTGGGGAACTCCCTGTTTCACTATACGGGGCATAGGCTTCTCGTTCCACGTATGACAAATATTCTAGATCATTAAATTTAGTAACTGGGACTACAAACACCTACTAAATTTCGGACGGATGATTAAGGTCACAATTACTATTGTTTTGTATACCAATACGTCTAATAATCTTTGAGATTTCGCATTTGGCTAAAACTCGTTGTGGGGGAGGTCCCCCACCCCTTCAATTTTACGGTATAAAAACTACCTTACGATCTATTCTCAGACCTAATGAATCTACACACAAAATTTTATCAAATTAGGTCCAGCTATGTTAACCGATTCCTGCCAAATGTTGCAGATGTATTTGTATGCTCATAATAAACATCGGAACGAAATTTGAAAGTTCCAGCTGCTTCCAATGACTTGTTGCCTCAAAAACCTGTCATTGAGCCCATAGTGGGGCGTTCAGAAGTTCATAAGATTGCGGTGGTGTGTTTCAACTTCTTATGCTTAGTGGGTTTCGTGCCCTCTGTCCACAAGTCTCCTATGGAAACATTTTATCCTTAAAAAGTCCATATGGAGCGGTTCTATTCATTGGAAACCTACTGTGGAGTTCTTCTTCTATAAAAGTCGATCATGGAAACCTCCCCTGGAGACCTGCTACTTAATAGAAGCCCTCGACGGAGGTCTTCTTTTGTTAGAAGACGAATATAGAGGCCTTATATACCATAGAAGCCAACCTTCGATTCTATGGAAGTCCCCTAGGACTCGTTACTATAAAAACCTCCTATAAAAGTCTCTTATTGAAGCATCCTGAAATTATTGTTGATATTATCTTTCTCTTAGGATAGCCTTTTGTACAAATGACTTTCATTATTACTGTAGGCAAATTTTTCTAACAGAAATCACCTTTATTACCAAATCTAAGTTATACTTAACTCAAATGATTCTTTTTGTTTAAATATAATTCCATAACATATGGCTGTTCGTGTATATTGTTCCACTTCTTTTGACCTTCGTGTCTCGTATGACCTTCTCCAGCAAGATGTTGAAAAGATCACACGACAGGCCGTCTTTTTGTCTGAAACCTCTTTTGGTAATAAACTCTTCAGGGAGGTTCGTTCCTATTTTAACCGAGGACCGAGTATTATTTAATGTCATTCCGAATGACCTTTACAGGAATACCAAAATCAGACATGGCTTGGAACACCTTTGAACGTATAGGGATGTCGAAGGCTGCTTTCTAATCGACGAAAATATGGAAGGTGTCGATCTGCATTTCTTGGGTCTTTTCCAGGATTTGTCTCAAGGTAAATATCTGGTCAATGGTGGATTTGCCCGGTCTAAAGCTGCACTGATAGGGTCTCACACAATATGCCAGATACTATCTTATATGCAATAGGGAGCAGACTTGTGGAGCACACAGTCTCATCTCCCTTCTTGTGGACTGAACATAGGATGCTCACGTTCCAATCGTCGGGTACGCGTTCTTCCTGCCATATGGTGCGAACTAGCTAATGCATACACCTTATCAGCGTGTCGCCTCCGGTTTTGAACAGCTCGGCTGGCAATCCATCGGCTCCTGCTGCCTTATTATCCTTTACCCGGTTTATTGCTGTCTTTACCGCATCCTGGCTGGGCGGTATACATTCAATACCATCTTCAGGGATTGGATCTGTGGTATCTTCGCCGTCATCGCTACTATCGGATACCAACAGTTTGGAAAAATGTTCCATATCCTGAGCACACTATCTGTATCAGTTACCAAATTTCCTTGCTAGCCTCTACAGGAGGATGCGCCGGTACCAAAGCCATCAGTTTGATATTTTACTCTTTGGTAGATGTTTCGGACTTCATTCTGACTCCTGTCCATCTCGATTTCGTTTCGATTTATCTCTTTTTTCCTGGGGAAAAGACGTTTCTCATCTCTCCTTTTCTCCCGATATCTCTCTCGTGTGCTACGCGTTGCTACTGATTGTAAAGTAACCCTATATGCCGCATTTTTCTCTTCGGTAGCAGCATGACAGTCCTGGTCATACCATGGATTCCTTGGTGGATTTCTCTGGCATCCAAGTATGGATTTTGCGTCTGTTGGCATGGAGTGGGTAATATTTTGCCATTGTGCTGATATGTTATCGGGACGAGGAGTGCTTTCAGTAAGCAATTGGGCTAGTTGAGTGGAATATTCTGTGGCTATCTGTCGTGTTTGCAGCTTACCGATGTCCAACGTCCATGTTGTATCTGTACTTGCTTAATTTGCAACGTTTAGACGGGTAGGTACCTTTGCTGCAACAAGGTAGTGGTCCGAATCTATGTTTGCTCCTCGGAACGATCGTATCACAACATGATCAATTTGATTATTTGTTCTTTGATCTGCAGACAGCCAGGTGCCCTTATGAATATCGAGTTGCTTAAATCTGTTTCTGCAAACTACCATGTTTTTTGCAGCTGCAAAGTCTACCAGCCTGATACCATTGTTAGGTGTTTCACTGTGGAGACTGAATTTCCGATTGTTGGGCCAAAGATATTCTCCTTTTCAATTTTGGCATTAAAATCGCCTAGAATAATTTTAATGTCATGGGCTGGGCAGCGGTTATATGTTTCTTCTAAGCGGTCGTAAAATATAACTTTGGTCTGTTCGTCCTTGTCTATATAAAGCTGATGTTGAAGAATTTTGCTTCTAATCGAATTGCAGCGAGTCTTTCATTCACTGGGGTGAAGCTGGAGACCAGATGTTTTAACCACCGACCAACTACAAATCCGCAACCAAACTCATGCTTTGTGTCATGGCAGCTATAATACAGTGCGTCACCGTTAGGTGTTGTTGTGACGCCTTTCCCGTTCCATCGTATTTCCTGTATGGCATCAATGTCGGCCTTGTACTTTACAAGTACGTCTGCCAATGCGAAGACTGCACCTTATCTATAGAGAGTTCGAGCATTCCAGGTGCAGATTCGCAGATCATGGTCCTTAAAACGTTTGCGGGGTTCGTCAACTTTAGAGTGGTTTGTTTTTCTTTTCTTTCGTTTTTTCATAGTAGGCTGTTTTTTCTAGGGGAGGGTTACTAACCCGACGCCCAAACCCAAGTTTTTAAGGTTCTTATGGGTGAACGCACGGCACAAGTTAGCTCAATACCTTTAACGGGTGTTAAAGGTAGCTCCCCAGATGAGACCACGGCGAGGTCAGTGACCACTTGAGATGAAAGAGGGAACAAGATAAAACCTGGGCTTTGCCATGTTAAAGCCGGTCAGGACCGTTCCTTGGAATCTTCCTTCCGCTACGTCGGCCATAAAAACTACAGCATTTTTATAATTTTAGTGATATTTGAAATAATATGGAAACACATTCACCTTAAAACGTTAAATAGTGCTGCCAGGTTTTATTTTTTCTCAATGAATCATTATTATTTCTCCCAATCCGAAAATATATACACACATAATATCGTAGAAATAATTTTCACGAGAAGATGAATCGATTATCTTGTATTTCCAAACGACAATATCCAATTCAACAAATAACACCAACTCTAATATAAAAGCTTTCAGGATTTTATAATGACTCAATCATCCTGCACAACATCTTTTCACTCGAAAATCACAAAGATTGACAACTGCCAACTTCTATTCGTATTTGACTATTCAATATAGTCTTCTTGATACACTAAGTAGCATATTTACATACGGATTGGTTTAAGTAAATATTAGGTGTTATTTTCTTGCATGCTTTGAACAGTATCGTCGTCATTGTCAATAGTTCGAAATTTCAATACAATCGTATTTGAAGTAGTTTCATTTTACTTTGAGTTTGTTTTCAAAGTTTTTTTTTTCTACAACTCTTAAGTAGACACTTGTGACAGCTTTGGATGATAAAGAAAACAAGTAAAACAGCGTTAAGTTCGGCCGGGTCGAACTTTTCATACCCTCCACCATAATCTATTCTGAACTAAAACGGAATAATTATTTTCTTTCCTGCTCACAATTTTAGGCGCAGATATTTTGTGACCACTTATAACTAAATAAGGCAAACAATTAAAAAAGTATCAGTTGGCTTTGCCGATAGAGATTATTCTCAGCCTATGTAAACCGATTTCGATATAATTTGGCATACATATTTCTAGATCGAATTCAGTCACACATCCCAAATTGTATCAAAATCAGACCTACATAGCGCTTTTGGTGCAGTAAATACGTCAAATAGGCCAAAAATATATATGAGAACTATATCAAAATCTGAACCAATTTTCACCAAAAGCAATAGCGTTCTTCCTATGGCTAAAAAAATTATATTCCCCAATTTTCAGCTGAATCGGACAAAAAATGGGACCTGTACGTTGCATAAATCGACTCAGAAAGTGATTATATGTATGTATATCCACAAAAGGAACTATGGGTCTATTGCGTGTCCTTTTGTACGTTACTTACAAATGCACAAAGACATAATACCCCTTACCACAGTGTGGTGTAGGGTATGACAAGTAGAATGTTTGTTTAATTTGTGAGAAATCTCAAATGTAAAGTAACTATAAGTAACAGAGATACTAAGCCATCTTTAGTATTTCTAAACTCAGATTAGTTAAGGGGGTGGCAGGGGTCATTGATCTCAGTTTAGTATCAGATAGACGACAAATCGAAATAAATAATTGCATTGTATCCGATATAATGTATATTTTACAAAAATCAAAGAACCAGACAAATCGAGTAAAATAAATGCAAATGGCCACTTAAATAAAGAGAGCACTTGCCGGTTGTACGACCATAGCCATCGAAGAGCAAACAAATATAACCATAAACAATTAAAAGACGCGAATTTGTCATACCTTCAACCACAAGTTGGAATAACTATTTTCTTTCTGTTTATGAAAGTACTAAGTTCCTCCGCCACGGTGTCCCTCCTCAAACAATGCCCTGTATTAAAAATTTTTCGAATAAAATTTTGTATATTTCCAATTATAAACCCAATTTTGTCCATTTCTGTAGCATAATGCGGCTAAACCCTTGAAAATACCGAAAATCAGGAGGGACCTTCTATTAGGGCTATATCATAATGTGGACCTATATCGCCATTTCGATTAGACAATGCGTCTGAATCCTTCAAAATACCGAAAATCGGGAGGTTACTTCTACAGACAATTCTTTGTATGAATTCTGTATATCCTAAATTTTGTAGGATAGTGGCTAAAGGCTTGAAAATATTGAAAATCTGCAGGTACGGTTTTATGGTGTTATATCAATACATGGACCCATATTCAATACCAAATATCCTAGGAGTAATAGAAATTTCTTTACCGAATTATAAAGTTATATCTTAAATATTGCGAGTCAATATTATACTTGTATATACTTTGATGGGGGAGGGTCTCGTCATTGTTTTGGCTCCTTGTTATTAACAAAATCCTAAGCTATTAACAATTTAGGGATTAATGTAAAAAACTACCGCCTCACAGGAACCCCAGGAGAACCAATTGGGCGAAATTCAAATCCCTACATTCTTCAAGAAGTTTACACACAAAGATAGGTTGTCAGGCATGTTGAAAATCTCACAAATGCTCTCGGGGATTGCTACGAGGGCTGAACGATATATATCTGCCCTAACAATCAAAACGCGGATATTTACCATCAAATAACGATTTTATTGTTTTCTTAAGTAGTCTCCAGCATGATTTATACACTTTTTCGTGCTCTCAAACCTATTGGCGCAGCACTTTTTTTAACTCCGACTGAGACACCTTCAAAACATCGTTTTTGAACGCTTTTACAGCACCTTCAGGCAACATTGACCACGCCTTTTTTTGATATGCTGGAATCAAAAGAAGTTATTGGATCAGGACTGTACGAAGGATGACCCATCAATTCCACGGTTTGTCCTGTCAAACAGACGCTGGTTTGAATCGATGTGTGAGAGCCCACATTGTCATGATGCAGAATGATTTGTCTTCTCTTGTTCGTTTTTTGAACTTCTCAGGAGACTTCAGGCAAACAAATTATAGTGTACCACTCAGAATTAACCGACCTATAATTCTCAAGCCGAAACAGGCAACCTTTTGCTTCGAAGTGCTTCTTACATGAACAACTTTCGTTTGATTTGGCTCGCCTTTGAAGACCCAAACGGCCGATTTCTGCTTTGTTTCAGGCTCCTAAGCATAGATCATAGATTTTTCGTCTGTGACGATCTTATAAACTTCGTTTGAAGCACCGCGATCGATTATATGCTCAATTTCTTTGAACCAATTCACAGGAGCCTTTGTTTGAACGATTGTCTAAGTTTGCTGGATCTAACGAGAAAAATCCATTTTTTCGGCCAGGTAGTTATGCAATATCAAATGTTAGTTGGTGGAAATAATGCCCAAGGATGCCTCTATCTCACGGTATTTAACACGGCGATCTAGCATTATCCGTTCAGGCACGTTATATTTTTTCTGCGACCGATTTTTGGCGACCCTCACGACCAAGATGACGTAAGGTGATCTCCCCAAACCTATTGGGAGCATCAAACGAAGTGGTGACACGTGGACGAACTCCGCTTTAGAGACTCTAGAGTCTAGACCTACTTTCCGTTGTTGTTGTAGCAGTTTTTATTATAGTATCTGCTGGAGTTAGACGAGTAGTAAGTATGCCGGCTGAAGACTTGGGGACTTTGTTCCTGCTTTTCAGTTTTTTTGCAGACTTGAACAAAGTGTTGAATGTGACCCCTAGAATTTAAGGGCAGTTTGTGGTCGAAATTCTGCTTCCATCGACCACGCCATTTAAGCTTGTTTCCAAACTGCGTCGTCCATGTAGTGAACAGAGTGACCGTAGATTTAGTGGCGGAAATCGTCATATCTCTCGCTTTGAATAGGTGTTAAGATCGGTTAATAAGATATCAGGAAAGGTACATGACGCCAGGATCGTCCTCATACATTACGATCTGGGTGGGTTGGAATAAAGGAGAGGTAGAGGTAAAACAGTTCCGGAGATATCACCCCACCCTGTTTCACTCTACCGGCGCCCACACACGGCCACTACACGGCCACTACACGGCGGCCTCGATATGTGGTGATGGCGTGCAGCGCTGTTGTCGTGCTGTGCTGCTTACGGAATCCGTTCTGATGATCGGCAACTGGTTAGCTATTTCTGAGGCTGGGGAGAACTTAGACCTCAAGGGTCTTTGCTATGGGCGATAAAAACGAAATCTGCTTATACGATTCGCTTTTGCTGACATCCTTGCCTGGCTTTGGTAACAGGACCACCCTGCCCATTTTTCTGACTTCGGGAACTTTAGTGAGATACTCTACTCCCGGCTTATCCAACTTTTCATCATTACCATTGAGATTCCATCAAGGCCCAACGCTTTGGATGAATTAGCGTTTCTGATGGCATTCGCAACATCATCCATTGTAAACGGTGGTGGTTCATCCTCGGCCGGAAGAGATCTGATGCAACGTAGTACTCTTGTCCTCGCGCTGTCACTCCAGAGGTGCTCGACAAACTGTCGATGGAAATAACTTGCGCACCTCTTCGTGTAAGTCAACGTAACATCGCCAAACGTGACTGAGGTCCTATCTTTCCTCCTTCCAGGGTTCGAGAGTGACGTAGCCCTTGCCCACAATTCACTTATAACGGCTCCAATGTTGCAAATCTTCAGTTGATTTAACCATTTGTTCCGCTTATGCTCGCCGACCAGCCTTTTAACGTCCAGAGTCAGCTCCCTGACTCTAGGGTCATTTGGGGTTGGCTCGGCGAAGCTTATTACCCTCATATTCTAACCCGTCGTTTCTGCTGGGAAGTTTCGTCTCACTTCGGGTATTCGTCCAGCAGGAATATAGCGAGCGACTACAGCGGTGAAGATGCCTCGGAACGTCCTTCCCGCCACCCGAGCATCAGAATGATTGGGTAGATCTCTGAAGCGGTGATTGGTGAACTCTCTGAAACTTGGCCAATCAGCTTTCCCATGATTGACAGAAGTGCGGCGTTCAGAGGTGATGAAGTCGGGCGGTCTGCTAATGGAGACAATTATGGGGCGATGGTCTGTTCCAAGAAAAATGACAGGTTGACGAAGTGACGTCATTTGTCAGACCACGAGACACAATGGTTATGTCTACTTACAGCTATTTACCGGCAGGATGTATACGTACATCAACTCTATCTCGGCAGCTCCACAACATCTAGCTATGTCCGTCTGTTGTAATCACTCTAGCGTTCACAATAATTGAGCTAGAGCGCTATATATTTGCACCTGAGTGTCTTTTTTCCATAGGCAGGTCAATTTCAAAGATGGACTACATCGGACCGCTTTTTGGTATAGCTCCTATATAACGGTACCTCCCGATTTTCGGTATTTTGGGGATTTTAGCTACATTTTTAACCAAACTACCTGTAACTTCATGTTTGGGGTTCCCAGTGGTCACAAATTATCTCCACTAAACACCATCAACATAGATCCATGTTTTGGTATAGCCCCCATATGAGTGTACCTCCCGATTTTCGGCATTTTGAAGATTTTAGCTACAATTTTTTACCAAACTTCGTGTAATTTGACAGTTGAGGTTTCTAGTAATCACAAAATATCTCCACCTAAAACTGTCAACATAGGCCCATGTTTTGGTGTAGCCCCCATATAACGGTACCTCTCGGTTTTTTGTATTTTGAGGATTTTAGCTAAAAATGTTCACCGAACTATCTGTAATTTCACTTTTGGTGTTCCCAAATGTTCCCAATCTCCACTAAACACCGTCAACATAGGTCCATGTTTTGGTGTAGCCCCCATATAACGGTACCTCCCGATTTTCGGTGTTTTGAAGATTTTAGCTACAATTTTTTACCAAATTACCTGTAATTTGACAGTTGAGGTTCCTAGTAATCACAAAACAGCTCAACCTAAAACTGTCAATATAGGTCCATGTTTTGGCTTAACCCCCCTATAACGGTACCTCTCGATTTTTGCTATTTTTAGGATTTTAGCTAAAAATGTTCACCGAACTACCTGTAAATTCACTTGTGGTGTTCCCAATGGTCACAAAATATATCCACCGAAAACTGCCAACAAGGTCCATGTTTTGGTATAGCCCCCATATAACAGTATCTCCCGATTTTCGGTATTTTGTGGATTTTAGCTACATTTTATGGCCGAACTAACTGTAATTTCACGTTTGGGATTCCCAGTGGTCACAAAATATCTCCAATAAAACCCGTCAACATAGGTCTATGTTTTGGTATAGCCCCCATATAACCGTACCTCTCGATTTTTGGTATTTTGAGGATTTTAGTCAAAAATGTTCACCGAACTACCTGTAATTCCACTTTTGGGATTCCCAATGGGCACAAAATATCTCCACCGAAAAATGTCAACATAGGTCCATGTTTAGGTATAGCCCCCATATAACGGTACCTCCCGATATTCGGTATTTTGAGGGTTATAGCTACAATTTTTAATCGAACTCGTTGTAATTTGACATTTGAGGTTTTCTGTGGTCACGAAACTTCTCTACCAAACGTCGTACTATCTGTAATTTGACATTAAAATTTTCAGTGCTCACGAAACTTCTCCACCAAAAATCGTCAACATAGGTCCAAGTTTTGGTACAGCTCTCATATAACGGTACCTCCCTACTTTTGTATTTTGAGGGTCTTAGCTACATTTTTTGACAAAACTACTACATAGTTTGACTTTTGAGGTTCCTTGCAGTTATAGAACTTTTCTACCAAAAATTGAAAAGATATTGATATTGTCCCATATGTGATACCTTTCACCTGTCAAATTTTTAGATAAGATAATTTAGGCATTTGGCGTATCCATGATCGACAAATTTGTCCACCTTAAATTGTAAATGGAAACTAATTATTCCATTTTAATTAAGACTGTTTTATGGTGGAGTCCGGCCGAACATAACGACTTTTTATTTGTTTTTTTTTTTTTTTTGTTTTTTCTTAATACAAATTTTATTTTTTTAAAAAAATACTTATTAAAATGTAAAATAACACATAACGTATCGCAATTATATAAATACATTCCTTTGAAAAGTAGTGCCCCGGAGAAATTGTGTGGGGAATCACATTGTCGGGGTATCACATTAATAGGCCATTATTGGAAGTGATCAATTATAATGGCCACAAAACAGGATATAGAAATTGAAGAAGTTATTGACTTTTTGTCTACGGGATTTTACCTTGATTGGATATCCCCTTTACCTTATCCGGAATTTCCAGGACTTAAGGTATTATTCTACATCACTGTTGGCCAGCAGAGAAAAGCGACATTAAATCCTATGCACGCGTTGCTTACGCTTACGCAGCTTGTGTGGGTATACTTTGTGTGTAAAAATAATGGTGGTGGTTTTGGGCCTTGCTGGTAATTGCGTAAGCAGCAATGGCTTGGCCCTCAGGGTTCTATATATGAGGAACATGCAGTGGTTGCAAATGCGCTTCCATGATCAACGACTTTTCGCTCGCGATAAGTGGTATATATCAGATCCCATGGATAAATGTTGCTTTACTCGTATGCTGGGATTAACATTAAATTCAACAAACATTTACTGTATATTTAATAATTGGTACATCCACGTAATTAACATTTAATTTTAATAACTTTTTTGATGTTTTTCTCTATTTGCTTCAATAAACTCATCAAAAATTAAATGTAGACTTTGCTGATTCTATTTATTTTTCATCCCATCACAAAATATATTTTTTTTAGTATTTTTTATTATTTTTCAGATTTACCTTAAAGGTCATGGCAGACAGAAAGCTATGCATATTCCAAATAAATTATAATTGATATACCCACGCAATAATCCATTTGAAGGTTGTAACAGAAGCACACAACAACAACAGCAAAAAAAAGAAGATTAAACTTCTACTCTACCATAAACCAATTAGTTGAAATAGCAAACCAATTGCAAAGGATTATCGAAGCATAAACCCAAAATCATTTAGTAGAAAAATTTCATGGTTGTGGTTGTAAGTTTGATGGGTGATGGGTTCAAATGTTGATGTATGATGATGGATATTTTATTTTGAAATTGAGATTTTTTGAGGGATACTTTGCAATAAAAATAAAGTAATAGAATAATGAACGCTTTGATTCAATATTCAAATTTAAATAAATTCACAAAGTTTGACAATTTCTCTGCAATGCACTATAGGCAATTTGGCCTGGTTTTGAGGCAAAAATTAATAACGGTGGACTTATGGGCTTTTTATAATTTTGAATGATTTATATACAAAGGTGGACTAAAGCAAAGAATTATACAGTACAATTCGGTACAAGCGAACATCGGTTATAAGAAACTACGGTTATAACGAACAAAGTTTGTTGTTCCCATAGAAATTCCCTTAAGATTTGCACACACATCCAACTTCTTAAAACGATTACGATCATAACGAACAAAAATTACCACACCACGAATAGATTTTTTAGAATTTGTTAAGATGTATAGGCCCACTTTTGAGCACAAGCGGAAAGCGACGAATTTAAGCACGGTTTCAAATATTTCAATATATGATATTTAAAAGTAAGCTTTAATAAGAACTTTACAGACGAACACGTTTATAACGTACGCCGGATATAACGAACAAATGTTGTTGTTCCTACTCCCTCTTATTTTTTTACCTACTTTATTCATTCAGACCCAATGAATAAATACTGCTCTGAGTTTTAATCTCTTTCAATACTTTTAATTTTGTCAACGAAATATTGACTTTTGCTCCCAATTATACCGCGAATTATGAATATTTTTGAACATAAATTGCATATCCCTATAATATGACATGTTCTTTCTTCAAATCAAATTAGAAAACTTACGTTATTAAAAGTGCAAAAATTGACATTTTGCCTGAAAACCTGTCCAAATTACCTATAGTGCAATGGTTTAAAATGCCCAACAACAGAACAGGAAATTTGTTAGCAATTGATTGTTGTCTTTTGTATCAAAGTGATGCACAGGATATACACATAGCTAGTATATGATATTATCCTTGGCCCGACCTTGTTAAGTATGCGGAAGCTTTCATTTCAGTGTGGCACTGAAAACAATTGAGGTGTGTCTATTTATTTGCCCCAATACGAAAATGCAAAAGTAAAAATAAGGATGCACAGCCATTAAACTCATCCCATTTCCATATTTTGCCACCCATACTTGCAAACACCCGCACAATTTAAGCTTTTGTTGCAATTCAACAATCCGAAACAATATTGCCACAAGGTAAACAAATGACGATGGCAGACAAAACAAGCATCCTTCGTATTCAATGCTAATCATAAGTTTTCCAACACACAAAAGCAATTGCAACAACTGCCGTTTAATACGAATGAACAGACAAGATATGCCAGAGGGAAGGGGTCGGGTTTAAAGTTTTTAGGGATGTCGAGTTGGCAGAAGAAATGTGGGACTTGAAAAAATTAAGATCTTGAGTTTCTGGGCGTGTTTTAGATCGTTATGTTTGACGGAAATTTAAATAATGTATGTATATAATGTTTTAAAGAGGAATGCAGGGTTTTAAATGCTAGCGTCATATTAGCAATAGCACCGAATATTTGCAGCTTTGCCTGCCAAAATTTCCTTGAAATATGTTTAGTAACAATGAACAACGGCAACAAATTTCACAAAAATATTGCTAACGATGCTGATGCTATTTGATATCGTCGCTATAATAAAAAAGCATTGGACACGCATACTCATTTTTGCAGCACACGTGATCAACACATATCAGAAAAGAGAATAAGCAACAAAGTTTCACGATATAATTAATTCCACTTTTTCGTTCAAAGGACATGTGAATTTTTGTTGAAGCCGTTCAAAATATATTTTTCTATTTTTAAACAATAATAATTAGTATTCTTTAGGTTCTACCATATGATGGGAGCAGTTTGACATTAAATGACATCTTTTTATACCCTCCACCATAGGATGGGGGTATATTAAGTTTGTCATTCCGTTTGTAACTACTTGAAATAATCATTGTAGACCCCACAAATAATATATATTCTTGATCAGCGCGCAATTCTACATCGATATAGCCATGTCCGTCCGTGTGTGGAAATCACTCTAGCGTCCGAACGGATTGACGTAGGTGGAAAAAATGTTGGGAAAATTTATTATATGTATTGAAAGCGGGCTATGTAGGTCCACGCTTTCATATAGCCCCCATACAAAATGGCGCGTGACGCGTCGTCGTTTTAAGGAATTTTTAAGATATTTGTCCCATTTTACCACCAAATTGGTTGTAATTTGGTATTTTGTGTCTCCAGAGGCCAAAAAACATTTCTACCAACGCACTATAGGTAATTTGGCCTGTTTTTGAGGCAAAAATTAATAGCGGTGGACTAATGGGCTTTTTATACATTTTTAATGCTTTATATGCAAAAGTGAGATAAAACAAAGAATTACACAGTAAAATTCAGATATAGCGAACATCGGTTATAAGAAACTACGTTTATAGCGAACACATTTTTGTGTTTCCAAAGAATTTTTCTTAATTTTTTTACGCACATTCAACTTATTAGAACGACCACGATAATAACGAACAAAAATTGTTACCCCGCGAGTAGAATTTTTTACAATTTGTTAGGATTTACAGCCCCGCTTTTAAGCACAAGCGGGTAGCGACGAATTTAAGAACTGTTTCAAATATTTTAACATATAATATTTAAAAGTAAGCTTTAATAAGAATTTTGCAGATGAACACGTTATAACACGTTCGTTATAAGAACGCCGGATATAACGAACAAATTTTCTTTTTCCTACCTTATATTCTCATTTTACCTTTTTTATTCGTTCCAATCTAATGCATGCGATTAAAACAAAAGAAAACGGTTATAATGAACTAAAATACTGATCCGCTAAAAGATTTTTATAAACATTGATATGTTTAAAATATTGATTCGCGTAGAGATCTTTATAAATATTATTTTTTTAAAGGACCAAATAAATCACGCAATCATGGTCCATAGTTACAACGTATTACGGCTATAATTAACAAAAATGTTAACCACAACACATCTGTACATTTTTAGAAAACATTGTGAATATTTCTTTAAAGAAAATGTCTTTTTAGCCCAATAAGGATGCTTTTTTGTGTTTAATATTTCCTTCACCAAACAAAAAATTAAAAAAAAAAATATTTTTTCTTCAAGGAGGTCACCTTCAAAAAAGTGATATTATTCAAAAAACCCAAAAAATCGCACCTTGGTATTTGTGTAGTTGATTCAGAACCCTTTGCTGAAGATATTACCGTTGGCAGAATTTCAGTCAAATTTGGACAATTTTGTAAAAGTCTATAGTATATAACTATAGTTTTGTAAAAAAAAATAATTCTTAGGTTGTATCCTATATGACGATTTTTTTGCGGTAACAAACATTTTGAAGAACATTATTTCTTAAAACAGAAAGTACACACCGCCACCATTCCACTGAATATCATATCTATGTATTTGATTATTACCAAACTCTTACAAATTGCGTTTAAATTCTGCTCTGAGTTGTAATCTTTTTCAACATTTTTTATTTTGTCTTCGAAATTTTTGATTTTAACTTCGAATTATATCGCGAGTTTTGAATATTTTTGAAAACAAATTGCACATCCATAGAATTTGACATGTTCTTTCTTCGAATCAAATTAGAAAACTCGAGTTATTAAAAGTGCAAAAATCGACTTTTTGCCTAAAAACCTGTCCAAATTACCTATATTGCAACGTCCACGTTTTGGTATAACCCCCATATAACGCCCCATATAAAGTACGCGTCAGTTTTAATTATTTCTACTATAAAATGTTTATATAGGAAACATTTCTACTATAAAATGTTTATATAGAACGATACCTTCCGTTTTTCGGTATTTTGACGGTTGCGGCCACATTAATCCACCGAAATGGCTGAAATTTGTGGTGGAGGGTATTAAAAGTTCGATCCGACCGAACTTAATGCTTTTCCTACTTGTTTATTACTGCGTTGGCAACTCTAATCACAAAAAACAACCTCTGTGGCTAATTCGCTGCGACGAATAGTCAGCCGGCCGCTAAATATGTAGCGTGGTTCTCGATTATGCTTAACGAAAAAAAAGATTAGGCTAAAATAACGAAATAAGCAAAAATTTACAAAAATAAATATGCGTTCGGTTGCTTTTTTAGCCGTGTGTGTGAATATTGTGTAGCAGTTGAAGTGTACAGCTAATGCTAATGTTTTTAGATGCTGGCTTTTAAACCCTGTGTATGTCTTTTATAATATGCCAGCATATACATAATTATATTACCGGCTTTAACATACCACAGTCCCTGTCTTATCTTAGTCCATCTTTCATCTCAAGGTAGATAGTTAATGTTAGTGAGTTAACATGTGCTGCGCGTTCACTCATAAGACCCCAAAAACTTGGTTTGAGAGTCGGGTTACTAATCCATCTCTGTAAAAAACATCCATCCGTGAGTTTTTATACCCTCCACCATGAAATATTCTGAACCATATTGTGGATCATGTTTACAATTTTTTTTTGTTGCTTAAAGTAGTTAAAACGTTCGCTTTGAACAATAATAGGCAAATTACATCCATTTTTCCTCGAAAATTTTTATAAAAAATTGAAATCAGACTGCAAAACGGAAATCGGGCGCTACCGTTAAATGCACGGAGGAAATAAAGACATCTCTAACACATGTCCCAAACCTATTTTGCAACAAACATATATTTGTTTGCAACCAGTCCCAAACATAACATACATATGTTTGGGCCAATCCTCTGGAGAGTTTTCATCAATCTCCAGGGGCAAGTCCATACTTCTTGAGAAAACCCCCTATGGCACCCCCATGGTCTATGTCGGTCCATTCCTTTAAGTACCTTTTCCGCAAAAATTTTGAACTTTAATCCTAATCAACATTTTTGTCGGTTCATATGACCAAAATTTTGAAACCCCCTAAATACATAAGATTTTGTGAAAAAAGTGTTTCAATTTGCCCATGCTGAGGGTATATCTCTGTCGGCAAAGCCGACTGATACTTTTTTACTTGTTTTAAGTCAATTTTCAATTAGTGGCTTTACAATACAATGTAGAGTATAATGTTCAAAGAATAAGTTAAAAAAAATACACTTCAGAGATGAAGTTTCTAATGTATGATATTTTAATAAAGCCACAGCATCAATCTCAAACGGATGCTGACATTTTGAAGACTGAAAAATTGGGTTTTTTGAATTTGTGCTCTAATCGGGACGCGCAACTGTACTCGTTTAAGAACTGATTATGACATTGTAGTACTCGCGATTACGCATTTGTTGATGTATAACAGGGGCGTGTAGCCTTCAGAGGTTCACAACAATCTAAGCTTAAAGTCGAAATTTTTGTGCGTAAATTTTTCTAAAAAAACAGTTTTTTGGATTCAAAATTTACAAATGCCATTCGATTTCAGTGGAAACCCGCGTGAATGTAGTTTTTTTACGTTCTGAATCTAACAAGCCTTTGCGCGTCTAATTTCGAAAATTTGCAAAAAATGTTTTTGAAAATATCGCGTATTTAGACGGGCTTTAGATGTGTTATTACTACTTAGATAAATAGAGCGAAACGCATATTTAAAATATGCGAAAACAGATATTGAAAAACGTTCGCGAATCCGGAGATATAAGAGATTTTTTTCTAAAAACTGAGTGCGATGCTACATCCACGGTTCTTGATGGATCGCGTTGAAATGACATAGGATGATGTATTTTTTAATGGTGATCATTGAAATCGGATGCGCATAAAATGCAAATGTACTTCGTGGAAAGTATGGACATTTTACTGTTTTTTGCACCCTAACATGCAACTGATGCTACATCGTGGTCGCCAAATGGAATTTCACAAAGTGTATATCAAATAAGAGGGATTGATTCGCTGTTTTGGAAATTCGGATGCGCATCTTGTGATTTCAACTATTACGCGGTTTATATGAGTTTCAAATGTTGTAATATTCAATATAACATTATTTTAATGTAATGTCACAATTGGAATTCCTTGTGATTTAATATAATGTTCTAAAAATATTCGCCAATAGGAAAACTATAAGCGAAAAATTTGTTGCAACGGAATATTTTCATTATTGCGTGGAATTTGGACGAAATGACGAAGAACTCAAATATATTTTCTTCAACCTTTCCTAAAAAATAAAATTAGAATAACATGATTTTAATTTTTTTCGCCATATTTTCTTTGTGTTTTTGCAAATAACATGAATACTATAGCTCCAAACTTCACGACTTAGGTTTCATTTTATTCCTCACAATGTCTGGATGCTGCTATATATTTTTTTGTAAGTATAAGCGCTATTATTTCAAAAATTTTACAAACATACGTGAAATTATTTAACAAAATTAAGTTTTCGCGAATCCATTGAAACTTTTCGAATTTTTTGTTTGCATCATCGCAAAGGGTGAGAATTCAGTTAACGATAATAGGATATAACAGTTACTATATTAAGCCGGGGTTTTTTTTTAGAATTTTTTCTAATTAGCATAACCAAACGGTCATATCTTTTGCGCGCAACGATCAAAGTTGGTAACGAAAACAGATTTGGAATGACGATTTTTTTCTTAATCTACGTACCAAAAATCATAGATGTAGTATCAACAATTTTTTTTTGATTTTTTTGAAATGGAAAAGACGATTTTAGAAACTTTTGCTGATGATAAGAAAATGCAAAAAATACTTTAAAATATTCCAAAATTAATAAAAGATAATTTAAAAAATTAAATTTCTGTGTTTTATTTATAAATGCACTTAAAACTACAAAATAATTTGTCGATTAGCCTCAATAAGTATATTCTTACACATGATGGAATCTCTCAAATAAAACGCTTGCCGTTTAATTTTGCCACCATTTGTAATTTAAATGCAAGCGTTTTATTTGAGAGATTCCATCATGAATATACTAATTGAGGCTAATCGACAAATTATTTTCTAGTTTTAAGTGCATTTATAAATAAAACACCGTAACTTAATTTTTTGAATTATCTTTTATTTTTAACTTTTTAGTAAATACATTTTTTGACCATAACCAAATTACAGTCAATTTAGGTCGAAAATGCAGTTAAAAACTTAAAATTGGCTAAAATCGGGTTGTATCGTTATATGGGGGTTACACCAAAATCTGACACATGTCCACAATTTTTGTACAATTGGGAACTCCAAATGCCAAGTTACAGCCAATTCGGACTAAAAATTAAGAAAAAATCATCAAAACACCTTAAATCGGGCGGTACCGCTGTATGGATGCTATAGGAAAAAATTAACCCATATTGGTTTTGGTTTCATATTCATGTATTGTCATCCAAATCTGAAAAGTGTGCAAAGTTTTAGTTCGATTGGTCAACTGCAACTGTGTCAAAAATGAGTTACCAGATTTGAAATTAACGGGCACCAAAGCAAGTTAAATAAAACACTGTGAAAGTTTAAGATTTAGCGTCGAACCGTGAATATCTCGGAAACTAGAGCAGATAGGAGAAAGTCGATCGAAAATTCAGAAAGAGCATAACGGAAAACACTGAAAAACACCTGTATGTCAAAAAGTTAAAAATGGCGTATGGAACATTTATGCGTGACACCGACGTATTGTCGGCAATGTACTTGTTACTGTAGTGGAATTCTGTAACCCAATTTTTGAGTTACCGACAAAAATCGGTAACATTAAAACGCAAAATTATGAATGAAAAGTATCAATAAAAGTTGACAATACTGTTGCTATTGGTAGGATTTAACAACAGCTTTTCGTTAAACACCTAAATTATAAACAATTTAATTTTACCGATATTTGTCGGTAACTCGAAAAATGAGGTACAGAATTCGACTACTGATTGAAAGCTCTGCAGAAGAGACAAAGAAGAGAAGCAGAGGTATTTGTCATTAAAAAAATATTTCAAAATATTAGATATATTTTCATATTTCAACATTCGGACGCATAAATTTTAGCTGACCATCACCAAAATAAATAGCCTTCTTCCTCTCTGGACCCCCACCAACACTCAAAATCCCGTGACGATTCGATCAAAATTCCGACCTGTAGTGTGACTACAAAAACTTTGGACCTTTTTAAAAGTGAACGTTTCTTCTTATAGTGACAAGCTTCTATAAGCGGAGATTTTTGCGTTGAAATAGTGGTGTAGGGTATAAAAATAGAAAAGTGGAATGTACACCAACCTATCTTGAATTATTGTAAAGGTAATTTGTTATACCCTCCACCATAGGATGGGGGTATATTAAGTTTGTCACTACGTTTGTAACTACTCGAAATAATCATTGTAGACCCCACAAACTATATATATTCTTGATCAGCGTGCAATTCTACATCGATATAGCCATGTCCGTCCGTCTGTATGTCTGTCCGTCTGTGGAAATCACTCTAGCGTCCGAACGGATTGACGTAGGTTGATGAAATTTTGGGAAAATATGTTATATTTACGTAGGACTTTTGGTATTGAAAGTGGGCTATGTAGGTCCACGCTTTCGTATAGCCCCCATACAAAATGACGCGTGACGCGTCGTCGTTTTAAGGAATTTTTAAGATATTTGGCCCATTTTACCACCGAATTGGTTGTAATTTGGTACTTTGTGTCTTCAGAGGCCAACAAATATTCCTACCAAAGTTGGTTAATATAGGTCCACGTTTTGGTATAGTCCCCACATAAGACCCCTTATAAAGTACGCGTCATTTTAATATATTTTGAATGTATTAGACCCATTTGACCAAAGAATCGGTTGTAACTTTGTATTTTGTGTTTCCAGAGGCTAAGAAACATTTCTACCATAAAATGTTTATATAGGCCCACGTGTTGATATAGCCCCCATAATACAATATCTACCGATTTGCGATATTTTGAACGTTTTAGCCTCATTATCACACCGATATGGCTGAAATTTGGTATTTAGTCTTCTTTAGGCGTATAAATCTTTCCCCCAGAAATTTGTAGGTATAGGTCCACGCCATCATATAGCCCCCATAGAATTCCTTCCGAATTTCGGTATTTTGAAGGTTGTGGCCACATTAATCCACCGAAATGGCTGAAATTTGTGGTGGAGGGTATAAAAAGTTCGGCCCGACCGAACTTAACGCTTTTCTTACTTGTTTCTTTTTCCATTGACAGGCTTTCCTTATGGAATATCCCTACTAGCAGGGAGTTATTCGTATAAGAATAAAACGTTTAATTTTGCTCCACATAAGTTTTTTGCACATCTCTGAATATTATGCAACCATTAACAAACTCATTAGGCTTCTTCTTCCGCTCATTCCGATCCCTGAATATTATCCGACCATCACCAGAATCAATAGGCTTCTTCCCATTCAGAATTTCGTGACTATACGATGAAAATTGCGACCTATAACGTGATTACAAATATAAAAAATGGGATGTATTACCGACTATTGCGATATCTCCGTCGTTTGACCACCTATATTAAACTACTTTGCATATTTGTAAAGGTGAGATTTTCTACTTTCATACGAATGCTTTGCTTTTGTAAGGCCACCAGCCAGAGCTGTTATACGCGATTACAAATACAATTAAAATCCCAAAAATGAAAGCTTGTGTTGGATTATCGAATTTTGCGATATCTCCGTTGTTTGTCCACCTAAACCAACCTACTTTGCATTATTGGAAAGGTGAAGTTTTCTACTTTCAATATCATGCTTTGCTTTTGGAAAGCTCGAAATGGAAGCGCATATATTCACATTATAATAAAACCTTGTATTTTTCTCCAATTTTTTTTTTTTGCCCATTCCGGCCCTTGAAGATGATTCGACCTTTCACCAAAATCAATAGGCTTCTTCCCCTCCAAAGACTTCTACCCCCATCAACCCCCAAAAGTTCGTGACGATACGACCAAAATTGCGACCTGTAGCGTGATTACAAGGTTTAGATGGACAGACGGACGGACGCATATGGCCAGATCGACTCAGAGACATTAATTTTCGCATATATAAATATAGGTCCATTATTTCGATGCTTTACAAACTTTTTGGCCAAAACAACTTATAATATACTCCCCTCATAGTTCTAGCAAAATTTGAAGGAAGAGGTTCCATGCGATGACGTGATTTCATGGCATCTTTTGCATTGGTTCGAACTAAGTCGTGAAAGATCTGATCTTTTCATTAGTATTTGAACCAATGCATAGGAAGTCGTGAAAGATCCGATCTGTTCATCAGCATGCAAAGGAAATCGTGAAAGATCCGATTTTTTCATCAGCATTTGAACCCATTCCATCGATCCAATAGATATGAATTTTGTGTTTTTATTTATACAATTTTTTCTAAATATATAAGATTAATTATTTAGAATAGGTTTGATGTTGTCGAAGTCTCGAAATCACAGCCAACGTTTTTAAAACTCTCGTCGTAATGATAATGTCATTGCAAAGGGTTGGTGAAAATGACATGCCAAAGCATTGCTGAAAATGACATGTCAAAGCATTGGTGTAAATGACATGCTTTGGATTCAAAAATGAATAGCATCTTTTGGGGTCCACGCTCATATAAAATTCATCGACGAAGATGCTAAAAAGATGACATGCCAGCTCACTTGCACCCATGATTGAATGGCATCTTTGACATCGAACATTTTGCTGGGGTGGTGTAGGGTATAATTAGGTGTCTACCGAAGTCCCACACATCAAACCATTATGCTATGTTCCACCGGCGGTTAAGTCCAATCGTCAGGTATATTGCGATGTTATCCCAGCAAAATTTGAAGGAAGGGGTTCCATGCGATGACGTGATTTCATGGCATATTTTGCATTGGTTCAAACGAAGTCGTGAAAGATCCGATCTTTTCATCAGCATTTGAACCCATGCAAAGGAAGTCGTGAAAGATCCGATCTTTTCATCAGCATTTGAACCCATTCCACAGATCCAATAGAGATGAATTTTGTGTTTTTATTTATGCAATTTTTTCTAAATATATAAGATTAATTGTTTACAATAGGCTTGATGTTGCCGGAGAATCAAAATCACAACCAACGTTGTTAGAACTCTCGTCGTAATGATAATGTCACTGCAAAGGGTTGGTGAAATGACATGCCAAAGCATTGGTGGAAATGATATGCCAAAGCATTGTTGAAAATGACATGTCAAAGCATTAGTGTAAATGAAATACTTTGGATCCAAAAATTAATAAAATTTTTTGGGGTCCACGCTCATATAAAATTCATCGATGAAGATGCTAAAAAGATGACATGCCAGATCACTTGCACCCATGACTGAATGGCATCCTTGGCATCGAACATTTTGCTGGGATTTCACTTCTGTGACTGTTTCACTCATTTTACTGATCGACCTATGATATTATGTTGTACCATTTCTTTAAGAGGTTTGCATATCGTATTATTTTTTTTTCAAACGGGATTTTGAAGAAAATACACGAAAAGCTGTCTCCTTGCCTGAAACCTTGTTGGGAACTGAACTGTTCGGAGAGGTTCTTTCCTATTTTTACCAAGGACCGATTATCAGTTAAAGTCCTCTTACAAAGACAAATGAACTTTGCTGGAATGGTGTATTTGTCAGGTCTAAATCCGCATTGGTATTACCCAATTATTCCGTTGACCATAGTCTTTAGTTGTTCGCACAAAATCAATCAATAGGGTGCAAACTTATGCCATTATAGTTAGAACACATATTTTATATTCCTGCCAGATGGTGCTTTCTAGCTGATGCATACACCTCATCAGCATGTCGCCTCCAAGGCAGCCTCCTGCTGCCTTGTTATTCTTCAGCCGGTTTATTGCTACCTCATTTTGGCTGGGCGATATACATTCAGGGATTTGATCTGTGGTGTCTTTATCGTATTTCCTGTATGACAGTAATATCGGCGTCGTACTACATCTGCACACAGAAAAAATGGCCTCTCTAACATATGTCCCAAACATATTTTGCAGCAAACATATATTTGTTTGCAAGCAGTCCACATAACATATGTTTGGGTCCTGGAAACAAATATATGTTTGGGTGCAAACAAATTATATGTTAGGGTGCAAACAAATATAAACCCAAAAGTCACAAAAAAAAACAAGTGAGAAAAGGCTATAGTCGGGACGGGGCCGACCATGTGATACCCTACACCACTACTCCTGTGCATAAGCTTTTCACTAGTTAACATTTCTTTTAGGGAATCCGACTACCACCAAACATAATATGCTCCTTTCTCTCTGGGACTCTCATAAGCAACCAAAATTTCGTGACCTTCCGATCAAAATTGCGATCTGTAGCGTGATTGCAAAAAAATGGAAGAATTGGATGCATTGCCTACTATTGTGGTATCTCCCTTGTTTGACCACCTTCGCCAACCTAATTTACACCAATGTAAAGGTAATATTTTCTTTTTGATATGACCGGCTTTGCCGCTGGAATACCCCTCCTAGAAGCCGGTATATTGACAAAGAGTAAAACTTTGAATTTGTCTTCACATGAGGTTTTCCACATTCCGACCCCAAAATATTATCCGACTATCATCAAAATCAATAGGCTTCTTCCTCTGTGGCGCCCCCATCAACGCCCAAAATTTCGTGACCATCCGATCAAAATTTCGACCTGTAGAATGGAAGAATTAGATGCATTACCGACTATTGTGGTATATCCCTTGTTTGACCACCTTCGCCAACATACTTTACACAAATGTACAGGTAATATTTTCTTCTTCGAATACCCCTACTAGAAATCGATATATTCACAACGAATAAAATTTTGAATTTGTCTCCACATGAGTTTACCCCCATTCCGACCCCTAAATATTATCCGACTTTCACCAAAATCATTAGACATCTTACTCTTTGGGGCCCCCATCAACCCCCAAAAATTCATGACTATCCGATCAAAATTCCAACCTGTAGCGTGATTACAAAAAATGGAAAAATTTTTATATTTTATAATATAGTTTGCGATATCTCGGTTGTTTGCCCACTTACGCCAACATATTTTGCGTCAATATAAAGGACATATTATCTTCTTCCATTGGCGGGCTTTCCTTTTGGAATGCTCCTACTAGAAGCGGAAATATTCGCATAATAAAAAAACGTTGACTTTTCTCCAAATAAGTGTTTGCCCATTCCGACCCCTGAACATTATCCGACCATCATCAAAATCAATAGGCTTCTTTCTCTTTGGGACCCCCATTAACCCCCAAATCGTGACGATCCGATCAAAATTGCGACCTGTAGCGTGATTACAAAAAAATCGGAAAATGGGATGCATAATCGACTATTGCCATATCCTTGCTATTTGACTACCTACGACAACCTACTTTACATCGTTTTAAAGGTGATATTTTCTACTTTCCTTGCCAGGTTTTCCTTTTGATATACCTCTTAAAGAAACAGAGATATTGGCTTTGAAATAAAATGTTGACTTTTCTCCAAATAAGTTTTTTGCCCATTTCGACCCCTAAATATTATCCGACCATCACCAAAATCAATAGGCTTCTTCCTCTGTGAGACCCGCATTAACCCTCAAATTTTCGTGACGATCCGATCAAAATTGTGACCTGTAGCAAAAACGCAGGTTTGGAAAAAAACGTTGTCTTTTTATCCACCTAAGTTTTTGACCTTTCCGACCCCTAAATATTATCCGACAATCCCCAAAATCAATAGGCTTCTTCCCCTCCGGGACCCTCATCAACACCCAAAATTTGGCGACGATCCGATCAAAATTGCGACCTGTAGCGTGATTACAAGGTTTATATGGACAGACGGACGGACTGACGGACGGACACACATAGCCAGATCGACTCAGCTCGTCGAGACATTCATTTTGGTATATATAAGTATGGGTCTACGACCATTATTTCGATGCGTTACAAACTTTTTGGGCAAAACCAACTTATAATACCCTCCCCACATAGTGGTGTAGGGTATAACAAACACATTCACCAGTGGGCGCTTTCTGAGAGCAAGGGAGCGTAAATGTGAAACACATTGAAATGAATGCTCACTGTATATTTCTAACATGTAAACAAATTTATAAACGGGGGTGTTTTTTATTGAAGGGCATAGAAAAAAAGCAAAGCAACAAAGACACATAGGTACATACAAAATACATAACACACTTTAATAAAAGAAAAACTGAATGAAATAACTTACAAAAAGTCGCACTTTTAAAAAGAAAAAAAATATATATAGAAAACACATTTTCTTCAAAGTTGAAATCATCAGCGGGAAATCGGGATCTGGAATCAAAAGATTATATAATGTAATAAATAGCTAAATCCATATTTCAAATATACATATGTATGTATATGAAAAATGTATTGATGTAATTACCAATATTAAATGCGATTTCTTCCTTGTCCAATAAAATATTTCCATTCACCTTTTTGATTCAATTATAAAATGTATTGGACATTTAATTTACTAAAAAGCACAATTTCTTTAAGAAAAGACAAAACATTGATTTATTCACTCACTTTACCGTCTTTTCTCAGCGATGTTCTCTAGAACACTGATGAAAAAGACCAACATAATTAATACTATTTTTTTTTATTCCACTTCGCTTGCTACGTTGCGAATAACAACAAAGCACGAAACACACGTGTTTTAAGCATTACACCATACACACAGCTCTTTATTATAAACCAGCATTCCGCAGCTGCGAGAGTCCTGTTCTTGCTCTCTTTGACAAAAATCCTCTCAACCCATAAAAAATATGTTCCATCATAAAAAATATGTTGGGACCCAAACATATTAAATTGAGATATGTTACAAAATGTTGCAAACATACATTTGTTTGGACCCAAACATATTTCTAACATATATTTTTCTGCGTGTGCCAGTGCGTAAGCTGCGCCTTCTCTACAAAAAGTCCGAACATTCAGTCCGATTTAATCTTTACAGATATGGAGTCTAAAACCATTATTTCGTTGAAGCACATTTTGAAAAAATTACGCTGAATAGGCAGGCTCAGAAATTCAATTATTTTAATAACTCTACGAGTCGATTATTTCTTCTCCCCGAAAAGTGAATTTTTCGGTTTATTCTTTTCCACATTGTCATCCCTTGCAGAAATAATGCACATATACCACACTACCATTACAATTCAAATATAATACCTTTACCACATTTTACGCAGATACGAAAAATGTTTAATTAAATAAAGTCATTCTATGGCTGATGCGGTTAAACGCAAGGATTCGTTTAAAACTTCATTCCTTCGTCGTTTTTCATTTCAAGAGGCCAGAGAGAAAGGAAATTGGCCATTGTTATTGCTGTCGAGTGTAACCGGTGATAAATACAACTGGGTCATTTCTAGCGTTAGGTCAAAGTTAAAGTTTTATATATTATGTTTGTTTGCTTGTGTGTTTGTGTTCTCTGTTATGGTTTCAGGCATAACAAATAAGAGGGAAATTTATTGGAAACCAAGCAATTAGTTTATGCCATTCACAGTGCAGGTGGCATGAAAAGTTTTGAAATGCACTGCGATTAGAATAAGAGATTTATAGAAATTTATAAGTTGTTTTATTACTAAGTTTAAAAGTTTTGTTTTTATCTAATTTCATTCATAAGGACAACATAATATTTAGTCCGGAGGCATGTAAAATGCATTGTGTGTGATAAGAAAGGAGAATAAACGATGGGAAAATTGCATGACTAGATAAAGGAAAATTTGTTTGTGAATTTAAGGGAAACTGATAAATTATACGTATAAACGTTATATTCTTAGTATTATTATTTAATTTTATGCAATAAGGGAATTTTATAGAAATTTAATTAAACCAATCTTCGGCTGGGATAATTTTCCTACGGGGAGTGGACGATAAGTTTCCGGCATAGGCAACACTGCATGTTGCCAGGCGCCATTTAACATTTCCATTAAAAAGTTTGACATTTTTTAGCATAAACGTACTCAAAACACTTCGACATACGACCATGTGTTATGTTGTTTAAAATGACCTGAAAAAATCACTTTGCAGAAAAATGGTATTTAATTGTGAACATTTTCGTGGATAATCACTGCAAGAGTGCATCGATGAAATTAAATCTTTGTATGTCGATAAAGCACCATCCTACAGTACTTTGAAAAACAGTTTTAATGAATTCAATCGTGGCCGACACTCGCCAAAAAACGAAGGTCGTGAGGGTCGTCCAAAAACGGTCGTTGTGTCAGCCGTGCGTGAACGGATAATGCAAGATCGCCATGTGATATACTGTGAGATAAAGGCATCCTTGGACATTTCTTCCACCACATAAAATTTGATATTACATAAACACTTGGCCCCAAAAATGTTTTTTCTCGTTTGATGACGTGTCGATCAATGCAAGACATTTCGGAAAAACACGACCGCGGTGCTTCAAAAGGCGTTTATCAGATGGATCAAGATAACGAACCATGGAACTATGAGCCCGAAAAAACAGCAATCGCCAGACTATGCTGTAGAAACGTTCAAAAACCCGGTTTTGTAGGTGTATCAATGGGAGTGGAAAAAGTGCTTCAACAGGCGGTTTGAGCGCATACAAGATCGCAAAAATCGTCCTGAAAAGTACTTTAGACAATAACCGCGATGTCATTATAAGACCATAAATGTTTCGTGCAAGAACATTTGTCTTAAAAAAAGCTTTGCACACTTAATTTTCTGATGCCTTACAGTCGGTCAAGAATAAAGAATTCTGCACACATCAGACCTTGAACTGGGAATGAAGTGATACATGCATATGGTAAATTTCAAATATCCTTTACAATTACATAGAAAAAAAATTAAAAACTTTTTTGGCGAGCACATCCGCCATTTTTGGTACATGGGTTACGAAAAAAATCGTGGTTTCAAATCTGTTCGCGTTCACAAAATTGGATGCTGCACTCAAAAGTTATATGCGGTTTTACTCTCTTTTAAAGAAAAAATATTTAAAAATTCCTATTGTGTTGTAATATGAACACGTATATATGAATCGTTAGCAGCATTTGATATCTATCCGTAGATGCTAAAATAGTTGCTAAATTTATTTTTATTTTCGCGGAAAATCAAAAAATATTGAAGAAATCTTGGAATAAATTTTATTTATTCTAAATCAGAGTCCAAAAAATCTCTAAAAAATAATTTAAAAATACGTACAGAATCTAGACAACGCGTAGAAAAATGTGAGACCAAAATTATAAAGATCGTGTTTATAACTTGCATATTACAGCAACAACAAAGAACGGAAACTAATTGTTGGAAATTATTTTAAAAATATATTTTTTTAAAAATAAATGTTGGGAGTTATTCTATTATTTCGCTAAATTTCGATCCAAATCCTGAAGTATTTTGCTTAAACTTCTACGAGAAAAAAGTAATTAGTCATCGTGAAAGTATATTTGCTTTCAGTGATAAGCAATAGAAATAAGAAGTAGAGAGTAATATTGAAATTACAATCAAAGAAAAAACATAGAAGTTAAAAACCGAATAATTCGCGAATTGGTTTAAATCGGTTGAGGTGCATGTGCTTTTCGGATACAGGGAGTACATGTCTATCAATATGCATGGATTTTCCCATGTTTCATTGAGCGGCCAAAGTGTGCCATCAGTTGCATCTTACTATTCAAAAAAACCATCAAGTGGGCAAAAATTAAGCGATATGCATATGATGATAAGGTGCATCCGATTTCAATGCCCCCCCTATTAAAAATACGTCAATATAAATTATTTTAGACAGATTCGTCAAGAACTGCGGATGTGCCACCGCATTCTATTTTGGGATAAATAGGGATATTGCTCCTGAATCTTTGCAATTTGTGACACACCTTTTTGGCAAATATTATAATCGCGTATAAAGGATTACATTTATGCAAAAATAATCAAAAATAATCGCGGTTCAATTCGCGGAATTGTCAAAATATATTTTTGCAGATTTTCCTACTTTCAAGGTATCTATATCCGGCGTTTTAGTGGATGGATTCGACCAAGCTCATTAGATCCGGCACGTAAAAAAACTAAAATCACGCGGGGTTCAGGGGTACCTGTACGACAGTTGTAAATTTTAAAGCCAAAAAATAGTTTTTTTTCAGAAAATTTACGCACCAAATTTTTGCCTTTGGACTCCTATTACTAGGAAGCTGTACGGAGCACACTCATGAGATATACATCGAACGACGTGGAATCGCGAGTTCTACAATCCTATAAACTAGTTTGGATTAATATCTAGTTACACCCACTATTTATAAGAAAAATTCGAAAAACCCAGTTTTCAAAACTTCAAAATGTCAGCATCGATTTTAGGGGGATGCAGTGTATATATCGAAAAGTCATACATTAGAACCATGTTTCCCAAGGTGTATTCTTCAATTCTTTCTTTGAGCTTATGTCTGAATTTTCCGTGGTTTGACCAGAAATCAAGAAAGAACACAAAAAAACTTGTAAACTTCGAACACATTTCTACCCATTTTTTAATATTACCACCAACGCAACTTCCACGAAAATTATTTGTTATGGTCCATATTATGAGATCGTGGCTAAAACTCTTCAATTAATATAAATATATTCATATTTTATAAAATATATTAACAGTTCGCGACTTATTAAATGGTGAACCTCAACTTCAACGATTGAAAAACTTTTTTGAATATTACCATAGTTACATACATGCATATTAAAACCTTCAAAAATATTGAAAAAATTACGATTATAAACATAAATTTCCTTCAAAAAAATCTTGTAGCGAATCCCAAATATTTTGCCGTCAAGAAGCAAAGGTTTTTAAATTGTTGACATCCCAACTGGAGACGGAGTGCAAAAAAAAATTACTCGACTCCGACACTCTTTTGTCTACACTATAGAAATATAACATTAAATTCAATACACCATTTATTTCGAAAATCATTACTTATTTTCATCGCCAAATGCATGTCGAGAATATTTTTGGTCGAACTGATCCCTTAATTTTTTCCAAGCAAAAGTAAAGTTCTATGACAATCGAATAATAATTGGACATTTAATGTCATGTATATACGTCCTACAAGACTCCTATGAAAGACATTGTGGTCTCTATGGGAAATCCTACTGATAACACTGTGACACAAAATGAAAGTCTACGTCTGGTGGTGTAAAATTTTCTTTGGGAACGATAGCCCCTATTGAGTATATTAAGAACCGTGAAGGATCCCATAGCTGATGGTTCTGAGTTATGACGTAATGACTTTAGATATCATTTTTTGGCGATATTGTTTCATAATTTTGAGATAACATGTTTTCAGTTAAATAGAATTAGAAATCGTTTTATAGAAAATTTTGTCATTCTAGGTCAGCTTTCCATGTCCTTTTTTCTTGGATTGAAAAGTTAATACAAGATTAGATTTACTACATGAAAAAAATTCCACAAAAATGTTCCTCCGAAAATATTATGTAGGTTCGCCACATCCAAGATATCGATGTTATCACGTTTTTATTGTCCTTTCCCAGTTTTAACAGTTTCTTTCTCAAAAAAAAAAAAAAAAAAAAAAACCGTATGTTTATGTATTTCGGTACATTTCGTATAAGTTAACTAAGTATGAAATTCGGATGGTCATAACATAGTAGACTTTTTTACAACCACATATCATCATCATCATCATCTTAATATTAGGTGATTCGATAAAAATCTAATAAAGACATCAAAATATTGTAATTCATCGATCGATTTTTTTTTCGAATTGTGTATGCCCATTTATGACCAAAAACTTCAATTTTATGCCAACAATTGAAAATTTAACTTTTTTATCCATTATTTTCCTAAAATCGAAAATTTTTTGACACAATCGATCGATGAAGGACTAGTCTTTGCTGTCCTTAATAAGCCCACAAAAATATATATTATATTCGAACAAATGCCCAACAGCTTAGGTTATATGGGCCCAAATATAGGAAAAAGTTAAAAGTTTGTACATATTTTATTTATTTTTAGTGGTATAGGAATTTACACTCGGAGCCGAACGGGAGTCGGAGCCGGAGTCGTGAAAAAACTGGTCTAGAGTC
Organism: Musca autumnalis; assembly: GCF_047663935.1. Taxonomy (NCBI): domain Eukaryota; kingdom Metazoa; phylum Arthropoda; class Insecta; order Diptera; family Muscidae; genus Musca; species Musca autumnalis. The sequence continues at coordinate 157,220,652 of NW_027411866.1, read as the reverse complement.
GGAGTCTATACCTCAACTCCGAAACCCTGGTTAATTCAGTAACAGAAATGTGTCAATTTATTTAAAATTATTTACTGTTTACATCAACATTATAGATTTTATTTTAACTTTTTCTTCTGAAAAAATAGGAGTGTGAAAGGAAAAGTCCAATAAATATATTTTTATTCGAATTTACGACCAAAACTGTAAATATTTTAGTTGATAGTAGTAAATCCAATAGATTTTGAAAACAAAACTCCTTTGGTAGTAGCCAAAAACAGGTTATTATCCTTGTGACGAATTTCCCGTTAATTGAACAATTATTGCGCAAATCAATGGATTTTATAGATAAAACCTTTAGTGATGAGAGTTGTTTAACACTCTGGATGTTACCTCGAACAATGATTGGGACAAGGGAGACTTCTCCATTCACATTAGCTCAATGACATGGGACCTACTGTTTATCGCCGAGTCCGAACGGTGTGTCTTAAGATACCACTTGTAGAGAAGTTTAACATATAATGATTGGTATGCCATACATTTGTATATTTTGATCTTTAACCCAGGTTAAGTCAATTCCCATTAGCACTTTATGTAAGGATCAGCTAAATAAGCGTATCTATAATGCATTTATCCCTCGACCAAAGAATGTTTTGAGACCCTCAGCATCTTATCTTGGCGCAGAACAACTAGTTTTTTCATATTTGAGAAATTGCATGATTGGCGCAGATATGATACATTTTTTACACGCTTTCTTAAAAAGAAACCTTTTAAGTAATACTTTTAATGTTGTCATACGTTTGTTAGGTTTTGCATCGTATAAAACACAGTTTTCTAATCGAACTAATCTAAATGAAGTATTTTTGAATGAAAAACGGGCTAAAGGACACATATACTTACTTACTTAGCTGGCCTTTTACAGAACATTTGTTCCATAAGCCGAACTAAGAAAAAATCTCCAATCCTCTCTGTTTGCTGCTGTATTTTCCCAATCTGGGATATGTAGCTTTGTGATATCTCGTTTCACTTGTTCGCTCCAACGAAGCTTTGGCCTTCCAGATCTGCGAGAACCTCCATGCGGCCCGTATTTATACGCCTTTTTAGCGGGTTCATCATCACTCATTCTTATAACATGGCCTAGCCATCGCAATCGTTGTATCTCGATTCGTTCAACTATATTGATGTCATTGTATAGTTGATACAGCTCGATGTTCATACGACGCCGATATTCGCCGTCAACACAGATTGGCCCGTAGATCTTTCGAAGAATTTTTCTCTCAAACACACAAAGCACTGCCTTATCTGCTTGAGCAAGTACCCATGCTTCGGAACCATACATTAGCACGGGTAGTATCAGTGTTTTGTACAGTGTTATTTTTGTTTGTCGAGAGGTGGCTTTATTCCTAAACTGCTTACTCAGCCAAAAGTAGCATCTGTTAGCCAACACTATTCTTCTTCGTATTTCACAACTGATGTTATTTGTTGTGTTTATGGCGGTGCCGAGGTAGACGAAGTCCTTTACTACCTCAAAATTATAGGTACCAACATTCACAGATGGTGCGGTGTTTATGGACATATTACGCGTCGATACCATCAACTTGGTTTTTACGCCGTTTACTGCCAGACCAACTTTAGCAGATTCTCTTTCGACTTTTGCAAAGGTGTCAGTTACTTCCTTTACCGATCGACCCATGATGTCAATGTCGTCGGCATAAGCCAGTAACATGTGGCTGTTCGTGTATATCGTTCCGTTTCTTTTGACCTTCGCGTCTCGTATGACCTTTTCCAGCAGGATGTTGAATAGATCACACGACAGGCCGTCTCCTTGTCTGAAACCTCTTTTGGTAGTAAACTCTTCGGAGAGGTTCTTTCCAATTTTAACTGAGGATCTCGTCTCAGTTAATGTCATTCTACAAAGTCGAATGAGCTTTGCAGGAATACCAAAATCAGACATGGCTTGGAACACCTTTGAACGTATAGGGCTGTCGAATGCTGCTTTATAATCGACGAAAAGATGGAAGGTGTCGATCTGCATTTCTTGGGTCTTTTCCAGGATTTGTCTCAAGGTAAATATCTGGTCAATGGTGGATTTGCCAGGTCTAAATAATTTCATTGACCATAGGCTTTAGTCTCTCACACAATATGCCAGATACTATCTTATATGCAATAGGGTCCAATAATTTCATTGACCATAGGCTTTAGTCTCTCACACAATATGCCAGATACTATCTTATATGCAATAGGGAGCAGACTTATGCCCCTATAATTGGAGCACACATTCTTATCACCGTTCTTGTGGACTGGACATAGGATGCTCACGTTCCAATCGTCGGGTACGCGTTCTTCCTGCCAGATGGTGCTAACTAGCTGATGCATACACCTTATCAGCGTGTCGCCTCCGGTTTTGAACAGCTCGGCTGGTAGGCCATCTGCTCCTGCCGCCTTATTATTCTTCAGCCGGTTTATTGCTGTCCTTACCTCATCTTGGCTGGGCGGTATACATTCAATACCATCATCTGGGATTGGATCTGTGGTATCTTCGCCGTCTTCACTGCTATCGGATACCAACAGTTTGGAAAAATGTTCTTTCCATATCCTGAGCACACTATCTGTATCAGTTACCAAATTACCTTGTTGATCTCTACAGGAGGATATTCCTGTACCAAAGCCATCAGTTTGATGCTTCACTCTTTGGTAGAATTTTCGGACTTCGTTCTGTCTCCTGTACATCTCCATTTGTTCACACTCCCTCTTTTCCATTTCTCTCTTTTTCCTGCGGAAAAGACGTTTCTCCTCTCTCCTTTTCTCCCGATACCTCTCTCGTGCGCTACGCGTTGCTACTGATTGTAAAGTAGCCCTATATGCCGCATTTTTTTCTTCGGTAGCAGCACGGCACTCCTGGTCATACCACGGATTCTTTGGTGGAGGTCTCTGGTACCCAAGTACTGATTTTGCGGCTGTTTGCATGGAGTGGGCAATATTTTTCCATTGTGCTGATATGTTATCGGGACGAGAAGCGCTATCATTAAGCAATTGGGTCAGTTGAGTGGAATGTGCTGTGGCTATCTGTTGCATTTGCAGCTTGGCGATGTCCAACTTTCGTGTTGTGTCTGTTCGTGCTTTATTTGCAACGTTTAGACGGGTACGTACCTTTGCTGCAACGAGGTAATGGTCCGAATCTATGTTTGCTCCTCGGAACGATCGTACATCCAACACGCTCGATGAATGTCTTCCATCTATCACAACGTGATCAATTTGATTTATTGTTCTTTGGTCTGGAGACAGCCAAGTGCCCTTATGAATATTGAGATGCTTAAATCTGGTACTGCTAACTACCATGTTTTTTGCCGCTGCGAAGTCTATTAGCCTCATTCCATTGTCTGATGTTTCACTATGTAGACTGAATTTCCCAACTGTTTGTCCAAAGATATTCTCCTTTCCAATTTTGGCATTAAAATCGCCTAGAACAATTTTAATGTCATGGGCAGGACAACGGTCATATGTTTCTTCTAAGCTCTCGTAGAATATATCTTTGGTCTGTTCGTCCTTGTCTTCGGTTGGGGCATGAGCGCAGATAAAGCTGATGTTGAAGAATTTTGCTTTAAATCGAATTGTAGCAAGTCTTTCATTCACTGGGGTGAAGCTGGAGACCAGATGTTTTAACCTCCGACCAACTACAAAACCGCAACCAAACTCATGCTTTGTGTCATGGCAGCTATAATACAGTGCGCCACCTTTAGGTGTTGTTGTGACATCATTCCCAGTCCATCGTATTTCCTGTATGGCAGTAATATCGGCTTTGTACTTTCCAAGTACGTCTGCCAATGCGAAGACTGCACCTTCTCTATAAAGAGTGCGAACATTCCAGGTGCAGATGCGCAGATCATGGCCCTTAAAACGTTTGCGGGGTTCGTCAACTTTAGAGGGGTTTGTTTTTCTTTTCTTTCGTTTTTTCATAGTAGGCTGTTTTTTTCTAGGGGAGGGTTACTAACCCGACGCCCAAACCCAAGTTTTTAACGTTCTTATGGGTGAACGCGCGGCACATGTTAGCTCACTACCTTTAACGGGTGTTAAAGGCAGTTCCCCTGGTGACACCACGGGGAGGACAGTGTCCACTTGAGATGAAAGAGGGACCAAGATAAATCATGGGCTTTGCCATGTTAAAACCGGTCAGGACCGTTCCTTGGTATCTTCCATCCCCTACGTCACCCAAATACATACACACATATATGGGATTCCAATCATTATGTACAGTTCGCGGTAACATCCAGAGCATTAAACAACGCTAATCAATAAAGGATTTGTTTATAAAATCCATTAAATTGCCCAATTAGTGCTCAATTTATGGGAAAAATCGCTGCAAGGACAGTAGCCTGTTTTTGGCCAACTCCAAAGGACTTTTGTTTTCAAACAGCCTTCAAATCTATTGAATTTAGTACTAATATCAACTAAAATATTTTCAATTTTGGTGTTAAACTCAACTAAAAACATTTTTATTGTCCTTTTTTGAATAAAAAGTGTAAAAACGATTTATAATGTTGCTGTAAATAGTAAATAATTTAAAACAAATTGCAATGTCAACAATGTTAAGCATTCCATTATTTTGAACACCGCTGTACATAAACAATTTGTCTGAGAATTCAGGTTTTGTTTCATCTTCATCAACTCCATTTAGGGTACCTATGTATATATGAGGGCTATAATAAAACGGGTACCATTTACTAAGAACACAAAATACCAACATCCGGCGAAATTCGTAAGAAAATAGGTTTGTCTGGTTACCCTAAAATTATTAACAATTTGTACCAATTGTTTCTGGAAGTCGAATCGAGAAAGACATTTTGACCGTTTTTTTTACTGAGAGTTCGCAAATTGTTGCCGGACAAATTTCTTCTAACAAGCAATTGAACCTCTTCTTCTACTAGCAGAGAACAAATCAGCTGTGTTAATTATTCGGTGATTTATGTTTTCTCTGGTCATATTCTTTTTTTATTTTTAATAAAATTAAAAATTTTTGCTTGTTTGGTTCCTTTAATGGCGGACTAATTGTTGCGTTTCGGCAAATCAGATGCATTTCGGCATTTCGAAAATATTTCATTGTGGTTATATACATATTTTGTACCGATAGAAATAACTAATAATGAATAGAAATTCAAATAATTTGCATGCAAACAAATTTATAAATCCCAACATTATTCATATTCAATTACACAACAAGTAAGATATTATAAGTCAGCTCTGCTAAGGGTGATATACCCTCAGCATCTAACCAAAAAATAAACAAACACAATAATTATGCCGTAAAAAAATATATATATTTTGTATTTTGAAGGTATCGGAATGTAAGGCTATACCAAATCAAGTGTAGTAAGCTAACTTCTGATTTTTGAAAAAGTTTGAGAATTATGTTTTGGAAATTTTGGACCATTATCTCAGGAAGTATGGACTTACTCCGAAAAATTGTACCGTTGCAATAGGTACAGTGAAAAGAACCTTCTTCAAAAAATTCAAATAGATCCGAGACTGGTCCTCAAACTGCACTTTTCCCAAATTTTGTGTAGGAGGTACTCGAAGGACGGGACCGATATAGTCCATATTCCAACCTGATAATGTATCAGGATGAAATAATAGGATGTGCAAAGTTTGGACCAATCAGAAAATCCCCTTGAGAGTTATCTTGCGAATTTGCCATTTTAGTTGAGTTTCTTGCTTGTTTTTTAAAGTTTCTTGGACCTTTTTGGCCATAATCTCTGGAGGTATAGACTGGCCATTGCAATTGTACCATCGTAAAGGGGGCAGCACAGTGTTGCCGCTTCCATACAAAGGTGGACAAAAATAGAAGGAGTTGACCTAGGTTGATGCATTTTTGCACAAGTACTTATAAGGTCATAGGAATAAAAAAATTCAACTTTGGTCCATATCGGTTAAGATTTGGTTATAGCACCCATATATATCTTTTCCCGATTTTGCTATAACTCGGTCAATTTTGATCGAATAGCCTTGAAATTTTATATGTGATATTTTCTTATGCCCGAGTAGTTTCACCGAACAGGGGCTTGAGGAACAGTCCATGTTAAATTTGAAGGCTACTCATCAAAATTGAGCGAATTATAGCAAAATCGGGGAAGATATATATGGGAGCTATATTCAAATCTGAATCACACATAAAATTTGAAGGCTATTCGATTAAAATTTACCGAGTTATAGCAAAATCTGGGAAAGATATATATGGGGGTTATATCCAAATCTGAACCGATTTTTGTGAAAATCGGTGTAGCTATTCAGGGGTCTAAGAAAATAACACGTACTAAATTTGAAGGCTATCCGATCAAAATTGAACAAGTTGTAGCAAAATCGGGAAAAGATACATATGGGGGCTATATAAAATCTGAACCGATATATCTCAGAAGGTTGCAGGAATGGGTAGAATGTTTTTACACATTTCGCTTCGGAAGATATGTCCAATTAATGGAAATCAAGAGCCAAGGTGGCAATCAAAAGATATACTCTACTAAATATTAAGAATTTATATTTTTTTTTATCAAATTTAAATTTTTAATTCTTGATAACGGTACTTTGCCCATGTGCAGTTGATGTCAACTTTTTGTACTAAAATTTTATATTTATAGCCCACCCATCAAATCCCCATCCAAAACTTTTAATATTATCAACAAACCTTTCAGAAAATATTATTTTAAATGTAGTCTAATTTTCATATGATTATCGCTTTAGATTACCTGGGAAATATTTTTCATATTTAAAGAGCTATAACTTCATTATGGGCGCACATATCGACAAAATTCTTTCAGATTCGTTGTATCGAATGTGTTTACTGTAAGAAATAAACATAAACATATGTAAAAGTTAACATCACATTTTTTTCATTTTTGTCCACGCGGCAACACTGTGGGCCGCAAGGACTATCTGCTGAAAAAATCAAAACGATTCGATAGGACTTTTAAATTTCACTTTTCCACATTTTGTGTGGAAGGTACTCGAAGGTGTGGACCGATATAGTCTTACCCGATCTATATCTGGACGAAATAATAATATATAGAAAGTTTGGACCAAATCGATTGCGCACTTCGACAGTTATCGTTCACACAATTTTTCAGAAAAATTTTGAACTTTTGTGGGGGAGGTGCCAGAAGGAGCGAACCGATATAGCCCATATTCGAAATTAAACTAAGTTTGGGTAAAAAATTACGAAGCGCATAATTTGGTTAGAATCGGTAGATCCGTTCAGGAGTTATCGTGCGCACTAGCCAGCTAGACAGTAAAAGAGACAGATGAAAGGACAGGGCTAAATCGACTCCAAATTGTTGAAATGAATTTGGTCCAAACATACTTGGGCTCTAAAACCATTTTTTCGATGGACACATCTTTGGTCGTACTTTGTATATTTTGTATTAACCTAAAGGCTGAGGGTATAAAATAGGTGGCGAAGCGACCCCATGCTGCAATTAGACAACTGAACTGAAAATGTCTCTGTCATGATTGAGACTATTGTAGTATGAGAGGAAATTGGAGTTCTCTACACAAAACCCATTATATATTAGGCAGTAAGCCTGTTATCTAGCAGACACATTATTACAATTTGCATCAGGGGAAAGGTAGTTATTTTTCCACATGTAGGCTACTTTGCCGGTATATGCCCTCCAGGAATTTAAATATGTATGTACCAAAAATACAATTTGGATATTTTTCATACAAAAGTAATGATCTATGTCACCAGCTAAATAATATCAGGTCACCTTCAACAATTTTAGGCATCTTCTTCGACCTAAACCCTTACCTAGTGCAAAATTTCGTGACTATTGAGCTATGTATAATTGCGACCTCTAGTGTGCTTATGATTACACTTTAAGCAAAAAACTGGATATATTAGGCTGTAACTCTGTTATCTGACCGCGTAAATCAATATAATTGGCGTCAATGGAAAGGGCAAGAGTTGGTCTTCCAAATATTATTTACGTGTTCGGAATGTGTCTTCCAGGAATAAAGATATAACCGGTATATAAAAAATTTTCAAAATTTTTACACAAAAGTTATGGTCCATTTAACCCTCTAAACATCATCCGATCACCATCTCAAATTGCAAGCATCTTCTTTGTCATATACGGTTACCTTTTCGAGGCCATCGGGCTATTATTGTGACCACAGATTAGCTACAAAATCGGATAAAAATTATGTTTTTGGTCCATTTGACCCGCTAAATATATCACGATCATCACAAATAAGAATAGGTGTCTATTCTGGTCTAAACCCGACCTCCATGCAAAAATTTCGTGATGATCGGTCTATAAGTGCGCCCTGGAGTTTGATTACAATTTATAATGGACAATATATAATGAGGTCTCCGACGAATATTTCACGGTGTTACATGAATTTTTTCCAAAACAAACTTATAATACCCTTTCCACATAGTCGTATAGGGTATAATGAATCAAAACACCACAAAATTAATTACAGTGCAGGGCTTAAAAAACTCAGTACAGGCGGGGACCAGTGATCTGACTACGAGTCACTCATCGTCGATATCATGCGATCGTGAGCATAAATCTCCCACGATTGTGGGTGCCGTGACATCTGTGGTCGGAAGTAACGCTACAAACACACAAGCTAACGTAACAGGGGAGGAGGATAAAAGGCAGTTCAGGGAGAGGCTTAACTTGACCCAACTATCTGAGGGGCTGCTCCCACCCTGAAACCGAATCCGATAGCTCCGGAAAAATTAAAAACAAAAAATTAAATAAAAAACAAGCTCTACAACAGAATAAACAACGGGACGCTTCAAAGGATGCCTCAAATACCCCTCCACTGATTCGTAAGCGGAAAAGAGAATAAAGAGATAGAAATTTTAAAACAAAAACTCCTCCGAAAATCATTTAAACATATATATTTCAGAATTTTCTGAAAATTTCATGGAAATTGATTCAGAGGTTTTGGAAGTATAATGCATTGAAAAGAGCGAGAATTCAGATATAACGTAGAATGTGTTCGGGTCTTTCGACCCCAAATAAGTACGCAAAATCGGACACACGACCAGAAATTAATTTTTAAGCCGATTTATTCATAATTTTTGCAAATATTGCGTTTTTTTAAGAAATAAGGAACCCCGTTTTAACGTAATTAAAAGAATTTATTTTGAATCGCCAGTTCACCAGTCGCCACCCCTGTATTTTCTCTAGCATTTCAGGTAAATCGGTTTAGCCGTTTTGGATTGATTTATATAAGATATTGCAAATATTAAAAAAAAAAATAGCCCAATCGGCCCAGGTGTTCTGTCATTTTATATATTTTATTTTATATTGGATTTAAATAAAGAATTAGCAGATCGGTGTATAAATCGAACAAAGTGGGCGTAAAACTCGAAATCGAAAAAGTTGTCGTGATAAATTTTTCTTTCCGTACACGCAGAGAAAAAATATTTTTCGGTTTTGTTGGAACAAAAATATCTATTTTGGTTCCAAAAATGTGTTTGTTTTGTACAAACATTGTAATCCAAATCCAAAAATACCATCTTTTGTTCCGAACATAGAAAACAAATACAACTTTCGAATTTCCGCAATATTGTAAAAATCGTTAACAATACCGATTTTACGAACAATCATAATCTAAATTTTTTACAAAACATATTGTCAGCCCTGAAAAACAGATACTAAATTTTTTGATTTGAGTGTATATACTTCTCATATACACTTTTCACATAACTTGGATATAAATGTCGCGTATAATATTGCAATCATTGATGAACACAATACATGTTTTGCTACTTTAGCTGACAACAAAGACAAACAAAAAGCCACAAGCAGCCACCACCACAGCATAAGGAATAATTAAACACCATAACAAATATGAAAAGGAAAGAAGAATGAAACAAAACAGAAAAAAATAAAAACAAGAGTCTCATTGTTGGTATACATCACACAAAAACAAAGATAAAGGCAGCATGTCATACAAACACCCCAACTCACAAACATTGTTTTTTCAACACGGCATCGAATAGCTAGAGAAGAGAAAAACAATTTCGAAGAAAAGAGAGAAATATTGTTCAGTTGACACAAACTGTTTTTGGATTCACAATACTACGTAAGGAATCCAACAATATGTTAACAATACATATTTTGCTCTTGGAATATTGTTGGATCAAACATTTTTTTCTCTGCGTGTAAAAACACAAAATTTATCCAAATCGGTTCAGCTGTTACCAATTGACAAACGAAAGATGTTTGATTATAACCTCAGCATTTATGCTAACGACGGTATATACACATTCGAAATAATGGTTTTAGACCCCGTTTCAGAAAAATTGGAGTCGATTTATCGATGTCCGTCTGCCTGGCTGACTGGAACGCACGATAACTCTCTGACGGATTAACCGATTTGGTCAAAAATGTCTCTTTGGTTATTGGTCATAGACTTCTGTACCATTTTTAAACCAACCAATTTGAAATCTAGCATTAGTCCTTTAAATGATTTCATATGAACATTTCTTGGAATCAAAACTTTCCCATATATTAACATTAAAAAAGCTTAATTAGGCTTGCAGGAAAAAATGAAAAAACAACGCCATTGACGTATTATTTTCCTTTTCACACTCAATAACACTTTGGATGTGGTAATTATTCCCGAATATTTAATGGTCCTCACTCCACTCCCACCATTTCGTACGGCAACCGTTGACAAACATAATAAATTATGCTGATGCAAAGCAAACAATGAATGGCTTTTGAAATTGACAGAAGTTTGAGTTTTTAATTCGCATCGACCGGAAATTGTTTATGGCGATAATGACGATGTCAACAAGGACCATCTTCGTCCTACGAAAGGAAAATTCAAAACGGAGAAATCTTGCAACCACAGATATGGTCTAATTACGACAGTGTTTAATGCGAACGTAAATATGTCTTATGTACTCTCATATGTATGTAAGCAAAAACATTGCTTTCTGTACGAAAACGAATTCGCAGAAATAATAAATATGCATAAATAACAAGTCCGGAGTACAGCTTCAGGGATGTGGATTAGTATTTCAAAATTATGATAATCTTAAAATAAATTTTGTTAACAACAAGTAAGTAAATAAGTCATACTGATTTTCTCTATACTAAAACTGTCATAATTTTTTAATAAACCCTTTCGTTCCCAACCACTTCACCCATCGTAATTCAATAGACCGCTTGCGTTTTGTCACAAAACAAGTCAGCAAACAACTGCAATTAAAGCAAATGTATTTCACTCTGATGAAATGGAAGGAGAAATGAAGCCAAAGAAAAACAAAGACACAACGAATAAAAGCTAAAGCCAAAAAAAAAAAAGAAACCTGAAATGTTTTCAATTGACAATCTGACAGGAAGAATATCCTAATGATTCTAAGATTACACATGGTATAATTGTCAAATCCATTCAAATGTAGGCGTAAAAATATATTTGTACACTCTCACACCCACACAGTTGTTAACACAATTTCACATAAAGATACTTAAATGCATGCACACACACGTATATATATGTACATATACTCGTATATGGTCTTAATAGCATCCAAGGCATCCATCTATGTTTGTATGGTGTTGGAGTGTTTTCTTTGTCGTTTGGTTTCCTTTTTTCATTTGTAAATCTTTTCAATCTGCTTTACTTTTGTCTGGTCTGTGTATTTGCTGCCTTTGACTAAATTTTTCAAGTGACATTAACACATTTTCAGACAATGAAAGTAGGCCGTATCAGACAGTGGGTAAGATATAATATGTTGTAGAAATTACGGAATTGACGAGAAGCCTCCTCCAACGGAGGTCTTCTATTCTATAGAAGCCTCCTCCAACGGAGGTCTTCTATTCTATAGAAGCCTCCTCCAACGGAGGTCTTCTATTCTATAGAAGCCTCCTCCAACGGAGGTCTTCTATTCTATAGAAGCCTCCTCCAACGGAGGTCTTCTATTCTATAGAAGCCTCCTCCAACGGAGGTCTTCTATTCTATAGAAGCCTCCTCCAACGGAGGTCTTCTATTCTATAGAAGCCTCCTCCAACGGAGTTCTTCTATTCTATAGAAGCCTCCTCCAACGGAGGTCTTCTATTCTATAGAAGCCTCCTCCAACGGAGGTCTTCTATTCTATAGAAGCCTCCTCCAACGGAGGTCTTCTATTCTATAGAAGCCTCCTCCAACGGAGGTCTTCTATTCTATAGAAGCCTCCTCCAACGGAGGTCTTCTATTCTATAGAAGCCTCCTCCAACGGAGGTCTTCTCTTCTATAGAAGCCTCCGCCAACGGAGGTCTTCTCTTCTATAGAAGCCTCCGCCAACGGAGGTCTTCTCTTCTATAGAAGCCTCCTCCAACGGAGGTCTTCTCTTCTATAGAAGCCTCCTCCAACGGAGGTCTTCTCTTCTATAGAAGCCTCCTCCAACGGAGGTCTTCTCTTCTATAGAAGCCTCCTCCAACGGAGGTCTCCAACGGAGGTCTTCTTATCTATAGAAGCCTCATCCAACGGAGGTCTTCTATTCTATAGAAGCCTCATCCAACGGAGGTCTTCTATTCTATAGAAGCCTCCTCCAACGGAAGTCTTCTATTCTATAGAAGCCTCATCCAACGGAGGTCTTCTATTCTATAGAAGCCTCCTCCAACGGAAGTCTTCTATTCTATAGAAGCCTCATCCAACGGAGGTCTTCTATTCTATAGAAGCCTCCTCCAACGGAAGTCTTCTATTCTATAGAAGCCTCCTCCAACGGAGGTCTTCTGTTCTATAGAAGCCTCCTCCAACGGAGGTCTTCTGTTCTATAGAAGCCTCCTCCAACGGAGGTCTTCTATTCTATAGAAGCCTCCTCCAACGGAGGTCTTCTATTCTATAGAAGCCTCCTCCAACGGAGGTCTTCTATTCTATAGAAGCCTCCTCCGACGGAGGTCTTCTATTCTATAGAAGCCTCCTCCGACGGAGGTCTTCTATTCTATAGAAGCCTCCTCCGACGGAGGTCTTCTATTCTATAGAAGCCTCCTCCGACGGAGGTCTTCTATTCTATAGAAGCCTCCTCCGACGGAGGTCTTCTATTCTATAGAAGCCTCCTCCGACGGAGGTCTTCTATTCTATAGAAGCCTCCTCCGACGGAGGTCTTCTATTCTATAGAAGCCTCCTCCGACGGAGGTCTTCTATTCTATAGAAGCCTCCTCCGACGGAGGTCTTCTATTCTATAGAAGCCTCCTCCGACGGAGGTCTTCTATTCTATAGACGCCTCCTCCGACGGAGGTCTTCTATTCTATAGACGCCTCCTCCGACGGAGGTCTTCTATTCTATAGACGCCTCCTCCGACGGAGGTCTTCTATTCTATAGAAGCCTCTTCCAACGGAGGTCTTCTATTCTATAGGAGCCTCCTCCAACGGAGGTTGCTATTCTATAGAAGCCTCCTCCAACGGAGGTCCTCTATCATATAGTAGCCTCCTCCAACGGAGGTCTTCTATTCTATTCTATTCTATTCTATTCTATTCTATTCTATTCTATTCTATTCTATTCTATTCTATTCTATTCTATTCTATTCTATTCTATTCTATTCTATTCTATTCTATTCTATTCTATTCTATTCTATTCTATTCTATTCTATTCTATTCTATTCTATTCTATTCTATTCTATTCTATTCTATTCTATTCTATTCTATTCTATTCTATTCTATTCTATTCTATTCTATTCTATTCTATTCTATTCTATTCTATTCTATTCTATTCTATTCTATTCTATTCTATTCTATTCTATTCTATTCTATTCTATTCTATTCTATTCTATTCTATTCTATTCTATTCTATTCTATTCTATTCTATTCTATTCTATTCTATTCTATTCTATTCTATTCTATTCTATTCTATTCTATTCTATTCTATTCTATTCTATTCTATTCTATTCTATTCTATTCTATTCTATTCTATTCTATTCTATTCTATTCTATTCTATTCTATTCTATTCTATTCTATTCTATTCTATTCTATAGAAGCCTCCTCCAACGGAGGTCTTCTATTCTATAGAAGCCTCCTCCAACGGAGGTCTTCTATTCTATTCTATAGAAGCCTCCTCCAACGGAGGTCTTCTATTCTATAGAAGCCTCCTCCAACGGAGGTCTTCTATTCTATTCTATAGAAGCCTCCTCCAACGGAGGTCTTCTATTCTATAGAAGCCTCCTCCAACGGAGGTCTTCTATTCTATAGAAGCCTCCTCCAACGGAGGTCTTCTATTCTATAGAAGCCTCCTCCAACGGAGGTCTTCTATTCTATAGAAGCCTCCTCCAACGGAGTTCTTCTATTCTATAGAAGCCTCCTCCAACGGAGGTCTTCTATTCTATAGAAGCCTCCTCCAACGGAGGTCTTCTATTCTATAGAAGCCTCCTCCAACGGAGGTCTTCTATTCTATAGAAGCCTCCTCCAACGGAGGTCTTCTCTTCTATAGAAGCCTCCGCCAACGGAGGTCTTCTCTTCTATAGAAGCCTCCGCCAACGGAGGTCTTCTCTTCTATAGAAGCCTCCTCCAACGGAGGTCTTCTCTTCTATAGAAGCCTCCTCCAACGGAGGTCTCCAACGGAGGTCTTCTTATCTATAGAAGTCTCATCCAACGGAGGTCTTCTATTCTATAGAAGCCTCCTCCAACGGAAGTCTTCTATTCTATAGAAGCCTCATCCAACGGAGGTCTTCTATTCTATAGAAGCCTCCTCCAACGGAAGTCTTCTATTCTATAGAAGCCTCCTCCAACGGAGGTCTTCTATTCTATAGAAGCCTCCTCCAACGGAAGTCTTCTATTCTATAGAAGCCTCCTCCGACGGAGGTCTTCTATTCTATAGAAGCCTCCTCCGACGGAGGTCTTCTATTCTATAGACGCCTCCTCCGACGGAGGTCTTCTATTCTATAGACGCCTCCTCCGACGGAGGTCTTCTATTCTATAGACGCCTCCTCCGACGGAGGTCTTCTATTCTATAGAAGCCTCCTCCGACGGAGGTCTTCTATTCTATAGAAGCCTCCTCCGACGGAGGTCTTCTATTCTATAGAAGCCTCCTCCGACGGAGGTCTTCTATTCTATAGAAGCCTCCTCCGACGGAGGTCTTCTATTCTATAGAAGCCTCCTCCGACGGAGGTCTTCTATTCTATAGAAGCCTCCTCCGACGGAGGTCTTCTATTCTATAGACGCCTCCTCCGACGGAGGTCTTCTATTCTATAGACGCCCCTCCGACGGAGGTCTTCTATTCTATAGACGCCTCCTCCGACGGAGGTCTTCTATTCTATAAAGCCTCTTCCAACGGAGGTCTTCTATTCTATAGGAGCCTCTCCAACGAGGTTGCTATTCTATAGAAGCCTCCTCCAACGGAGGTCCTCTATCATATAGTAGCCTCCTCCAACGGAGGTCTTCTATTCTATTCTATTCTATTCTATTCTATTCTATTCTATTCTATTCTATTCTATTCTATTCTATTCTATTCTATTCTATTCTATTCTATTCTATTCTATATATTCTATTCTATTCTATTCTATTCTATTCTATTCTATTCTATTCTATTCTATTCTATTCTATTCTATTCTATTCTATTCTATTCTATTCTATTCTATTCTATTCTATTCTATTCTATTCTATTCTATTCTATTCTATTCTATTCTATTCTATTCTATTCTATTCTATTCTATTCTATTCTATTCTATTCTATTCTATTCTATTCTATTCTATTCTATTCTATTCTATTCTATTCTATTCTATTATTCTATTCTATTCTATTCTATTCTATTCTATTCTATTCTATTCTATTCTATTCTATTCTATTCTATTCTATTCTATTCTATCTATTCTATTCTATTCTATTCTATTCTATTCTATTCTATTCTATTCTATTCTATTCTATTCTATTCTATTCTATTCTATTCTATTCTATTCTATTCTATTCTATTCTATTCTATTCTATTCTATTCTATTCTATTCTATTCTATTCTATTCTATTCTATTCTATTCTATTCTATTCTATTCTATTCTATTCTATTCTATTCTATTCTATTCTATTCTATTCTATTCTATTCTATTCTATTCTATTCTATTCTATTCTATTCTATTCTATTCTATTCTATTCTATTCTATTCTATTCTATTCTATTCTATTCTATTCTATTCTATTCTATTCTATTCTATTCTATTCTATTCTATTCTATTCTATTCTATTCTATTCTATTCTATTCTATTCTATTCTATTCTATTCTATTCTATTCTATTCTATTCTATTCTATTCTATTCTATTCTATTCTATTCTATTCTATTCTATTCTATTCTATTCTATTCTATTCTATTCTATTCTATTCTATTCTATTCTATTCTATTCTATTCTATTCTATTCTATTCTATTCTATTCTATTCTATTCTATTCTATTCTATTCTATTTCTATCTATTCTATTCTATTCTATTCTATCTATTCTATTCTATTCTATTCTATTCTATTCTATTCTATTCTATTCTATTCTATTCTATTCTATTCTATTCTATTCTATTCTATTCTATTCTATCTATTCTATTCTATTCTATTCTATTCTATTCTATTCTATTCTATTCTATTCTATTCTATTCTATTCTATTCTATTCTATTCTATTCTATTCTATTCTATTCTATTCTATTCTATTCTATTCTATTCTATTCTATTCTATTCTATTCTATTCTATTCTATTCTATTCTATTCTATTCTATTCTATTCTATTCTATTCTATTCTATTCTATTCTATTCTATTCTATTCTATTCTATTCTATTCTATTCTATTCTATTCTATTCTATTCTATTCTATTTCTATTCTATTCTATTCTATTCTATTCTATTCTATTCTATTCTATTCTATTCTATTCTATTCTATTCTATTCTATTCTATTCTATTCTATTCTATTCTATTCTATTCTATTCTATTCTATTCTATTCTATTCTATTCTATTCTATTCTATTCTATTCTATTCTATTCTATTCTATTCTATTCTATTCTATTCTATTCTATTCTATTCTATTCTATTCTATTCTATTCTATTCTATTCTATCTATTCTATTCTATTCTATTCTATTCTATTCTATTCTATTCTATTCTATTCTATTCTATTCTATTCTATTCTATTCTATTCTATTCTATTCTATTCTATTCTATTTCTATTCTATTCTATTCTATTCTATTCTATTCTATTCTATTCTATTCTTATTCTATTCTATTCTATTCTATTCTATTCTATTCTATTCTATCTATTCTATTCTATTCTATTCTATTCTATTCTATTCTATTCTATTCTATTCTATTCTATTCTATTCTATTCTATTCTATTCTATTCTATTCTATTCTATTCTATTCTATTCTATTCTATTCTATTCTATTCTATTCTATTCTATTCTATTCTATTCTATTCTATTCTATTCTATTCTATTCTATTCTATTCTATTCTATTCTATTCTATTCTATTCTATTCTATTCTATTCTATTCTATTCTATTCTATTCTATTCTATTCTATTCTATTCTATTCTATTCTATTCTATTCTATTCTATTCTATTCTATTCTATTCTATTCTATTCTATTCTATTCTATTCTATTCTATTCTATTCTATTCTATTCTATTCTATTCTATTCTATTCTATTCTATTCTATTCTATTCTATTCTATTCTATTCTATTCTATTCTATTCTATTCTATTCTATTCTATTCTATTCTATTCTATTCTATTCTATTCTATTCTATTCTATTCTATTCTATTCTATTCTATTCTATTCTATTCTATTCTATTCTATTCTATTCTATTCTATTCCTATTCTATTCTATTCTATTCTATTCTATTCTATTCTATTCTATTCTATTCTATTCTATTCTATTCTATTCTATTCTATTCTATTCTATTCTATTCTATTCTATTCTATTCTATTCTATTCTATCTATTCTATTCTATTCTATTCTATTCTATTCTATTCTATTCTATTCTATTCTATTCTATTCTATTCTATTCTATTCTATTCTATTCTATTCTATTCTATTCTATTCTATTCTATTCTATTCTATTCTATTCTATTCTATTCTATTCTATTCTATTCTATTCTATTCTATTCTATTCTATTCTATTCTATTCTATTCTATTCTATCTATTCTATTCTATTCTATTCTATTCTATTCTATTCTATTCTATTCTATTCTATTCTATTCTATTCTATTCTATTCTATTCTATTCTATTCTATTCTATTCTATTCTATTCTATTCTATTCTATTCTATTCTATTCTATTCTATTCTATTCTATTCTATTCTATTTATTCTATTCTATTTCTATTCTATTCTATTCTATTCTATTCTATTCTATTCTATTCTATTCTATTCTATTCTATTCTATTCTATTCTATTCTATTCTATTCTATTCTATTCTATTCTATTCTATTCTATTCTATTCTATTCTATTCTATTCTATTCTATTCTATTCTATTCTATTCTATTCTATTCTATTCTATTCTATTCTATTCTATTCTATTCTATTCTATTCTATTCTATTCTATTCTATTCTATCTATTCTATTCTATTCTATTCTATTCTATTCTATTCTATTCTATTCTATTCTATTCTATTCTATTCTATTCTATTCTATTCTATTCTATTCTATTCTATTCTATTCTATTCTATTCTATTCTATTCTATTCTATTCTATTCTATTCTATTCTATTCTATTCTATTCTATTCTATTCTATTCTATTCTATTCTATTCTATTCTATTCTATTCTATTCTATTCTATTCTATTCTATTCTATTCTATTCTATTCTATTCTATTCTATTCTATTCTATTCTATTCTATTCTATTCTATTCTATTCTATTCTATTCTATTCTATTCTATTCTATTCTATTCTATTCTATTATATTCTATTCTATTCTATTCTATTCTATTCTATTCTATTCTATTCTATTCTATTCTATTCTATTCTATTCTATTCTATTCTATTCTATTCTATTCTATTCTATTCTATTCTATTCTATTCTATTCTATTCTATTCTATTCTATTCTATTCTATTCTATTCTATTCTATTCTATTCTATTCTATTCTATTCTATTCTATTCTATTCTATTCTATTCTATTCTATTCTATTCTATTCTATTCTATTCTATTCTATTCTATTCTATCTATTCTATTCTATTCTATTCTATTCTATTCTATTCTATTCTATTCTATTCTATTCTATTCTACTATTCTATTTCTATTCTATTCTATTCTATTCTATTCTATTCTATTCTATTCTATTCTATTCTATTCTATTCTATTCTATTCTATTCTATTCTATTCTATTCTATTCTATTCTATTCTATTCTATTCTATTCTATTCTATTCTATTCTATTCTATTCTATTCTATTCTATTCTATTCTATTCTATTCTATTCTATTCTATCTATTCTATTCTATTCTATTCTATTCTATTCTATTCTATTCTATTCTATTCTATTCTATTCTATACTATTCTATTCTATTCTATTCTATTCTATCTATTCTATTCTATTCTATTCTATTCTATTCTATTCTATTCTATTCTATTCTATTCTATTCTATTCTATTCTATTCTATTCTATTCTATTCTATTCTATTCTATTCTATTCTATTCTATTCTATTCTATTCTATTCTATTCTATTCTATTCTATTCTATTCTATTCTATTCTATTCTATTCTATTCTATTCTATTCTATTCTATTCTATTCTATTCTATTCTATTCTATTCTATTCTATTCTATTCTATTCTATTCTATTCTATTCTATTCTATTCTATTCTATTCTATTCTATTCTATTCTATTCTATTCTATTCTATTCTATTCTATTCTATTCTATTCTATTCTATTCTATTCTATTCTATTCTATTCTATTCTATTCTATTCTATTCTATTCTATTCTATTCTATTCTATTCTATTCTATTCTATTCTATTCTATTCTATTCTATTCTATTCTATTCTATTCTATTCTATTCTATTCTATTCTATTCTATTCTATTCTATTCTATTCTATTCTATTCTATTCTATTCTATTCTATTCTATTCTATTCTATTCTATTCTATTCTATTCTATTCTATTCTATTCTATTCTATTCTATTCTATTCTATTCTATCTATTCTATTCTATTCTATTCTATTCTATTCTATTCTATTCTATTCTATTCTATTCTATTCTATTCTATTCTATTCTATTCTATTCTATTCTATTCTATTCTATTCTATTCTATTCTATTCTATTCTATTCTATTCTATTCTATTCTATTCTATTCTATTCTATTCTATTCTATTCTATTCTATTCTATTCTATTCTATTCTATTCTATTCTATTCTATTCTATTCTATTCTATTCTATTCTATTCTATTCTATTCTATTCTATTCTATTCTATTCTATTCTATTCTATTCTATCTATTCTATTCTATTCTATTCTATTCTATTCTATTCTATTCTATTCTATTCTATTCTATTCTATTCTATTCTATTCTATTCTATTCTATTCTATTCTATTCTATTCTATTCTATTCTATTCTATTCTATTCTATTCTATTCTATTCTATTCTATTCTATTCTATTCTATTCTATTCTATTCTATTCTATTCTATTCTATTCTATTCTATTCTATTCTATTCTATTCTATTCTATTCTATTCTATTCATTCTATTCTATTCTATTCTATTCTATTTTATTCTATTCTATTCTATTCTATTCTATTCTATTCTATTCTATTCTATTCTATTCTATTCTATTTCTATTCTATTCTATTCTATTCTATTCTATTCTATTCTATTCTATTCTATTCTATTCTATTCTATTCTATTCTATTCTATTCTATTCTATTCTATTCTATTCTATTCTATTCTATTCTATTCTATTCTATTCTATTCTATTCTATTCTATTCTATTCTATTCTATTCTATTCTATTCTATTCTATTCTATTCTATTCTATTCTATTCTATTCTATTCTATTCTATTCTATTTCTATTCTATTCTATTCTATTCTATTCTATTCTATTCTATTCTATTCTATTCTATTCTATTCTATTCTATTCTATTCTATTCTATTCTATTCTATTCTATTCTATTCTATTCTATTCTATTTCTATTCTATTCTATTCTATTCTATTCTATTCTATTCTATTCTATTCTATTCTATTCTATTCTATTCTATTCTATTCTATTCTATTCTATTCTATTCTATTCTATTCTATTCTATTCTATTCTATTCTATTCTATTCTATTCTATTCTATTCTATTCTATTCTATTCTATTCTATTCTATTCTATTCTATTCTATTCTATTCTATTCTATTCTATTCTATTCTATTCTATTCTATTCTATTCTATTCTATTCTATTCTATTCTATTCTATTCTATTCTATTCTATTCTATTCTATTCTATTCTATTCTATTCTATTCTATTCTATTCTATTCTATTCTATTCTATTCTATTCTATTCTATTCTATTCTATTCTATTCTATTCTATTCTATTCTATTCTATTCTATTCTATTCTATTCTATCTATTCTATTCTATTCTATTCTATTCTATTCTATTCTATTCTATTCTATTCTATTCTATTCTATTCTATTCTATTCTATTCTATTCTATTCTATTCTATTCTATTCTATTCTATTCTATTCTATTCTATTCTATTCTATTCTATTCTATTCTATTCTATTCTATTCTATTCTATTCTATTCTATTCTATTCTATTCTATTCTATTCTATTCTATTCTATTCTATTCTATTCTATTCTATTCTATTCTATTCTATTCTATTCTATTCTATTCTATTCTATTCTATTCTATTCTATTCTATTCTATTCTATTCTATTCTATTCTATTCTATTCTATTCTATTCTATTCTATCTATTCTATTCTATTCTATTCTATTCTATTCTATTCTATCTATTCTATTCTATTCTATTCTATTCTATTCTATTCTATTCTATTCTATTTCTATTCTATCTATTCTATTCTATTCTATTCTATTCTATTCTATTCTATTCTATTCTATTCTATTCTATTCTATTCTATTCTATTTCTATTCTATTCTATTCTATTCTATTCAATTCTATTCTATTCTATTCTATTCTATTCTATTCTATTCTATTCTATTCTATTCTATTCTATTCTATTCTATTCTATTCTATTCTTCTATTCTATTCTATTCTATTCTATTCTATTCTATTCTATTCTATTCTATTCTATTCTATTCTATTCTATTCTATTCTATTCTATTCTATTCTATTCTATTCTATTCTATTCTATTCTATTCTATTCTATTCTATTCTATTCTATTCTATTCTATTCTATTCTATTCTATTCTATTCTATTCTATTCTATTCTATTCCAACGGAGGTCTCTATTCTATTCTATAGAAGCCTCCTCCAACGGAGGTCTTCTATTCTATAGAAGCCCTCCTCCAACGGAGGTCTTCTATTCTATTCTATAGAAGCCTCCTCCAACGGAGGTCTTCTATTCTATAGAAGCCTCCTCCAACGTAGGTCTTCTATTCTATAGAAGCCTCCTCCAACGGAGGTCTTCTATTCTATAGAAGCCTCCTCCAACGGAGGTCTTCTATTCTATAGAAGCCTCCTCCAACGGAGGTCTTCTATTCTATAGAAGCCTCCTCCAACGGAGTTCTTCTATTCTATAGAAGCCTCCTCCAACGGAGGTCTTCTATTCTATAGAAGCCTCCTCCAACGGAGGTCTTCTATTCTATAGAAGCCTCCTCCAACGGAGGTCTTCTATTCTATAGAAGCCTCCTCCAACGGAGGTCTTCTATTCTATAGAAGCCTCCTCCAACGGAGGTCTTCTCTTCTATAGAAGCCTCCGCCAACGGAGGTCTTCTCTTCTATAGAAGCCTCCGCCAACGGAGGTCTTCTCTTCTATAGAAGCCTCCGCCAACGGAGGTCTTCTCTTCTATAGAAGCCTCCTCCAACGGAGGTCTTCTCTTCTATAGAAGCCTCCTCCAACGGAGGTCTTCTCTTCTATAGAAGCCTCCTCCAACGGAGGTCTCCAACGGAGGTCTTCTTATCTATAGAAGTCTCATCCAACGGAGGTCTTCTATTCTATAGAAGCCTCCTCCAACGGAAGTCTTCTATTCTATAGAAGCCTCATCCAACGGAGGTCTTCTATTCTATAGAAGCCTCCTCCAACGGAAGTCTTCTATTCTATAGAAGCCTCATCCAACGGAGGTCTTCTATTCTATAGAAGCCTCCTCCAACGGAAGTCTTCTATTCTATAGAAGCCTCCTCCAACGGAGGTCTTCTATTCTATAGAAGCCTCCTCCAACGGAGGTCTTCTGTTCTATAGAAGCCTCCTCCAACGGAGGTCTTCTGTTCTATAAAAGCCTCCTCCAACGGAGGTCTTCTGTTCTATAGAAGCCTCCTCCAACGGAGGTCTTCTGTTCTATAGAAGCCTCCTCCAACGGAGGTCTTCTATTCTATAGAAGCCTCCTCCAACGGAGGTCTTCTATTCTATAGAAGCCTCCTCCGACGGAGGTCTTCTATTCTATAGAAGCCTCCTCCGACGGAGGTCTTCTATTCTATAGAAGCCTCCTCCGACGGAGGTCTTCTATTCTATAGAAGCCTCCTCCGACGGAGGTCTTCTATTCTATAGAAGCCTCCTCCGACGGAGGTCTTCTATTCTATAGAAGCCTCCTCCGACGGAGGTCTTCTATTCTATAGACGCCTCCTCCGACGGAGGTCTTCTATTCTATAGACGCCTCCTCCGACGGAGGTCTTCTATTCTATAGACGCCTCCTCCGACGGAGGTCTTCTATTCTATAGACGCCTCCTCCGACGGAGGTCTTCTATTCTATAGACGCCTCCTCCGACGGAGGTCTTCTATTCTATAGACGCCTCCTCCGACGGAGGTCTTCTATTCTATAGAAGCCTCCTCCAACGGAGGTCTTCTATTCTATAGAAGCCTTTTATTTATCCCTTACTTTATTTCATTTCTTTTGATTCCCTGTTAATGATGTTGGTGGCAATAATGACAATGGCGAAACGAAACTGCTGCTGTGGCTGTGGCTGGTGATGACTTTCCCAGATAATACCATTTGAAATAGCAAATGTCAACAAATACTTCTATAGCCATATCGACATAATGTCAAACAAGATTGTAACCGACATTTGTTTAACGTAATTCCCATATGACCGTGCCAACGACGACCAACCTATCAGACACAATCATCATCATATGATGTGTTTTAAATTGAGATTTAAAGTGCTTTATGGGGTGATGCTGTACAAAAATACCACAACAACCATAACAAACATATGTATTAACATTGTAATCAAAAGTAGGGCTGGTTATGGGAAATCTGTAATGTGACATTAATTGGCAAGATGTGAGGTGAATATAATTTTCGAAAGATTTCGGAAACTGGAGGTTGAGTCATAGAAAAAAAGCTGATGGCGTCAAAAAATCTAATTCACAGAATAAAATCAAATAGAACAATTGCTAAAATTGTTAGGCATGCCTGCTAACCACACCTTAAACAAGAATTGTAAATAAATAAAATAAAAAGTAGGTACATTAAAATTTTTGTAGGGTATCCTAATTCTAACAATAACTACCATATTTGACATTATTGCTTCTGTGTTTATATAGCCTCATATGCGGTATCGAACAAATATTTTTTGCTACTGTTGCTAAAATGTTGAATGACCAATCGTCGAATTTCCAACCCTCAAGCAATAACATAGATGGAAGGATGATGCTGCTCCTGCTGCGATGTGATGGTATGATTAAATGTTTAGAAGTTTAAAAGTCTATTTTATACACGGTTATCAGATACACTCAGGCCACGTTCGGTTGATACAAAATGTCTGTCTATATATGGCCAAAGGATAATTGTGTTGATATAGCAAATACAGACATAAAAGGAAAACAAAGGGAGCAAAGGGCTCCCACACAACTCGCCACTAGTAACTGAACTAGGGTTGTTGAATGAAAATAGTGTTTGACTGACAATGGCAAGGGGAGTTGGGGGTAGAAAAAAATACAATTTTGTTATTAAGCTTTTATCTGAAACTATTTGATAAAAACGCCAGAGGATATTGTGTGTAAATGAAAACAAGATTGTTAAAGTAAAATAGACAAGGGATAGTAACTTTGAACCGGCACGTTTGATGTTATTTCTTTTTTTTTTGTATTTTTTTAAAGCACAACTCATGTTGACCCATTCTCTTCAATTGTGAGGTTTTTCCAATAATTGTTTTAAATCATAGTAAAAACAGAGGTAATACTCAGGACTGGGCCTCAACACCAGCATCCCTGTACGCAAGATTTTTATTGATCAGCATTTATTTTAGGGAGATACTTTAAATCTACTTAGATGGCTCTGCAACATTTGTCCCATAAGCTGAACTAGGAATAGATGTCCACTTTACCTGATATATTGCAATCTCTTCCAAGTTTAAGCGGATACCATGGTCTACGCCATCTTTCACCTGTTCTTTCCATTGAACTCTTGGCCTACTAGCTTTTCGTTTAGAGGCTTGTGGTTCAAATGCATATGCATTTGAATTCTGATGGCAGGACCATGCCAAAGCTATCGTTATTTAATTTCATTTGAGTGCAGTTCGTACCCCATTAGTTTTTAATTACACTGTGAACACAAATTTTGGGCAGTGATAATTCCTGTTGGAGATGAAAGCCCTTGGTGAGTATATTAAGAATCCCAAAGGACAGATCCGCCGTGAGTCGAACTTCCGCGTTATGGCGTGATGAACTTTTTGCTAGAGACCTTGCAAGGCATCAGGAATTGGCGTTATATCTTTGTTCACTGTTGTTTTAGCTTATTTTTGAGATAATATTTCTGCAGTCAAATCGAATGAGGATTATTTAGTAGAGCTTATCAGGCATGTCGGATGTGAATGGCTAGAAGACAAAGGCTCAGTTAATTCAATTAATTAAAAACTTTCATAAATAATGACCTTCGTCCTAAATTAGTCAGTAAATTATTTAGAAACTGCAGATAAAACCAATGTTACAGTATTCAATAAATTTCATTACATGTTACATTACATGGTTGTTTAAACACATGCATCCCTCCGCAATTTTGCTAACAATAGCCTCCCGTGTAGACCCTAACATTTGAACATACACGGTTTTGTAGTCGGACACAAACGCTCTGTGCCTCCGAACTCATTAATTAGTAATAAGTGAAGAAAGTAGTTTTGCCTTGTAAAATTTTTGAGAAATAACCCACTATTTTTCTGCCTACTGAATGGTTTGCAGAAAGGGGCTTCTTTATATTAACTTGCTTTGGGTTACTCGGCACATGTGGCTACGATTTTTTTGCAATCCCGCAAACCATTACATCTAAGGCAGAAAGCACTGGAGGAAGCATTACAACAGCAGTTGTAATGGACAAACGCCCATCAAAAAGACGGATGGTTCACTGACAACGCAGACCTTAAAAACGCCAAGCCAGAGAAGCAATAGTTAAAAAGCATACATACCGTAATACATCTATTTCAGCAAAAGGGAACTTTAGCAGAAAAGATATAATCACGAATTTGTAGGGAGGTTCAACGAAATTCTCACTCACACAAAAATTATGCCTATCGAGCCCCTAGGGAGGTAACGAATGATGAAACCTCTTGCTGGAATAAGGATACAACTTCGTCCAAGGCGGCTTAGTCACAGGCTTCAAAAAAGCAAAGAAGGTATCCAAATCATCCCGGACGGTTTCACTTTAACTGCTTGATATACCACAAATACAACACCCCGAAAAAATGGTGATGGAAGTAATTCTGCTAATGGACAAAGCGAAACCATCCCAATTGTGTGCAAGCGCGAGCAGACGCAGCAATGATGGGTCTGTGACGGGGCCAACTGTTGCAAAGGTCGGCGGTCCTCAGTCGACCAATACCAAATCACAACCAGTAATAGTGGAGAGTACCTTATGTCCGAGAGAAATCCTCCTTCTGTGAAGAAGTTGATCCATTCGTCAGAGTCGTATGCCTCGGGAACTTACTACTCTGTGAACCGAAATTTTGGGTGTCGAAAATTCCTTTTTGGGGTGAAAGCCCTTGAAGAGTGTATACTTAACCCCAAACGGCAGATCCGCCATGAGTCGAACTTTTGAGTAATGACGTCATCGATTTTTCCCTGGAAACCCTTCAGTGAAATCTAATAAGGACATTTTTCGTAGAACATGTCGACAAAAACAAGGTAAATGCAAAAAGGACCATGAAAACGCGACATTATCGATTAGTTTTCAATGAGAGCCATACTTATAATTTTTTGAGCGACATTTTTGCAGAACATGTCGAAGCTGAAAAATTTCATCTTGTTGTACTTTTATGGCGGTTCTTGAAATAAAGGACGAAAAGGACATGGAAGGAAGTGAGTTAGAAGGTTGAAGTGTTCTACGAAAAAGATCCTTATTAGTTTTGACTGACCAAAAATAAGCCAAAACAACAGCGAACAAAGATATAACGCTAATTTCTTATGGCTTATAGGGTTTCCAGTGAAAAATTCATTACGCCATAACTCAAAAGTTCGACACACCGCGGATCTGCCCTTTAGGGTTCTGTATATACTCATCAAGGGCCCTCAGCCCCAAAAGGAATTTTCACCACCAGACCTCGAGCTCCATTTTATTGCACAGTGTTATCAACGGGAACTTATTATCAACGAAATTCTCACTCGCACAGAAGTTATGCCTATCGAGTCCCTTTTGCTGGAATAAGGATACAACTTCGTCCAAGGCGGCTTAGTCACAGGCTTCAAAAAAGCCAAAGAAGGTATCCAAATTAACCCGGACGGTTTCACTTTAACTGCTTCATATGCCTCATATCCAACACCTCGCAAAAGGGTGATGTAAGTGAGTCGGCTAATGAACAAAGCGAAAACATCCCAATTAGGTGCAAGCGCCAGCAGACGCAGCAATGATGGGTCTGTGACGGGGTCAACTGTTGCAAAGGTCGACGGTCCTCAGTCGACCAATCCCAAATCACAACCAGTGGTAGTGTAGAGGACCTTATGTCCGATACAAATCCTCCTTTTGTGGAGAAGTTGATCTATTCGCCTGCATCTTATGCCTCAGTGGCGCGAAATATTAATGACAAGATCATTACTGGAGAGACCAAAATCTATTCAATCAGTTTATCTTCTTCGAAACCTTATGCGTCTGCAAAGGCGAGTAAGGATAACGCGAAACTCAGATCTTCGCTGAAAGTAAATCGAAGCATTTTGATACTTCTGATGATTTCCGCCTAGCAATCATCGACAATGTTGATCCCAATGGCCACATCAACGATTGTAATTGGTTGCTGATGGAAGGTCATCTTAGGGACATTCTCGTCTTCGACATCGTTGACCCGAACAATGTACGCTCTGCCAGGCCGCTCTACACAAGGAAGTCAAGGTTAAAAAGTCACAAATTCATATGTCCCGCGAAGCTTTTCGCTTGTCTGCAGGATTATTACAATGTAAGTGTATACGTTTTATTATACAATATTGTTCAGTTGTAATGTTATAATTGAGGGAAAATTAAAAAACAAGAGTTATTGCGAATTTATGAAGTGGATTTTAAACAATTTCGTTCTTTTAACTTTATTTCTTATATTAAGCAATTCTAGTGGCAGCTCGTTTAGTGTTGTCGGCAGACTCACTGCTAGGGTTCGTCTGTTCTTATCTTCCTTCAGCTCGTCTTCTTGTATTTTGGGTGTGGTGAATGTGTTGTAGTAAATTAGTATCGTCAGAAAATTCGTGTAATATTGTGGTTTTGTAAAGATTTGTGATGTTTAAAATGTGTAGGTTCCTGTAATGTGCGTTATCGTTATCAGATTGGTGTTGTTGTGTTATTGCCGATTGTATGTCATTATCTCGAGTAATTGTTAGTTGATTTGCAGGTTGGTCAATTCCGATTTGGGGTTGGTACAAGTCTCGTTTTCGTAATAATTTGTGTAGGATTTTCACCACTCTGTTTTGTGCGGTTTGCAATATTCTGCGATTTGAAGCATTACCCCATGCGCTTATACCATGTCTTAAGTACGATTCAACAAGCGAGAAATAAGCTTGCCTTACGACCTGGTAAGGGGCACAATTACTCAAATGGTAGATTGCGTATGAAGACTTTCGTAATTTCTTCCTAACATTTTCAATGTGTGGTTTCCATGTGAAATGACTATCAAGAAGGATTCCAAGATATTTATATTGGCTTACAACTTCTATCTTAGTTGTGCACGTTTCAATGTCTTCGTTGAAGTTGGGATTTGTGTGTAGACAGTTGTAATTGTGAAAAGTTATGGATAGGTTTTTTTGAGAAATATGTTTAGGTCTGAAGTGCATTAATTTTGTCTTGTTGGAGTTGATAACCAAACCATTATCATGACACCATTTAGTCACCACATTTATCTCACTTTACATTCTTAATTCGGCCAATTGGATGGATTTATCAGTCACTATTAACGTTGTATCGTCGGCATATGTAAATGTTGTGCTGTCTTTCAGATATTTTACCATGTCGTTGGCATAAATGATGAACAGTATGGGTCCAAGTTTTGAGCCCTGTGGAACTCCATACTCAGACCTGTAGGCATTACTTGTATGGTTACCTACCCTTACTTTGAAACTACGGCAACTTAAGTAGTTTTCGAACCATTTTAGGCTATGTCCTCGAATTCCATTTTTTTCGAGTATATCCAATAATTTTTTATGTGATAGCGTATCAAAAGTTTTGCTGAAGTCAATAAGCATAGCTATGCTATGCTTTTGTTCGCTAAGATTTTGGTTTATTACGTTTGCAAACTGTCCCAGGAGTTGATTAATATTTTTACCTTTTGGAAGCCATACTGGTTTTTGTTTATGACTTTATATTTTGTTAGGAAAGTGTTTAATCTCCGCGTAATAACTTCACCCAACACCTTTTCTATAATTGGCAATATGGAAATTGGTCTATAATTTTCATATGCTGACTTGACGCCGTTTTTGTATATGGGGCGAATTATAGACATTTTCAATAAATTAGGAATAATACCCTCTCTCATGCTTCTATTTATAAGGTCAGTTAAAGTTTGGGCAATATATTCAACGTTGTTTTTAAGATCGATTGCTCTAATACCATCACTCTTTCTCGTGTTTATGTTTTTTATAATATTTTCCACTTCCTCAATATTAGTGTCTTCAAGAAACATTGTGTTTGGAAGGCTTGCTGGAATGCTTGGTAGAGTCTTTTTCTCACACGTATGTACAATAGTTTCAACGTTTCTTTGGAATTGTTGTGCAAAGTTTTCAGTGATATCTGTTATGCTCTTGTTAGCGAAGTTTGTTTTTATTGTTTCGTCGATGTTGGGGGTTTTCTTTCCGATGATTTGGTTTATGGTCTTCCAGGTCTGTCGCATATCACTTCTATTATTCACAAATTCTCGGTAATAGTAACAGTTTTTGGCAAAAATAATTCGTTTGTTTAGCTGATTGTTGAATGTTTTGTATATTTTTTCGTTAGCTGAATTTTTGTTTTTGCGATAATTTTTATACAGGATATCTCTTATGTTGCAGCTGTTTATCAATTCATTTGTTAACCATGGAAATCCATTACTACTTTTAGTTTTTGTTTTTCTTGTCTCAGAGCATTTTTCATAAATATCGCAAAATGTTTTGTAAATCTTATTAAATAGCTCATCAGCACCACCATTAGATATGTTAAAATTTCTCCAATCAATGTTTTTTATAAAGCTATTTACTTTATTATTGTTGAATCTAATCTTATTTTCATTATCTGTTCTCTTTGCCATGGTATCTGTTTCGATGCATCCAAATAATGTATAATGATCGGATATTGTTGTAGCGATTATAGCGGATTTAGAAATGTATTTCACATTATGCCTAACGAACATATGATCTATACATGTACTACTTCCACTACGTTCATCCTCTCTAGTTTCGCCATTAATAAGACAATTTAATCCATTTGACGCACACATATCCAAGTATTTTTTAGCAGATGTGTTATCAATGCTTATGTCGAGATTCACATCTCCGGTAAGGATAATGCCGTGTTTCTTATTGATTGCATTCAGCGATTGATCAAGTTCATTAATAAAGCTGTTTATGTTTAGATTGGGTGCTCTATAACATGGCATTAATGTGATAACTTCACCCTTATTAATTTGTAGTTCAACTTTTATGGATTCAAAGTAGTTTGTACTTGAGCTTACAGTTTTAAAGTATATACTCTCATGTATGTATACTGCTATCCCTCCTCCTCTTCCTTCGCGGTTTAAAAAAGTGGAATTGTAGCCATTTATTTGATAAAATTCTGTTTCGTTATCATTTATATTTGTTTCAGTGAGAACTATAATTTTTATTTTATAAATTAAGTTTTTTATTCATGTTAAAAATTCAGTGAAATGTTTTCTTATGGACCTGATATTCATGCATAATATTGAGATTCGATGGTTTATATCATGCTCATCAATTTCATCAAAATTGTTCAAAATGATATTTTTATTATTCATTTTTACATTTATAATTGTTGTTTAGAGACTATTGTAGATAATTATCTTTTTAACTTTTTCATAAAAAAGTTAAGAAAAAATAGGCTTTGTTGATTTGTTACTTGTAATTGAAAATGTTCGTATTAGACTTCGAACCACAAATATAAAATAATATTGTTTATTGTGATCTTGTTATCAGCTCAATATCAGCAGCGTTATTGATAATAATTTGTTGCGAGGTTTCGTTTTTTTCTAGCATAAATATGCCCATTCCTGACCCATATAAATTTCCAGCCATTTTCCTTGGCCTTGGTTTTGGCCAACCATAATAGTCTCCTATAATTCGATGTTAGTTCATCGTTAACGTATATGTACTTATTTGTGGGTATGGTACTGTCATTTAAAATGTTTTCATCTACCCTATGCCCCTTTAATTTAGCCATTATCTCCTTATTTTTGCTCAGGGTAGAGAACTCCACTATTATCTTATTCCTTGATTTCACATGGTATGCATTTTCCATATCAGCGCCGGTAACTTCGACGCCCACTGAAGCTGCAATTTTTGTTATTACAGTCTCCGCATTCATGTTGACAGCGGTAGTGGTGTTTATTTCTACATTTCTACGTATATTTTGTTGCTCAAGTATATTCATTCTCTTTTCCATCTCCCTGATCCGCATACTTTTTTCTTCGTCTTTCCTTTGAAGTTCAATGACCTGAGACGAAATATTGGACAGCGTCTCATTTATCTTACTGAGGTTTGAGTTGATACTCTCTGTCATGTTGTTGTTTGCGAGAGTAAATGCATTCATGTTTACCATCATTTGCTGCATGGTAGCCTTAATCTCTGCCATGTCTGATTTGAGTTCTACGTATTGAGTGGTGTAGTTGTTGTGATATTGAGAATCAGTTAGTGGTGTGTAGTTGTTGTTGGTGATATTTGCTGTCTGCCTATCTTTAAAACAGAGCTGAGCAAAATCGAGAGAGAGGCAAATTTAAGGGAGAATTAATATTTAATTTTTCCTGACGTTTCAGCACCTATTTCAAAATTTTTTAAACATTAATGTTGCTTAAAATCGTCCACAATACAAATTATTAAAAAATATAAATAAAAAATTGCATAAACTTTTAATTGTTTATGGTTCACAAAAAACTAAGAGTACGTTTTCACAATTTGCCTATGTGCTAGCACACAGGCGTGCTCACCCCTGCTTTAAAACGTTTGCTGTTGGTGTTGTTTTCATCATCTTCTCTCTGCTTCTGAAATTGTTTCATCATCACGTTGGTTTTGTTGTGTATGTTCACTTACTGTGTCTTGCATATCATTAGTATTGGATAGCGTGTGTGTAGTGTTGTTGGGAGATTTTGCCCTTGCTCTGCAGTTTTCGCACGTCCACTCTAATTTTCTACTTGCACCCATAGTCTTGTAACTGAGTTCGGAGAGACCACTGCAAGCTGCAAAATGATATTTCTTGTCGCAGCAGCGGCACCATACACAAGAAGTCGACGATATTGCTGCGTTACATTTGTTACAAACAACCGTAGGCACTTGTAACAACTCCATTTTTGTTTTTGTTTTTTTTAGATTTTGCAGTCAAAAATTATGAAAACAAAAAAATTTAACTCCAAAAATGAAAAATATTGATGCGATGCGCGAATTTTGAAACACTTCTGTTGGCTTTGATAGTCACAACTGAACTCAATATATCTATCTATCTATCTACATCATAAAGGACAATCGTGTAGAGAATTTGTACTGCTATAACATTTTCTTAAGTTCCATTTTGATAGGGGTTGCTGTTTCCCAGCAATATCGTGAAAAGCTAAAAATATGGGCTTTGACAACGATATATTTAAAAAGCGCTCTGGCGATTTTTGTTTTATTTTTGATTTTCTCATCTATGACAATTGTAGTTTCAGAATCCGCAAAAACTTCCTAGGTGTAAGCAACTTCCATTTAAAGTTGGTTCAAGAGCACCGTGTTAATTGATAGTCAGCTTGAATTAAACGACGGGAATCGCGTAAGCGATTATAAGCGATTGACTCATTACACATCATTTTTTCGAGTAGGAACATTCGGGCTGAAGGTAACTCTGCACTGGACGGTCTATCAATATATACAGATGGGTCCAACATGGAGAAAGGCACTGGCGTTTACAGCGAGAATACATTAATTAAACACTCATTTAAGATTAACCAAAGAAACTGAATTGGTGAAAGGACTGGAAAGTATTCTTATAGGACCAGTGACTGTATATGTCGGTAATCAGGTGGCCGTTAAGCCTCTCAAGTCATGGACCATAAACTCTCGGGTTATGATTGATTGCTGAAAGGCTCTGTATGTATAAGCAATACACTTCATCTTACATCTAATCCAGAAGAATGTAGATAGATAAATAATATGATAACAATGAAACGTAGATAGACATACCTCAACCTACAAATCTATACCGAAATCCAAAACCGTTTCTTCAGAAGGGTCTCTTAAGACATGCTTGTGTTAAAATATGTGGTAAGTAGACAGGTCGGTAAGTATTTAGTTCTATAAAAAGTAATTTATAAAGCATTATTTCTTAAGGAAATTTAGGGCTTGCTGCCATCAATTTATCCTCCCATCTAGCAGAGTTCATTCACAACTGATACCCTTCATTGCGTCACATTGACAGATTAAAGGTCTAAAGATAAGACAATGAGTCTGAAACAACAACTTCAATGTGTCACAAACTGTTGATTGAAAGTAAACATAAGTACAATATCCTCCACATAGACTATCGATACTGTTATTGCTGGAGGTAGATGTTCTTAAGATTCTTATACAAAAAGTTTTTTCTTTTCAATTTTCTTAAAAATCTATATCACTCCCCCAATTGATATATTATGTTTATTTTTTTCGATTGTTTGCTATTTGATTTTAAATAAAGATTCAATGGAAATCGAGTGTAGAAAACATAATACACCGCCGAGTTGTTTGTTTTGCTTTTCCTATGGGCAAATTGTGCAAAAGATACTATCCAAACTTATTTTTGTTTTTGTTTTATTTGTTTGTTTTAGTTTTCTGTGTGTCATGGTTTATAGTTGTTACACAGAAGTAAGTGTTGTTCCAAATGGATTACAAATCAATGGTCCATACATTGCCGACGAAAAGTTTGTTCTGCAGTTGAAATGGTTTCAAGTAAGGTTTTGCTTCGTTTATTGTGACACACGGATGAGGGGGGAAAATTTTTTTTTTTTTTTTTTTTTTTTTTTTTTTTTTCTCGATCGTTCCCAACGCCACTCTTTCCCGCCCTTGCCGACCGAGAGGGCCACCTCCCCTTAACGTAGGAAGCGCGTACACCTCATATTCCGGAATATGGGGGATTAGTAGACTAGGGAAAACCAGCTACAGCAAAACATCAGCCGGTTACAAAGTTACATTTTAAAGACAAATACATCAAAAAATAAAATAGGTCAAATCTAACATATTGCCTGGCAACTGCTACAACAATACTAAGAACGTAAGATAAAGTTTTTTATGGCATGCAGAGGTTCCGATAAAGACATCCTATTATATAATTTGTTATATTCATCACATAAAGATCGGAGTGGATTACTTATTTCATAATTAGATTTCGCTAACGTTAATTTAAGTGGTATGTAGTTTCGAGTATTACGTGAAGGTACATTAAAATTTATTTCGCCAATTAAAAACTGTGATTCAATTTGACCACGCAAAAGTTTAATAATGAATATAGATCTGAGCATTAAACGTCTTTTTTCCAACGTTGGAAGGTCAATTAACTTTAGACGGTTTTCATATGGTGGAAGAGATTCACTTGTGCTCCACCCTAAGCCTCTAAGAGCAAATAAAAGAAATTGAACTTGTACTGATTCTATCTTATCAGAATAACATTTGTAAAAAGGACTCCAAAGTACACAACCGTATTCCAATGTTGGTCGGACAAGGCTAGTGAATAAGCGTTTGGTCACGTATGGATCGTCAAATTCCTTAGACCAGCGTTTTATAAAGCCAAGTAATGACTTGGCTTTATTAACACAAGACTCTATATGTAAGTTGAAACGCAATTTACTATCTAAAATAACTCCAAGATCCACAAACGAGTCTACATTATCCAATTTGTGCGAACCTATGAAATAATCGCAAGAATCAGGACGAGATCTATAAAATGACAATTTTTTACATTTTTTTAAGTTTAATGACATACCGTTGACACTACACCAGTTGGAAAGAGAATACAAATCATGTTGCAGATTAATTGATTGATTATAAGAATCATGATTGCTAAACAGTTTAACATCGTCAGCAAACATTAATACTTTAGAGCAACGAATAACAGATGGAAGGTCATTTAAGTAGAGTACAAAAAGTAATGGACCTAAATGGCTACCCTGAGGAACACCAGAATGCACAGTTATATTTTTTGACAGAATATCATTAAAAGAAACCCTTTGGGTACGGTCCTGTAGATAAGAACGTATCCAAGACAAGAGTATTGATGGGAACCCCATAGAATCAAGCTTATATATTAACAATTCGTGTACAACGGTGTCAAAGGCCTTACTGAAATCTGTGTATATAACATCAGTTTGACATTTATTTACGAATCCACAAATCAACATTTGTTGGATTTTGTAGAATTTTAAAATGTAGGGGGAATATGTTGTGCTAATACGCTGGGCAGACGGTCTGTGGTAAATTGGTTTGGGAATAGTGTTCCTGTTTCAAATTCGACGAAAAAACAGCGCATTTTGTGGAGGACGTATTTTCACTTGAAAGGAGGATAGTTGTAAACGGGGTCGTATCAAATGCTTTTGATAATAAAGCATTCCAAATTCTACCTAGTCTGGATCGGTGTTTTTTATAGACTAGCTATTGTCTGGCCAGCAATCCCACGGCAGCTGGTTCTCTCGTACCGAATTGACCCGGAACAATATTGGTGTTACGGGCCAGCACGTTCCTCCTCAGTGTTTACATGTTTGTATTTGAATGTTTTTTTTCTGTTTTGGAGCAGCATATCCCGGAATGACTGCTCCGGATTTTTGGTCCGTGCCGGGACGGAGGAAACAGCCGGACCCATTTAGGTATATGTGCTCGATTTGCTTCGTCGGCATCCGTCGGCGGTGAGATGCAATAGTTTTCGACTTCCTTGTTGTTCCAATTCCTGAAAATTTATCTTCTTTTTGCAATTTAATTGCAATGGTCTCCGAGGTAAGATCGAGGATATAGTGGATTTCATGAGTCGAAAGAATATCATGGCAGCGGCGGTGCAAGAAACCAAGCTCAACAACAACTGCTGCTTACAGCGTTATTATGGTCAAAACGTACTGGAGAAGGATCATACCAAGAGTGGAGGTGGGGACTAGCTTTCCTTTTGCACCAGTCTGTTCAATACAGGCCTATCTCGCTTGAGCCTGGCTCTAATGACCCGTAAATGGAATGTATGGATGTAGCAGTCTGGTGTGGAACTGCCGAGGTAGAATTGGTGAACGTATACATCTCATAAGTTGTGACATTCGGCCCTCAGAAACGACCTGATTTATAGTTCTACGTTTCGCACGGTTAATGAAGCCGCCCCTAGCAGAACTAGCGGAGAGTGTAACAGCTCACCAAAAATAACCATAGTGTCACCGAGTCTGAAAAATGTCGTCACCTGATAAACCGTCGTTTCTCTTGGATCATTAGTGCGATTGTTTAAGGCATTTTTTTAATTACCGACAAAAATCGGTAAAATTAAAAAGCTTATAATTTCGGTAATTAACGAAATTTTTCGGTAAGTTAGCGACGAATAAAATGTAGTCGTAAAGTTATACCGATAGCTAGAGTGTTGTCAACCTTTATATGAACTTGTCATTCATAATTTGATTTCAATGATTTTTTTTGTCAGTAACCCGAAAAATTAATTAGAGAATCGCACTACAGAACATTTCCCCATAATTGTCTCCAGCTGCAGTCCGCACGATCTCATCACTTCTGAACGCCGCACTTTCGTCAATTATGGGAAAGCTATTTGGTCCATCTTCAGAGAGTTCGCTAATTAGAGATCTGTCCAATCCTTCTGATGTTCGGGTAGCAGAAAAGACGTTCCGATATTATCACAATTGCAGCCACTCGTCATATACCTTCTCTTCGAATACCCGAAGCGAGACCAAACTTCTCTGCTTAGGCGAAGGGTTTAGCAAATGAGCGTGCTGAGCTTCGTCGTGCCAACCCCAGTGATCCCAGAGTTGACACTAGAAGTTAACAGGTCGGTCGGTGAGCATAAACGGAACAAATGGTTAAGTCATCTGAAGAGTCGCAGCATTGGAGCTGGCATAAGTGCATTGTGGCAACAATTAAGCCACTCTCGAAGGAGGAAGATAGGACTTGTAGGACCTCAGTCACGTTTGGCGACGTTACTCTGACTGATCCGAAGAGATGTGCACGTAATTTCAATCGATAGTTTGTCGAGTACCATGGGAGTGACAGGGCGAAGAGAGGAGTACTACGTCGCATTAGATCTCTTCATGCCGAGGATGAAACACCACAATTTACGATGGACGGTGTTGCGAATGTCATCAACAACGCTAAGTCAACCAAAGCGTTGGGACAAGATGGAATCTCCATGGTAATACTGAAATAGCTGGATGTACCTTGACCACACACATCGTTTCAAAAGTCAGAAAGCCAAACAAGGATGCCAGCAAAGGTGAATCGTACAGGCTGACTTCGCTTTCATCGCCCGTAGCAAAGGCCCTTCAGGTTTTAGTCCTCCCCAACGCACAGCGCGAAATATGGGCACTTTAGTGGAACTTTACTCATACCTTTTAATTTGAAGAACGTAGGTTGCTAAAACTTCCCAAAAATGTTTTTTATAGTTGAGGGTCGTATGTGGATAAATATGGGCCACATAGACCTGCGATTTCCTCGTTTTGCTATAGCCCCAATATGAGGGCACACCCCAGTTGGGATATTTAAATGGTGTTAGGTAATTATTGCCAACCGAGTTTCGTTTACTTTAAAATTTGTCTTCATTGAATAGAAAATATTCTAAAAAACAATTCAGAGCACAGATCCTTGCTTTGGCCCCTCCCACCAAGCATCCACATACGTTAGTAAATGCATTTTTGATATAACATAAATTTTACAAATTGAACGTTTCGACTGAGCATATGTTTATCTTATTACACGGTTCTGCATATGAGAATATCACCACAACTATGATTTGTTTTAGGTACTTAACGATGTCCTGAGAAAACTGTTCAAATTTGACAATTTTTAATATAAAATGTGAATGGAATTCGCAAGAATAGTCATAAAACTTAAAAGCAACATTTCATAGTATTGATGAACCCATTTTGGGATAAACTAAACCAACATTGACTTCTAATGCCGGTTCTTTGTAACCATTGGCTATTTTCTTAGGGTTCACAACGAAACCCTCAACTCACTTCTGGCATAGACAAATGGCGATGGCATGCTTACTCCCGAAGCCTTGTTGCTCGTCGGTGGGGTGGGATCTTGCCACCGTCTATCGAAGATTATCTACATTAAATCAATTTAAAAGGTTTTGTTTAAAGCATGCTTAGTAGAGAAGAAGACAGACTTAGAGACTAGATTGATGCAAGGACTTTATTTCCCTTTATTTAAGCCGAAGGGGTATGCTGGTGTTATTGCATGACCCTTTGAAGTCCTCCCATCCATGTTACCCAGTATCCACCGATTAATCACTGGTAACCCATACGATCACCACCCCTTACCTTTACCTCAGATGCCGATTAAGTCAAACAATTGTTTTCAATTCAAAACATAGTAAATTTTACCAACATTTTAATAAAGAAATTATTCAACATCTTATACCAGAAAAATCTTAAATAAAGTTTGTTACATCCTAAGACAATTCAGTGAATGTACTTATAACTATTATTTTTGTTTTACTTTAACTAAAGCTAATACAAAATGAGGTTTTTTTAGTTCAGCACAAAGATTTAAATTTATAACCAAAAGAAAGCGTATGTGTGTATAAATGTAACAAGCGATTCATTGGTGATTTTCAAACTATAACAGCTGGTCATGCATTTGAGGTCGTTGACCGCTTTATTGAATTTTGTAAGAATATACGAAAACGGACAGACGAGAAAAACCAATGACCAAGAAACAGATCAAAATAATAGAGATCAGTTATATTGAGAGAGCCCCATAGCTACACTCTCAGTAACAAAACATAAATGTAAAAATCAGTATACCAGTTTTGGATTGAATGTGGGCAGGCTTAGCAATGACTTTAAAACTGTAACAAAAAAACATCACCAGGTTGGTAATGCCACAAAATACGTACTGCCAACATTCAAACTCCAAATTGTGGCAACTTCCAGGAAATAGAAAATTTAGATGTTTCCGCAGTAAACAAAATATATGAAAAACCAAATAATTTAAAAATACTTGGAATTCTGAACAGACTTGTCTCACCCTGAGAGTAACGGTACTGATAAAAAAACAAATGAGAGCAGCTCTAGTGCCGCTCCACAAATAAGAGCGAGGTGTGACTTTAGTTTCTCCAAACTTCCAAGAAATAATAGGAGACAAATAATAATATAGGTTTAATAAAAAAAAAACAACTTACATTACAGAGTGTCCAGCGACGAAAGCCCTTTCGATTCTAGACGCCTGTATATGATGATTTGTTGATGACGATGATATAAGGTTATGTTGAATTAGGCTGTACTGCAGGTTTCCAATGTTTCACTTGCAACAAATAATAAGGGGTTTGCATATATATTATCTTTACTGGCGGTTTTGTTATGGATGATATGGTTGCAACAAAAATAGCTACTTACTATTGTAGCTTAATATTGAAATCGTTGTATACTTATACACTCACTTGCACATTCCATATATAAAAAATGTAGTAAAGCCAAATGTAGTCTCAAATGAAAAGTTTTAAATTCTTTAAATGAAGGTTCTTAAATAAATTCTGGAGAACGATTTTTGCCTAAATATATCTGGCATTCACTTAGAATATTCTTTTTTCCGGAATATGAACGTGGTTTCTATCGATTATTTATATGAGGGAGAACTTTCGGCAACTGCTCACTAGACACCGAACAACAAAACTAATGACTCTGCCCATTCTCTCTGCCCACCGATAGGTGGTTAGAATGTAACACTGGTTGTAGAGTGTTTTATGGAACCTATGGAAGAAAAAGAAGAAGAACACCACCCTAATAAGAGTTTGCTTCCTTAAGAGAACCAGAAAAACACAAAAAGGTCTTACCCAATAACTGGAACTCCAAGACATATGAAATTGTGAAGAGATCTTTTAAACAAAGATGACATGCATACGTAGGTATGTTGTATAAATGATTCCTTGGTTTTTGTCAAACGATCAACAATTTACACACCATTTAGATAAGGGCAATACATAATAAGGAAATCATTTCGGTGTTCCAACAGAAAATCCAACACTTTAATTCGATAGAAATGGATTCATTCATTTAATTGACCATCAACGAATATTTTCGCCTTAATTACTTACACACGGTTTTATTAAGAGCAAATACATAATTAACAAAGAAAAATGTTAATATGTTTTCACTCGGATCAACTAGAACATTCATTAACTTTAAAGGAAATGTTACAATCTTTAATATGTTCCTTCAACCGAATAAAGCCAATGTGCACCAATCTAATGTCGAACAAAAATGAGGAAGCTGCTAGCTCAACTACTCCCTTTTCTAACTTCGGCTTAATGCAAAAATAAGTATGACTGCCACAAATACAAATTCATAAATTTTTAAAATGTCTGTCGCAAAAAAGAACAGATCTATTTCTATGCTAATTTAGACTCAATTATCTATGGGGTAAAGCCCTCTTTTTATTGAGCATACTTTAAGGGTGAATTTAGTTTGCAACACTGCATTATCCGCATATCTGTGAATGTATTGGCATCCGTTGAACACAATAAAATGGGAAACGGAAATGCCATCACAAGCACCACTACATCTTCTATAACATTTGCAAAAATATAGATACAGTCGGACCTCGATTATCTGTGATGGTCGGGACCGGAGGCATTACGGATAATCGATTTTCCCGGATAATGGAGGCAATGCTTTTATGCAGTTTTTGAACATATTTTGAAGTAAAAATGGCATAGTATCGGA
The DNA here is from genome assembly GCF_047663935.1 of Musca autumnalis. Taxonomy (NCBI): domain Eukaryota; kingdom Metazoa; phylum Arthropoda; class Insecta; order Diptera; family Muscidae; genus Musca; species Musca autumnalis. Next base: position 157,179,095 of record NW_027411866.1, on the reverse strand, counting down.
CAATAATCTACAATTTCTTTAAGTTTGTTACGGCAATCCACCAAAATTTCAAAAGATACTTAATATCATCATCATCAGATTCATCTGAATTGACTTTATCCCATGGTTTTTGTGATACCATAAATGCACAAATTGTGTAATACGGGAGAATTTCCAGTTTTTGTTTGTTTACCTTTTGTTTGCTTAATCAAATTAATTGGAAAGTGTTCTTTTATGCCGGGTAATGTAGTTTATAACGAAAAATAGAGAAAATGGAAAAAAGTCCAACCTTTCTTTTCTATCACGGATAATGGAGGTTCCCGGATAATCGATTCACGGATAATCGAGGTTCAACTGTATATGAATGACTTTCTGAAAAATTCGCATATCTCGCAAACCTGCGCGAACCTGCAGCTAATTTTTGGCTTGTCTATAGAAAAATGTCCTACATCTTAGAAAAAGTGCGATTTATTCTGCAATTCACCACAATTCATAAAGAAAACTTCAAAATTTATTAAAAAAACAAGTAAGCAAAGGCTATAGTCGGACAGGGCCGACCATGCGATACCCTACACCACTAACCTGTGAATTAGTTTTCAACAAATCAAAATTCCTTTTGGACATATAAAGTTATTGTAAGAAATAACTTTGTGGAGTCTGCCACCTTATCACGTCAAGTTTAAATAACAATATAATAATTGTTCCACAAACATCCCAGAAGGGACAGGGAGTGCACCATGATTCATATTACATACATCAATGATATGGGGCCTACAATTTATCGCCGAGTTCAGAAGGCTTGTCTTAAGACACCACCCGTAGAGCAGTTTTACATGGCTGAAATACTCAGAAAAAGTCGCCAAGTTTACTGAGGAGTATTTTGCCATCGTTGGAAATTTGATGTTGGATGGCCGGGAATCGAACCCACGACCTTCAGCGTGCAAGGCTGGTGTGCATACAATTGTACCAATATGGCACCAATAAATAATTTTACCATGGACATTTGAGGAGGTTGAAATATAGCTCCACTCTATGGCATAATAGAAACGTAGATATTTTATGATTTTTTTTTGGTATTGATCATATTAAATGTATAGGACGTATGTTCTATAAAAATCAGAAAATGTAAAATTTCCATGTTATGACATTTCTAATAGGGTGCCAGCACGGTGCAATGGTATCAAATTTTCAAAGGTGGCAAAATACCTTTCAGTAATGTTGGTGACATTTCCTGAATATCTCAGTCATTAAAAACTTATCTACAAGTAGTGACTTAGGACACGCCGTTCGAACTCGGCGATAAACAGTAGGTCCCATATCATTAGACAGCGGAATCCTATGCAAATGCATATATGGTTAGGAATTTCGTAGAGGTAATGTGATTAGACAAAATCTCGTTTTATAACAAAATAAAACGAATTATTCTGGACCTGAAATTTTGTATTATGTCTTCGTTGGGGGTATAAAACTTTCGACCTGAAATTTATCTGAATAGGTCCACTTCTTCATATAGCTCCCACAGAACAGTGCCTCCCGATATCCGGTATTTTGAAGGTTGTGGCCTCAATATCCCACTGAAATGGCTGACATTTTGTATTAAGTCTTCGTTTAGGGTATAAAACTTTCCACCTGAAATTTGTCGGTATAGATCCGCGTCTACATATACATACATAGCTCCCATAGAACGGTACCTCTCGATTTTCAGCATTTTGAAGGTTGTGGCCTCAATATTCCACTCAAATGGCTAAAATGTTGTATTAAGTCTTCGTTGGGGTATAAAACTTTCCACCTGAAATTTGTCGGTATAGGTCTACGTCTTCATATAGCTCCCATAAAACAGTACCTACCGATTTTCTGTATTTTGAAGGTTATGGTCGCAATACCCCTCCGAAATGGCTGAAATTTGGTATTAAGTCTTCGTTGGGGGTACTAAACTTTCCACCTGAAATTTATCGGTATAGATCCTTCTGATAGCTCCCCATTTGAATTGAAATTTTGAAAGTTTTCTGAAGAGAATTTTAAACAGAAAAAATGTACATTTTAGAAGATATTATTGAAATATTTATTGCATACGAAAATATGTAAAATAAATAAATTTTGCATATGCAAAAAATAATATTTGCATATGCATAATTTATACATTGTGAATATAGTTGCATATGTGATATATTTCGATTGGAATTTAATCACAAGTCAAAAATATGCCCAGTCCCAAAATTTGACAAAAATAGGGTTGCATAAAATTGCGTGTCTACATACATTGAGCTAAACTTAATCGGGGTGCATTCATTGATATGAGAAAAGGCTCACTTGCCCCTACTGGAATGTTTGTGGAACAATTATATATTATACATTTCTAATAAATATTCTTAAATTGGAAAATTGGCGTTGTTTAGCCCCTTCTGCTACATCTTTCAATTTTGGATAATTGGACAAGTAATACGCTAGGGCTCCACGCAATTTGCAAAAACTGGGAATTTCTCTGTCATGATGGACAGAATTTGTTGCATGCGAGGGAGATGTGGTTCTCTTCAAAAAACTCATTATATATTAGGCAGTAGGTCCGTTATCAAGCATGCATATAATTGCAATTTTATCAGAGGAAAGGTCAGTAGTTATTTTTCCACATAATAGCGACATTGCCGGTTTATGCCCTCCAGGAACTCAAGTATGGACCAAAAATAAAATGTTTTTATTTTTCAAACAAAAGTAATGGTCCATTCACCTGCTAAATAATATCAAATCATCATCCAAAATTTTAGGCATCTTCTTCGACCTAAACCCTTACCTCATACAAAATTTCGTGACTATTGAGCTATAATTGCGACCTCTAGTGTGCTTATGATTACACTACAAGCAAAAAACTGGATATATTAGGCTGTAACTCTGTTATCTGACGGCGTAAATCAACATAATTGGCATCAATGGAAAGGGCAAGAGTTGTCCTTGCAAATACTATGTACGTGGGCTGAATGTGTCTTCCAAGAATAAAGATATAACTGGTATATTAAAAATTTTCACAATTTTCACACAAAAGTTGTGGTCCATTTAATACGATCACCATCTCAAATTGCAAGCATCTTTTTGTCATATACAGTTACCTTGTTCGAATTTTCGAGGCGATTGGGCTATTATTGCGACCGACAGAGCAGCTACAAAATCGGATAAAAATTATGTTTTTGTTCCATTTCACCCGCTAAATATTTCACGATCATCACCAATAAGAATAGGTGTCGATTCTGGTCTAAACCCGAACTCCATGCAAAATTTCGTGGCGATCGGTCCACAATTGCGGCCTGGAGTTTGATTACAATTTATAATGGACAGACAGACGGACGGACACATATCTCAAAATCGCTTTATCTCGTCGAGATATGAAGATTGGTATACCACATTGGGGGTCTCCGACGAATATTTCGCGGTGTTACATGCATTTTCCCAAAACAAACTTATAATACCCTTTCCACATAGTGGTGTAGGGTATAACAAGTGAGAAAAGGCTATAGTCGGTACGGGGCCGACTATGTGATACCCTACACCACTACCTCTGTGCATTATCTTTTCACTCGAAAACATTTCTTTTAGGAAGATACGAAAGTTTTCACCTATCTGGCGTTGATACCAAATGACTTAAGGCGAACTGAACCAAAATAATTAATATTTAATATTATATTTGACTACTATCGACATCACCAACATCAATATGCTTCTATCTCTGTGAGAAAATTTCGTGATGATCCGATCAAAATTCCGACCTGTAGTGTGATTATTGCACAAAAAGTGCAAAAAAGGGATGTATTACCGACTATTGCGATATCTCTACTATTTAACCACCTACGCCAACCTACTTTGCATAATTAAAAAGATGGGATTTTCTACTTTCTCAGTCAGGCTTTGCTTTTAGATGGTCCCCAACCAAAGGTGTGATATCCGTCATTATTTTTAAAATCGCAAAAAATTTAAAGTTGGGTTTTATTTGCGTCTATTGTGATATCTTGTTTGTTTGATCATCACGGGAACATACTTTACATCATTAGAAAGATGATATTTTCTACTTTCATTGTCAGGTTTTGCTTTTGGTATACCCCATACAGAAGCTGAGATATTCGCTTTGGAAAAAAACGTTGTCTTTTTATCCAAATAAGTTTTTTGCCCATTACGACCCCTATATATTATGCGACCATCACCAAAATCAAAAGGCTTTTTCATCTGTGAGACCCCCATTAACCCTCAAAATTTCGTGACGATCCGATCAAAATTGCGACCTGTAGCGTGATTTGCAAAAAAATTGAAAAATGGGATGTATTACCAACTATTGCGATAACTCCGTTATTTGGTCACCTACGCCGACCTAGTTTGCATCATTGTAAAGATGGGAACTTCTACTTTCATAGTGAGGCTTTGCTTTTGGAAAGTCCCCAACCAAAGCTGTGGTATTCGTCATTATAATTAAAATCGCAAAACTGAAAATTTGGGTTTTATTTGCGACTATTGTCATATCTTCGTTGTTTGATCACCTACGAGAACCTTCTTTACATTATTAGAAAGGTGATATTTTCTATTTTCATTGCCAGGTTGAACTTTTGGTATACCCCATACAAAAGCTGAGATGTTCGCTTTGGAAGAAAACGTTGTCTTTTTATCCAAATAAGTTTTTTGCCCATTCCGGCCCTAAATATTATCCGACCATCACCAAAATCAATAGGCTTCTTCCTCTGTGAGACCACCATTAACCCTCATAATTTCGTTATTATCCGATCAAAATTGCGACCTGTAGCGTGATTTCCAAAAAAATGGATACATGGGATGTATTACCAACTATTGCGATAACTCCGTTATTTGGTCACCTACGCCGACCTAGTTTGCATGATTGTAAAGACGGGATCTTCTAATTTCATAGTCAGGCTTTGCTTTTGGAAAGTCCCCAACCAAAGCTGTGATATTCGTCATTATAATTAAAATCGCAAAACTAAAAATTTGGGTTTTATTTGCGACTATTGTCATATCTTCGTTGTTTGATCACCTACGAGAACATTCTTTACATCATTAGAAAGGTGATATTTTCTACTTTCATCGCCAGGTTGTACTTTTGGTATACCCCATACAAAAGCTGAGATATTCGCTTTGGAAGATAACGTTGTTTTTTTATCCACATAAGTTTTTAGCCCATTCCGGCCCTAAATATTATCCGATCATCACCAAAATCAATAGGCTTCTTCCCCTCCGGGACCCCCATCAACATCCGAAATTTCGTGACGATCCGATCAAAATTGCGACCTGTAGCGTGATTGCAAGGTTTAGATGGACAGACGGACGGACAGACGGACGGACGGACGGACTGACGGACGGACACACATAGCCAGATCGACTCAGCTCGTCGAGAAATTCATTTTGGTATATATAACTATGGGTCCAGGACCATTATTTCGATGCGTTACAAACTTTTTGGCCAAAACTAACTTATAATACCCTCCCCACATAGTGGTGTAGAATATAAAAATAATTCAGTAGACTCTTAAAAAAACACATTTTTGGAGAACGAATATCAACCAAACTAAATTAGATTTTACAAATCTATAAACGCCAAATAATCAAAAAATTGTCGAGAATTATAACAACAACAAAAACTATAGTCAACTAACGTATAATTTGTTTGTATCACTATATTACTCAAGCAAAGCTAGAAGCATTTTTTTAAGGAAATAAATATTGTAAAACAAAAGTGCAACTTTTAAGTGCATTTCTAGTTGTTTCGCGGGGTAAATCGCAAAACTGAATATGAGGCATTAGTCATGGGATACTTAGCAATAGAATTCAACAAGAATCTCATTAGTTTTATGTACTTTAATTTTTGAGTAAAGTTCCACTAAAGTTTCCATATTTCGCTCTGTGCAACATGTGATCCTTTTTTATATAAATTTCAATATAAGCTACCTACGAAAAATTTTCTATTTTTGAGGAGATATAACTTTTTAGTAACACCATATATCGACAAAATTCTTTCACGGTTGTCCTATTTGAAGTGTTCTCAATTAAATGAAAGCATAAGTTTATAAAAAGTCGACAACACATTTTTTGATTTTTATCCGCTGAGGCACCATTGTGCATCGTAACGTGTGAGGATGATTGTACGATCTTGCAGTCAGGCAACTTCCCTGATGAAATTTGTGGAAGTCTGAACTCCTATTTGACTGATCTTACCACCATTTCCCACGCGAGGAATATGCAAATAGCCGTCACTAAATCCACAGCCACTCTGTTCACCACATAGACGGCAGAGGTGAGAACAAAGTTGAATGTCAGGGTCGATGGTAGCAGAATTCCGACCACAAACTACCCCAAAATTAGAGCGGTCTTATTCGAAAGCATGTTCACGTCGTCCGCATATGATGCGATAGGGTGATTTGTGGTAAAATATGCGGAGCCAGTTTGGTCCGGGAATATAATTGCAGCACGATGGAAAAATATTCAAACGTGTCAGAATACCGCCTTGAGAACTAAAAATATGGCTCAACTACGCTTGGGATGGTGTAATCAACTAAATTCCTATAGGGGAAGGATCGATGACAGCGTGCAAAACATATGCCCAGGAAGCGTAACAGGCCTACACAATACACTGCATCATTTCAATTGCCCTATGGTTACATACATCCCATCGAAACATTCCTAGAACTGGAGATAGAACCAGATTAAACAGAAAAATGAACTCATAAACATATAATAAAAACACTGTTACAGCAGTCACACATTTTTGCCCGGACGGGACGAGGGAGAAATCTCCCTTATAATTGAGTGCACACAGATTTATTGTTGTTCAATGATATGTGACATATTTTTATCGCCGAGTCCGGCGTGCTCTCGTTAGGCACTTTTCACCTGTTAAACAGTTTTTCATGGCTGAAATTCCCAGGAAATTTCGCCAAATGTAAATTTCGCCATTGTTGAAAATGTGATATTGTCTGACGTGGGAATCGAACTCCGGAATTCTGTGTACAAGTTGGAAAACGGTGGCACCCAGAAGCTAATTTAAATATTAACATTGAATAACAGCCCATTTAGATTAAAAAGAAAAACTTTTGTCGCGATAAATGTGCTGTAACATAAACTCCCTTGAATATTTTCCAATTCCTGTAAATCTTCCATAAAGGAAACCTTTTTTTTCAAAATTATATGGCATATCACCAATGTCCACATGGTGGATATACATACACCGAACTGTAACTACCATCATGTGTGTTCACTGGTATGCATGACTTGTCAACTAGAAACCAGTCGAGTCAGCCAGTTGCTGATATCCTTTTCCGGTTAAATAAAAACATTCGATTGTTATTAAGGACGGGAAAGCAAGCAAATGTCAAACCTTCTGCTTGACCACCAAAGAAGCAAAAAAAAAATAAAAACTAACAACAAAAAAGGTAAATAAAAACAGATTAGCCCACATGATACTTGTTTATTTAAATTTGCTATGCTTTTTTAGTTGACCCGAGAAAAAAGTTTTAGGGAAAAAACACGAACTTCAAAATTATCTAGAAACAGGTCCATGTTTCCAATTTAACTTTATGCAAATATGCGCCCCAACAAAAAAGGATCTACTTTTCTTATTGACTTTTGGCAGAAAACATATTTTTTTTTAGATATTTTATGTTGCATAACAAACACAATATACACAGGGTAGTACGAGTAGTTCCTTGGTGATTTTCCAATTTAAATAAGTATCATCATATGTTACCGAGTCAATGTTTCATTAAAGTTTTTCCTCTTGTGCTAGTTTGTTTGTTTTTAGGCATTTGGCCCCTTTTTTGCCTTCATTCTTTCGGCAAATTGCATTTGTAATTTATGCAGAAAATTTGTGTTGTTGAAAGTCTACTTAAATTAAGATTTGCTTCAGATATGTTTGTGGTCCTTTCATTTTCTTCTCTGGGCACATTAAAAATAAATAAGAAAAAAACTTCTGTGCTTATTCATTTGTATAAAATTTATGTACATTTGTATGTTCTAATGTACGGAAGCATTATAATCGTCCATATGAATATTTTGCAACGAAATGGTAGCCTGGGGTGGAGTGATCAAAGTTATAAGCGATTGTAAGACAATATATCAAAATTGATTTAAGGAACGGATATTGGTAAATACTTTGATGATAATGGGAGCGTGATAATTAGACATTAGATTTTCGCATATTTTTGAAATGTCAACCAATTGTAACTACGTTATTATATCGATACAATGATACAAATTCGATGTCATATTGAAAATAATCAATAATACGTACGAAGCTCCGAAGCTTCCATTGTTTAAAAAAGCGAATTATTTGCATTATAATTTTCAAAAATATGCTAAAATCCGATGTCTAGTTATCATATACTCGTAATATTCCGTCTACAAGAAAGGAGATAAGACTGGGTGCTCAAATGAAATAATTGGGCCATATCGATGGTCATTAGGCCGGGGCGATTTGTATGGAAGGAAAAAAGTGTTATCGGGCGCCTGGAGTTTCTGATTCGACGAAAAGCGAGCCCCCAGATTTTGACTTGAAGTTTTTTTTCAAGGATTTTTGGATATTTTGGCATATAACAACCAAACCACTGAGATTTTCGATCCAACACACAGACAACAATTGTAGCCAATACAATAATAAAGAACTCTCTAGTACGTCGCAAAAGCATAGGAACGCTCCTTCAGGTAGTTATAGCCTCAAGAATGTGCACATTTTTCGGAAAATTTCGATAAATGACAGTGTGCTACAAAACGTGACTCAAAGTCAGTGGGTGGAAAATTGTTTTTGAAGATGAAAGACCTTGGTGAGTGTGTTAAGAACCCAAAAGGAAATTTTCACCATATGTCAAGTTTCCGAGATATTGCGTGATTAATGGTTAAATGTTGGTCCCTTAATTTGTGAGAAAATAGCTTAATATCTCTCTAAAGCGATATTGTTGCTTCATTTTGACATTACATGTCTTCAGTCAGATCGAATGCTGAATCTTTTTGTAGAATATTTCTTTCCTCTAATTCAGTTCCTTCCATGTCCTTTTCGTCCATTATTTTTTAACCGTAGTAAAAGTACCACAAGACGAGATTTTACAGCATCCAAATATTCTACAAAAAAAAAAATGTTCAGAAAATTTTAGGTACGGTTCTCATTGATGACCAATCGATATTTCCTCTTTTTCATGGTCCTTTTTTGACATTTACCCGGTTTTTGTTCAGAAAACTATGTTTTGTTTTTATGTATATTCGTTATTGGTCTGTTGTGCTTCTGAAATACTTACCATAAATAGCTCTTGTAATGACGAACACGTTAATAACAAATTTTATTGAAGGATAGATCCGGTTATCTAAATTTTTGAACCGGATATTCTGATATTAAAACCGATTTTGGAACCGGTTTTAAGTAAACGATGTACTAGAGAGTTCTTTATTATTGTCTTGGCTACAATTGTTGTCTTTGTTTTGAATCGAAAATATCAGTGGTTGGTATATGCCAAAATATCCAAAAATCCTTGAAAAAAACTTCAAGTCAAAATCCGGGGGCTCGATTTTGAGTTGAGTTTTTGCTCAGTACAATCCCAAGAATCAGAAACTCCAGGGGCCCGTGATGGTGTTCAAATCGCCTCACTCTAATGATCATCCATGGCAAATCCACAATTGGCGTGGTATTTACCTCCCGGAAAAGACCGCAGAGGGTTAGACTGGCACTTCTATCATTTTTGGTAATTATAAAGGTGCCTTCGCCAACCCTATATTACTAAGATGGCTTTTATACTAAACATAACGTCTTGTTAAATAAGCCGAACTAAGAATATATTTTCAAAAGCACTGATCTGTTGTCTTACTTCTCCAATCATGGATGCCATGTTTTGTGATATCATATTTGAGTTAGTTTATTATCCACTCTGCTGACATGATCCAGCCAACGCTATATCGATGTCGGTCGGCTGGTAAAGCTCGTGGTTCATACGACGCACAGTGTTGCCGCTTCCATACAAATGTGGACAAAAATAGACGGCGTTGACCTAGGTTGATGAATTTTTGTAAAAGTAATTGTGAGGGCACAGGAATGAAAAATATCAACGTTGGTCCATATCGGTTCAGATTTGGATATAGCTCCCATATATATCTTTCCCCGATTTTGCTATAACTCGGTCAATTTTAATCGATTAGCCTTCAAATTTAATATGTGATATTTTCTTAGGCTCCTGAGTAGCTTCACCGATTTTTGTGAAAATCGGTTCAGATTTGGATATAGCTCCTATATATATCTTTCCCGGATTTTGCTATAAATCGCTTAATTGTTGATGAATAGTCTTCAAATTTAACATGGGACACTTCCCCAGGCCCCTGTTCAGTTTTACCGATTTTGATTTGATTTCGCAAAAACCGGTACAGATTTGGGTATAGCCTCCATATATATCTTTCACCGATTTTGCTATAAATCGGTAAATTTTTGAAAAATAACCTTGAAATTTAAAATGGGATATTTTCTTAGGCCTGTGTCCTCATAAGTACTTGTGCAAACATTCATTAACCCAGGTCAACGGTAAAACTGAACAGGGGCCTGAGGAATCCCATGTTAAATTTGAAGGCTATTCATCAAAAGTTGTGCAAACTATAGCAAAATCGGGGAATGATATATTTAGGGGCTATATCCAAATTTGAACCGATTTTTGCTAAAATCTGTGAAACTACCCAGGAGCCTAAGAAAATATCACATATTTAATTTGAAGGCTATTCGATTAAAATTGATCGAGTTATAGCAAAATCGGGGAAAGATATATATACCAGCTATATCTAAATCTGAACTGATTGTTGTAAAAATCGGTGTAGCTACTCAGGGGCCTAAGAAAATAACACATACTAAATTTGAAGGCTATTCGATCAAAATTGAACGAGTTGTAGCAAAATCGGGAAAAGATATATATGGGGGCTATATAAAATCTGAACCGATATATCTCAGAAGGTTGCAGGAATGGGCAGAATGTTTTTAGACATTTTGATTTGGAAGAGATGTCCAATTAACGGAAAACAGGAGCCAAGGTGGCAATAGGTGGCAATCACAAGATCTGTCTACTAAATATTAAGAATTTTTTTTATCAAATTTAAATTTTGATTTCTTGATAACGGTACATTGCCCATGTACAGTTAATGTCAACTTTTTGTACTAAAACGTTATATTTATAGCCCACTCATCAAATCCCCATCCAAAACTTTTAGTATTATCAACAAATTTTTCAGAAAATGTATTTTTAAATGTCGTCTAATTTTCATATGATTAGATTACCGGGAAATATTTTTCATATTTAAAGAGCTATAACTTCATTATGGATGCACATATCGACAAAATTCTCTCAGATTCCTTGTATCGGATGTGTTTACTGTAAGAGAAAAACATAAACATATGTAAAAGTTAACATCACATATTTTGATTTTTGTCCACGCGGCAACACTGTGCGACGTCGGTATTCACCGTCAACGCATATTTGTCCATAAATCTTTCGAAGATTTTTTCTCTCAAACACACCAAGTTCTGCCTTATCTGTTTTCAAAAGTACCCATGCTTCAGATCCATACATAAGTGCGGGTAGTATCAACGTTTGGTAGAGTGTATGTTTGGTCTGACGAGAAGTGGTTTTGCCCACTTGTTTACTTAGGCCAAAATAGCATATGTTGGTCAATATTATTCTTCTCTTGATTTCATAACTGATGTTGTTACCTTTATTTATTGCGGCGCCGAGGTAGATAAAGTCATTTACTAGTCATTTAGTTTACTACCTGAAAATTTTAATTCTGAACATCCACAATGTGTTGATATCATAAATGTTGTCTTATCGCCGTTGACTGACAGACCCACTTTGGCAGACTCTTTCAATTTTCGCAAAGGTGGCTGTTACGGATCCAGTTGATCGACCTATAATGTAAATATCGTCAGCGTAGGCCCGTAACATTATATCCTTATTGTATATACTGCTATTTTCATCTCTATCCACATATACATAACTCGCTTCTGGTATGACATTTTCCAATAGAATGTTAAATAGGTCACACGATAGACTGTCACCTTGTCTGAAACCTCGTTTTGTTTCAAAAGGTTCGGAGAGGTTCTTTCCGATTTTAACAGCTGATCTTGTGTTAGCCAATGTCATCCTGCATAATCGTATAAGTTTTGCAGGGATACCAAACACAGACATGGCTTGGAACACCTTTGATCGAATTGGGCTGACGAAGGCTACCTTATTGTCGACGAACAGGTGTCGATCTGCCCTGGGTCTTCTCCAGTATTTGGCGCAGTATGAAGATTTGATCAATTGTCGATTTACCACGTCTAACACCGCATTGGTATGAACCACCGACGTAGCCAGCCCGAAATTATTTTCGTTCCCATAGGATATTAGCTTATGTTACACATTTTTTTAATTTTTGAGTAAAATTTTAAAATGTTTTAGATTTTTAAAGAGATATGAAAAGTTAGGTTTTTTGAGCAATTTTCTGCATAGTTGTTGGTAAGTTTTAAGGTGTTGTTTAAGCGTTTAATAGTAATTTTAGGCTGACTCAAAGTGTTGTTGAGTTCAGAACAAGATGTTTACTGGCTTGTAAACAATATCTAGAAAAAAAACAATCTTGTGGTCCTTATTCTTTATTTTGTTTCAAATTTGCAAAAAAAGAACTATACCAACCATTTTTTATGACAAAACTTCTGTTCCACCGCAGTCTCGTTCCTTGAGATTATTAGAAACTGGTAAATATCTATTGTACAAAAAAGGATTTTTCTGTCGTACTTTTATGTTTTGTTCTACCTTTCGAATGTTAATAAAACCAAGATTAATGAGCTTGAGGTCAATATTTATATTTTATTTATTGCATATTATTTCCAATATTTCGAAATTACATTGAATTTCAACTTCAGGGATTTTTTTCTGTCGATTACACTGTGCAACATTTTTAATGTGATCTTGTGCAAACAATTCGAACTGATGATTTTTTTAAAAGTACAGACCCAAACGACAAGAAACCTTAGTTGGGTTTTGTTGTGCGAGATCCAGCTCGAATTTTATGGCCCCATCTAAACATGGTTAAATATTGACTTTTTAAAGAAATTCGGCGCTATATATCTGAAACCAATGCGAATCTTCTTTTGACATCTGAAGCAAATTTGTAGATAAGGACAAGAATAAAATATTTGGAGAAATAATGAACTCGAAAAACTCCACTTATTGCCTCAAATTTCAAAATATATGCAAAAATTCCACAATTTTTCAAAATATCCCCTGGAATGTAATACATAACTCTTCAGAACATGTCATTGTTTTAAAATACCTCTATGCGGTTGTTTTCAGTAAATTTTTCAACGACGATTTAATAAAAATATCAATAATGTAGTGAAATCCGAAATGCGGGAATAAACTGTTGGTGTGAACTGTGTTTGAAATCTTCTTCTTTATTTGCAAATCCGTATTCGGATATTAGCGATCATACAATGTTGATTATTACAGGGTTGTTTGATTGTATATGTATAATAAAATAAAAAAAAATATTTCATTCAATTATAGCTAGATCTCTATTTCTGGCGGCGCTTAAAAGGCTTGTTTCATCTTGGTGTCCTGTCCATTCCTGAATGTTTTTGATCCATGTTATTTCTCGTCTTCCTCTCGGACGGCGTCCTTCTATTTTGGATCTTATGATAGCTTGGAGGAGATTATATTTTCTGTTTCTCATAAGATGTCCCAAATAAGCAGTTTTTCTCGTTTTTATCATTCTGATCATTTGACTTTCGGTATTCATTCGCCTCAGTACTTCATTATTTGAAATGTGATCTATCCAGGATATCTTTAAGATCCGTCGGTATATCCAAATCTCAAACGAGTGCAGTCTTCTCTCGTCTGCTGCTTTTAGTGTCCATGTTTCTGCCGAGTATAATAGTACTGACCATATGTAGCATTTAACAAATCGTTTTTTTGTTTCCAGGGTTATGTCATGGCTCGTTAATATTTTTCGATACTTAAAAAAAGAGTTTCTTGCCATTTCAATTCGACATTTTATTTCCATTGGTGGATCCCAGTTTTCATTAATTTGAACTCCGATATATTTGAATGTTGAGACTCTTTCTATTGGAGTACCATTGATGCTTAAAAGAGTGTTGGATTCGACGCCTCTTCTACTTATAATCATGAACTTTGTCTTTTTTATATTAATTTTTAAGGCATATGACGTACTTGCATGTTCAAGAGCATCTATTAGTTTTTGTAGTCCTGCGAGGCTGCTTGCAATTAGGGTGGTGTCGTCGGCATAACGAATATTGTTTATAATTGTGTTGTTTATTCTTATTCCGATATTTTTCCCACATATTGACTCCTCAAATATTTTTTGAGAGTACAGATTAAACAGAAGGGGCGATAGTATGCACCCCTGCCTTACACCTTTTGAAATTGGAACATTTCCAGTAATTTCACCATCTACTTGAATGTTTGCGGTCTGTTGCCAGTATAGGTTTCTGATGCATTTTATGTCGCTATCCTCTAACCCAATTGAAATCAAAATTTCCATTAATTTGTGGTGGTTGACCGTGTCGAATGCCTTTTCGTAGTCGACAAAACATACGTAGACATCTTTTTGTACATCGCGGCAGTTTTGTATGAGTACATTCAAACTAAGTAGGGCCTCTCGAGTTCCCATGCCTTCCTTGAAACCAAATTGCGTTTTCCCCATATGTGCTTCACATATTGGGTATATGCGCCTATGTATTATCTTTAAAAATATTTTTAGGGCATGACTCATAAGGCTTATCAATCTATAATCTCCGCACGTCTTCGCATTGTTTTTCTTGGGAATCATAATAAACGTAGATTTTAGCCAATCTTGAGGGTATTGTCCTGTTTCATAAATTTGGTTGTATAACTTCAACAATAGTTGTGTATTTCTTCCATCTAGTAATTTAAGTAATTCAGATGGGACTTCATCCGGCCCGGTAGCTTTGTTGTTTTTCATTGAATTTATGGCCACATCTAATTCGCTTTCTGTAATGCGTCTTCCCCCAAAATTGGCTTCTCCATCAGTGCTATGCATTTCGGTTCTTGCGGTATCTGTGAACAGACTTCTAACATATTTTTCCCAGTGTTTTTTCTTTTCTGCAGTTTCATATATGGCTGTATTATTCTCATCGAAAATAAATGTAGATGATCTTTTTGAATATATTCCAGATGCCTCTTTTAACTTTTTGTGGAGATTGAAATCGTCATGTAAGATTTGGAGTCTTTCAATTTCCTGGCACTGTTTGTTTAATTGCGCATTTTTTGCGGCACGAGTTGCGACTTTTATTTCTTGATTAATTTCCCAATATCTTTCATAGTTTGAATTCTTATGTTTGCTCCTTTCTATGCGAAGTGCGCGTATCTCGTCGGTCATCCATGTGTCCTCTCTTTTAGATGTTGTGGTTCCAAGGATATTGCTGGTTATAGTATTTATGGAATTTTTTACATTGTTCCATAAGGTCTCGACATCATCTCCATCAATATGTTGTAGTCCTGCATTAAGGTGATCTTTCATGGATTGTTTAGTGGAAGGATCGTTTAATTTTTGAATGTTAACTCTTCGCTTTGGTGTTTTCTTTCGGATAGTAGTTAGCTTTATCTGTAATTTCCCTAACAGAAGATTATGGTCCGAGGGAACATCAGCTCCTGGATACGTAGAACATTTATTTATGCAGGAGGAATATCGCCTATTTATTAAAATGTAGTCAATTTGGTTTCTAACAATGTTTCTGTTATTGTCTTGTGGCGATTTCCAGGTGTAAAGTCGTCTTGGATGGAGGCGAAACATAGTATTAGCAACCTTAAAACTGTGTTCTTGACAGAATTGTATTAGTCGTTCTCCTCTTTCATTCCGTTGTCCTAAGCCAAATTTTCCGGTGATTCCGGTTGTTTCTTCTTGCCCAACTTTAGCATTAAAATCTCCCTGGATTATTGTAATATCGTGTGGTTTTGTCATCTTTAATAAATTTTCAACGTCGTAATAAAACTTTTCCAATTCATCATTATCGCTATCACTTGTAGGTGCATATACTTGTATTATGTTCATGTTTATTGGTTTTGCAGATATTTTTATCATCATCGCCCTATCAGAAATTGGAACATATCCAGTGACACAGGTCGCTATGTGGCTTTTTACTATAATAGCAACGCCCTTTCTATGAATTCCCTCTCTATTTCCGGAATGATAAATTTTTACGTTCTGGGAAATAAATTCCGCATCCTCCACCCACCACGTTTCACTGATACCCAGAATATCAATTTGTAGTCTTCCCATTTCGCTTATGGTGTTGTCTAGTTTTCCAAGCTCATAAAGACTTCTCACATTCCAAGTTCCTATTCTAAGTCTGGTTTTGGTTTTACCTCCGGGGATTCTTAGCACCCTCTGATTGCCGGAGACTGAGGGCCGTAGGTTATTTTCTGTATTCATTGTAATTGTATGATTTTTCTAGGCATTATACTTCAGTGGTTTGCCGAGGCCTTCTGAAGGGTTTAGAGTTTTCCGTCTCCGTATTCAGCCGCTCCTCCTGGAGTTCAGACGCTGTTTGCTGCCGCCAATCCTTTGGTCAGACGCTGCCATTTTCCATTTTTTTCTTTTGGTTCGCCCCGCATATTTTATTTCTGCGGTACCCGCCATATCTGATGAGCGTTCCCCTATCCACCACCTGGGGAGGCGTCCGATGGGAGAGAAAAAAAGGAAGAAAAAAAATTAACTCCGCACGGAGTAAAAGATATGATGCAAAATACTGCTGAAACGACATGAAGTAAGCATTTTAGAGTTCCAGAATGTTCTAAAGAGTTGTTGAGAACGTTATTTGGAAGATTTTTGCAAAAGGTTACTTGGTTCAACTCCCAATAGTTTAGCCCATACTGACCAGAATTTCAGCAGTTATGTAAAATTTTCTATATTTTATAGATTTTGATGCCGTAGATGGAGTTTTTCTTATGTGGGTTTTTCAGAAGATAAGTTCTACTAGTACAGGCCTACAATTCGTTTCTGAGATAAAGGCCTGATAAATGCAAAAACGTGTAGATGTAGCCCGGTTTAGATGAGGCCTCAAAATCCGAACTGGATCTGACAGTACAAAACCCTACTAGGGTGTTTGTAGTCTAAATACGTATTTTCAAAAAAATCATACTAGAAGTTGTTTGCATTTTTAGTGTTGCATAGTGTTACTCTTTGAATTGTATTTTGGGAATTATGGATGCACATTTGTAGAAATGTTCCTTTTTCCTGCTTTGACAAAGGAATTTGTGACGAAAAACGAAATAAAAAAAAAAACTGATCGGAAACAGATTCTCTTCTTCGTCAAAATCTCAACAAGAATCAGTCGGCTTTGCGGACAGGAATATACCCTGAGTCTGTGTGAACTGAAATTTTCATCTACGGACAGATCGAATAGGGGCCACACAACCAAAATCCTTTAACCCAAAGCTATGTATTAGGAGATTTTCAGAATTGTGTAGCCATTTTCGGACGTATGAACTTGGCGACAAAATGTGGATTATATCATTGATCACAAGATATGAACCGGACCGACATAGTTCATTTTGGAAGTAGATTTTATTTTGGAAGTCATTCCTTTTAAAAGATTTTGCTCCCACCAGTCATTTCAGTTCGTCACAAAATATTTTTCAGTTTTTTTTTCAGGAAATATGGACTTGCCCACGAAAAACACAATACCGTTCTAAACAAAAGGAATACCTTCAGTAAATATTTCTAAGGATCCTCGAGCAGACCTTAAACTGCATTTAACAACTATTTTGATGGTTTTTGAAGGATATACCGCAGTATAAGGTTCGAAAGTTGTAGTGCGCACCAGTGACTACACATGACGGCCGTAGGTGTTTTTTACAGCTTTCGGGCCATTTTTCTGAAAGTATGGACTTGCCCCTGAAAAACATGTACTGTAGTAATAGTGGCCCCGAGAACACTTGTTGCAAAAAGGAAAGTGTTTCCAGTAGTGCGATTCTCTAACACATTTTTTGAGATACCGACAAAAATCGGTAAAATTAAAACGCAAAATTTTGAATGAAAAGTTCAAATAAAAGTTGACAACACTCTTGCTGTCGGTAGAACTTTACTACTGCTTTTTATTCGTCGCTAACTTACCGAAAAACATCGGTAATTACCGAAATTATAAGCATTTTAATTCTACCGACAATTGTCGGTAACTCCAAAAATGAGTTAGAAAATCGCACTACAGAGAGGTCTTTTTATTTATTAATTTATTTATATTATATTTTTACTTATAACTAAATTATTAGCAAAAAGGAAGTGAAACCATGACTACTTAGGTCTTCAGCTTACACTTATCCACTTATTTATTGTCGAGAGAGGTCTTAAACTGCACATCTCTGAACATTTTTGAAATACTCTGTGGAAGGTTACAGAAAGAATGGATTGATATGGTCCATCTTCGAAGTTGATCAAAATTTGTACAAAATAAAACGAAGGCCAAATTTTGGACCGATCTGTTCGAGAATCATCGTGTCCTCCACCAAGACGGACGAACATAGCTAAGTCGACGTCAAGTTTTCTGAAACAGATTTCTTCCAAACACACTTTGGCCCTAAAACCATTATTTCGATGAGGTTTATTTTGACTAAAGGCTGAGAGTATAAAAAATTTAGATTGGGAAACATTTTGTTCATGGATTTTTGCTAAAAGAATATATACATGTATTGATCTCGGATTGAACGCCAGAATTTAATTTTAAAAGAATTCGAGACTGGTTGCTATAGTTTTCCTAGTTCCTGATCAATTTATGAGAAGATCCACGATCGGAAACCAGAATTTCTATAAGAGAAGTCGGACGATTGGTCGCCAAAATAGTCTATTTACATGCACGATTGGGCAATAGAATTCGTCATTTACATACCCGCGATTAGGTGCTAGAATTTCATGATTGATAGACTCACTATTGCTCAGAATATTTTTTTTTATCAAGAAAACCACTATCGGCCTTCAGAAATTCTTTGTGATAAGATCTACGATTGGACACCAAAATATCTTTAGGGAAATAACGATAGTTGGTTTCTTTATGACAATAAAAACAATTGGACACCTGAATTTCCGAAATTGAAAAATTGACCATACTCTGGAGTGGAAAATTGAAGCCTGCAACAAGGGGAAATTGGCCAAGAAATCTTACGCCACTTTAATTAAAAAATAGTAATGAAAATTATTTCATCAGTAAAATAAGCCTAAAATAAAGTTTAAATCATTGCTAAATAATAAATTTTCGCTAACATGAACTTCAAAAATTTTGCTCAGGTGCACCCCCCCCCCCGTATTTAAATCCTGGCTACGTCCATGGTATGAACTGACTATTTTATTGACCATGAGTTTTCGCACTTTGTATGCGATTGGTAGCAGACTTATGCCTGTGTAGTATGTACACAGCGCCTTGTCTCCTTTCTTGTGTACGGGACATAGGAGGCCAAAGTTGCAATCATTGGGTATGCTCTCTTCCTGCCAAATTTCGGCAATTAAGTGATGCATACTCCTTATCAATCAACATTTCGCAACCGGTCTTGAACAGTTCGGTGGGCAGCCCATCAGTTCCTGCTGCTTTATTGTTTTTTCAGCCGATTAATTGTTGTTATGACCTCGCTTTGGCTAGGTGGTAGACATTCAAGAGCTTCATAAAATGCACCTTCCAGATCCTCAGAACGCTATATGTATCAGTTACAAGATTCCCCATGATCTTTGTAGGAGAATGTGCGTCCACCATACCCTTCAATCTGTTGTTTTACACTCTGGTAGAATATTCGGACTTTATTCTGATTCCTGAACATCTCGAGTGTCTCACGCTCACGTTTTTCTTGCTCTTCTTCGCGCTTCGTGTTGCTACTGAATGCACGGTTGTTCTGTATGAAATCTGGTTTCTTGTTCTCCCATCTGGGGATATCCACGTGGCCTTGTGGCCTTGTGTATGTGTATGGAATCTAGTACTGCTCACTACTATGTTTTTGCCGCTGCAAAATCGATCAGCATCATTCCGTTGTCGGGACTAAAGGTATTTTCCCTCCCAATTTTAGCATTAAAATCTCCTAGAAGTAGAGTATATCCTTGTTCTGTTCATCTTTCTCTTCGGTCGGGGCATGGTATAATCGATTATGCAATTTTCCCTGCAGCCAAAAGTCGCCTACGATTTTAAAACCTTTGACTGAAAAAGTCGATTAATCGATTATTCGAAAGTCGACTTACCCATCCCTATTCGCAGATCATGGTCCTTACCTTGTTCTTCATTTTCTTTGTTTTTTCATAGTAGACGGTGTTTTGACGGGTTGAGTTACTGTTTAACGTAACGCGCGGCACACGTTAGCTCACTACCTTTAACAGATGTTAAAGACAGCTCCCCAGGTGACACCACGGGGAGGTCAGTGTCCACTTGAGATGAAAGAGGGACCAAGATAAATCCTGGGCTTTGTCATGTTAACGCCGGTCAAGACCGTTAATTACCGCAAAGCTCATTCGGTTTTGTAAGATGACATTACCAGTTAAAATAGGAAAGAACATATACGAACAGATTAGTACCGAAAACGTTTTCAGACAAGAGAGAGTATTTTTATAACCTCTTTAAAATCTTCTTGGAAATGTTTATACGAAATTCAAATGTTATAAGTAATTACATAATATACACAAATAGCCGCTTATTGCTTGCTTGCTCAAGGTCTAAAAGGAGTAACTGATACCTTTAAAAAAAGACGGAGAATCTGCTAAATTGAGTGTCCAAATTAACTGGTATGATAGCGGACGCACGTGGTTTTGTGTTTCAGGGTATTGGAAAAAATAATTATGGTAGATATTTTTTGTGATATCTTCTTTACCTTTTGTGATATCACAACACATTTTATACCGTTAGAAGACAACTACTGAAGAATATAAATCCAAATAATTCGCATGAAAAAAGCAATTGCAAATGTCAATATATTAATATTATGAAATATGTGAGGGGTGGGGCGCCTACGCCATGATAGGAGCGTGGTGGGTAGATGTTAGAAATTTGTCATGTTTAATTTAACTTATTTATTCCATAGATATACCACACTATAATGTTAACCGCTAGAATCGGTTACTTTTTGTGAATTTTAAGATCATTTTTGATTATTCAATAGACAACATGTTCCTTTTTAGCATAATGTTGATACTTAAGGAAGAAGTATTGTCAATTACAGTTTTAGAGTCAGTTGGAGAATGTTCAATATCGATGGCGAAGCTGCCCCATGGGTGGAGAGGCTTCGCCACTTTCTAGACATTTTTTAAATTCTCAAAAATAATACAGTTGAACCTCGATTATCCGGGAACCTCCATTATCCGTGATAGAAAAGAAATGTTGGACTTTTTCCATTTCTTCTATTTTTCGTTAAAAACTTCATTGCCCGGTAGTTAAAACACACTTTCCAATTAATCTGATTATGCAAACAGAAGGTAAACAAACGAAAACTGGAAATTCTCCCGTATTACACAATTTGTGTATTTATGGTATCACAAAAACCATGGGACAAAGTCCATTCAGATGAATATGATGATGATGATATAATGTGTCCTTCTAAAATTTGGCGGATTGCCGTAACGAATTTAATAAAAATTGCAGATTTTCATATTATTGCACAATATTATGTCATTTTTACTTAAAAAATATGTTAAAAAACTGCGTAAAAGGATTGCCTCCATTATCCGGGAAAATCGATTATCCGTAATGCCTCCGGTCCCGACCATCACGGATAATCGAGGTCCGACTGTATTTTAAAAACAACATTATAACATTATAATAACATATAACATTATAAACATTTATATATCAAAACTTATAGTCAAGATATGCTAATATTTGTACGCAAAATAATATTTGAAAACACTTGAACGGTGTCGGTATGAGGACATTTTGAACAAAAATGTGGCGAAGGCGCCCCATGTTACCATAAGTGTCAAATTACACATGTGAAGAAGTAAGCCGCGTAAGAATATCATGAGGTGAGCTTTTAAACGATACCCACTTTGCAGTAATCGGTTAAGAGAACCGGGTCTAACCCTGTTTTAAATGTGGCTATCGGGTCAAATAACCGGCGAAACGTTTCCGCCGCCATGAAATTTATACATTTCCGTAATCAGCGTAACAAACCCTACCTTTTGTCAAAAATTCAAAAAATCGGAAAGTTTTCGTTGGGCTTATTCCCGTTGGGCTTTTGATTACATATGTGGGTTAAACGGGCTATGTTTGCATAAAATTACTCTGGCATGGAATAACTCTACTAAACACGCTCCGATTTTGTTGGATTTTTTTAAAAGATACACGCAGAAAAAAAATGGCCTCTCTTACATATGTCCCAAACATATTTTGCAGCAAACAAATATATATTTGCAACAGTCCCAAACATAACATAGGTTTGGGTGCAAACAAATATATCTTTGGGTGCAAACAAATATATGTTTGGGTGCAAACAAATATATGTTTGGGTGCAAACAAATTATATGTTTGGGTGCAAACAAATATATGTTTGGGTGCAAACAATTTATATGTTTGGGTGCAAACAATTTAAATGTTTGGGTGCAAACAAAAACAAACCCAAAAGCCACAAAAAAACAAACACATGCACCAGTGGTCGATTACTGAGAGCAAGGGACCGTAAGTTTCAATGTAAAACACTTCGAAATGTATTCTCTCTTGCTCTCAGCAAGCGCTCACTGGCTATTTCTAACATGTAAACCAGCGACGACCACAGAAATACAACCAAAGCGAATACATGTATGAACGTATGAGTGAAAAAAGCAACAACCATATTATGTTTTTGTTTGTTTTCATTCATTTACACTGTTCGTGAGAGAGAGAAGCAAATGCAAAAACAACTCAGTGGGCGCCCTCACTATACGATCTAAGCAAAGAAGCTCGTCCCTGATGTAAACACATTTATAAAGGGGGTTGTTTTTTATGGAAGGGAATAGAAAAAAAGCAAAGCAACAAAGACACATGGGTACATACAGAATTCCAAGGAAATACATAACACAATTTATTAAAAGAAAAACTGATTGAAATAATTTGTAAATAGTCACACTTTTAAAAAGAAAAATATATAGAAACGTAGTTGAACGCTTCTCCTTAGTTGTGAACTAAAACAAATTTTACTCAAAGTTGACATCATCAGTGGGGAATCGGCATCTGGAATCAAATGATTATGTAATAAATAAATATGGATATACCATATTTCGAATATACATATGTATGTAATTACCAATATTAAATGCGATTTCTTCCTTGTCCAATAAAATAATTCCATTCAACTTTTTGATTCAATTATATTCTTTAAGAAAACACAAAACACTGATTTATTCACTCACTTTACCGTCTTGACGCTACGCTGGCAACTAAAACACTGAAGAAAGAAAAAAAAAACAAAATAATTCATACCATTTCTTTTTATCATCTTCGCCTAATACGTTGGTTAACAACAACAAAACAAGAAACACACGAGTTTGACGCATACCCGCCATCAAAGCACCAAAGCCCCCTTCTTCGCTTCCACGTCTTCTATTATACAATACACACAACTCTTTATTATAAAACAGCATTCCGCAGCCGCGAGAGCACTGTTGTTACTCTCGTTGACAAACATCCTCTTTCCACCCATGAAAAAGATGTTCTAACATAAAAATATGTTTTACCCAAACATATCAAATTGAGATATGTTACAAAATGTTGCAAACATATATTTGTTTGGACCCAAACATATTATGTTTGGATCCAAACATATATTTGCTTGCAACCGGTCCCAAACATATATTTGTTTGGATCCAAACATATTTCTAACATAAATTTTTCTGCGTGTAGGTATAATTTCGCTCTACAAGGAAACATATATTTTTTGGCCGTTTCACCTGAATATGTGCGAATATCATTTATAAGTGCATATAAATGATGTGTTTTTTAGAACCGATATATCTCAGAAATGGTTCCTTCTAGGAATAATTATAAACACCAAACTTGTAGAGAATTTTTCTGTCTATAATATTTGATTTATTCACATTTTGATTAAACCCACTTTTTTCAAGGAAAAATCCGAAAAACCAAAAAAATCCCTAAATTTTTACTTTTGACCCCCAATTACTGTTTTTGCAGACTTGGGATTAATGGGGACTTTTGGGACATTGCTTCTAATGTTAAACCCTAGCTCTCCACCAAACTTCAGCTTTGTGGGAATTTTTTGCTATTTCACTGTCTATTTTGATTGGACTGTTAGGCCTTATACATACAAGGGGAACTTCTAAAGGGTGATCGATTTAGAGGTTCCTACTTTCATTAAAGAAAAGACACAGATAAATCAAATTCATAGAGGAATGCTTATTTTCAATTGAAAGAACATTCGATGACATTTTTTTGCAGATTATGTCTAACAAATATTGGCCGAGGCTACGTCTCAGACGGTCCATACGTTGAGTCCAATTTTCAATGACTCGTTCAAGCTTTTCGACTGGTAACTGGCGAATGGCACGTCTGATCTTTTCCACCAAGACCGGAATCGAAGCAGCTTTATCAGGATACAATTTTGACTTTACCTATTCTCAGAGGAAAAAGTCTAACGGAGTGGTATGAGACGATCTTGGTGGCCAATCGACTGGTCCAAAACGTGCTCACCGAAGTGTTGACTGATGCGATCTGTGGGAAGTGGCGCCGTTTTGTTGAAACCAAATGTCGCCGAGATTACGAGCATCTATTTCAGACATCAAATAGTCGGGTATCACGGCGCAATAACGGTCGATGAAGTCTTAATAGGGTCCGACGATTCCACCGACCCACAAACCGTTATTTTTCTGGATGAAGTGGCAGCTCTTGAATCTCTTTAAGTTGCTCTTCTTCCTAAATGCTTCTTCACATACCTAAAAAGACAGAAATGTGCCTCATCATTGAACGAAATTAGGCTCGAAACGGACGATTTGTTAACCGTTGTAGAGCGTAAGCTTTTCCATGATAAAATGTAAAACATTACTAAACAAAAATAACATGAAAACTGACCTTTTGGTAGCAACTTTTCTGCTATAAATTAGAATACATTCTGCTCTTCTAATAGGAAACCATCAGACTTTGTATAAGAAGATCTTATGGCCTTCAATTAGAATACATTCTAATAATCTATTAGAACTATGTCTGGCGTTCTACAGAAACACATTTTGGACTTTTGATTGAAGTCTTTCTGGGTTTTTGCTAGAATAACTTCTTTTCCTCTATTAGAAGACCTTTTGGTGTTGTTTTAGGAGATCTGTTGGTCTTGTACCTTCCGACCTTCTCTTTGAAGGTGTCTGACCCTAATCGAAATGGTTTACCCAAGAAGAGCTGATATCTTCTTAATATCCTACATCCGTTCATATCCTACATTTGTTCGAAATTTGGTCCAAGAAAAAATTTGTCGTAGATTAGATTAAGTTCGAAGATGGATGTCTCTCCTTGTTGTCCATTTTCGTTGGCAATTCCATGTTTGCAGACATAATAATCCAAAGTGTCTTAAAATCCTACGGTGGCCGACTTAAATGCATGGTGGTCACGATAATCGTAATATTTGTTCAAGTTTCAAGAAGGAATATATCAGACAACAAAAAAGTTCAAGATGTTCGTTCATTTTCAAATTGAGAGCCGATTGTCCTGACATTTTCATTGAAGTTAGATCATGTGATTTTGATTACAATGTATAATTTGTTCGTGTGCTACTCCATAAACGCCTAACTTGGAGGGTACACAGAAAAACCAAAATTATGATTTTTTTACTAATTCCGTTCATAATCTATTTGTCCATAATTTGAACGCACCTCTTTTAAAGTGAATGAAACATTTGTTATTCATGTACAAACTTCTATTTTTCTTCTATTTTTGAAAGTATGAATGATTTTGTAAAATACAAAAATAAATTTCCTAGTTTCCCCTACTTTCCCCATTATTTGCTATTTGTTCTTGTGACTCTCTCTCTCTCTCGAGATTCTCTTGTCATGCAAAAACCGGTTTTTGGGTTTTTTAGATAAATCAATATGAAAAACAAGTGAGAAAAGGCTATAGTCGGTACGGGGCCGACTATGTGATACCCTACACCACTACCTCTGTGAATAATCTTTTCACTCGAAAACATTTCTTTTATGGAGATACGAAAGTTTTCACCTATCTGGCTTTTATACCAAATGACTTAAGGCGAACTGAACCAAAATAATTAATATTTAATTTTATATTTGACTACTGTCGACATCACCAACATCAATAGGTTTCTATCTCTGTGAGAAAATTTAGTGATGATCCGATCAAAATTCCGACCTGTAGTGTGATTGCAGAAAAAGTGGAAAAAAGGAATGCATTAACGACTATTGCGATATCTCTATTATTTGACTACCTACGCCAACCTACTTTGCATAATTTCAAAGATGGAATTTTTTTACTTTCTTATTTTGGCTTTGCTTTCAGAAGGTCCCCAACCAAAGGTGTGATATCCGTCATTATTATTAAAATTGCAAAAATGAGAAGTTGGGTTTTATTAGCGACTATTGCGATATCTTCGTTGTTAGACCACCTACGACAACCTACGTTACATTGTTGTAAAGGTGATATTTTATACTTTCATTGCCAGGTTTTGCTTTTTGTAGACCCCTTATAGACGCTGAGATATTTGCTCTGGAATAAAATGTTGACTTTTTCTCCAAATAAAGTGTTTGCTCATTCCGACCCCTAAATATTATCTGACCATCATCAAAATCAATAGGCTTCTTCCTCTGTTAGACCCTCATTAACCCTCGAAATTTCGTGACGATCCGATCAAAATTGCGGCCTGTAGCGTGATTTCCAAAAAATGGAAAAATGGGATGAATTACCGACTATTATAATATCTCCGCTATTTGGTCACTTACGCCGACCTAGTTTGCATCATTGTAAAGGTGGAATCTTCTACTTTCATAGTCAGGCTTTGCTTTTGGAATGTCCCCAGCCAAACCTGTG
Organism: Musca autumnalis; assembly: GCF_047663935.1. Taxonomy (NCBI): domain Eukaryota; kingdom Metazoa; phylum Arthropoda; class Insecta; order Diptera; family Muscidae; genus Musca; species Musca autumnalis. The sequence goes on along the minus strand of NW_027411866.1, from coordinate 157,152,124 downwards.
ATAATCGTCATTATAACTAAAATCGCAAAAATAAAAATGTGGGTTTAATTTGCGACTATTGTGATATCTTCGTTGTTTGATCACCCACGAGAACCTACTTTACATCATTAGAAAGGTGATATTTTCTACTTTCATTGTCAAGTTTTGCTTTTGGTATACCCCATATAGAAGCTGAGATATTCGCTTTGGAAAAAAACGTTGTCTTTTTATCCACATAAGTTTTTTGCCCATTCCGACCCCTAAATATTATCCGACCATCACCAAAATCAATAGGCTTCTTCCCCTCCGGGACCCCCATCAACACCCAAAATTTCGTGACGATGCGATCAAAATTGCGACCTGTAGCGTGATTACAAGGTTTAGATGGACAGACGGACAGACGGACAGACGGACAGACGGACGGACGGACGGACGGACGGACACACATACCCAGATCGACTCAGCTCGTCGAGACATTCATTTTGATATATATAAGTATGGGTCTACGACCATTATTTCGATGCGTTACAAACTTTTTGGCCAAAACCAACTTATAATACCCTCCCCACATAGTGGTGTAGGGTATAAAAATGCTGCCAGAATTCAAACAATGCTATTTAATGCTGCCACCGCATTATGACTTAATGTATTGCATTGTTGCAAAATAAATGTGTGTTAACTTCTTTGAACGAAGAAAAAAAAACTGAAATCTGTATACAAGAATGTTTATTGCTGGTGTGCAAACAGTGTACTGATTCAGAATAAGTAAGCCATATAGGGTTGTTGAGAAAAGTAGTACAAAAAATGTAGAAAAACTCCATGCACAATATATGTAAGTGAATGGACCAGTATATGAAGATTAGAAACAACATTTCAATATGTTTGGATATAAATATTTCTTATAGAGGGTATAAACACAATAGACCGCATTTAATATCCCAATACATTTGTACATACATCATTCAATGCACTTATTTAGTAATGTATGTGTGGAGGAAAATTTTATTTTCTTTCAGTTTATGTTTTTACAGGGAGCTCAAACATACATCTTCGTTAAAAAAATTAACGTTGTTTCTGATGGCATACATATACGTATGTACATTCGTAACGTTTGCTATGTGATATTGTAGGAAAATGTAGAGAAATGGAAAAAAATCGGGCATCTTTGTGGCAACAAATTCCATAAATCAGGCACAGTTTCACACTGACTTTGCTGCTATGCTACACTTTGCCAAATATTCTGCTGTTTCTTCTTCTCTTTTTTTCAACACATAAAAGCATTGTTGGTAATATCTACCAAAAAAATACATTTTAAGCTTGGTTACGACTGCACTAGGAAGATATGTTATAAAGCAACCAACAACCACATAAATATCTCACATTAAATACATTCAGGTTGCATTCGTTGTTTGGCAATGCATGAAAAGATCTTTTACACCTTTTGTTTTATGGTGATAAGTAAAACGAAATTGTTAGCATTTCATAAAATTGCATTGGAATCTGAGTGCTACGTTCTTATTAAGGAAATTTCACAATAAACGCATTAAGTGAATAATAACAATCACTTTTGTAAATATTGTCTTCATAAGAACTGCAATATGAAATGTTCTACTTGAAGAATATAGGTAAGTAACTAAAATTAAGCGAGGTGCTCTTGTTGAATTTTTTAAGGAAATATAAAATTAAGATTTAAATTTTTTTAAGGAAATATAAAATTATTATGCAATAGTATTTTTTAAAGGTAAACGAAGAAAGTGTTATTGAAAATATCGTTTGACAATAAATACAATTGTTTATATCCTCCACCATATTACGGAGGGTATAATTAAATTTATAATTCCGTTTGTAACACATCGCAATATTCTTCGGAGACCCTATAAAGTATATATATTCTCGATCAGGGTAAATTTCTAAGTCGATATAACCATGTCCATCCGTCTGTTGAAATCAAGATACAGCTTGCAATTTTGAAGATAGAGCTTTGTAATTCGGTACAGAAGTTTCTACTACTCATAGGATGTTGGTATTACAAATGGGCTATATCGGTCCACGTTTTGATATAGCCTCATTATCACACCGAAATGACTGAAATTTGTTATTTAGTCTTCGTTGTGGGTATAAAACTTTCCCCCAGATTTGTCGCTACATATAGACCCCATAGAACGGTACCTCCCGAATTTCGGTATTTTGAAAGTTAGCCACATGGATTTACAGAAATTTTTGAAATTTGATATTTAGTCTTCTTCATAAACGAAAGGAAACTAATTGTTCAATTTTACTGCAATACAACTCGTGGTGAAGGGCAAAACAAGTTCGGCCCGGCCGAACTTAAGGCCGTTCTTATTTGTTTAAAAATCTTCAGGAAAATACGGGAATGTTTCTCTCAACTTATTTCATTACCAACCAAAGCAAATCCGAAATACACAGGGGTCATTACTAGAATTTTACATTCTATTGGAAAAATATTAGTTACCTTATTTTATACCCTCAGTATTTACATGCTAACGAGGGTATATGGCAAAAACCAAAAATATTTTACAATCGATGAATCCGAGTTTCACCCATTCAGAATTCGCGAACTGTTAACATATTCTATATAGTATGATTGAAATTATTTAAAATGATGTGTTTTAGGAGGAATCCCATAAGGTCAACCATTAAAATTAATTTACGTGGAAACTGTGTTGACATCAATGTAGAAAAATAGGTAAAAATGGGTTGAAGCCAACAAGTTTTTTTATGCTCCCTTCCGATTTCTGGCTTAACCTTACATTTTATAGACATATGCCCAAAGAGAGACTCAAAGAATACTTCATGGACAATATGATACTAGTGTATCATTATTCGATATATCCACTGCATCCACCTAAAATTGATGCTGGCATTTTGAAGCCGGAATTTGGGGGTTTTTTGAATTTTTTTTAATAATTCGGACGCGCAACAAGATAATATTCAAAACTCATAATAGGATTATAGAACTCGTGATTTTACATCGTTTAATGTATATCTCATGAGTGCGTTCCTTACAGCATCCTAGTAATTGGAGTCTAAAGGCCAATATTTAATGCGTGAATATTTATATTATATTATAAGTTAAAAGTTGGTTTTGGCCAAAAAGTTTGTAACGCATCGAAATAATGGTCGTAGACACATACTTATATATACCAAAATGAATGTCTCGACGAGCTGAGTCGATCTGGCTATGTGTGTCTGTCCGTCCGTCCGTTCGTCTGTCCATATACACCTTGTAATCACGCCACAGTTCGCAATTTTGATCGGATCGTCACGAAATTTTGGATGTTGATGGGAGTCCCGGAGGGGAAGAAGCCTATTGATTTTGGTGATGGTCGGATAATATTTACGGGTCGGAATGGGCAAAAAACTTATGTTGATAAAAAGACAGGGTGACGTAGGGGATGGATGAAACCAAGCAACGGTCCTGACCGGTTTTAACATGGCAAAGCCCAGGATTTATCTTGGTCCCTCTTTCATCTCAAGTGGACACTGACCTCCCCGTGGTGTCACCTGGGGAACTGCCTTTAACACCCGTTAAAGGTAGTGAGCTAACATGTGCCGCGCGTTCTCCCATAAGAACGTTAAAAACTTGGGTTTGGGCGTCGGGCTAGTAACCCTCCCCTAGAAAAAACAGCATACTATGAAAAAACGAAAGAAAAGAAAAACAACCCCCTCTAAAGTTGACGAACCCCGCAAACGTTTTATGGACCATGATCTGCGAATCTGCACCTGGAATGTTCGCACTCTCTATATAGAAGGTGCAGTCTTCGCATTGGCAGACGTACTTGAAAAGTACAAGGCCGATATTACTGCCATACAGGAAATACGATGGATTGGGAAAGGCGTCACAACAACACCTAAGGGTGACGCACTGTATTATAGCTGCCATGACGTAAAGCATGAGTTTGGTTGCGGATTTGTAGTTAGTCGGAGACTAAAACATCTGGTATCCAGCTTCACTCCAGTGAATGAAAGACTTGCTGCAATTGGAATAAAAGCTAAATTCTTTAACATCAGCTTTATTTGCGCTCATGCTCCCACTGAAGAAAAGGTCGAACAGACCAAAGATATATTTTACGAGCGCTTAGAAGAAACATATGACCGTTGCCCTGCCAATGACATTAAAATCATTCTAGGCGATTTTAATGCCAAAATTGAAAAGGAGAATATCTTTGGCCCAACAGTCGGGAAATTCAGCCTCCACAGTGAAACATCTGACAATGGTATGAGGCTGATAGACTTGGAGCTGCAAAAACATGATAGTTAGCAGTACCAGATTTAATCATCTCGATATTCATAAGGGCACCTGGCTGTCTCCAGATCCGAAAACAAGAAATCAAATTGATCATGTTGTGATAGATGGAAGACATTCATCGAGCGTGTTGGATGTACGATCGTTCCGAGGCGCAAACATTGATTCGGACCACTACCTTGTTGCAGCAAAGGTACGCACCCGCTTAAACATAGCAAACAAAGTACGAACAGACACAACACGAAAGTTAGACATCGGTAAGCTGCAATCACAACAGATAGCCACAGCATATTCCACTCAACTAGCCCAATTGCTTAATCAAAGCACTCCTCATCCCGATATATCAGCACAATGGCAAAGCATTGCCCACTCCATGCAAACAGCCGCAAAATCCATACTTGGATACCAGAGGCCTCCACCAAGGAATCCATGGTATGATCAGAAGTGTCGTGCTGCCACCGAAGAGAAAAATGCGGCATATAGGGCTACTTTACAATCCTTAGCAACGCTAAGCGCACGAGAGAGATACAGGGAAAAAAATGAGAGAGGAGAAACGTCTTTTCCGCAGGAAAAAGAGAGAGATGGAAAAGCGGGAGTGTGAAAAACTCGAGATGTACAGGAGCCAGAATGAAGTTCGAAAATTCTACCAAAGAGTCAAGCATCAAACTGATGGCTTTGGTACAGGCACATCCTCCTGTGGAGACCAGCAAGGTAATTTGGTAACTGATACAGATAGTGTACTCAGGATATGGAAAGAACATTTTTCAAAACTGTTGGTATCCAATAGCAGCGAAGACGACGAAGATACCACAGTCCCAATCCCAGAAGATGGTATGGAATGTATACCCCCGAGCCAAGATGAGGTAAAGACAGCAATAAATCGGCTGAAGAATAATAAGGCAGGAGGAGCCGATGGCCTACCAGCCGAGCTGTTCAAAACCGGAGGCGACACGCTGATAAGGTGTTTTCATCAGCTAGTTAGCACCATCTGGCAGGAAGAACGAGTACCCGACGATTGGAACCTGAGTATCCTGTGCCCCGTCCACAAGAAAGGAGATAAGACTGTATGCTCTAACTATAGGGGCATAAGTGTAACTCCCTATTGCCTACAAGATCGTGTCAGGGATACTGTGCGAACGACTAAAGCCAATGGTCAACGAGATAATTGGACCATACCAATGCGGCTTTAGACCTGGCAAGTCCACCATTGACCAGATATTTACCCTGCGGCAAATCCTGGAGAAGACCCAAGAGATGTAGATCGACACCTAACACCTTTTTGTCGATTATAAAGCAGCCTTCGACAGCCCGCTGCGTTCAAAGGTATTACAAGCCATGTCTGAATTTGGTATCCCCGCAAAGCTAATCCGGCTTTGCAAAATGACTTTAACTGACACGAGGTCCTCAGTTAAAATAGGAAAGAACCTCTCCGAAGAGTGTGGTACCAAAAGAGGTTTCAGACAAGGAGACAGCCTTTCGTGTGATCTCTTTAACATCCTGCTGGAAAAGGTTATACGAGAGTCAAAAGAAGTGGCACAATCTACACCAATAGTCACATGTTACTTGCTTATGCTGATGATATAGACATCATGGGCCGATCAGTAAAAGAAGTAACTGATACCTTTATGAAGGTCGAAGGAGAATCTGCTAAAGTGGGTCTGGCGGTAAACGGCACCTCCGTAAACACAACAAACGACATCAGTTGTGAAATAAAAAGAAGAATTGTATTGGCCAACAGATGCTTCTTTGGTTTAAGTAAGCAGTTTAAAAACAAAGCCACATCTCGCCAAACAAAAATAACGCTCTACAAAACACTGATACTACCCGTGCTGATGTACGGCTCCGAAGCCTGGGTACTTGCGCAAGCAAACATGGCAGTGCTTGGTGTGTTTGAGAGAAAAATTCTTCGAAAGATCTACGGACCAATCTGCGTTGACGGTGAATATCGACGTCACATGAACCACGAGCTGTACCTGCTGTACAACGACATCAATATTGTTAAACGTATCGAGATGCAGCGATTGAGCGATGATGACCCCGCTAAAAAGGTGTATAAACTCGGACCGCTTGGCGGTGCACGCAGAATTGGCAGGCCAAGGAATAGATGGCGCAAACAAGTGGATGATGAGATGAAAAGACGCGGTATTCCAGAAAGCGAAGCAACAAATAGAGAGAATTGGAGATCTTTTCTTAGTTCGGCCTATAGAACAAATGTTCTGTAATGGGCCAGCTAAGTAAGTAAGTAAGTGATAAAAAGACAAGGTTTTTTTCCAAAGCGAATATTTCAGCTTCTATATGAGGTATACCAAAAGCAAAACCTGATAATTAAAGCAGAAAATATGACCTTTCTAATGATGGTGATCAAACAACGAAGATATCACAATAGAAACAAATAAAACCCAAATTTTCATTTTTGCTATTTTAGTTATAATGACGAATATCACAGCTTTGGTTGGAAACGTTTCAAAAGCAAAGCCTGACTATGAAAGTAGAAGATCCCATCTTTACAATAATGCAAACTATGTCGGCGTAGGTAACCAAATAACGGAGATATCGCTATAGTCGTTAATACATCCCATTTTTCTATTTTTTAGAAAATCACGCTACAGGTCGCAATTTTGATCGGATCGTCACGAAAATTTAAGGTTAATGGGGGTCTCACAGATGAAGAAGCCTATTGATTTTGGTGATGTTCGGATAATATTTAGGGGTCGTAATGGGCAAAAAACTTATTTGCATAAAAAGACAACTTTATTTCCAAAGCGAATATCTCAGCTTCTATATGAGGTATACCAAAAGCAAATCCTGACAATGAAAGCAGAAAATATCACCTTTCTAATGATGTAAATTCGGTTCTCGTAGGTGATCAAACAACGAAGATATCACAATAGTAGCAAATAAAACCCAAATATTTATTTTTGCGATTTTAATTATAATGACGAATATCACAGCTTTGGTTGCGGACTTTCCAAAAGCAAAGGCTGACTATGAAAGTAGAAGATCCCATCTTTACAATGATGCAAACTAGTTCGGTGTAGGTGACCTACTAACGGAGATATCGCAATAGTCGGTAATACATCCCATATTTCCATTTTTTTTTTTGGAAATCACGCTACATGTCGCAATTTTGATCGGATCGTCACGAAATTTCGAGAGTTAGTGGGGGTCTCACAGGAGAAGAAGCCTATTGATTTTGATCATGGTCGGATAATATTTAGGGGTCGGAACGAGCAAAAAATTTATTTTGAGAAAAAGTCAATATTTTATTCCAAAGCAAATATCTCAGAGTCTATAAGGGGTATACAAAAAGCAAAACCCTGCAATGAAAATAGAAAATATCACCTTTACAACGACGTAACGTAGGTTGTCGTAGGTGGTCAAACAAAGAAGATATCGCATTAGTCGCTAATAGAACCTAACTTTTCATTTTTGCGATTTTAATAATAATGACGGATATCACATCTTTGGTCGGGGACCTTCTAAAAGCAAAGCCTGACTAAGAAAGTAGAAAAATCGCATCTTTAAAATTATATAAAGTAGGTTGGAGTAGGTGGTCAAATAATAGAGATATCGCAATAGTCGGCAATGAATCCCTTTTTTCCACATTTTCTGCAATCAAACTACAGGTCGGAATTTCGATGGAATCATCACGAAATTTTCTCACAGAGATAGAAGCGTATTGATGTTGGTGATGTCGATAGTAGTAAAATATAAAATTACATCTTAATTATTTTGGTTCAGTTCGCCTTAAGTCATTTGGTATAAAAGCCAGATAGGTGAAAACTTTCGTATCTCCCTAAAAGAAATGTTTTCCAGTGAAAAGATTATGCACAGAGGTAGTGGTAACTAGTGTAACTAATTGGCGTATTAAACCGCGATTTTCTTTAACATTTTTTACATAAATGGAATCCTTTTTACCCGATTATAATAGCTCTGTTCCTTTACTTACCTGAGGTTACCATTTTTACCATTTCTTCCCATTTTTAACCTGAGAATAAAAACCGAACAGATTTGAAACCAGAATTTGTTCTTAACCTTTATGCCAAAAACTGTAGATGTGCTCGCAAAAATTTTTTTTTAATTTTTTTCAAATGGAATTGCAAAGGATTTTTGTTTTTTGCCATTTACACTTTCAAAAGGGCTAAATGTGCCTTATCGAAATAATGGTTTTAGACCCCAAGTATGTTTGGACGAAATGTGTTTCAGACAATTTGGATTTGATTTAGCCATGTCCGTCGTCTGTCTGTCTGGCAGGCTGGAGAGCACGATAATTCTCGAACGGGTCTGGTACAAAATTTAGCTTTCGTAATACTTTGTCCAAACTTAGTTCAAGTTCGAAGATCGATTATATCGGTCCACTCCTTCCGGTACCTCCCCCACAAAAGTTCGAAAATGTTCGGAAAATTTGTGCGCACGATAACTCTTAAAGGAAATAACCGATTTGGTCCATACTTTGCACATCGTGAAATTTCTACCAGACTTAGGTGTGGTTCCAATATGGGCTCAATCGGTCTACTCCTTTGGGTACCTCCTACACAAAATTTCCGAAAAGTTCAGTTTAAGGCCATCTCTCGAATCGCTTTGATTTTTGCTGTAACAACTTGTATTCACTGCCGCCCATACCACGGTACAAGCTTTATCAGGGGCAAACCCATACTTCCTGACAAAATAGCCTGAAAGTTGTAAAAAACCTATGACACCGTGTGTAGTTGTTGGATCGCATGATAACTCTCGAACGGATCTTCCGATTGGGTCCAACATTTGGCCTTCGTAATATTTTGTCCAAGCTCAGTTTAAGTTCGAAGATAAGCCATATCGGTCCACTCCTTCAGATACCTCCCCCACAAGAGTTCAAAAATGTTCGGAAAAATTGTGCGCACGATAACACTTGAAGGTAGTGGCCGATTTGGTCCATACTTTACACATCCTAATATATCTACCAGGTATAGATCAGGTTCGAAGATCCTTTGGAAATGTATACCGATGTTAATCGTTGTGGTCCTGTTTACAGCGATATTATGTTTTCCGTGGACAAGTCAATGCTTCCTGGCATACTGGTCTAAGATTTAAACGATGACCCACTGAAATGACTAGTGGGTGCGATATATAGCGAAAAGATATGACTCTCAAAATAAGATCCACTTTCATAATGGACTATGTCGGTCAATTTCTTAAAGTACCTCCTCCGCAACACTATTGAACTTTAATCCTAATCCACATTTTTGTCTGTAAATACAAATGTTCAAAATGGGCGTCAAAATTCTGAAAAGACCCTAAATACATTCGATCTATCCGTAGATGAAAGTTTCAATTCACATAGGCTTAGGGTATATCTCTGTCGGCAAAGCCGACTGATACTTTTTTATTCACACTGCATTTTACCCGCTAAATATGTTGATTTGCAGGCTTATACATATAATCTTACAACCCCTAATCTCTATTAAAATTTCGCGCCTATTTCGAAATCGCATAAAAAATTAGTTTTTAGTAGATTTCACACGCAAACAACTTTACGATCATCATGAAAAACTATAAGTGTCCTTTCTGGTTGAAATTTGACAATTAAAATTTTCAAAATTTTGTGACGATGCGCTTGATTACAATTTTTTAATTTTTTTAAAAAACGAGTTCGGTTAAAATTGTTAATGGACGGACTTTCAGACTTCCTTTTAAACAGTGAAATTATGGCATTGCATAAAATTTTGCTGGGTAGGAACATATTTTTCCAATAGTAGATTATTTTCTAGTCTCCAACGATTTATTAATACTTATGGACAAGAATTTCGTATTGAATTTCCTTAACTAATTGCTTCAATCGTTTTCATTTAATATACATACGCATGTATCTTTAACAATTGCTACTTACATTATCTGCCAACAATCCCATTTAATTTGCAATATGATCATTGTCTTGTCGATGAATAACCAATTAATTGATTATTTATTTATGTGTGAAGTTGGAAATTAATGAATTCTCAGAATTAAATTGCTGAGCAGGAAATTATTGTTAACGTGAACATTAAGTGCATAATTATGTTCATTATTACGTAAAGTTTCACACAAAATTAACATTGTTTCGAAATTAAGGAAATAAGAATGATATTCTTAAAATAGAAATAAGAAGATAAGTTCTTAATAATTGTATTGTGTAGGTGCCCGGACATAACTCCCAAAATGATAACTCCCAAAGAAATCGCGGAGATAACTCCGAATTTTTTTTATTAATTTTCTCGTTTAGAGTTAAGCTTGATGATCGAAAATTTTTTGCAAGTGAAAAAGGAAAGCCAAGGGCTCGAACCCACATATTCACCAAATTACGTGACCTGTTTTCGCTGTTAGTTGAGCAGCTCTTCAGACGTATCGACTGTGGGATGGCTTCTCTGTCCTAGAACTTTTGGTTTTTCAAATGCAAATGTGTTTTTATACAACCACGGATATTTGGCCGTTGAATTGTATTTCTTCATGACAAACGCTTTTTTGCGCTGCCTTTGAAGTTATGAGTTTGCCTTTGAACGGTAACACGCCGTGATAAAATTTTTTTCATATGTTTTCAAGTAGGCGGGTTTAAATCCCAGCAGGGCTCAGCCTGTTTTTTTTAATTTTTATACCCTCCACCATAGTATGGAGGGTATATTAAGTTTGTCATTCCGTTTGTAACACATCGAACTAATCATTTGCGACCCTATAAAGAATATATATTCTTGATCAGGATAAAATTCTAAGACGACCTAGCCATGTCCGTCTGTCCGTCTGTTGTAATCACTCTAGCGTCCGCAATAATTGAGATAGAGTGCTGAAATTTTGCACCCGAGGGTCTTTTTTCCATAGGCAGGTCAAGTTCGAAGATGGGCTGTATCGGACCACTCTTTGGTATAGCCCCCATATAACGGTACCTCCGGATTTGAGATATTTTGACGTTCTCCACCACATTTGCATACCGAGTTAGCTATAATTTGGCACTCAGAGTTACTAGTGATCAACAAACTTATATCCCAAAGGATATGGGCATAGGTCTATGTTTTGGTATAGTCTCCATATAACGGTACCTCCCGATTTTCGGTATTTTGAGAATTTTAGCTAAAATTTTTAACCGAACTGGCTGTAATTTGCCATTTGAGGTTCTCAGTGGTCATGAAATATCTCCACCAAGCATCGTCAACATAGGTCCATGTTTTGGTATAGCCCCCATATAACGGTACCTCCCGATTTTCGGTATTTTGAGAATTTTAGCCACAATTTGTAACCGAACTATCTGCAATTTGACATTTGAGGTTCTCAGTGGTCATGAAACATCTCCACCAAACATCGTCAACATAGGTCCATGTTTTGGTATGGCCCCTCTTTCCCAAATTCCTCTTGGGGAAGAAAGGCCTTGGTGAGTATATTATGAACCCCGAAGGACAGATCCGCCGTGAGTCCAACATTTGTGTTCACAGTGTAATTTAAGCAATAGTGGGAGGCAGTAGGAGTCTATCCATTGTCGAAAAGTTGTTCCACCTAAAATTGTAAAAGGACACTAATTGTTCCATTTTAATTAAGACTTTTTTATGGTGGAGGGTATAAAAAGTTCGGCCCGGCCTTTTACTTGTTTTTCTTAATTTGGAGTAGCGATTTTTAAAGTATTTGCATATTTTCTTTCTTAAATTGTGAAAACATTTGTCATGAAAATCTCGCGATTGTTTTCAAACAATTTCTCGCCTGCGGCGCTTTTCGTTTTTCAGAAAATATTTGAATATTTTTACAAAAACTTTTTATCTGGTTAAATTGTGAAAATATTTTTGTAAACAATCGTGCGATTTTTGTCTAAAGTATTTTCGCCTGTGGCACATTTTGTTTTTCTGAAAATGTTTGCAAATTATAACAAAAACTTTTTATTTTTTTAAATAGTGAACATATTCTTGTAAAAATCGCGCGACGTTTTTAAAAAATATTTTCGCCTGTGGCGCTTTTTGTTTTTCAAAAAGTATTTCCAAAATTAAGAGTTTTGTCCGCAATGCCAGGCGGATATAACTCACAAAATCGTTTTGGAAGTTATGTCCGTTGGGAGTTACGTCACGGCACCATTGTGTAATGTGCAAATGAATTAATGAATGAAGGCATTACCATAGGGTTCAGAGGTTCAATAGCTTTGGAGTAGAGTTGGGCAATCTAGTTCCCGGAGCGAATCGATCCTCCTTGTTCCTTTTCCCCAAAGGAACTAGTTCCTTAATGTATTTCCATAGTTCCAAATAGTTCCGAGATCGATATAGTTCAACGAATCTTTCTCTTTCATCGTTCTTTTCATTCCAAATAGTTCCGAGACCGAAATAGTTCAACGAATCTTCCTCTTTCGTCGCTCTTTTTGTTTCCTTTATTCCAAATAGTCCCGATACCGAAATGTTTTCATGGTTTGGTGGATAATGACATAAAAATAAATAAATTCAAGCGAAAAATAGCATCGACGGAAGATTTACGTAGGCTTTAAATTGAAGGAACGAGAAGAACGAAAGGAACTATATGAACTAAAAGAAACTATATAAACGCAAGAACTGGATATAGTTCCAATAGTTCCTTGGAACTAGTTCGTTCCAGAACTACACAACTCTTCTTTGTAGAAACAAAGCATCGAATTAAATAAGCATCAGCGGATATCACAGCAAATAGAGTGCCTCGAAGTAAATGTCGGAATATTTGTCCACGGCTAGTCCCTCTATACACGTAATATCCATAACATAGGTTGCTCTTTATACCATTAGGCAGACGTTCGCCGGAGAAAACTTATTGTTATCAATGTACATTGGTAGCAGGTGCGATTTTTTTCGGCCAAAAGTAAATTTTTTTATACGAGTGCGAACATTTACCATAAAAAATAGTTCTATTGCTTTCTTAAGGAGCCTCCAGTATGATTTATACACATTTTCATGCGCTCAAACCAATTGTTGAAGCACTTTTCCCACTCGGATTGAGGCACCTCCAAAACATGGTTTTTGAACGCTTTTATAGCATCTTCTGGCCACAAAAATCGTTGACCACGCCTGTGTTTCTTGATGTGCTGGAATCAAATAAAGTCATTGGATGCCCAGTCAAGGCTGTACGGCGGGTGACCAAACAATTCCACGTTTTGTCCGGTCTAAAAGGCACTGGTTTGAATCGATGTGTGAGAGCTCGCATTGTCATGATGCAGAATGACTGTTGTTGTTGTGACAGTGTTTTATTACTATGTTTGTATTTTCGTTCTCCTGTTAAATCTGGATCTGGGTCTATCTCCAGTTCCAGGAAAGTGGCTACTTCGATGGGATGTAACCACAGATCCACTGGAGTTAGATGAGTAGGATTGGTGGGGCAGTTGAATAGTTGAATAGAATCGTGCGGGCCCATGCCGCATACTGGGCAGATGTCTTGCACGTTGCGATCGATTCCCGCCCAATAGGAATTTAGGCGACTGAAATATCCCGAGCGTAATTGAGCCAAAACTACTCTGGTTTGTCGTGGCAGCTGACACTCTTCAGCTGCGATAGATGGGGGATGTACTCCGGTGACTGCATTCACACAATAATTGCTTATGGCCTTAGCAACTGTGTCCGTGTAAATGCTTTTCAAACCTGCCTGATATGCCTGTTGATCTAGAGGTTCTCTCCTATGTTGTTGGACCTCCGTCTCTAGAGCATGAATATCCTTCTTGATATGCCTGGGTATATCGGTGCCCAGCAGATTGTGATTGGGATGGCTCTCACGATAACACCCGAGAAAGTACTGCAACGATAGCATCTCATTATGTTGTTATACTGGAAGAATCTTTGCCTCCTCATGTAGATGGTCCACTGTAGATTTGTGGAGGCACCCTGTTGCTGCTCTCAGGGCGGCGTTCTAAAAAATTTGAATCTTATCCCACTACGTGTCACATAAGTTCGGGGACCAAACTGGCGCCGCATAGCTAACCACAGACCGACCTATCGCTTTATACGTGGTCAACAAGGTTTCTTTATCTGCACCCCAAGTGCTGCCGGCTAGGGACATGAGGACCTTGTTGCTACATTTCAGTTTATCGCAGATAGCTGTGGCATGCGGGGACGACGTGAAAGTGGTGTCGAATGTGACCCCTAGAATTTTGGGGCAGCTTGTGGTCGGAATTCTGCTACCATCTACCCTGATATTCAACTCTATTCTATACTGCGCCGTCCATTTGGTTAACAGAGTGGCCGTCAATTTAGTGGCGGATATCTGCATATTCCTCGCGTGGAAAAATTTGGTAATATCGGTTAAATAGGAGTTCAGTCTCTCACAGATGTCATCAGGGTAGGTACCTGACGCCAGGATCGTACAATCATCCGCATACGCTACGATCTCAATACCGTCTGGGGGCGGAATACAGGAAAGGTAGAGGTTAAACAGCTCCGGAGATATCACCCCTCCTTGGGGAACTCCCTGTTTCACTCTACGGGGCATGGATTTCTTGTTCCTGAATTCCACATACGACTGGCGACCACACATATAGTTGATTATCCAACGTTTCAGACTTGGCCGGAGGGTTGTCTGCTCGCTGTCCTCTAACAGCGTGGAGTGCTTGACAGTATCAAAGGCTTTTGATAAGCCAAGCGCCACCATCACTGTTCTATCACACGGCCGCTCCTGGTTGAGTCCTCGACAAAAATGTGTGGAGATGGCGTGCAGCGCTGTTGTCGTGCTGTGCTGCTTACGGAATCTATGCTGATGATCCGCAACTTGATAGCTATTTCTAATGCTGGGAAGGACTAAGGCCTTAAGGGTCTTCGCTACAGGTGACAAAAGCGAAATCGGACTGTACGATTCACATTTGCTGGCATCCTTGCCTGGCTTCAGTAGCGGGGCCACCCTGCCCATTTTCCAGACTTCGGGAACAATAAGGTTGGCTAGCGACAGGTTGAGAACTTTAGTGAGATACTCTACTCCCGGCTCATCCAGCTGTTTCAGCATTACCATGGAAATTCCGTTAGGGCCCAACGCTTTGGATGATTTAGCGTTCCTGATGGCATTCGCAACATAATCCATTGTAAATTGTGGTGGTTCATCCTCGGCAGGAAGAAATCTAATGCGACGTAACACTCTTCTCTTCGCCCTGTCACTCTCGGGGTGCTCGACAAACTGTCGATTGAAGTAACTTGCACACCTCTTCGGGTCAGTCAACGTAACGTCGCCAAACGTGACTGAGGTCCTGTCATCCCTCCTTCCGGGGTTCGAGAGTGACTTAACCGTTGCCCACAATTTACTTATACCGGCTCCAATGTTGCAACACTTCAGATGATTTAACCACTTGTTCTGCTTATGTTCGCCGACCAGCCTGTTAACTTCCAGTGTCAGCTCCCTGATTCTGGGGTCGTTGGGGTTGGTTCGACGAAGCCTATCACGCTCATTTGCTAATCCCGTCGCCTCTACTGGGAAATTTGGTAATACTTCGGGTATTCGAACAGCAGGTATATGGCGAGCGGCTGCAGCATTGATGATGTCTCGGAACGTCATTTCCGCTACCCGAACATCAGAAGGATTTGACAATTCTCTGAAGCGGTGATTGGTTTACTCTCTGAAACTCGGCCAATCAGCTTTCCGATGATTGACGAATGTGCGGCGTTCAGATGTGAAGAAATCGGGTGGTCTGCTGATGGAGACAGTTATGGGGAGATGGTCTGATCCAAGGGAAATGACGGGTTGCCAGGTGACGTCATTTGTCAGATCAGGTGACACGATGGTTATGTCTGTCGAACCGTGACACGCTCCTCTAATTCTGGTAGGGGCGTCCTCATTGACCGAGCAAAACCTAGAACTATCAATCTGCTCAGCCAGCGCTATATCCCTCTGCTCGTTTCCGAGAGCCGAATGCCGCATCTCATGATGCGCATTAAAGTCCCCCAGGACCAGACGATTGTGACCTTCCAAAAGCGGGCTAATGTCAGGCTTATAATCTGAGGTACAGCTATTTCTCGGCGGGATGTATACGCTCAGCAACTCTAAATCGGCAGTTTCACACCTGACTGCTGCTCAAGCGAGATAGGTCTGTATTGGACAGACTGGTGCAAAAGGAAAGCTAATCCCCCACTTCCACATCTGGTGCGATCCTTCCTTATTACGTTGAAACCATCACAACGTACTGAGCTGTGGTCGTTCAGCATGGTTTCCTGCACCGCCGCGACCTTGATCTTCTTCCGATTCATAAATTTCACTATTTCATCGATCTTACCTCGGAGCCCATTGCAATTAAATTGCAAAAAGGATTCATTTTCTGTGATTGGAACAACAACGGCTGGTGTTAAGTGCTGCACGTGCGGCTGCTGTTGGGGGGACTGCGGGGGAGTTTCGTAATCTGACGACAACGACTCACTGGGGGCTGTGTTCGCGCAGCATGCAGCAACATAGTTCCTATCGTAGTCCCTCGCGTGGGCAAGTCCAGAGCAAACCCTTAAATGCACCCACTCCTGACATCTATTGCATCTCACCGAAGATTGGATATGGGCGAAGATGTGGATGTGACAAATCGAGCACAAATATATTGGTCCTGGGTTTTCCTCCGTCCCGGCACGGACCAAAGAATCCGGAGCAGACATTCCGGGATATGCTGCTTCCAGCACAGAGAAACGAAACAAATACAAACACATGTACACTGAGGTGGCAGCCGCTGGCCGGAACGCTGATGTTGAATGGTCCCGGGTCAATCCGGTACAGAACCCGCTGCCGTGGGATTGTGCTGAATGATTCGTCTTCTCTTGTTCGTTTTTCGAATTTCTTAGGAAACCTTTGGCAAAAAACTTGTAGTGGTAAATAATGTGTAGTGAGTTAACAGTCCTGCATTTCTGAAGTCGCCACACGTTCAGTTTTGCCGAAGAAGCAGGCGACCATTTGCTTCCAAGTGCTTCTTACATGAACAACTTTTGTTAGATTTGGCTCGTGAACGTAAAACGTAAACGGCACAACGATCGTATTTATTCACGATTTCTTTGCAGCAATCCACGAGAGCCTCTTTTAGACCGATTGTCCAATTTTGCTGGATCTTACGAGCAAAATCCATTTTTTCGGCCAGGTGTTCATGCAATATCAAGTGTTAGTTGGTGGAAGAAATTCCCAAGGATGCCTCTATTTCACGGTACATAACATGCGGCTTAATTTTTCTGGCACAACGACCGATTTTGGCGACCCTCACGACCTTCGTCTTTGGCAAGAGTCGGCCACGACTGAATTCATTAAACCAGTTTTTCATAGTGGTATATGATGGCCCTTTATCTACATACAAAGATTCATGCACTCTTGACGTGATTATCAACGGATGTCGTCATCATCGGAACAAAATGTTCGCATGTGATTTTCAAAGTGATTTTTTGAAGTCACCGTAAACAACACAAAACATGGTCGTATGACAAACTGTCGTTGTCCAAAAAATTTTTTCAAATGGCGCCTGGATAGTTTTCGGCCAGATAGTTTTCGTGCAGCCCTAGTACCCTAACACCTATCCACTAAGCAACAAATTTCCGAAAAGAATGTCCACTATCTCCATCTACAAGATGGAACACCTATGATAGTGCTGTGGGTGTTGCAACATTTTACTAAATATGCAACAACTCTATGCTGCACTGTAAATTCTATGAAATAATTTCATTTGAATAAAATCTACTAAAAAATTTAATGTTTAAACCACTTGCATTGTATCTTATCCAAGGTTTTTTTTGTTTCAATCAGTGAACATACATACATGCATGTTAGCTAGCCCGTTTGCTTTGTGGCATTGAGGCTTTTGCCAATTTGCATACTAATCACCAAACGGGAATTTGAAATTGAAATATTGCAATCGATTTCACTCCACATGTTTTTCTTAGTTTTGTTAAATTTCATTATAAATTCAATAATAATGTTAGTTGTGCTGCGTTAGACATAAAAACCACAAACAATACCATTCGACGAAATAAACAAAAATCAAATAAAAGTTCTCTGAAATACACCAGAATGAACTAAATTCAGTTTAGGTCAGGTGAAATGCCGTGAAAAACTAAAACTACAGATGACAGGTGAATTAAAAACAAGTAAAATTAATTTAACTTTCAATACATGCAATATGACGGGTTTGTCGTTGTATTTTGAATTTCTGGAAATTCGTATAGATTAGCATTCAAATTGAAAACATGTCAATCGATTGCAATGTCCACTATGAACAATACGGCTTTATTAAAATTCCCAAATGAAAAGAGTTCAATTTGCAACAAGTTTGGTGACGAAACTTAATTACAGATTTTAAGGTTGTGTTGTTCCATTGAAAATAAAAAAATGGTTAACACCTATCCACTAACCAACAAATTTCCAAAACAAATTTCCCTTATCTCCATTTAGGAGATGGAACACCTATGATATGCAACAACTCTTTGCTCCAGTGTCAATTCTAAGAAAAAATTTTATTTCAATAACCCATGAAATAAAATCGACTACAAAATTGTATACGATTCAATATTAAAAAGGACTGACACATT
Organism: Musca autumnalis; assembly: GCF_047663935.1. Lineage (NCBI taxonomy): Eukaryota > Metazoa > Arthropoda > Insecta > Diptera > Muscidae > Musca > Musca autumnalis. The sequence continues at coordinate 157,133,416 of NW_027411866.1, read as the reverse complement.
GTAAAAGAGGAAGAGGACTTTAGCAATATTTGCACATTCTTTTTGCGCACGACAATGATTGCGATGACAAGCCAGCATTGTTGGCAACATCCATGTTATATTCCTTATGGATCATAGCATTACCCTGTGTCAGCAATTTCATATCAACCACACGACAAATATTCTGATCCAAAAAATATAGATTTGTTGAATGCAATTGATGTGCCAGAGAGCAATGCAAAGACGTGGTCACATACATACGAGGGCTGAAACATAACTGTCTGGTCTAACAATGAAAAAGGGAATATTTACTTACTTACTTAGCTTGCCCATTACAGAGCATTCGTTCCATAAGCGAACTAAGAAAAGATCTCCAATTATCTCTGTTTATTGCTTCGCTTTCTGGAATAACGCGCCTTTTCATCTTGTCATCCACTTGAATGCTCCATCGACGCCTTGACCTGCCAGTTCTTATACGCCATTTTAGCCGGTTCATCATCGCTCATTCTTATGATATGCCCTAACCAACGAAATAGTTCCATTTCGATACGTTTATCTATACTGATATCGTTGTACAGCAGATACAGCTCGTGGTTCATATCCATCATATCCAAGTCGAAAGTTGCGAACAATTATAGGACGAAAGTGTTCCCAAGTAAATTCCATTTTTTTTGCAAAGTGATTTTTTTTCAGTCACTTTAAACAACACAGCCCATAGTCGTATGACAAACTGTCCTGAGTACGTTTAGGCAAAAATTGTCAAACTTTCCAAAAAACTTCAAATGGCGCCTGGCAACACGCGGTGTTGCCCAAGCCAGAATGTTGCATGCAGCCCTCTTACATTCATGTATGTTTTCACCCTTTATAGTCAATTTAATGGCCAACTTTCATCACATGGTATTGACAAAAATAAAGTTTATATTTTTTCCGCCAATATTGCGTTTCCATTCACATGTGTACCGCCAATCATATTTCGTTGATTGAAAATAAATTGTTGAGTATTGTAAAATGTTTTCTCTTATATAGTAATTCCACCGAATATTAATTATATTGTTTAAATTTTCAGTGCAATATTATAGATATATGGGAAAACAAACGTCTATAAATAAAAACAAATAAGAAAGAGCTATAGTCGGACCGAACCTACGCCATTACCTTTGGACACTAGTTTTCACGCACGGAGGAAAAAACCGCCTCTCTAACATATGTCCCCAAGATATTTTGAAGCAAACATATATTTGTTTGCAATCAGTCCTGCAAACAAATTATATGTTTGGGTGCAAGCAAATTATATGGTTGGGTGCAAACAAATACAAACCCAAAAGCCAAAAAAACAAACACGTGCACCAGTGGGCGCTTTCTTAGAGCAAGGGAGCGTAAATGTCAATGTGAAACACTTTGGAATGTATGCTCACCTGCTCTCAGTAAGCGCTCACTATCTATCAATGTCATATGTGCTGAAATTTTCCATCGCTATACAGTTGCTAATGTGTACAATATTGGGGAGTTTCCTTATGCCATTTACTTTTTGCGACTTTTTGGAATGTTTTTATTTCGGGTCATATGATATTGGTAGCTAGTGTAAGCTACCTCTAACATATACACACATTTATAATTAGTGGTGATTTATTGATAGGCATAGAAAAAAGCGAAAGCATCAACAGACACATATGTACATAAAAATTCCAAAGGAATACATAACAGATTTTAATAAAACAAAAACTGAATGAAATAATTTATAAAACGTCACACTTTTAAAAAGAAAAAAAGTAAAGAACTATGTGTAACGTATGGACCAAATCGGTTACTCCCTCCAAGAGTTATAGTACTCACAAATTTTCCGAATATGTACGAACTTTTGTGGGGGAGGTAGCGGAAGGAGTGGACCGATATAACCTATATTGGAACTTAAACTAAGTTTGCACAAAATATTACGAAAGCCAAATTTTGGGCCGAATAGGTTGTTCCGTTTGAGAGTTATCGTGCGCTCCAACCTGACGGACGGACATTGCTAATTCGATTCCAAATTGTCTGAAACGCATTTTGTCCAAACATACTTGGCCGTATGAAAGTGTACACTGATGTAGCCAAGGGAGGTCCGGGTGGTCTGCCCCCCAAATTTTATCTTTTTAAACATTTTTTTTGTATATTTTATATTTATATTTGTATTGTTTTCAACGACCAAAACTCTTACCTCTTTCAAAATTTGTCTATACCATTTTTCATCTGTCGACAAGAAAAAGTAATTTAGCGATGTGAACACGAAATTCACATTTTACTATATCTCAGGTATTTGAGTCCGTATGAAAGAACTATTTTGCAGTCAATAAGGTAGCCAGCTTCGCTACATAAGTCGGTATTAGAGTTTGGTGTAGGAAATTCTCGCACCGGGAATTCTCAGTATTTTGGCTACGTGATTTTTTCCGAGAAACAAAATAATATTTCCCGGGAAATCCGGAAATATGTATATAAATTTATCAAAACTGATATTGAATAAATCTAATATATAAAAGGCAATGTGTGTATGTTAGTATGTTTGTTTGTTTGTATGTTCCGAATAGACTCAAAAACGGCTGAATAGATTTTCTTGAAAATTTCAGATAATGTACTGGGAATACCGGTGATGAAAATAGGCTATATATTTTTTTAAATGGTCGTCGCGGAAGTGAAATATCGCGGTCATCCCAAATTATTCAAAAATGTATTATTTCATCAGATAATATACCTAATTTTAGTAAGCGTGACTACAAAACCGCTATAACACTGGCTTCAATATGTGGGATAACGCGGTCAACGCCATAGTTTGGAATACAGTAAAATCCCGATAACATGAGATGTCACTATATAGAAATTCTGAAAAATCGATTGGGAAATCTTATGAAATTTTTTATGTGGAATTTTTAGGTCTGAGAATAGGTCGTAATCAATTTTTTTATCCCGCTAAGTGTAGTGACCGGTGGTCCTCCCCACAAATTGTTTAAGAAAACCGCGAAATTCAAGATACTTTTTAATATATTCTTTACAAATTGTTTGCATTGCTATGGTAATTACTGTCTTGACCCTGAATGGTCGTTGCGGAAGTGAAATATCGCGTTCATCCCAAAATTTTCAAAAATGTATTATTTCAGTTAATTAGAACGGTCGTAAGCTGTTTTTTACTGCTAAAAATAGTGACCGGTGGTCCTCCCTACAATGTTTTTAAGAAAATCAGAAATCTTTGATATTTTTGAACGTATTGTTTACAGATTGTTTTCCCTGAATGATCGCGGTCATCACAAAGTTTTCAAAAATGTATTATTTCAATTAATATACATAATTTTAGTAAGCGTGACACAAAAATGATATAATCACTAGCTTGAACAAGTGGGATAGCGCGGTCGTGAGATATTTTAATACGGCTTAGTGTAGTGACCGGAGGTTCTCCTTCAAATTTTTTTTTTTTTAAATTCTGAAGTCCATGATATTTTTGAACGTATTGTTTACAGATTGTTTGCAATACTACTGTAATTACTGTCTTGACCCTGGATGGTCTTCGCGGAGGTGAAATATCGCGAAAAGTGAAATATCGCGGTCATCACAAAATTTGCAAACATTTATTATTTCAGATAATATACATAATTTTGTAAGCGTGCCTAAAAAACGCTATAAACGCTGAACACTAAACAATAAGTGGGACAGCGCGATCAACTCCACATTTTGGAATACAGTAAAATCCGGATAACTTGAGATGTCACAAGATCGAAATTCCAGAAAGATCCATTGGAAATCAGACAAAGTTATTGATATACAATACAATATCATCATTGGAATCAGAATACCGCGATCGTGTTCGATTTTTGAAAATATTATAATTACGGATAAAATCTCAAAATGTGGGAAGTGAAACTTCATGAGCATTGATTTCAGTCCTTGGAATAGCTAGGTAAAGATACATTTTTTAAATACAGCAAAATCTCGATAATAACAACTACAATTTATAGAAGTAATTTTTTTTTATGAATTATATAAATGTTGCCATACATATCCCGAAGGAACATACATTTTGCTGAGGGGTATTTTACCACTATTGCATACAGAGCGCGAAGAAAAAAGGCGTTACGTTCGATCGGGCTGAATGAGGTTAAATCCACCAAAAATAGCGAAAATCAGGCGCCACCGTTCTATGGGAGCTATATCAAAACGTGAACCTATTACTGTTACATACCGAGCGCAAATAAAAAGGCGTGTCTTTTGGTCGATACGAATATTTATGCTCTCCTCTTTAAAATATATTAAAACCAGATTTCAGCCATTTCGGTTTGATAATGATGTTAAATCCTCAAAAATAGCGAAAATCAGCCGGTACCGTTCTATGTGAGCTATATCAAAACGTGGACCTATACCAACAATTCTTTGCAGTAATAATTACGACCCCAAACGAGACCAACAATCCAATATACATATAGCAATGTTAATTGACGTGCACCGACCATTATATGTGGGTCACAAAGTGCTTTAAACTGTCGATTTATGGTGAAGGGTATAATAAAAGAGATTTTATATCTTAAATTTGGGGGATACCATTATATGGAATTTATGTCAAAACATTGATTTATATTATGAAGTTTCTAGATGGATGCCTAATTATGGGTGTATCAATACTGGATAGATAATTAAAGTTTACACGGAGAACCCAAACAACGGGCCAGCAACGCGGACCGGGTCAGCTAGTAAAGTAATAAGTTAAGAAACTATGATGAGGAATTATATGCCTCACGTCTATTCCGCAGGAAGAAGAAAAAAATGAAAGGGGGAGTGTGAAAAAATCGAGATGTACTGGAGCCAGAAAGAAGTCTGAAAGGCACAGGCACGTCCTCCTTTAGAGACCCGCAAGGTAGTTTGGTATCTGATACAATTAGTGTACTCAGGATATGGAAAGAACCATTTTCCAAACTGTTGGTATCCAATAGTAGCGATGACGACGATCGCGACGATCCAATCGCAGAAGATGGTATTGAATGTATATCGCCCAGCCAAGATGAATGAACCGGCTGAAGAATAATAAGGCAGCAGGAGTCGATGTCTTACCAGCCGAGCTTTTCAAAACCGGAGGAGACACACGGATAATGTGTATTCAACAGCTAGTTAGCACCATTTGACAGGAAGAACGAGTACCCGGCAAATCGAGACCAGGCAAATCCAAGCAGCCTTCGACAGCCCCCTACGTTCAAAGGCATTCCAGCTTTGTAGAATGACATTAACTTATAGTCGGTCCTTAGTTAAAATATGTTACTTGCTTATGCCGATGACATTGACATCAAGGGTCGATCGGTAAAAGAAGTTACTGATACCTTTGTAAAAGTCAAAAGGGAATTTGCAAAAGTGACGGTAAACGGCGAAAAGACCAAGTCGGTGATGTCGACGCGCAATGCGTCCATAGAGCTGGCACCAACTGTGGAAGTTGGTTCCTATAATTTGAGTTAGTAAAAAATTCTTCTACCTCGACACTGCCGTAAACACAACAAACAACATCGGTGGTGAAATGAGGAGAATTGTATTGGCCAACAACTTTACAAGCCACTGATATTACCCCTGCTGATGTATGGTTCCGAAGCCTGGGTACTTGCGCAAGCAGACAAGGTGTATTTGCATAAGTCTTCTCCTTATTGCGTACAAGATAGTGTCAGAGATACTGTGCGAACGACTAAAGCTTGCGGTCAATGAAATAATTGGGTCAGGCCAATGCGGCTTTATACCAGGGAAGTCCCAGCAGACTGCGACGGTCCCCTACGTTCAAAGGCATTCCAGCTTTGTAGAATGACATTAACTGATACTCGGCCCTCCGTTAATTTAGGAAAAAACCTCTCCGAACAGTTTTATACCAAAAGAGGTTTCAGGCAAGGAGACAGCCTTTTGTGTGATCTCTTCATCATACTGCTGGAAAAGGTCATACGAAAAGCAAACGTTAAAAGAAATGATACAATCTACACCAATAGCCACATGTTACTTGCTTATGCTGACTATATAGACATCATAGGACGATCAGTAAAAGAAGTAACTGATACCTTTGCGAAGGTCGAAGGAGAATCTGCTAAAGTGGGTCTGGCGGTAAACGGCTAGAAGAACAAGTTGATGGTGTCGACGTGCAATACGTACATAAAGCTCGGACCATCTGTGCATGGTGTGTTTAAAAGAAAAATGCTTCGAAAGATCTACGGACCAATCTGCGTTGACGGTGAATATCGACGTCGTATGAACCACGAGCTGTATCCGCTATTCAACGACATCAGTATACAAAGATAAACGTATCGAAATACAACGATTGCGTTGGCTAGTCCATATAATAAGAACGAGCGATGATGAACCCGCTAAAAAGGCGTATAAATATAGGCCATATGGCGGTGCACGCAGAATTGGCAGGCCTAAGCTTAGATGGAGCAAACAAGTGGATGAAGAGATGAAAGGGCGCGGTATTTCAGAAAACAACAAACAGAGAGAATTGGATATCTTTTCTTAGTTAGTCTTCTTAATATTTTTGTTCGGCTTGAGGTCATCAAAAAATAAAAAACAGCTTGTAGTGATTTTTTTATTTTATCACTTTTATTTTTCCGATATTTCGATAGTCGTCGACTATCATCATCAGGGTTGTTAAATTTGTTAGTTTTTGTTAATAAATTGACGAAAATTCTCTTCCACTCATGCTCAAACGTGTTTTCCTACTGCATGAGTGGAAGAGAATTTTTGTCAATTTATTAACAAAAACTAACAAATTTAACAACCCTGATGATGATAGTCGACGACTATCGAAATATCGGAAAAATAAAAGTGATAAAATAAAAAAATCACTACAAGCTGTTTTTTATTTTTTGATGACCTCAAGCCGAACAAAAATATTAAGAAGAGTAAGTCCAAAGGTCAACTATAATACAAAATAAATTTTCTTAGTTAGGCTTATGGAACAAATGTTCTGCAATGTGCCAGCTAAGTAAGTAAGTAGTAGACACATAAAACATTTAATATTGCTGTAAATCTTTGGAAAACGATAAATTAAATGCGTGTGGTACTTATAAAGCATTTTGTTTTTTGAAATCGTTATAAAACAATTTTATGCACATATTCGCATACATATGTACTAAATACTCGCGAGTATGTGGACCAAATGCATAAATCAATAACCTTCTGTTTAAAAACGAGCACCATGGTAAGACTTGTATATTCCAATATATTCGTATATCATTTGGAACGAATTTACAGTTCTGTTCACAAAATTGTGTTAAACAAAATACATAGATATAGAAACACCCAGGCGTACGTACACATGTATATATGTACATATGTAGATAAAAAATTGTTCGTAGATTAGATTGTAACGAGTTAGATTGTACAAAAGTAATAATGTGTACAAATATAAAATTAATCGGATAAAGGTTCTATATATTAATATAATAATTGTTCCACAAACATCCCAGGCGGGACAGGGGAGACTTCTCTCATATCAATGAGTGCACTTCGATTCATAGTAGCTCAATGATATGGGACCTACAGTTTATCGCCGAGTCCGAACGGCGTGTCTTACGACACCACTTTATAGAGATGTTTTACATGGCTGAAATACTCAGGAAATGTCGCCAACATTACTGAGGGGTTTTTGCCACCGTTGAAAATGTTGATGTTGCCTGACCGGGGAATCGAACCCACGACCTTCTGCGTGCAAGGCGGGTGTGCATACCATTGCACCACGGTGGCACCCGATTCTATAATCTTATAATATTAAATTTAATATTAATTTTTTCCTATCAAATAATAGAACCAAATAAAAATTAAAAAAAATGTTTCGCAAAGTTCAGAATGGTTCCTAAACTGCGTCCTGATGTGGCGTTGCTTTTATTCGCTCCAACGAAGCCTTGGCCTTCCAGTTCTACATGTGCGGTCATGCTGCCAGTTTATTCGCCTTTTTACCGGGTCCATCTTCACTCATTCTTATGACATGGCCTAGCAAATGCAATCGTTGTATCTCGATTCGTTCAACTATACTGATGTCGTTGTATAGTTGATACAGCTCGTTGTTCGATATTCGCCGTCAACGAAGATGGGTCCGTAGATCTTTCGAAGAATTTTTCTCTCGTACACATAAAGCACTGCCTTATCTACTTGCGCAGGTACCCATGCTTCGAAACCATACATTAGCACGGGCAGTATCAGTGTTTTGTAAAGTATCACTTTTGTTTGACGACATGTGCTTTATTGTTTAACTGCTTACTTAGCCCAAAGTAGCATCTGTTGGTCAACAATATTCTTTTTCGTATTTCTCAACTGTTGTTGTTTGTTGTGTTTATGGCGGTGACGAATTAGACGAAGTCTTTAACTACCTCAAAATTGAACGTACCAACATTCACAGTTTGTGCGAAATCTATGGACGTATTACTCGTCAATACCATCAACTTAGTTTTATGCCGTTTACCGCCAGACCGACTTTAGCAGATTCCCTTTCGACTTTTGCAAAAGTATCAGTTTCTTCCTTTACCGATCGACCCATGATGTCAATGTCGTCTGCATAAGCAAGTAACATATGACTGTTTGTATATATTGTTCCACTTCTTTTGACATTCACATCTCTTATAACCTTTTCCAACTGGATGTTGAAGAGATCACACGACAAGCCGTCGCTTTGTCAGGAAGCTCCTTTGGTAATAAACTCTTCGGAGAGGTTCTTTCCTATTATAACTGAGGGCAGGGTATCAGTTAATGTCATCTAACAAAGCCGAATATGCTTTTACGACAAAAATATGGCATCGATCCGTATTTCTTGGGTCTTGTCTCAAGGTAAATATCTGGTCAATGGTAGCACTTATAGGGTCCAGTTACTCCATTGGCCATAGACACACACACAATATGTCAAATACTATCTTATATGTAAAAGGGAGCAGACTTATTGCCCTGTAGTAAAAGCACGCAGTTTTATCTCCCCTCTTGTGGACGGGACACAGAACGCTTAGGTTCCAATCTTCGGGTATGCGTTGTTCCTGCCAGATGGTGCTAAATAGCTGATGTATACACCCTACCAACGCCTCCGGTTTTAAACAGCTCTGCTGGTAGGCCATCGGCCATCCTGCTGCCTTATTATACTTCAGCTGGTTTATTGCTGTCCTTACCTAATCTTGGTCGGGTGGTATACCTTCAATATCATATTCTGCGATTGGATCTGTGGTATCTTCGTTGTCTTCATTAGTATTGGATACCAACAGATGGGAAAAGTGCTCTTTCCATATCCCGACCACACTATTTATATCAGTTACCAAATTACCTTGCTGGTCTCTACAGGAGGATTTGCCTGTACCAAAGCCATCAGTTTGATGTTTCACTCTTTGTTAGAACTTTCGGACTTCATTCTGGCTCATGTACACCTTGATTTTTTCCCACTCCGGTTTTCCATTTCCATATTTTTACTGCGGAAAGGACGTTCATCCTCTCTCCTTTTCTCCTGAAACCTCTCGTTCGAGGAGAGCTTTCATTAAGCAATTGGGATAGTTGAGTGGAATATGCTGAAGCTATCTGTTGTGATTGCACCTTACCGATGTCTAACTTTCGTGTTGTGTCTGTTCGTACTTTGTTTGCTACGTTTAACCGGGTGCGTACCTTTCCTGCAACAAGGTCCGAGTCTATGTTTGCTCTTTGGAACGAACGCACGTCCAACACGATCGATGAATGTCTTCCATCTATCACAACGTGATCAATTTGATTTCTTGTTTTCTGATCTGGAGACAACCAAGTGCTCTTATGGATGTCGAGATGTCAAAATCTGGTGCTGCTAATTACCATGATTGTTTTCCGCTGCGAAGTCTATCAGCCTCATACCATTGTCAGATGTTTCACTGTGGAGACCGAATTTCCCGACTGTTGGGCCAAAGATATTCTCCTTTC